>NC_134705.1:135748469-136948469 GCF_043290135.1 Rhipicephalus microplus
AGCGGAAAAAAAGCACACGTGCTAGCAGTATGGTTATCTGACGGCTGCTAACATTTTCAAGTCTGTTAACAGCAAACGAGAATGCCTAAAACTTAACACGAAAGCGTTGCGCAGTGGCTCGCTGCCACTTGCGTTATCTGCTTCACTATCTCGTCCAATTTGTCACTGACTGTTTTGCCGATGGAGGCAGCGCATGAATATCGGAAGTGCGATTGGTATCCGATAGGCAAATCGAGTACCGTCCAAGCCTGGCACTGCTGCTAGCATCTGCTCTCTTCATGAACTTTTCGACGCCCCTTGATCATTTCTTACTCACCATATTACCCTCCTCCAGTCCTATCTATACCACCAAACAAAACCTCCAACCAGACCGACCTGCCCTGCTCTTTGTTATCTCTGAGCCTTTTTGTTGCGCATTTCTTCACATAGTGAACTGCAGTACGGCAAAGTGGTTCTCCATCAGGAACAATATTATCCTGTGTGAGACGGTTCTAGCACGGAGGATTGCCTGTAGCATGCCAATTTCTTAACACAGCCCACTCCACCAGCGGCTTCTACCAAGTTTAAAATGTCACGTGTTACAGCTTACTGAATGCCCTCGCTTCTTGGTGGTTATTTGCATGAATACTTTTTTCCTGCGCAAATTCTTTGTTCCGGATATACCTATTCTAAATATTATTCAGCATTTCAGTGGAGCGAGTAGCATTTTAAGGAGTCCAGTATTAGAACATTACCATTTATGATGAGCATTTCAGGCATTAATCCACAGTTCTTCCCTCCTCGAGAAAAGAGAGAAATATTTCTTTGGAAAGCGGGAAAAGTTTGCCTGGCTTGTTATCTGACAGGCTTCTCTAGATAGCGGTTCATGATTATCATATTTACAGTGATAAACACTTAACACATACAGTCACAAACACGCTGATGATTGCACTATTTTGAACGTTTCGTTGAGGCTTGTGAATCACGAACAATTGCAGGCTGTCAGTGAGAATGAGATGTTTGAAAGGGCAAGCTTTGTTACCTCTCAAGACAGTGGGATATGTCGGTACAGCAGATTCTTACTCTGCGTACTGGCCCACGATCAGCAGCACGTATGTCGTGGCAGAATTTTCATATACCTTTAAATATCAGACAAAGCTAATAAAACTTTGTATGCCCTTTGTCAATCTGTCATCTGTACCATTCGATAATCACGATAAACAACAAAGTATCGCGTATTGAGTTCTTGTTCCCTCACCCATTGTTGCCAGCTGGTACTTGATTTGTTTATTTGGTGTTGTTGTCGCTGTTTTTAATGTCATGATTGACTATTTACAAACTTCTCGCAACTGGAAAAGGCTATCAAGCTATTTACTTCGTTCTTCCTAGAGATGCACCTTCTATAATGAACAACTTGCGCAAAAAAAAGACGAGACACAGGAGACAAGTGAACAAGAACGGGCGCTAACTACCAGCTGAATTAATTACTAAAGAACTGTGTACTTGTCCTCTGTGTTTTGAATTTTTTGTGATCTACTTTTATTTTTAGACAATGCACCAACTCGCCCAGCAACGCATTCTAATGAGTGCAAATTCTGCCTGAATGTGCTGTCACGTTGGTTACTCTTATTCGCATTGGTCCGTTTGATGCACAACTAGTTGAACAAACTCTCATTAAAATGAATGTTTGACCTGTTCAATGTGGGAGTATTCTCTTAAAACCAATGAAATTTAATTTGCGGCACCATCAACGCCTTCCTATTGTAAAACACCGGTCCGCAGTAGTAACGCAGAATAACAAAAAATGCCGCCATATCCACGAAGTGAATGATGATGAGTGGGCGAAGCTCCGGAGGTAAACCTGGTAAACCATGAATCCTCCGTACATTTTGCCCACTCGATTTTATTGCAACGCTCCCCCTAGCGTACGTCGCCGCACTATATCTAACGATGACACGCGCCATATGTGGCATCATTCCTATTTTATAACACCTCGCATCTTTCATAATCAACTACAAGTACCGCCGTCTAGTTTATAACATCTTGCATCTTTTGGACGGACGGAAGGACGGACGGACGGACGAACGGACGGACGGATGGACGGATGGACGGACGGACGGACGGACGGATGGACGGATGGATGGATGGACGGATGGATGGATAGACGGACGGACGGACGGACGGACGGACGGACGAACGGATGGACGGATGGATGGATGGATGGATGAATGGATGGATGGATGTATGGATGGATGGACGGATGGACGGATGGACGGATGGATATGGCTGTACCCTTTAGATCGGGCGGTGGCTAGCGTAATACTTAGAACTGAACGAGAGGTGGCTACATACAGGGGACGCACAGCCCATGCCTTAAGGCGCTTCGCTCCTAATATATATTTTTTGTTTCCATAAACGAGCTTTCACAAAGTTATCATGACAGCTCTTCGTTTCACCATTATGTTTTATCTTACTCTTTCTTTATTATCACCACCTACTATTACCATAACTACTATATATATGTTATAGTTTTTAATATAATACTTCTACTGCGCGTACCTCATGTTCCTCTTTCCTGTCGAGTGTAATGTGGCGGGGAAACTTCAACATCTTGCGTCTAATCTATACTCACCCTTTTCTACGAAAGCAACGTGGGCAGAAAAATGGCGAGCGAGGAACTTTTAATGTACCATGTGCAACTTTACGGTAGGTTGTAGTCTGAGGTACTCGGCTGCTGATCCACAGGTCGCGGGATCGAATCCCGGCTGCAGCGGCTGCCATTCCGATGGAGGCAGAATTGCTATAGGCTCGTGTGCTCAGGTTTGGGCGCACGTTATATAACCGCAGGCGGTCGAAATTTCTAGATTCCCCTCGACGACGTCTCTCATATAGATATGGTGGTTTTGGAACGTTAAGCGCCTAATATCAATAAATCAATCATGGTGGAGTATAGCGGGGTAAATGTGTCATCTTTGTTTTAGGCTTTCATCTCTAAAACAATTTCTTATTTCAGGCAAGTATTTTGTTGTTAATAAGGAATTCGTCTGGCCATTACATAGTTATATTTAGTGCAACGTTTTTCACAGTTTTTTTTAGTGGGGAACAAAATATTAGCTACGAGTGTGAATTTTGGTGTACTACTTCTCGGTAACAGAGCGAAGCCCGAAGGCAGCAATGCACACACTTA
The DNA here is from genome assembly GCF_043290135.1 of Rhipicephalus microplus. Classification (NCBI taxonomy): domain Eukaryota; kingdom Metazoa; phylum Arthropoda; class Arachnida; order Ixodida; family Ixodidae; genus Rhipicephalus; species Rhipicephalus microplus. Next base: position 135,751,636 of record NC_134705.1, read on the forward strand.
TGCAAAGTGGATTCAATATGTAGCAAAAACTTGTCCCTTGTATATTCTTGGGCTTCGATGACTTTTTGTCGGCATTAAGGTGTTGTCTTACGCAAAAACAAGCCCTAAGATTTTCTATTTTCTACCTTTCGAGTAATTCAGCTTTTGATCTCTCTTACTCATAAACAATGAAATTTCACTAGTATTTTATATGTTTTTGCGACGCTCATAAACATTCGTCCTGTCATAGTATATAAACGTTTGAATTTAGATATTTTTGCACTTCCGTCGAGGTACAATACTTTCAACGCATACCACTACGAATAATGCGGTCGTTATGCGCATTCGATAAGGCCTTAATTTTGCTGTTATCTTGACTGTGCTGCATCCTGAGCACACATATTCAAAAAGTTACGAAGACATCACAAAGGCAAGTTTCTTGTGTATCTGGCATAGTAGCAGTGGAAAAAAGAACAATGATAATTCAGCCGCCTAAAATAACTTTCAGATCATTACAACTGAATTGTGCGCAACAGTACAAAGCAGTAACCTAACTGCTTTGAAGCATGTAGGCTAAACTGCGAAACGAAATCACGTATCTTACATTTGAAATGCATACAACGAAATGCAACCAGACGTTTGCCACTTTGCCATCCCGCATGCGTAATATTTATGAATTCCTGAATATTCCGCTAAATTTCAAATACATAATAGATAAACTTATTCATTCATTCAGAATGAATTAGTTGCCATGAAATATGGGTTAACAGAGTTACGCGAAGTTCTTCTAGGCATGATAATATCAATAAGTGTCAGGATCTTTCGGTTGGTAATGTAATTTTGTTGAAGAGAAATAGTTATGAATAGGCTTGTCGCGATTCACTGATGTTGGAATAACAGGGAAATAAACGTCAACAAGTGTTTTTAACAAATGTTTCAGCTCGATGAAGCGTATACCCTTCAACTGAATGATGCCTTCGAATGAGGCTGTATACATACCACCACATGCAGTTTTTTTCATATTGTGTTACGAGAAAGTCTTTAGTCCCACATGAGTTCTTCCCATATCGCTGAAATATACGACAGGTGATGGAAATTACTGGCTACCGCATGTTCTTTTGAAAAGCTCTACCTAATACACTTATATATATTTCGCAGAAATCATCTATTCCAAAATGACACCAGTCATTCTCCCAAGACTAAATAATCATAACGTTTTTTTGAATCACTTCATAAAGACAGAAATATATATTGTACACAACTTCGTACAAATAGCCCTAAACATTTCTATTGTAAGCATAATACAGGTACCTCAAATTGATATGTGGTCGTTGCTAAAGAATATAAAAACCATTTTGTCAGGAGCAGGCTGCTTAACTATCTCATCTCGGTATTGCTTTTTTGTATTATTCACTTAAGGCAAAACAGATTAAGGTTGCCTTCACGGCTGCACTGTAATAATGTGTAAGATGAATGTTTGCATATATATATATATATATATATATATATATATATATATATATATATATATATATATATATATATATATATATATATATATATATATATATATATATATATATATTTATATATATATATATATATATATATATATATATATATATATATATATATATATATATATATATATATAGTGAAAAATGTACGTTTTTCCCTGTTTTCACACAGTTTTAATGAAATACAACAGACACTAATGCCAAGAAATGTACAGGGGAAGTTATACGACCAATTATAGCGTATATATATATATATATATATATATATATATATAGATATATATATATATATATATATTGTGACGATGAAGACCGAAACTGGCACTCTGGCACAGAGGCACATGCTAGGCGAGGAGGAGGAAGACGAAGTAAGAATGAGAACCGCTGGCCTCGGATCGGGTGTTGTCTCTTGTTGTCTGCCTCGCTCATTACAATGGCGCAGTTGACGAAGAAGAAGTCTTACGTCCCGCCTTCGTCATAAAGGACAGCCGCAATAAGCGCTGCTTGAGGACGGCGTCAAGGCCTCTTCGGCAGCTGTTCACCTGCCGCCACTGACACCACCGTTCGGGGACGGCGTCAAGGCCTCCTCGGCGGCTGCAGTACACGTCACCGGTACCATTTCACAAGGACGCCCTTCAGGCGTCCTTGGCTATGGATTCTGCTGTCAGCGCAAGCCGACAAGTGAACCCTCTGCGGGGAGCCACCGGTACGTGTCTTCGTGGTTCGTTGGCAGTGCGGGCTTCTCCATCGAGGAACGCCGTTCACACTTCCTTGGCAATGGGGTCCCACCCGCCGCTTCAGCTACCCTTCAAACCACCAGTGAACGGCGTCCAAGCCTCCCCTGAGGTTGTAGGGCGTTACCCTATTGATACCTTGCCACCGTTTCGCGGCAGGGATCCACACCGGCTCCTGTCCTTTGGGAATGCCGCTCACGCTTCCCATGGCCTACATTCCCGTCGCCGCACTCTTTCAACATTCGAGCTGCCAGGGAACGCCATCCAGGCTTCTCTGCCCGACAACCTCACCGGCGTGAGTGCTGCAACCACTACTCATTCGAAGACCGCGATCACCAACGCTTCGAACTTCACACACGACAGCGCCATGAACCAGCGGCGTACCATCGCGCTACTCCGCGTCAAGGCTAACGAACTGACAGCGTCAATCTCCGAGCGAGCTCCTACAATGTTGCCAGAATTGCGTGCCACTAACGCCGTGTTGGACTTAACTGTCTCGCACGACCTTGAGGCAAGCCTATTAGAGCAACGCAGGCAGCTTTGGGGCACCCTCCGGCAGCTCTAAGACCAGCTCGACGGCTTTGCGTCAGTGATATCCGCATTCTCACGTGCCGCCCCGCCATCGCCGTCCACATACGAACTGCCGGAATTCGACGGAGTTCGGAACGACGCCGACAGCTGGGTGGCAACCGTCAACGCGCTAGCGATGCGCGCGGCCTGGACAGAGAATCAAAAATGATATGTGGCCATAGACCGTCTTCGGGAAGGCGCAGCGGCGTGGCACTGGTATGAAGGTTGGAAGCAGCAGTCATGGGTGGAGTGGAGCGTCAAGCTCGTAGCTGCTTTCGGTCCGATTCCCTGTGCCATCTGCCCATGTAACTTGACCTTCTCTCAGGACGGAGCTCGGGAAAAGCCCGACCTAGAGGATGCGATTCGAGCCCCTACCAGCCTGTCATCTCTCGGTGACCAAGATGTAGGGAAAAATCACGATCGTGTAACTCTGCCTTGCACAGGCATTTCTGCTGTCGTATTTAGAGCTCCTGAGGAGCACCGGCCCGACAGTGCAGCTGTGTCCAGCGGGTCACTGATGGCAAGCTTTGCGCAACGCTCCGCAAGAGGCCCCAACGCAGGTCGTCCGGTCGACTTAGAGGCACCGGCCCCCACCCTACTGGACATTCTACCACCTAATAAGACAAGTCTTTCTGTTGAGTCTAATAACATCCCATCTGACCAGACGGAAGAGGATATGCGTGCGACGCATGCACTGCCTGAATCGAGTCTCCGATTTTCGGAATGGCTTTCGTCGAGTATCTCCCGCCAGTACGCAGCGTGATTTCAAGACTCGCGGACTTTACAGCGTCCGGGAGCTTCATAGCGACAACACTGCGCAAGTCACGGACTACGCAAGTCACGGCGCAAAAGCCACACCACAGGTCAGCTCGAGGACTTCGCCCCAAGTTTGTACAGATGTCTAATCGCAGCGAAAAACATCTCTCGATCCGCAGAAAATACCGCAGACAGCTGCATAAGGTGCTACTCGTTTCGTTGCCGGATTCACCATTTCCTGCCCTGTTTACTAAAATGTGGTAAGACAAAGAAAAGCGTTATGTGATCAGCCTGCGATCATGTCGTTCCAGTCGGGGGTGCCCGCCAGAACCATCTCCAAGAAAACCACACCACCGCAGGAAACTTCTACCACGAGAATGCCTGCTGGGTCCACCAAAAGAAAACCGGAGTGGAACTACTTTCTCTGAAAAGTCGCAGCGTGGCCGAGGCTATAGACTGCCACGCGACAGTCAATGTCGTCCCACGGAGTCATCAATAAAGAGCTCAACCAGGACCAGGTCCCCACCACAACATGGCGAACGACCCGGGTGACATAGCCAGTGTCGGCCACCGGAGCCAATTTCGACAACCTTCCAGCGTGGTCGGGGCCGACCACGACGATGCAGCCAACCCCGCCCACTTAAAGCAATGTCAACTGCTGAAGCTAGCCTCACCCACATGAACGTTGTCGTGTGGCCTATCGAGAATGCTTGCAGTCATGGCCGAGTGTTACGACGAAGACCGAAACTTGCACTCTGGCACAGACGCGCATGCTAGGCGAGGAGGAGGAAGACGAAGTCAGAATAAGAACAGCTGGCCCAGGATCGGGTGTTGTATCTTGTTCTCTGTCTCGCTCATCACAATATATATATATATATGTATATATATATATATGTATATATATATTTGTATGAACGAGGTGCACGTTAAGGAAGCCCAGATGATCGACATTTTCGGAGTCCTACAACACGGCGTCCCTCATACCCATATCGTCAACAAACATTATAAATGCATTCTGTCAAATTTCTATTGTGATCTCGTTCAATTTCGCTGTAGGCTTTGACTGCAAAATAACAAGAGACGTTAGCGTAGATACGTAAGTACATACGGTTGTGAACTGCGGTATATTGTTTTTCCACTGATAGAATTCGGGAATTTACGAACAAAATACGTTCAGTAACACATTATGTTCTTGGATGTAGCTTAGTATACTGTTCATGAACGACACGCGCGATGTTTTGATACCATTAATATCACAAGGCCAACGAACGGAAATCGCGGTTTCTGCAATTACCTTATGAAAGGACTAGATGGTAGGTAACACTCTTGAAAAGATATGGGTCAATTTTAGTTACTTGTACAAGCAATGTGCTTAACAGCCCTTTGCCATCAGCAAGCTTTCACAACGCCTTCATTTCAGTTTATATGAAAGTGGAAGCTGTGCGGCCTAGATGTGGCGCCTACTCGCCACCGCTTATTGGATTGCGTCTTTTTGTATTACTGTGAGTGCGGACCTTACCATCATGTGGGTATCTGCGACTAACAGTCAATAAGGTCTATGGAGGACGGTTCTACCAATCTCGTTCGTCATCAAGTACGTTCATTAGGGAATCGCACGATATATTGAATAATATTTGATCACTGTTTTTTAATGACTGCTTTTTATTACTAAACTATTTGAACCATCGTAGCTATAAATGAAATTTTCATGTTCTTCAATGCTACCGATTATGTTTCAAACCTAATAATGCATAATAGTGGAGCTGTTAGACGTTGCGTCACCCCGCGTGGCAACATGGGACAACTATTCTACACAGAAAACATTACGCGCTATGCTTGTACTTTTCTTCACTTTCCGATACTTTCCGAATTTAGACGGATCCGATTTGCCTAACGTGGTATGCACGAGCTCTGATTCAAGTAGACCAAGTAGAGAGTGAGAGAAAGAAAAAAAGATAGAAAGATCAAGAGAGAGCGACAAAGGGTGAAAGAAGATAAAGAGACAGAAAAAAAGACAGAAAGAAAAGACTCGAATACGAGACACAAACACAATACAAACATGCACATACATAATATAGTCTAGCCAAGTATACCAAAGGTTGGGAAACTAAATTGATGGTGAGGAATAAGGAACAATTGAATGCAAGACCACCAGTTGTTCTCGCTTTCGCACAAGAGTGCGTAGCTACCCCTATTGCAATATTTTTCTACCTTTTCTTTAGGAGTGATAATGCAATATACTAGAGACGCTGGCGGGGCTCTAACACTCTTGTTCCAGTACCACCGACTTAACCCAGCCTAAAAGCTAAGTTTTAATCTAGGTGCGAAGAATTTTCGAAGACTGCAGGTATTTTGAATCTATCTATCTATCTATCTATCTATCTACCTATCTATCTGTCTGTCTGTCTGTCTGTCTATCTCACCATAAGTCTTGGTGATCTCGTGGTGGCCTCCTTGATTTGGAGTAGACCAAAATTGGAGTTAAGGGGGTGGGGTACCACAGTTTACACAATGTAACTGCCTAGTCATGACTATAAATTCCTTCGCGTACATTGTTAATCTCTTTCTTCCAGACACATGTGGCACACACCCATATAGGGCTCGCCTTGGTATGTGGGTAGAGAACATTGGTGATCGTCCGATGCTTCAGTGGTCCTGTTACCCAGAGCCACCCTATTCGAGCTCTTGCCATAGCTCTGAACACTCCACCAACAACTGTTGCTGATGAATTATGTCGGTTAATAACCAGACCAGGAATCACAACTACATGCCCACAATTTGCAAGTTTCGCAGCACTTGCCACTCAAAATGTGCGAGCGTGTTTTATGTCGAAACACTCTCAAGTTGATGGTGAGTTTAGCCTACATGATTCTAAGTGTGCCCTTCAATTCTGTAGTACAAAACAGCTGCTGGACCAGATGACGCTACGTACATTATGCTGAAGAGCCATGGAGCAGCAGGTAGAATGACACTGCTAGAGTTAATAATTATATCTGGATATCGGAAAGTCTTCCTGATTCACGGAATTCAGGACGAGTAATTCCCGTCTTGAAACTAGGAAAGACCCCTTTATGTCTTGAATCATTCTACCCAGTCAGTCTTTCAAGCACGTTGATGCAGAGAATGATATACAGTAGAATTCAATGGTGGTGTGAGCATAGAAAATTGTTATCCGACTATATGACAGGTTTCCTTCAAAGGCGTTGCACAATGGATGTGATATTAGACACTGTCACATGTGTTGAGCAGTAACGCATGTGTGGAAATATTACAATAGCGGTATTTGTCGACATTCAGAAAGCATTCGACTCAGTCACATTCTCGTGCTAGCTGTAATATTGAACATGAAGTATGTGGTTGATCACTGCGATATATTTCAAATGTTTTGAGCATTAGGAAAATATACATGGAAACAACTGAAGGACAAAGGAAATATCACTCCGCCACACAGGGCGTCCCACAAGAAAGTGTTCAAAGCCCACTCCCCTTCAACTGTGTTATGTTGGCAATACCGGTAAAGATAACATGCGGATTGACGCATTCACTCTACGCAGATGACATATGCATATGAGCCTCAGGACTAGATATACGCGAATTTCAAGCAGTACTACATTGTGGTCTTGAGGTAGTCAACAAGTTTTTGAAGGACAGAGGCACGAGTCTCTCGTACGCAAAAACAGCGGTATTACCTTTCACTAGACGACATATGAACAACTTCAAACTCACACTGGATTGACTGACGCTCACATTAGTGAAAGAACATAAATTTCTTGGCGTTACCCTTGATAGACAGCTTTCGTGGGCGTAGCACAATCGCGCTCTTGAAAAACAGGCCAACGTAGTTATGAACGCACTACGCCGCATAGTTGGCACAACATGGGGGGGAAGGCAGTCAGTCTCTTCACTACTGCAAGTGCACAACTCACTAATAAAACAAAAGATTGCATATTCTAGCACCGATTCGCCAGGATTTATTGAAAACTACAAAGAAGTGCCTTTGAAAATTACTGGCAAGAGGGTAAAGAGTAGGCATGGGAGTCCCACAAGCAACATTGTGTTCTCTCGGAATGACCGAGGCTCGTCATCCGCCATTCAACGTATTACAAACTGTCGAAACTTGTCGCCATATTTTACGTATTATCAATCAGCACGAGTCGCACCCATTGAACCTCGCACACACAGAAATAAATAAATGTAAGCTATGCGAAATTGGGCAGGAACATAAAGCATTACCATACCGAGGTATGATTTCAACATAATAGACAATATTTTCCTTCTTTGATGCTGCCAAGACCACAAATACAGTTGTCGGTTGATAGAATAGTATTTGAAAAGGACATTTTCGTGACAGTTGCACTGCAGGTCACACCATTTCACATTTATTCTCTAAATCCGTAGTATAGTCACGTCCATCAATCTGGACGACCCAGATCTACCGACTTTGCAATGAAGCGGTTCTTGCAATGCAAACTTCTCCTCTTGAGCTTTTGTCACCCCATACTTGGCAATAGAGCAGATATTTAAAATATGTCGAGTGACGTCTCCTACCTATCTGAAGATTTTTGCAATTTTATCTGCTCTACGCTTCATAACATCCGAAAAAGAGGCATGAAAGTGGATCATTTTTAGTGATTAGAAGGACTGCCAAAGAGTGGCCAAAGAGTGCCAAAGAGTGACGAACTACCAAAGAGTGAGTCGCAACAACCACTGAAGCACTGCTAAGCAGCCCGAGAACGTGGTGTTTTTTCTCGTCGGCACCGCGTCTCTTTGGTTCGAAAACCACGAGAGTGCATTGACCACATGGGACATTTTCGTGGACGAGCTGAAGCGGTGTTTTGGTGACTCAACAGCTAAGGTCAAGCAGGAAATAGCAAACGCTTTCACGCAGAGCTCAGTTACCTGGCGAAACATGCATCACCTACATCGAGGCCGTCTTGAAGTTTTGCGGAATCGTGAGTTCGACCATGTCTGACGAAAATAAGGTAAATCATCTGCTCAAGGAAATCGCAGAAGACGTGCACAATTTTCTTATCACTAAGGAACACCTACATACACCTTGCGACCTAAGGAGACGCTGCCGAGCGTTTGAAGCGCTAAGGAGGAGGAGAGTCCTACCGTAATTCGGACGTCTTGACATTGTGCCCACCATTGCAAATGTCAACCTTCCATCGAAGGATGTCATCTCTTATAAGACGAGTGGTTAAGGAAGAACTTGCTCAACTGCAAGCTGTGGACGCCACCGTTGTCTGCCATGTGTGCATTCGACCAATGGCCCCGTGAACTGCTGGTACCTCAGATGCGTCAGAGCTACTTTGAGCCTCGTCCGAATTACACCACTCGGTTAGAACGAAGGAGTGAACGGCCACTCAAAAACCAGGAACGAGGGCAAGCTTCATCACCGTGATTTACTACTCGGCCGCCATCGCCCGGCTTTTATCAACCAACGAGGTCTACTTCGCCGGGGATGACTAGACGCGACACCCGTATTTGTTACAACTGCGGGCTACTTGAACACATCACTAGGTACTGCTACCGTCACCAGCAGCGAGCTCCACGATTCAACTGTACACGCCCTGTGTACCTGCTGGCGTGTCTCGACCATTTCAGGGCTCTTTCGAACAGCAACACGCCGCACGTGCTGACTCGCCTTGCGCCGACCACAGCATTACCCCACCACCCGCACGCCGACAGCGATCCTCGTCCCCGCGTCACCGCTTGAGGAAGCCGCCACCATTGGGAAACTTACTGGTGCGACCGATGGGGTCGAGGCCGCAAAATCATCTTCCACAAGACGCCTTTGCGTTGTAATAGTTGAAAACAAAATGAGTGTTTTGATAGACATTGTAAGTACTGTTGCACTAGTTGATACCTGTGCTGCCGTTTCCATAATGAGCATGTTTTTTTTAAAAATTGCCTAGGGGCGAGAGTAATGTTTGCTTGGAATTGGAGTGCTGCGTTCCGCGGCGTAGGGGGAGAAACGTTGAGCCCGGTTGGTGTTTGTTCTGCTTTACTTTTTGTAGGAAATCAAACGTTTAGAGCTGAACTAACGGTGTTTGCACGTGCGGACTACGACGCCATTCAAGGTATAGAGATTTTTTTCGTGAATGTGGTGCATGTCTAGATTGTGGTAGTGGTGGGATTATTTTTCGTCCCGTGTTACCCTCTCCATTGACAAAAGATGCCAATGATGACTGCTCGGAAGTGTTTTTCGTGTCTGAAGACGTCTGCTTGGCCCCGCATACCGCAATTTTTGTGCGCGTAAACTCTTCGCGTTCTTGTGCGGGTTCTTACTACGGTTTAGCCAAGCCGAACTTCAGTAATGCACTTACAAAAAACGTTATTTTGCCTCATTGCTTCCTTCTCACCATCGATGGTTGTGTCGATTTGTGGACTGTGAACGTTTCCGCGCAGCCCATATCTCTGCCTGCCGGACATAAATTGTCAAGCTTTCAAGAGCAAAGTACTCTTACCATACGGTCGCTTCAACTGTCGGTGGTTGTAAAGAAACCTCACGCCAACTCCTACCCCGACTATTCTGCCAGCATTGACCGTATGATCAACAAGTCACTTCCTTCAACTGAACGGTCTCTGCTGCAGGAGGTGATCGCAGGCTACGCCCCAGTCTTTGGCTTCGCCGAGGACGAGACGCCTACCGTTATGACACCATCTTCATGTACGCAACACGCATCTCTACAGGCCAAGCACCACCAAGACGCCAGAAGCCCAACGCGTATCGCCTTCCGAAAGGAAAGTCATCGCTGAGCAAGTTGAAGACATGCTAAAGAAGGGCGTAATACAAGGATCGTGTACTCTGTGGGCAGCTCCTGTCATTCTAGTCAGGAAAAAGGATAATTCATGGAAGTTCTGCGTAGACTATCATTGCCTGAATGTCATCACAAAAAAAAAGACGTCTACCCTTTGCCACGTACAGATGACGCCGTGGACTGCTTGCATTCTGCCTCCTATTTGTCTTGTTGACTTGCGTTCCGGGTATTGGCAAATTCCTATGCATCCCTCAGACACAGAGAAGACGGTATTCGTAACACCATACAGTCCTTTTGAGTTTCACTTAACGCCCTTTGGTTTGTCCTATGCTCCAGCGACATTTAGGAGATTTATGGATACAGTACTCCGTGAACTGAAATGGGAAATTTGCATGTGCTATTTAGATGACGTGATTATCTACGGCGAGTTTTTTCAAGAGCATAACCACCGCTTGTCACTTGTGTTTGAATGCTTACGTGAAGCTGGCCTTGTTTTAAACTAAAAAAAGTGACATTTTGAAGACCTTGAAGCCCTCGTATTAGGCTTTCTCGTGGATAAAGAAGGCGTGCGACCAGACATACAGAAGACCGCAGTGGTTCGTATCTTTGAACACCACGAACAGTGAAGGACCTGCGAAGTTTTCTTTCTGGGTCTGTGCTCATATTTCGGCAGATTTATTGAAGAACTTCGCACAACTTGCCTCCCCACTGACGTTCCTTCTTCATGAAAACACACCATACTTGTGGGATAATAAACGTGAGTCCTCATTACAACAGCTCAAGTTTTTATTGACTTCAGGACCCATTTAAAGCATTTCAATCCTTATGCTTTGACTGAACTTCATACCGATGCTAGTGGGCTAGGTGTTGGTGCTGTGCAGGTCCAACTCTGCAACAGCCGTCAGCACGTAGTAGCATGTGCCAGTCAAACACTGACCCGAGCAGAGAGGAACTACACCGTCACCGAGCTCGAGTGCTTAGCAGTCGTCTCCGCCATTCAGAAGTTCCGACCGTATCTACATGGCCGCGAGTTCACGATAGTGACCGACCATCACTCACTATGCTGGCTTGTGGGACTTCGCGACCCGTCTTGCCGGCTGGCTTGTTGGGCGTTGCGCCTCCAAGAGTACAGCTTTTCTGTGACGTATAAGAGCGGACAACGTCACAAAGATGCCGACTGCTTATCCCACCTTCCTTCAGTACACATCAATGCTGACGACGATGACATTAATGACTATCTAGTTTCTGTCTCGTCCGATTTCTTAGATACCAGCAGCTTCAAACATGAGCAACAGCACGACCCTACTCTGAAACCCTTGCTCGAAGCTGCACATAACTCCACCGACAAGCACTTTAAAATTTCAAATGGCGTGCTGTATAAGAGAAACTATTCAGCCGACGACCTCCCGTTGCTTCTAGTGGTGCCGGAAAGCCTGCGCCAGGTCGTCCTTCGTTCTATGCACGATGACATAACATCCGGTCATCTCGGTTTCCCACGTACGCTACATCGACTACGTGAGAGGTTCTACTGGCCGAAAATGTGAAAGACCACAAAACAGTATGTCGCCAGCTGCACTACACATCAGCGCCACAAGTGATTCACCACTGCCTCGGCAGGTTATTTGCAGCCCATACCTTCACCAACATCCCTTTTTGAGAAAGTCGGCATCGACTTGCTCGGACCCCTTCCTAAGACTCCATCTGCCCACCGATATGTTATAGCATGCGTATTTTATTTACCTCGTTATACGGAAACGGACGCACTGACATCGGCCACAGGGGCCACTGTTTCTTCTTTTCTGTTACAACGGGTCACACTGCGTCACGATGCTACTCGGGTTGTCATCAGTGACCGTGGACGGCAATTTATCGCCAATGTGGTTAAATAAACTTTGCGCCTCTGTGGCACCTCTTATCGCCACTCCACCCCTTACCATCTGCAAACTAATGGTCTCACTGAGAAAGCAAATCGAACTTTTACGAAGATGCTATCGATGTACGTTGATGCCGACCACAGAAACTGGGACGCCGTCTTACCGTTCGTGACTTACGCGTATAACACCGCCAAGCATGAAGTTACTGAACATTCGCCCTTCTTACGGTTTTACGCACGAAATCCACGGCGTTTTCTTGAAACACTAATATCTTTCTCGCATCAGAAAGATCATGAACCCATGTGGACTGTTTCTTGGTCAAGTTCATTTCTACAAAAAAATAATTGCATTCCTGTTGGTATTGTTAAGAAACCTGACAACAACCCGTCGAATGACCCCTCAAATGTACTTTCACAATCACATTCATTGTGTACTATCATAAGCAGGATGTTGAGCAAAAATAAGACGGATTGACAATGCAGGTAGTTTTTTTGCTTACTTGATGATTATGAAGATGTCATCTCGTAGATGCTGTCGCATTCGGTATTCTATGCACTTTATGCTGAATATACCTATCCTTCTTTGACAACTCGTTCAAGGAGCCGGGGAAAATAAGGACCGAATTGCAACCCATTCCGACAAAGCGATGGTGCTCACATGCAAAATAGCAATGTTCCTGGTTCTCTCCAAAGGCTGTCATTAAAGCACATTTTTTGTTTGAATTTTATGCAAGAAAATTTGAGAAACTTACTTGTAGAGGCTTAATAAAACTCTCGCGATCTTTTTTTTTTCAGAAAATGACTTCGAACCTCGGTTCAAGAATGGGAAGCATAAAGACTCAGGCTGTTACAGCAAGTTCATATGGTTCGCAGACAAAGCCGGCGTAGCCAAAAAGAGAGTGGACTGCTACAAAATTTATTGAAGCGAAACACCCTTCAGCCAGAACAAGTGAGCGCTATGCTAATAAAATGACCCACTGACGTTGCTACAGGTTTTTTCTAGATGAGTTTACGAATGTGCATTTGCGTACGTAAAGTAGCGAAGTAAAGAGCATTCAAGGGGGGTTTTTGGACTAAAAGCCTGCCTTGAATGTGATAACTTGCTTACGCATAGCTTCAGAAAGGTTTGGTACCGCATAGCGAATCGGGTTGGAAACGTAAATCTACAGCCTTATATAATATATGCTGTTGTCATTTCTAGTATTTGCATTTCTAGCTTGTTTATTTACATTAACTGTCGACAGCCACTTGGAAGCTAACAAAATTCTTCTCGAACAGAAAACTTTCTATTGAGCTATAAAATGCTGTGCAATCTGTGCGAGTCTAGCTATAACACTTACAAGAAGCCCTGCTGCCAGAAAAGGCACAAATAAATCTTCATTCATTGTAAGTCAGAGAGAATCACTTAGTATGTATTGAATCAGAATTGCAAGGAATTCACAGTATCTTTATTTAAGGGACAATATATGTATGGCATACCCATACAATTTATACCGAAGCCTTCGTTGCAGGCAACAACCTACGCATCTAAACATCGCTTAGTTTTAGTGTTCTGTTATTTCGCAATCAGAAACGGCACGGGAAAATTTTGTTGATGTCAACACTTCATTTTATAATGTGTACAATGTCCACTATAATGGTCAGCTTGAACAAGAGCTTTTAATATTTAGAGTGGCAAAAGCTTTCTTCTTTTAGCCATCGAGCTGTCTTCCTCGAACACATCCACACAAAATATTAGCGTTAGTACTACCAGGAGAGTAACCAAGTTTGTTTCTCCGAGTGCCGAGGAGTTGAAGGAGGGAGGCCGGGGGAGCGGCGCAGGGGCGGGTTCAACTATCACCGATTCCACCAGCGCCGCACAGTGGGAAATATCGTGCAAAGCGTACGCGGTGGGCTAACTCATTCCTTTGCTCTTCTCCTCTGCTCCACTTCCTGCTTTTGCGCATGCTTACTCCTCTCTTGGTGGGTATCACAACGCGTAGTGCTACCTGTAAAGGTGCGCTCAAGCTCTCGCTCTTGCAGAAACCTGCGGCGGCGGCGGCGGGGAGCGTGGAGCATGTCACTTGCTAGAAAACCGTTTTCTCAGCTGCCTCAGTAATGCAACCAAACGAAACCTATATATGCATACTCATATTGAAATACGTAATAAAAACATCGTACTACTTTTTTACACATACGTGAAGGACTGTTACACATCTTTAGACAAAGCAGACGAAAAACTCGGTAGTGTTGGCTGGATTATTTTGTTTTACGCCTTTTTTTATTTAAAGTATGTTAGGAGAGGTTGGTGCCAATGCGTGGCGCCGGCTACTTCTCTTCTCTTGCACAAAAGTCGGCGTCGCACATTTTGTAGCAAACACAAGGCTATACATATGTACATAGGACAACACTTACACAATAAGTTCACGTTTTTAAAAACTGAGTGTACACATGACACAGAAATGGGTCCGCACTGCATAGAAAACGCATGACCACATGAGACGACAACTGGATAGACTAGGCACAAAGCGCTGGCGCGAATTCAGCAATTCGCTAACGCCACTTACGCCCGAGCAAAATTATGGAATGTTCTACGCTCTTTAAGTGGGACAGTAACACATCAACAACATTTTAAAGCCTGTACCATGAATGTACCAAAAACGACCGTTGCGGACAAATTTTGTCAGCATATTACACGACCAAGTGCAGCCGGGAACACGCCTGAATATATTAAGTCTCTTGGGGATATTAAAGCATTGATTACTGTTTCTCTCAATATACATCATGATGACCTAGATCATTCGTTTTACGCCTTCGTTTTTAATGTCTAGAATGTGCTTATTTGTGTTCGAAAAAACAAGATATCTTCGTAATTGTGTTTGAAGATGCGGGCAACCGGACTGAGGACAATGAAGCGTTTTGTTCCCGGCTGCAAGTCAGGTTATGGCGAAGGTCGAGAGATTCCGCTCTTCGTGGTCTATCTGACCCGCTGCTACTGGATCAGAGGCATCAAAAAGTACCCGTGATTAAACATCCCCTGAAATCGAAGAACAAAGTATGTACTCGACATTTCGAGAAGCACTTCATATTTGATAGGTACTTCAGCGAACACAAAGAGCACGTTTTACTAGACGTAAAGAAAGTGCCTTGACTTCGAAAGGGACCGATTTCTTTCATCTTTTGGGAAGGCGTCGCTCAACTCAATGACACTGAATACGAGGCAGAACGAACAGACATCGGTACATAAGAGCGCGAGGACATCAATTTATCTACAATCGCAAACAGTGTTGGCGCCTTTACTTGCCCAAATATTGAAAATTGTCAGCCAACGAGAGAACTCCTTCAGTTGGTCGCCTGGCAAGAATCTAAGAAGCGACAACAGTTCGAGTGAACCTTCCAAAAACAATGTGCGGATGGAAGCGGTGCAAGCAGCTCTAGAGCTATAAGCGACAGCAGAGACCCTCTGTGCCCATATCGAAACACACTTTTGCAAGAGGTCCTTCAGCACCCACAAAGAGTCAAGCTCCCACTCATGGTGCTGCTACAAGATACAGTATATTTCCATACAAACAGTTGTCTGGCACTGGTTCCAATAAATAAATAAATAAATAAATAAATAAATAAATAAATAAATAAATAACTATTTATTTAAATAAATAATCAATTATATATTAACAATAAATAAATACGCGAAATCTACGTTACTACTCCGCCCCGCCGCGGTGGTCTAGTGGCTAGGGTACTCGGCTGCTGACCCGCAGGTCGCGGGTTCAAATCCCGGCTGCGGCGGCTGCATTTCTGATGGAGGCGGAAATGTCTAGGCCCGTGTGCTCAGATTTGGGTGCACGTTAAAGAACCCCAGGTGGTCAAAATTTCCGGAGCCCTCCACTACGGCGTCTCTCATAATCATATGGTGGTTTTGGGACGTTAAACCCCACAAATCAATCAATCAATTACGTTACTACTCCCACGGCTTTGTGCACATGGTTCTGTTGAGAATTCAATGCATGGCTTTTTGTTCTGTTGCCGACGTGATAATTACGTATCCACTGCTGCATGCACAGGAAATACGTTCAAAATCTCGTAAAATATTTTGTTAGCTCGTACTTAGATATAAGGCAACGAATGAAATTATTTCACCAGACAACCCAGAAAGGAAGATACTGTCATAAATGTTTTCTGTGTGCCGGGCAGTTTTTTGTTTGTTACATCGGCTCTTGTGTATAGTTAGTAGCCTAGCTGAGGGAAGCGAAGTTGCAAGTACTACCGAAACGTAAGCAGAAACTGTGAATAATTGGTAGGATCTTTCAGTTTATAAAATTGCTTGCAGCAACTATTAAAGAAATTCGAAGGCTTTCTCATGCAGACGCTACAAAAACAAATACCGTTATTTACTCGTTCCTGTCATTACTCTTCTTTCAAAAGTAATTACCCACTGTTCCTTGTCTCCCATTGCAGGTGGAAACGTTTCATGAAGCCCGCATTGTGCACAGCACAATCGCAGTTGTACGTGAAAATACAGTTCTGGCTGTAACGAAGTGCATCTATGTCTCGGAAGGCCTTCATGAGAAAGCATTTCAGGCTGTTATTCTAAACTGAAACTTTAAAAATATATCGACCTTGGTGGAGAACCGACTACTTTTGAAGACTTTAAACTAATGGTAGAGACCCTACACGATACAAAGGTATGCAAGGGTGGTCCCACAAAAAAATACCCAGGTGTGAAACCTCAGTGTGCTTTCATTCACTGTTTAGGTCTGTGGAGGCACAAAAAATGCGCGATCTAAAAAACTGACCAGTGCACAAAGTGCACAACACTTGCGGTCACATTGCGTTGTCACGCGATGCGCCACAAAACAGAATTGAGGTTTCCAGAACGGCTGCAGTGCAGCCTTTAATAAAAAAGGGCAAATTTTAATTTTTACGCCAACGACAAAGATTGCTTTTCAATAAAAGCCTGGTCATCACACCAACGGCTAAGAAGCTTCAAACAGAACTAAAAGTGTATTAAGAAAGGGTGAGCAATATAAGCGAGGAAAACTTGAGTTCATTCTGCAGTGACTGCCGGAAGGTCAACGCCTTGTCGCGTAAGAATGCATGAAACTGGACACGTGCGTTTCATCGAGAGGCCGCTGCTATTCGGACACGTTTCTGACCATGTGTCTTTAACTGCACAATAGAAGCTCCTCTGCCTACGAGCTTCTGAGGCGCAATGACCTGATGCCTATTACTGCCATGTTTACTGTCAGGAAATACATATCACTGTTCAGGCCAGAGTGTGGATTCGATAATTTTTTTGAAGCATTCAAGAAGAAGCTGCTCAATAATAAGGACAGCCAAAGACATAGAATACTTGTATTTGATGAAATGCAGGTGAGCTAATCCTAACATTGCTTGTCTGCTAAGAACGAGAAAGGCACCGCCGCCTGACTTAAGTGAGTCACAGCCGTGAAGGTGTGAGACATAATAACGCCAATGAAAGTGCTTCAGAACGCCCTTGACGTTTAATTTAGAGGTAGCAATGATAATGTAACTAGATTAGAACATGGAGAAAATAGGAACTCTCTGTAGGTGGCTGAAAGATATATCAAAGCTAAAGTATTTTGTGTGTTTTTTAAGAGGCGTTTGCGTTGCTTTCATCGAAATCTGGTCGGCCTAAAGCGGGTATCAAACTTGCTATATCAAAACCAGCAAGGCTATGATCTAGCATTTAAGATCTCGTATACCCAAAAGTTAGACTGGGACAAAAAGAGACATGACACAAACAGACGTTATTATGTATGTTTCACGCCATCTTTGTCTTTGCGTTTTAAGCAATGCAGTGCTATAAACTATAGTCGTAAAAACTAGGCTAAGCTCGTAGTTAGAAGGTAGTTGGAAGGCAATAATGGAGAGCGGGTGGTAGATCATTCGGATCTACTAACACAAAATATGCACCCTTTTTTAAGTACAACGCATTATGGTTTCATTAATAATTCAACAGAAAAGCATATAAGCTGTGCTTCACGTGACCATATTTATTTAGATTACGCTGCGCATAAATAACAACGCGATGTGTTCTGTTTCTTCCAGGTGCGGCTAGGCTGAGATGTGAACGCAAGGACGTTCTTCTACATTGGTCAAGTGCAACACGACGACACCAGTAAACCTCCACAGGCAGACCATGCTTTGGCCCTAATGTTCGTGCAGTTTTCCGCCAGTTACACGAAGCCTCTCGGTGTTCTTGCGTCAAGAGGGCCAAAAAAAGGTGCGCGCTCATGCAAGCTGGTGCAGAAATGAATATCACAATACATTTTGAAAGACTATATATCAACGCCGGTGAATCAGCCGGGAACACTTTGCTAATTAGGAAAAAAAGGAACAATAGTGCTTCAAAATAGGAAACCGCATACTGCAGGATGGGTCAGAGTATGGGCTATAGTCGGCTGTGCGTAGTTCACCCTTCACCGCGCGTCGCAAGTGTCAACTACAGGATGGGATACACAGATAAGCGTGCACGTGTTCAACTTCGGTGTCAGAACCTCAACTCAAAGCTTCCTATTCAGTATTTCTTACGTTTCGAGACCGATAGCTTCTCTCTTGACACGCCCGAACAAATGAGTTGTTTTGCTTATATGCTTCTATCTTGCCAAGCTTGGAAGCATACACATATGACGAAAAAACACGAACCTCTTTATTACCCCATCCCTCCCCCCCCCAAAAAAAAAACACGTACCACTTGACCAGTTTAGCAGAAGCACGCAGTATAAACAAATCCAAAACTTTGGAATTCCGCAACGTATCGGTTAGGCGCCTAATTATCCAAAGTAATAGCATCGGCCGAAATATTTGGTTTTATTGCAAACGTTAGCAGACCACTAGTAGCGATGACGGGAATGTTCGAAAACCTCTCTTGAGAAGAGAAAGGTCGATGGTATTGGAAATAATGCCGAGTGTCAATAAACGGTCCTTGCATAAAAACACAGAGGTAGCCAGGCTTTCTTGGTAAAGTGTGCAGTTAGAGAACAGCCTGACTTACAGGCCCCGGGGTTACCGTAGTCTTCTGAAGTAGCGCAAATATCAGCGATGAATGCTTTGACATTCCATATTGTACCAAAATCAGGTTGTCACTGGCCCATGGCGTGCTGGACCTAACCGAACTACTCAGAAGAGTCTGTCGCTAGGTCCAGTGACGATGAGTTGTCAATTAGGGTTCTCAATCATTGACACTTTCAATAGAGCATGCTGCCTTTGATTTCATAGCCACCGCAGTGCTTCCTAGAAGCTTTGGCTGCCTCATTAGGCAAGTGGTTATATCTACATTAACGCAATTTTATGCGAAAGTAGGAAGGGTGCTTCCACTGCACTTCTCTGCAGACAAGAAAAAGAGATGCAGGCGCAAAACCGCATTTCAAGCAGCTTCCAATATTGTAAAACCGTCACAATCTGGCAATTATTTCATTTTCGGAACGTAAAAGTAGGTGATCCCAAACGGGGGTACTATTTGCAAAAGTGGCAGAAAAAGTCCCGAGAAATGAGATTATAGTTTCTTGATTGATCAAATATTTTCGGATGATTTCTCTAGACAAATAGTATCAATTTTTTTACCTTTTTTTCTCGTGCTACTTCGCGTATAAAAAATAACTGCACAAATTTGAGTACCTACAGGTGATGCTGCCACGGGCTGTGCGATGTGTTCGCGATGACCTTTGTTTTGGGGTATACTAAAATGGGCTAACATTGACCGTACCCGAAGGTCGCGTGTTTGATCTCAGCCGTGGCGGTGGCATTTTGGTGGAGGCGAAATGGTAGAGGCACACGTTATGTGTGATGCCAGAGGACGTTAAGAAACGCCAGATGGTGTGATGTTTTCTTCTCCATTCATTTTCAGCCAACGAAGTATGCTGGCTGCATGTTACCTCATTCTTCAGCACATGAACAGTGCTCGTATATGTTCTCTCGTCTTCGTCTTGGTTCCGTATACGCCTTTTTTGTATAATAGGCACATGAACGCAGTTTTATATCTTAGTCGCTCGCACGCACTCAGCCGAGCACTAAATGCAAAACCGTTGTGTACCATGCCATTGTTAGCATGTTGGCATTGTTAAGCGGTCGAAACTAGTCTGAGGAATCCCACCAGGCACTTACCTCGAGCATAATGAGTGGTGAAGCGCTTACCTCGAGCATAATGAGCATAATGAGCGCTTATCTTGAGGATAATGAAGCCGTTACTGGAAGCAATAAGTCTAATCGAAAAGGCTGGTGCAGCAGTTGACGGCGTGGTCTGTGATGGCTTGAGCACGAATCGCTTTTTTTAGCAACACATTGCTATCTCTAGCAAGATGGAAAATCCGAAATCCTCGTTTCAGCACTCCCTTGTGGGAAGCAGAAGCATCTTTGTTTTTTTCCGATGCTCCACTTTTGCTGAAGTGCATTCACAACATGCTGATTAAAGAAAGAGTCTTGAAAGTAGGCGGCCAGCTAATACGATGGAACTACGGTTCCCCTTACACCTTTAACAACAAAAGACCGGAATTACTAAGAGTTTGCTCAAGATCCCCCGGTCACACGTAATCCCAAGCCAGACAGAAAAAAATGAGGGTCAAATATGCTGCACAATTTTTGAGCAACTCAGTTTCGGATGGTTTGAAATACTAGCAAAAAAACAAGCCCAAGGATTTGAAGAGGGTGATGGCACCACTCGCTTCACGAAACTAGTAGATTACGTGTTTGATGCCTTAAACAGAAAGCTTCTTAACGAGGGTGTTCGCAGGGGTAATCAAGATTTTGCGGTATTGAAGAGAGTTTTGCCTTTTTCGGATTCGTGGAAAAAGGAGGTTGCCGATAGAAAAATATTCAAAGATATGTATCTCACAAAGAGAAGATTGAGGGTCTTGCCCTCAACGATTGGCCTGTGTAGGTATTTACTATCTAAATGCGGATTTTGCTATGTATTGACAAACAACCTAATCAGGACCCGATAGAGCAATTTTTTGGAACCATTCGGCAAGCTGGAGTGCAAAATTATCATCCCACAATGTCAACATTCCTTCGGTTAAACCGCCTCCTGGCCCCGCCGCGGTGCTAAGTGGCTAAGGTACTCGGCTGTGGTGCTAAGTGGCTAAGGTACTCGGCTGCTGACCCGCAGGTCGCGGGTTCAAATCCCAGCTGCGGCGGCTGCATATCCGATGGAGGCGGAACTGTCGTAGGCCCGTGAGCTCAGATTTGGGTACACGTAAAGAACCCCAGGTGGTCTAAATTTCCGCAGCCCTCCACTACGGCGTCTCTCATAATCATATGGTGATTTTGGGACGTTAAACCCCACAAATCAATCAATCAAACCACCTCCTGTCTTTGCAAAAGTTAATAAAACCCCAAAGTACGAAAACTGCGATATTGCAACATTACCTTCTTCAAGTTTTGTTAACGCCCCAATGTTAACAATTTGTTAACGATTGTTAAGTTTTGTTAACGATTCTCAGCTCAAACTACGCCTTCAGTTTTCTAGAAGCATCAGGACTGTAGCAGGTAACTTTGATAAGATCCCGTCCACTCCACGTACTGTACAGATTATTCTGAAACCTACGTTAGCGCCAGCGCTAACGCTAAAACATTCGATGGCAAGAGTATGAATGCCGAAGGACTCCGCCGCTTGTCAGTAGTTGATCGACGGCCGACACTACGTTTACTGCTATCTGTGAAAGACTGCTACTGTAATCAGACTTTCCGTTTACCGGGCACAGGTTCGTCCAAATAAACAGTTGAATCCCAACATGAACCTCTTGTCTTAGGCCTCGTCGCGACCCCGTGACTTCGAGTGGAGGTGCTGCTTCGTTCATGTACCGGATGCCCCAGTCAAGCCGTGAACCCAGCCCACGTCGCGGAGAAGACACCGACGCCAAACAGAAGCAGAGAACAAGCCGCCGATAGCAAGGTATACCACTTGAGTACGTGCCCCTACAAGACAAGGCGTGGAAGACCAAGGCAATAACCTCGACTCCAGCGACAATGACAACCGCAGCGTCCCAGCCCACGATCGTCATGCATCAACCCAGGGAACCACCAACTTTCTATGGGTCAGCGTTCGAAGACCCGGAGACCTGGCTATAAACATACGACCGTGTGACCGCCCTCAAACACTGGGACAATGAAGAGAAGCTCCGTCGTGTGTACTTCTACCTGGAAGACACCGCAAGGTCCTGGCTCGAAAATCGGGAGTCCGCGCCTCAAACGTGGGAGGTCCTCGGCGGCGCATTCCTGCAAACGTTCGCGAACGTCACTCGCAAAAATAGGGTCGCTGCTTTACTAGAGACCCGTGTTCAGCTACCAAATAAAATTGTTGCCATTTCCACAAAAGAAATGACCCGCCTATTCCGTCACGCTTACCCCGACATGCCTGAGGAGAAGAAAGTTCGTTTTCTTATGCAAGGGGTCAAACAGGAGTTCTTCGCCGGACTGATGAGAAATCCACCGAACACCGTCCAAGAATTTCTAGCCAAAGCGACCACTATCTAGAAGACCCTGACATTGTGCACCAGACAGTATAATCGTCGCCTGACTCGAGATTGCGCTGGTGCTCAAGCCATTGACTCCGAAGACTTGCGTGAAACAATCCGAGCGATCGTGCGGGAAGAGCTGTTGCCTTCGGCGCAGCCTCAAGTAGATTCAATCGTGAACATTGTGCAAGAAGTGGGTCAGCATTTATACGACGAATACCTCAAGGTAAGTCTCATTCTGTCGACATGAAGCCGCGTACTGTTTCGATGCGCTGCGTTTACGTCTATGAAAACCATATTGTTACGTACAAATGACTCGAGGCGTGTCTATTTGGAATCTATATTGACACTGATGCGTATAGCATTGACTAAGATGAAGGACAGCACGCACAACTGACAGACCACTTCCTCATTGTCGTCTTCTGACCACTGATATGTCAGCTACGTAGCATTACCCCCTGTGGTAAAAGCGCCGTCTCGGTGCACTATATTTACGGTATTCAGAAGGCAGGTGGTAAGTTTTAAACCTGCTGACGTGCACAACATCACTGGGTATGGTTGCCGGAAGGCTTGCGGTCTCAGTTGCAGGAATGAACTAATAGGTGACGTTCGTTACCTGGCGGAGAATACGGTAAGGAAACATGTAGCGAGACAACAACTTCGTTGATAAGCCAACTCGAGGAACTGCGCACCACAGCAGAACAAGAGAACCAGGTGAGAAGCGAACGTCAACATGCTAGCTGTTGTAGATGGCTTTCTGGGTGGCTTGCGAAGCCAAAAGGCTAGAGCGGGCGATCTTACGTGCGTGGTCGGCACGAGCGAAATCGTGGCATGCATATTCGGTTGACGACGTTGTAGTGGTCGAAAGTAGGGTGTCAAGTGGTAACGTCGGATCGCGGCCATATAGCAAATAAAAGAGTGAATATTAAGTGGTGTCATGGCGCGAAGAATTGTACGCGAAGGTCACGTGACGTAGCGCCACGTCCTAGTCATGGTGGTCGAAGGACACATACATCACGAGCATGTCCGTGAGGGTGTGATTTAGGTATTCGATGATGCCATTTGTTTGGGGATGGTAGGATGTAGTAAACTTGTGCTGCGTCGAGAAAGAGCGCAGAAGATCGTCAATTACTCGAGACAAACATGCACAGCATTTTGTCCCGAGTAATTGACAGCCTTCCTCATGGAAGGCTGCACTGTAGCCGTTCTGGACGCCTCAGTTCTGTTTCGTGGTGCATCGCGTGACAACGCATTGTGACTGCAAGTGTTGTGCACTATGTGCACTGGTCAGTTTTATAGATCGCGCTTTTTTGGGCCTCGACACACCTAAGCAGTGAACGTGGGCACACTGAGGGTTCACACCTGTGTATTTTTCTTTTGTGGGACCAATTGGCGAGGAGCGCCATGGTGTAGGATGACATCATGGATCAATAGGTATGCAAAGTCAGTAGTGGTGCTAGTGGGCAGCACTGGATAAATGGCATACCTAGTCATGTAGTTTATAGCAACGGCAACCCACTTGTTGCCCGATATCGACTCAGGAAAAGGACCCAGAATAGTGTCAACACGGAAAAAAAATTTTCGGTTGAAGAAGTCCAGCCGGGGGCGCAGTAGGTCGCTTCCTACGTTGGGATTCAACGCAGGAGGAAATGTAACGGCAAACGGACCTGGAGAGACCGCGCCAAAAGAAGCGGAGACCCACACGGTCGTACGTCCGAGATACACCCAGATGACCAGCAGTTAGTTCATCGTGAAGCTTGTGCAGCATGGTTGAACGCAAATATTTCGGTCCGTGTGCTCAAATTTGGGTGCACGTTAAAGAACCCCAGGTGGTCTAAATTTCCGGAGCCCTCCACTACGGCGTCTCTCATAATCATGTAGTGGTTTTGGGACGTTACACCCCACATATCAATCAATCAATCAAATATTTTGGCATGACAAAAAGGAGCTCGGCGTCATTTGGCTAGAGGCTACAACGGTACAGCGTTCCATTCAGGAGGAAGTACATGCGAAGCGACGCGTCGTTTCAAGCAGATTCGAGACGGTAAATAAGTTGTCGCATGGAAGCATCAAGACGTTGTTCATCACCATTCTGAAGAAACTGGGATGTTGACATGACACCGAGGCTAGGCTCGATGTCTGATTCGTCGGTCTGATCAACAGGGTTGCGGGATAAGCAATCGGCGTCTAGATGGAAACGTTCAGACATGTGAGCAACCAAGTAGGAATACTCCTGTAGGCGTAATGCCCAAACACCTAGTCGTGGATTTGGGTCCTTCGGAGAAGAAAGCCAACTCAGCGCGTGATGATCTGTGATGACACAGAAAAGGCAGCCAGATAAGAAAGACGGAATTTCGAAATCGACCACACAAGGGCAAGACATTCCCGTTCTCTTATAGAGTAATTGCGTTCAAACTTTGAAAGCAGACGGCTTGCATGCGCAATAACACGGTCCTTGCCCGGCTGAATTGGTGCCAAAACTGCACTCATTCTGTAACCACTCGCGTCTGTTCGCACTTGTGTAGGAGCATGGGAGTCAAAATGTGCAAGAAAAGGAGGTTTCGTTAGAAACGGTGATTAGCTGAGAGAAGGCGTCAGCTTCAAGAGGGCCTCAACAAAATAGAACGTCTTGTTTGAGAAGGTCGGTGAGTGGCCGTGCGAGTGCAAAAAAGTTTTTCACGAACCGGCGAAAGTAGGAGCAGAGGCCCACGAAACTGCGAACATCATGGACAGAGCGTAGGACTGGGAAGTCGGGTCTAGGCGTACGCCAGCAGCGTCAACAAGATGACCCAACACGGTAACCTGACGAAGACCGAAGTGACACTTGGATGAATTGAGCTGCAGGCCGGCCGACAAAATATGGATAGGATGGTCGAAAGGCATCCAAGGTGTGTTGCGAAGGTAGGCGAGAAAATTATCACGTCGTCCTGCTAACCCAAACATCTCGACCATTTAAATCCTTGTCGGAGCGTGTCCATCATTCTCTCGAAGCTCACTGGAGAGTGGCAGAAACTAAAGGGCATGACCTTGAATAGGTAAAAACCATCAGAAGCAACGAAAATGGTCTTTTCTAGGTCTATGTCATCTACAGAAATTTGCCAGTAGCGAGATTGGAGGTAGAGAGATGAAAAAATGTTGGCGCCATGAAGGGAATCGAGGGCATCATGAATACGTGGCAGAGGCTACACGTCTTTTATAATACTTTTGTTGAGGTGGCGATAATCAATAAGAAATACCGTGAGTCGTCTTTCTTCTTTATTGATGCCACTGCAGATGTACAACGGCTCGATGATGGTTCGGGTACGTTTTTCGCAAGCATTTTGGCCACTTCTTTTTGAATCACTTCTCCCTCGGACGCAGACACGCGGTACGGCCGATGGTGAACTTGCGCATTCACCAGTCTTGATTTGGTGAGTTACAATTAGTCTGGCCCAAGGAACGATCGCGGGTGTCAAAAATATAAATGTGTGAAGTCAAAACCTGGCAGCAAGCGTCGGCCTGGTGAGGCGAAAGCTCCGATTCAATCATGTTTTGAAAAATAGCATCATCTGAACTGGGTGACCGTGAGACTGCACTTTGAACAGAAGCAGGTAGAGCGACAACACTAGCATCGTCGTCTGTTATGGCAGTTAGTTGGCTAGAGAAATCTGGCAGGACAACTCTTGAGGGGTGAAACCGAAGTTAATGAGCGGAAGGAGCCCACAGCTATCCGCTATGGTCGCGATGGTATGGGGCACAGTAACACTGTGCGTCAGCCGAACGTCAGTAGTCGGCGTAACGGTATAATCACCGTAAAGAAAGGAAAGGGATGATGACACGTACGTGACAGCTCGAGGTGGCAGGTGAACGAAAGTGGTTGGGCTGAAGCAGCTGGTGGGCTTTGCAGAATAGTCGGCAAAGATTGGAAGATCGAGGCTGAGGGTACCAGACGAACAGTCAAATCCGGCCGAGTGTGCCAAAAGGAAATCAAGGCCAAGTATGAGGTCATGAGAGGAAGCACCCTACAAGCACCCTACGTCGAGGGGTCCTAAGGTGCATGTGCGCAGAAGTAGAGAAGGTCTGACGTGGTTGGTTTGACCAACGACGGCGAAAACAGCGAGAAACATGCCCAGACTGGTGGCAGGAAAAACAAATAGGCCGGTCGTCGGGTGTTCGCCATACCGAAAGGTTACGGAAGGGCATCGTTGGAGGTAAATCGCGAGCGTGACCTGAGGAGTAAGACGGGACTTCAAGGCGGGTCGAGGAACCTGCTGATAGAAGGCCGAGGTTCGCAAACGCCTGCCTCAACACAGCTTGAATGAACGTCACTGACGGCTGTTGTTTGTCAGAAGCGAGCGTTGCTGGAACAGGTGGCTGAAGAGGAGCCGGACAGGTGGCTTCAATTTCCCAACGAGCAATGCGCGTGACGTTGTCATACGTGGGAGACTGGTGGGCGGCTTCACACGATGAGGTTGTGGCCGTGTTGGGCAGCCGGGTGAATCGCTGAGTAATATAGCGGTTCATGGCTTCTTCAAGCCGCCCACACTCTTTATTGATGGCATCGACGGTGGCAACGTTGTTGTATACTAGAAGATAAAAGGCATCGTCTGCTAACACTTTCAGCCCATGGGTCCATTGACTCAATTATGTGCTCGTCATTTTGGCGGCATAGGGAGATGACGCCGTAATTAAACACGACGTTCGACTCCATCGACGCCTGCGCACGAGCCGCGTTGATTTCGCGCTGCAATCTGCCGTCCAACATTGTCGTCAAAAAGGTCATGAACCTTTTCTTTAAAGGAGTCCCAGCTTGTAATCTCCACTTTGTGCGTCTCGAACCACACCCGCGGTGGGTCATTGAGGTAAAAAACCACATTGGCAAACATAAGATTCAGGTCCCACCTATAGCTTGCGCTGATCCCTTCGTACCGGTTGATACATTTGTCGACGTCAACGCCATCCTGACCGGTAAATACACCGGGGTCATGAGCAGGAGTTAGAGTGACGTACGTAGAAGTCACGGAAGAAGCAGGGGGTAAAGACAATGGTTGTTCAACCTGTGACATGGTTGGACATATATAATGATGCAGCCGTTGCAGAGCTTCGTGATGAATACAGGTAAGTACCTAGAAATTCTGCCCCAAAGCTGTTACGTAAAAATGATACGAGGCGCGTCTATTTAGAATACATATTGACACGGACGCGTAGCATCAACTAAGATGGAAGAAAGCTTTCTTGCTTGCTTGATCCTTTTTTGTGGCTCTCACTCCGTTAAGGGAGAAGATCAAGAAGCCGGTGGTTAATGTAAGTCAATACCTTAAGATAATCCAGGCTAGCGAAATAGAATCACTTTGTTTTTACTTGGGATGATTGGTTTGGCAGAATGTGAAAAAAATGGAGGGAGAGAAACAATAGAATTCGCTGAATAACTGAGGTGTAATCGTTATATGAAATAATTCTGAAGGTAAAGTCATTACAGTGTAATCGTTGAATAGTCAATGTTAGACTGGCCAATAAAAATTAAAGGCTGATCAATGGCTCGGCAAGGTAATTTTCCTGTGTTACATAGGAATTCGCAGAGAGCCCCGCAAATGTTCTTGTCACTGAGTCTTAACGGAGCAGCCCCTAAGGACAAAATATTAGCAGTAGTAAGTGATATTCATAATTGTTTGAGTACAATTTCAAAACAACATTTTCTTTAATTTTAAAAACGCTGACTTGCGAGATGAAAATGGTCGATATTTTCGCGTAAAAAACAGCTTGAGCACAGAGGAGATGGCACCAGAGAAGACTTGATCAAGTAGAAATTAAGAGTGGTACATGGCAACACAGTTTGGTATGGAGACTTCCAATTTACTCGTGGAACACAATTTATTATTTAATGCGAAGTGCAGGTGCGAGAAATCAGGATTCAGTATCGTAATTTTTTGTGAGCATTCAGAAAGGGAAAGGTTTTTGAACCTCGCTGCTGTTACATAAGCTAAAAGAGGCATGATTTGCACAATCGGAACATCAAGGAATGCTCGCGCGAGTGAGTCAGCTATCTCATTTGTAAATATACTACGATGGCCTGGCACCCATAGCGTTCGCACTAGACGAGTGTTTGCTGGGATTAAATATTTGAAGTTTCTGGTATTGTTCATGCCAACGACGATGAAAATGTTCATACGGAATTCGAGTCAGTCCCTATCACAGCTGTCGAATGAGTCGCGGGAAGATTACAAAGAGCAGTATAACAGCCGTTAATTCCGCTTCAAATATTAGTGTATAATCTGGGAGGCGTGATGAAAAGGAGCAGAATAATGAGAGAGAAAAAATACCGACACCTGCTTTTTCGCCACTCATAGTTGCATCCGTTGCAATTACTATATTAGTACCTAATATAGTAAGACAGGAGTTCTTCCAATAAGCCAATCAATAATTTAGAGGGCAAGTGTTTGAAATTTGTTGGGAAGATATTGTCAAATTCTATTTGCACTTGGCTGAATGGTTTGTCAGATGGTAGGATCTCGAATATATTAGAATTTAAAGCATCTACAAGTATTTGAACAAATAGCACTTGGGGTTTATGTACTCGGGACTAATGCTCAATGAAAAAGATACCAGGCTCAGCAAAGAATACGCACTGTCACCTTCTTAATGTGGATTGAGAAAATTTTAAATAGGCTTGAACTGTTAAAATACGGAATCTGCAAGCAAGAGTGGGTGTCCGAGCTTCTTGATACAAAACATTTCTGGCTGTGAGTTTCTGCGCACCAAAACAACTTAGAAGAGCTTCCCGCTCTAAGAGAGGACAGCACGCACAACTGACAGACCACTTCCTCGTTGTCGTCTTCTGACCGCTGATATGTCAGCTACGTAGCAATATAAAAATTGTTGTTTTGATGAAGGAGTAGCACAAGTGTACTAACACGTGCAACAACTTGTGGCATGCTAAAAAATAAGTAAAACTAAACTTGTTTGGTCATGGTTCTAAAATGACCGAGAAGTTATAAAGCTATGTCCTCCGTGCCGCGGAAGCTTGACCCGCTGACCCGCGAGGCAGGAAGCTGAGCTTTAACCAATGCGAGTGTAGTTGAAGTGCTCGCCTCGTTTTTTTTTCCAGTTCTCGTGTCACGCTTGCTATATTTTACGTGAACGCGGCTGATAATTTGGTTCCCTGGCATGACAGCTTTACACGTGGAGAGCGTTCTTTGGTGTTGTCTGCATTTTGTGGCAGCCCACCACACAATAATACTTCGGACCTCGTCGACACTTCCGTTGGGTCACTTCTCCTATCGCTGATTGACTGAATGACTGATTGATTGATTGATTGATTGATTGATTGATTGATTGATTGATATGTGGGGTCTAACATCGGAAACTTCTTCTATCGCGTAAAAGCAACTTCGCTTAGCGAGCGTCTCGTTTTAGGGCGCAATGCTGACGGCATGGCGCCGAAGTTCCCGGCACCAACTGAAACGCGTTCTGTGCGTGTCGCGCGCGCTCCTGCTTTGGCGAAACATAAGGAATTACCTACCGCTCTCTCCCGCGCCTATCTTCACTTTCCCTGGAGCTTTCCGCCGAAGCAGGTGCGGCGCTGTCGTGACTCCATGAACTTGAACTTTGGTTCCGTATGCTATACTGGGTGTGTTCCAAGACTCACCATAGACGGCTAAATAGACAGCTAAAAGCATGGCGGTCATCCTACGTCCTATTCCGATTCTCACGTAGGCGGCTCCGAGAAGACGGAATTGTAAACAAATACGATGCAGGCTGCTTTGCTGTCTAAACAAAATGGCGGCTCAGCAAATCGCTCGGATAGATCGGATCTCATCGGAATGGTCGTCTGCACACAAGAAGACGCTTTTCCGGACACTCAATGTGAGAAATGGTAATTTTTTTAGATTTCAGCGCGAAATAAGCCATAAACTACAACGGTTGGGTTTTTTAAGTTATCTTTTTTTTGACGCAAGGTGGCACCTTGTCTCGTAAAAACCGTCCAGACGTCTTCCATTTATCGGACAGCATGGGCTCGCTGCTATCTTTTAAGCTGTCTGCGTAGACTGTCTACGATGCTGTTTAAGAATGTATTTGATGCTGTGTAAGAATTCGAACACAGCCACAGCGTACTAAAAGGGCATTCGAACAGTAAATTTCCTGAACCCTGGATACATGTCCGGCTAAACTGCAAACGTACCAGAGTGCTTCAATACGTTGGTTCATCAGGAAGCTGCACCGTAACTTCATCGGACAGCATTGTGCACTGCAAGAAGATGCCACAGGGTGGTGCTGCGTCCTCACCGGGGGCATCGGGCTGACGGCTGGCGCATATCGGGACATGTCACGCCGTGTTTTTCATCGTATGTGTTGTGTTTTATGACTTGTACCTAAAGATGAAAAAGAACGCTGCGTGCATGTAGCGTACATGAGTGTCTATACGGTTACAAAGAAATGTAGATTGACAAAAATTCTGCAGCTCACTCAGAGACATTTGTAAAATATATTTTACGCTCAAGAATCGCTTGGGCTAAGACGTACCAAACTTTTCCTGCACTGGATCCACTCGGGCTCCCGTTCACTTTCATTTTCTTCAACAGGACTCATTAAGGATCATACCAAAATATTAATCAGCCGGACTCACCCATACTCACGGCTTCATGTGAGTCTAATTGAGTCAAATCAAGAGGGGTATTCAGTATAAGATAAACTTTTTCGACCACGGTGTCAATGCTCTTCTTGACGCCTTTTCATTAGTACCCTCGAATACGAGTTAGGAGTAGTTGCAAACTAGTAAGAAATTTTTTTAATATAGTGACATCAGATATGTTTTCAAAAACTTTCACAGAAGAGCTGGCGGGTGGGGAGTAAAAGACATGCTCTTACGTAATTCACACCTCTGATCAATAAACATTGAATTAGTGTGTGAACAATACTGCTTCGAAATACTTGCGAGTAGACGCGAGTATAAACTTGAATCCAGGTGGCTAATAGAAATGGCAGAGATGAGCAGTGGACCACAGGTCGGGAAACGTGAGTAGAAGTCACTCAAACTCACTCAAGAAATACGTTTTGCAATTGAAACTCATTCGCACTCAATTTCACAAGGATGAACCCGACTCACACTCTCTAAAATGTTTTCAACCAAACTCACTCGCGGCGTATTCGTCTATTAATAAGTTCCACAGCTCGCCCGCCTACCAAGCGTTACCGGAAATCGTCCGCTTAACACGAGAGTGTTGAGGCTGCATCGGCACTGTGCATGATTCCTTTGACACGGCTGCCAGGCATAGTGATGCTGTTAGTGAGAATGAGCATACTGGCCGCCTCTTCCTCGTTGCATGCCAGTAATACAGAAGTTCTATGAGTGAAATGCTCGCCGTTTTCTTTTATACAGGCACGGAGATGACCAGAAGTGTATAGGTGATATTTCAAGCACACGGAGCTTATTGCAGCACCTCACAGCTTAAAAAAATCGAATTTCGCATCTGTTGCTTGAAAGATGGGATTTCAGCGCTAGCAATTGAAGATAGTTTTGATGACGGCGCAAAAGATGATGCACCCCAAAAACTTTACAAAGCGCGCGCAAGCTGTAAAAGCAAGAAAAGGTAATTTTCGACATAAATGCACAGGGTGTACGAGATCATAATTTTTTGCGTCAAATGTTGACGCCAATGGCACGGGACGCAGCCGGTCTATTTTCACGTTCGAGTGGGCATGAAGGGCTTTCGCCTTTACAGTAAAAAGAACAAAGAAGCACAGGCAAAAGAAAACAGCAGTCAGCTACACAGCGGAATAAAGGGCTGGGACGATACGTTTTTCGAACAACCGAACTTTAAACCCGCTATGACGGGGTAGTGATAAATCAACGCAAAAGAAAACAGGAAAACCCAGAAAAAACCATATGAAGTATTGCTTGATTCTCATCGCTCACTAAATCCAAAGCACGATGCAAGATGCTTCAGGAAAAATGCCGCCATATCCACGAAGTGAATGATGATGAGTGGGCGAAGATCCGGAGGTAAACCTGGTAAACCATGAATCCTCCGTACATTTTGCCCACTCGATTTTATTGCAACGCTCCCCCTAGCGTACGTCGCCGCACTATATCGAACGATCACACGTGCCATATGTGGCATGATTCCTATTTTATAACACCTCGCATCTTTCATAATCAACTACACGTACCGCCGTCTAGATTATAACATCTTGCATCTTTTGGACGGACGGCTGGACGGATGGACGGATGGACGGACGGACGGATGGACGGATGGATGGATGGACGGATGGATGAATGGACGGACGGACGGACGGACGGATGGACGGATGGACGGACGGACGGACGGACGGATGGACGGATGGATGGATGGACGGATGGATGGATGGACGGACGGATGGAAGGACGGACGGACGGATGGACGGACGGACGGACAGACGGACGAATGGACGGAAGGACGGATGGACGGATGGACGGATGGATGGATGGACGGATGGATGGATGGACGGACGGACGGACGGACGGATGGACGGATGGATGGACGGACGGATGGATGGATGGATGGATGGACGGACGGATGGACGGATGGACGGATGGATATGGCTGTACCCTTTAGATCGGGCG
Source organism: Rhipicephalus microplus (assembly GCF_043290135.1). Lineage (NCBI taxonomy): Eukaryota > Metazoa > Arthropoda > Arachnida > Ixodida > Ixodidae > Rhipicephalus > Rhipicephalus microplus. The sequence goes on from NC_134705.1 coordinate 135,784,862, forward strand.
GTGGCTAGCGTAATACTTAGAACTGAACGAGAGGTGGCTACATACAGGGGACGCACAGCCCACGCCTTAAGGAGCTTCGCTCCTAAATATTATGATATCTCCCGCTAAAGAGAACCATATGTAGATACGAAGCAGCGGGCGCTAAAGCTTACACTGGCGGTGACGTTCACGCTGGCGCTTATCGCGGCGTTGCGCAGTATAGAAACTTGGCAGGCGCAAAGCACACGGAGATGCAGTGGTGTTTCCTAGGAGAACAAGCCAATCGCGGCTACTCGGCAGTGAAAGACGGGATACTCAGACTAAACTCAGAGTCGCGCCATCCTCTTTCAGTTAACGCGCACACTGCGCATTCTCATTGTTCAACAACGCTAGGGAAAGATCTCCCCACGTCGCTACTTTAGAGGTCAACATCCTGGCTATATTAAATGTTGTGTAGCGCAAGCCGTCGATTTTTTGTTGAGATAGCAAATATAGGAACACTCTCGGCTGGATTTTGACGCCGGCGTCAGCGTCGCCGTCACTCACGGTGTATATACGCATCTATATATAAAGAAACGCAAGAAAGAAAAAAATCCTCAAAAACACTGGCAAGGCAAATCGAACGTGGAACTTCTCGATCGGGAACGCGAGGCCTTACCAATGAGCCACGTCCTTACCACTTACCCCTGGTGATAGGCATCTTTGGGGGGGGGGACTATTGTGTTTTCACCATTACTTGCAAGATGGCACCATAGGTGCGCTGCGGCGCCAAGGAGGATTAAAGAAAAATTGCTGGAGTGGAAGCTCTTGGAATGCCTTGCCAGCAGAAGTGAAGCCATCAGTTTCCACTGCCAAGATGGCGGAAACATGCTTTTTTCTGATGGTGCCGACTTGAAGATCAAGCGGCTTTGATGTGTTATGTAAGTGCTACGTTAGTTCTATGTTAAAAAGATTGTTGTTCCCGGCGAAATAACACACAGAAACGAGTATAAATGACTGAATCTTCAAGTAACTTTGCCTCCGAATAGAGGCTCACTAAGAAAAACTAGTAACTGTAAGACGCACTTGCAGCACTATGCGACCAGAAAAAGTTCACACATTAAACTTGTTGGGCGTACAAGGGAAACGCTTCGTTTTTATTCGCTGAACGGTGATAATTATCATGCCCCTACCACAATGGCCGCCACAGCCACCATCTTGCCAGTGGAACGGCTTCACTCATGGGAAGTCGTTTCCACTCCAGTAGTTTTTTTAATCCTCCTTGGGCGGCGCGCTGTCCTTCTTTCTCACGCGTACTTTGCCCACATAGAGGAGAAGGTGTGCGCTCGCTTGCGCGTTCTTATTTCGTGGTGGGGAAGGTTAGACGTCTTGGCTGGCTTGTGGTTCAAACTGGAACAATTATGTTGTAGTTAGCGGGTGCACAAATGTCACTGCAATCGTCGCACAGTATTTCTTTGCCTAAAAATCGCGCTTTCAGGCATGGCGAAGTAAAAACTGAGACGCTTATTCGCGTTAATGTGTACCTGTAACAACGTTTCGTGCGTTATTTGTGCGTGAAAAACGCGGCGCACGTTTTGATCTGCTTGCCATTCTGCGCGTAATTTCCCTACCTGTTGCTATTACGTACACAGGTTCACCTTTGCGGCAAAACTGTGCTTTGTTTTTTTTTTTAGGGGCGAAGTTCCTTTCACTGGCACCCGTTAATCCCTCGTCATAGTGCGTAAACAGTCTTACGTTTTGACCTGCAAGGTGGTGCCGATGGGGGGTTTTTCCTGTGTGTTGTTGAACAATAAAGATTTTACAGCATGCGCATTTCTAAAAGACGAATTCTTCTGTCTCTTATTCTCCACTAGCAGCTATGGGCATGTACATTGAGCACTGTCTGACAAGAAAGGCTTGCTACGTCATACTGGCTGTGCGTAACCTCCTTGGTTTTAGAAAGGTTTAGCGAGCAATGGGCCGCAGTGCCATGAATACATTGAACTAGTATATACCGTCAACTCGAGGCAGCTAAAGGTGGGAAGTAGACACGAAGCGAAAGCCAAATTCTCCTGTATCTCATTCCCCATTAGCAGCAATTGGCATGTACATTGAGCACAATCTGACAAGAAAGGGCTGCTACGTTATACTCGCTGGGCGTAACCTTTTTGGTTTTAGAAAGTTTTAGCGAGCATTAGGTCTCAATGCCATGAATACAGTGAACTAGTATATACCATGAACTCGAGGTGGGTAAAGATGGGAAGTAGACACGAAGCGCATGCCGTAAGAAAGTGTGCGTGTGCCACCTCTCGTTTAGTCCTTTCAATGTCCGCTGGATGGTGGTGCTTCTATATGCGCAATGTATGATGAAAACATGCGAGATGGTGTACTTGGAGTGTTGGCTGGATGGACGAACGGACAGACAGATGCATGGACGGACGCACAGAGGACTGCACGGACGGGTGGACGCAAAGACGAACGCAGGGACGGACGCATGGATGGACGCGCAGACGCACGAACACACGCACACACGGACGGGCGGATGGACGCATCGCTGGTCACACTGACGGACGCATGGAAGGACGGAAGCAAGAGCGCATGAACGGACGGATGCTTCGCCCCACTCTCCATCAATCACCCCATGGATGTGCTGGCATTTTTTTTAATGCGAAGTATTTCTTAGCGAACTTCAGCGGTTTTGAGCGTATCCATCTAGCCGCGTATACGAATTTTAGCCCTCCTGGCTATTCGATAATTGCACCAATTCCAAAAATGATAGGGCACAACATGACGGTATTTATTTATTTATTTATTTATTTATTTATTTATTTATTGTACCCTCAGGGCTTTACAGCATTGCAGAGAAGAGCGGGCACTGACGAACAATGTTAAAGAAAAGAATACATAGACAAGACACTAGAACATTATTAAACACTGGAAAGCAACTATTATCAACTGCAACTATGTTATACAGCCAATAGGTTATACAAGAAACCTAACAACAAAATCAAACGCTTACATTTCCAATACCAAGTATGTTATCGAGCGATGTTTTAAAACTTGATGTTGACGAGCATAACGGACTATTCATAACACGAAAATCATGGCATGTGTGTCAAGAATTTCATGATTTACATTTCAATTCTTGATGCTGTTGCGGTGGTTTCGTTGATATTGGCACGATGAGTCACAAGTGTAGGCGATTTATTAAACCACCGAGTAGCTAGCTCTAGGAAGATGCGTCAGTCATGGCTGGCTCTCGAGCAGAGAAGAAGCACGCGATCTTCGTTTTTCTCCACACTTAGAGCCGCTCTTGCTGTCGACCCACTGCGTGCTGGTGGCATTATTCCCTTTCCGAAAAGAAAAAAAAAGTCCCAAAGGAGGAAAGAAAAGTACATAGCAGCACCGCGATGCTACGACATAGGCACGTGAAAAAAAGAAATTGGAAATTCGGATAAAGTGAAAGTAGAAATTGAAGAGCGTGCCAATATAGGAAAAGTCAATGAACGAGAAAGCAAGCTCACAAAAATAAACAAAAAACACAAAAAACGCTGTACGTTAAAGAAAAAGTTACGAACAACGCGCAATAACTGGTTTCATGCGCAACACATGAACGACGTCCGGCCTCGGTCATGTCCTGCTCCATGCATGCGGTGTTGAGTCCGGAACCACTTCGTAGTTCACGTCAATGACACGGCGTAACACTTTATATGGGCCAAAATACCGGCTCAGTAACTTTTCACTAAGGCCACGGCAGCGGACGGGCGTTCACACCCAGAGAGAGAGAATAAACTTTATTGAAGAATTAAAATTACGTGACTAATCCCCGTTGGAGCCCTCTTGTAGAGCCCCACTGGCCACAGCGGCTCGCCGGGCCTGGTCTAGGGTCACCAGTTGGCTCCCCAGTGCCAGCTCGGAAAGCCGTGCCTCCCAAGACCACGTTGTGAGTGTTTGTAGTGAGCGCACCAACCTAGATACTGCACTGGCTGGCCGCTCGGTACATTGGTAGCTTATGTGTGTAAGTGTGGCTGTGTGGTTACTACGCCATGGGTATACCACTGTTGTGTATATCTGTGGAAAAATTGCGTGTAGTTTCGATATGTGGGGGTATGTGTTCGTTTGGAGGCGGCGCCAATCCCGGGCTTGTTGGCTGCTTAAGTTCGAATGTGGAGGGGCGTACGTGCGTCTTGTAAGGCGTTGGTTTTCCAATATCTGCCTGCTTGTTACACTTTGCTCTTCATGATGCCCTGTGAGGTGTCCTGAGGAGAGTCCTGCGTCTCGGCCAGTAAGTCCGCGAGCTACGCAGTTTGCCTCCTCGTTCCCCCCCAGGCCGTCATGCCCTGGGCACCAAGTGACGCCATGTGCCTCCATCAACATGGACCCCAAAATATCAGTGACGCACCTTGGAAGTGTGCCTCTAAGGTATAAGCGACATGCAGCTTGTGAGTCTGTCAAAATATACGCTGAGCGCCCCCTTCTTTCGGCTTCTCTGATTGCCAAGGCTATGGCTGCTGCCTCTGTGGTGGCACTTGATCTGGTGCGTAAGGACGCGCAGGCCACGACTTTGCTTTGGTTAGTCACTGCCAATGCATATGCTTGTTTTCTGGAGCCTTGTGGTGGCGCGGCATAAAGACTGACGTCGGTAAAGTAAGCGTCTGGATCGCTACTTCTCTGCAGGAGTTTGCGTGCTCGCGCTTGACGGCGCTTTTTGTTGTAGAGCGGGTGCATATTTTTTGGAACTGGTTCCACGATTATTTGATCACGTATTTGCTTGGGTACAATGACTGTCTCATCGCCACAGTATTGAGGGGTGAGAGGGTATCACAGCCTCTGTAGCAGTGTTCTTCCCTGGAGCATAGTGGTGAGTCGTTCTCGCTGTGCGATTAGCGTGGCGGCGGCCAATTCTTCATACGTATTATGCATGCCGAGTCCCATGAGTTTTTCTGTGCTTGTGCTGTTCGGAAGTCGCAATGCTGCTTTGTACGCAATTCTGATGAGTCTGTCAATTTGCTCTATTTCGGGCTTGCGTGTTGATTGAAAGGGAAGAGCGAACGTGACTCGGCTGAGAACGAAGGCCTGTACAAGGCGTACCGTGTCGGCCTCTGTCATCCCATCATTACTTCGCGCAATTCTAGCTATAAGGGATGCAATACTCTTTACGGTGTGTTTGAGTTTGCCTATTGCAGTCTTTACGCTGTTGTTTTCTTGCACGTGCATGCCTAATACTCGAGCTACTGGGGTCCTGTTGAAGGTCTGTCCGGCAATTTCTAGCTGCAGCGCGGGTGCACGGTTGGACCGAGTGCGTGGGGGTCTTATTTGCAAATATTCTGATTTGCTAGGTGCGCACAACATGCCTGCAGCAGTGAGGTAGCCTTGAATCATGTCTATAGCGGTTTGCAGTACATCTTGTCGTTCTCCATAGGAGCCCTTTGTTGCCCATAGCGTAATATCGTCCGCGTAAAAGGCACAGCCCAGGTTTGGTACAGTCTCCAGCTGGAGTACTAGTTTCCGGAGGCCGATATTGAATAAAAATGGAGACAAGATGGAGCCCTGAGGTGTGCCTTTCAGTGGGAGGTCGTATGGTGATGATTTGGTACCTGCTATGCCAATCTGCGCCTTGCGATTTCCAAGAAAATCAGAGGCATAGTTGAATATGCGTTGTCCGCATCCTATGGCTGCAAGACCGTCTAGTATGGTAGAGTGCGCAATATTATCAAATGCTTTTTCGATGTCGAGTGCAACGAGTAGATTGTTGAGACTACCGGGCGCTGGGTTAAGCACTTCCTCTTTGAGCAGTAAGAAGATATCCTGGGTAGACACTCCTCGCCTAAATCTGTACATAGATGTTGGTAGAAGCCCCCGTTCTTCTGTGTATTGCTCAAGGCGAGTGAGTATAACTTTTTCGAAGAGCTTGCCAATGCATGACGTTAAAGAAATTGGTCGTAGCTGATCAAGGCTTCGCCGTTTGCCTGGTTTAGGTATGAGTACAACCTGTGCCAGTGTCCATTCTGCAGGTATCTTTCCACTCGGTGTCCAGACTTCCTGATTAAAGTGGTCTGTGATGGCTTGTAATGCTTCATCGCTGAGGTTCCGTACCATGGCGTTTGTAATGCCATCCAATCCGGGCGCTGTATTTCTTTTGAAGCTTTGAGCCGCTGCATAAACCTCAGCAAAGGTTATGGGGGCGTCGAGCTCAGTGTTGGGTTCTCCATTGTATTCTTGACTGGGTTTTGGGCTAACGTTTCGCTTGCGTTCTCCTGTGCAGCGTTGTTTCAGCTCTTCTATTAACTGATCCGGATCACCTTGAAATTCCCCAGCTAGCCGTTGAAGGGTACCGTTTGTTTCGGTTCTTGTTGCAGAGGGATCCAAAAGACTCCGTAGGATGTTCCACGTCTTTTTCGTGCTTAATGTGCCTTTTAAGGAATCGCAGAAGGTGCGCCAGTTGTTGTTGTAAAGTTCCTTTGAGTATGCGTTTACTTCCTCCATGATTTTCGCTATACGGAGTCTGAGTTTCTTATTTAGTTTTTGTCGGCGCCACCGTTTCGTGAGGCCTCGACGAGCTTCCCAAAGATGTGTAAAGTGGGTGTCAATGGCAGGTGCGTCGGTAGTTGTTTGATATATCTTGGTGTTCTTGTCATAGAGACCCTTAATGTACGGTGTCCATTGGGCTATAGTTGTTGGCTTGGGCCCGTCTACTTCCTGTTGCTCTCTATATTTAGTCCAGTTAATCAGTCTGGCTTTTCCAAGCGGGCGTCGCAGTCGAGCTGTTTCATATGTTATTTGCACAATATTGTGATCGCTGCCCAGATTGTCGTCCAGCACACTCCAGCGCATGGTCGCGGCATTGTTGGTTACGGTAAGGTCGGGAGTGGTGTCCCTGTTGACACTGTTTCCTATACGAGTCGGTATGCCCGGTGTCGTGAGGAGTGTGTAGTCGTAGCGCTGTATCGCTTCTAAAAGTCACGTACCTTTGGGTCTGTCTGCGCTATAACCCCATGTGGTGTGCCAAGCGTTGAAGTCCTCAGTGATGATCAAGCGGTCGCGTGGTTGAAGCTTGTTGTTCAAATAGTCGAAGATATTGCTGAATTCTGCTTTTCTGTCTTGTGGGGGACTGTATATGTTACATATAACCTGCCTCGGGCGTCCTTTCTTCGCTGGCCAGAGCGTTACGATAAGGTGTTGCGTCTCTTCGTTCGGTGCCGTTATGCATGTAGCTGCCAATTCTTTCCGGACGAGTGTCGCAATCTTAGGTGTATTTGGATCCATGTACAGTTTGTAGCCAGAAACTGTTTTAGGCCTGGCTCCCACCTCTTGCAAGCAGATTACGTCAGGAGGAACCAGCGCTGCCTTTATGTATAGAGTGAGTGTAGCGTGCTTGTTGTGCAGGGAACGACAGTTCCAGGACCATATAGTGAGTTTCTCGTTTGCTATGCGTCGGTTAATTGCCATGATGCGAGGAGGTGGGTGTGCTTTCAGCGTCCGAGGTAAGCATGCTTTTGGCGTCGGACTCCTGGGACCGCGGTTGGCTCTGCTTACGTCGAAGCTTCGTTTCTTTGTCGAGGTTTTCATGAACGTATCGCTTCAGGTCTTGAAATTCGACAAAGAACTGTTTCATTTGGGCTTCTGTTTGCTGCAGTATGTGCTGTTGCATTAGCTGCAGTTGTTGTTGTAAAGTGAGGTTTGTCACTGTTTGTTCTGTTCCTATATTGGCTACAGGATCTCGTGGTGGTGTCGATTGCGGTTGGATGTGCCCATTGTCCCGTAGCTTTTCGCTTGGGTGGCTAGTTAGATTTAGAGAGGCCTGGACTGTAGTTTTCGGGGTGGCTCCCATTAATTGGGCCAGCTGTTTTTCGAGCCAGATTATTTTGTTCTCGTATTTGTCAAGGCGTTGCTTAAGCTGTTTGTTTTCAGCTATTACTGCTTGATAGTGTACGTTTTGTGTGATGGGGGGAGTACATGCAGACTTGGGAGCCACGGCTTCCGCCCAGCTTACCGGAAGTGATGACGCCTGTTGGGTGCATCCTCGATCCCCGCCGTTGCCTTTGGCTCCCCCTCCTGGAGGACCGCGGTGGAGGTTCTGCTGAGTCGGTGCTGGCGCGCTCTTCTTTAATGGCGAGTGCGGCTTTCTGCCCGGGGACCGTGAATGCGACCGGGAACTGTGCTTGTCATCGGCTGACTTGTAGGCGTTTTCTTCCTCTTCGGAGGAGAACCAGCGGAGATTCTTGGTCCTCGGTGGGTCGTTGCTAGTGCCCTGTTGAAGCTTATCACTGTAGCCTGCTTGTACTTGCGGCTGTTTAGGCTTCGGCGGCTTAAGTATTTTTTTGCAAGTTGGATCTCCTGTGGGGTGAGCCTCCCCGCACGAGGCGCAACTAATAGAACACGGATGTCCATCCGTTGGATTAGTCAGTCCGCACAGCCGGCAAATGGGGCGATCCGGATGCGGGCAAACGTCCGCGCGGTGTCCTTTTTCTCGGCAGACCTTGCAGACTTGAATCGTAGGTCGGAAGGGGTAGCAGCGGAGTTCACCCCCGTAATAGTAGACGGTACGAGGTAGCGTTGGATCGAAAAATGTAATGGCTGCGCTTTTCGTTGTGCCTATCATTCTGGCAGTGATGATCTCCACACCGTGCGTTCTGACACGTAGGTGCGCCATGAGAGTTTCGGTTGAGGTGTTCATCGGTACGCCGTGAATCACCCCTCTCAGAGTATCGTCTCGATTTGCGGCGTAGGCACGGACAGCGTGAGCCCTGCCGTTAAGCACAAGGGCGCGTATCAGACGCACTTGGTCCGCCACTTCCTCATATTTGGTCGACAGAATCGCTATGTTTGACCCTGGGTTGATTCTAAGGATGAAATGGTCATCTCTGATGCCAGCTTGGCATGCCTCGATGATTGCTTGCGCAAGCGTAGGAGTCAGAATGTTTCTCAGCGGGAGGCCCTGGTTTGGACGAATGACGATTTTGTAATCGTCCTTCGGCAACGGCGGTAGCTTTGGCAATTTCTTGAATGTTGGCGTGCCTGTCTTAACTTTGTCCTGCCGCGCCTCCGCTCCAGTGCCTCTTGCTTGCGTTTTTTGGTGGATTTCGCTGCCTGCCAGCTAACGTCCTCTTCTGCATGCGATTGAGCGCCGATAGCGTCTCGGCTCACCGTATCGTGGTCGCCCTGGAGTTGATCCATTTGGTCGTCTGCTGTACCATCCTGGTCTAGGAGGTGGTATTGTTGGTCGGTCGCCGCGTTGAGAGCCATAGCTGGATGAAGCTCCGACGCGGGCGTCCCCAGCGTCGGTGCAGCTGCCGGCGGCTCCCCAGGTCAGCGTTTGGTGAGCGTCCTAGGGGTGACGAGCTTTCTGAAGTCCTTTGGCACCTCCAAGTGGCAAGAAATCCTCTTGAGTGGTGCCAGGCGTTCCTCGGAACTTCTTGAAGCTGATAGTAACGTTTTCGAGTGGTTGCAGAGGGAAAACACCACCAAAAATCATGAGAATCCAGAGCGCGAAGCGAGCGCGTCTGCACTACTTCGAGCCCCCTGGCGTTCTCCCGTTCACTCCCAAACTTGGTCTCCAGGGTTGTAAAAAACATCTGTGACGGGTGTTATAGCGTCGTGTGTCTGCCTGCTGTTGCTGGCCGATGAGCAGCCGCGCAAGCTGCCGGGCTTCCTCAGACATTCTGTGAATTCTTCGGCGTCAGTTGCCAACTCGTCTTCGTCTTGACACGGTAGCACGGAGTCTATCATGGTCTGCACTTCGCGCCCGTAGAGAAGCCGAAATGGCGTGAATCGCGTGGTCTCTTGTACGGCGGTATTATACGCGAAGGTCACGTAAGGCATGATCCGAACCCATGTTTTGTGCTGTACGTTGATTTATATTGAAATCATGTCTGCAAGAACTCATTCAGTAGCTCGGTAAGTCCGTTGGTTTGTGGGTAATACGCAGTTGTCTTTCGGCGTCTGGTGTTGCTCAGTTTGAAAACTTCATCCGTAAGCTGCGCTGCGAATTCCGTCCCTCTGTCCGTTATCATACTAGAAGGAGCACCGTGTCGTAACAGGATGGGGCGCATGAAAAATTGTGCTACCTCAGAAGCCGTGGCTCGTGGGAACACCTGCGTCTCAGCGTAGCGTGTCGAATAGTCGCTTGCGATGATCACCCATTTGTTGCTGTCATCAGACAGGGGAAACGGCCCGAGAATGTCCATGCCGACTTGGTCGAACGGCGTGCAGGGTGCTTAAATAGGCTGAATTAAACCTGCTGGTTAAACAGATGGTTACTTTCGGCGCTGACATTCCCGACAGCTCTTGACGTATTTCTTGACGCCTGCCGAAAGTCCTGGCCAATAGTACCTCTCACTCACTCTGGTAAGTGTCCTTGAGTAGCCCAGATAACCGGCTGTGGGTTCGTCATGACAAGCGAAGAGGACGTCTTCTCGCATGTCTTTAGGAACCACCAGGAGGTAAGCACTGTTGTTCGAAAAAGCGTTCTCCTTGTTCAGCACACCAACTCGCAGGCAGAATGAAGTCAATGAGCGGGATAAATGACGTGGTATCATTGCACCCTGGCCCTCTAAATGATCAATGATTGGACGAATCTCTGCGTCTTCTCGCTGTCGTTTGCTCAAGACGGAAGCGCTAACGGCGCCCAGCAAGCGAACTTGCGTACGTATCGCTTCACGTTCTTTAGCCGACACGCGGTAGGAATTCTGGTGTATCGGGCGTGCGTCCTCGTACGTGATGATCTTATGTTGAGTGATGGACGTCTGGCGGATCTTTGAGCAACTTGCGAAGCAAGATCTGACCTCGAACAAGAGCGCTCATAGCGCAGTCTGGTTATCAGTGGACAGATCAGGATTGATGTGAATATCACTCATTGAAGTGTCGGCGGTATCTACTAGTTCTGACGTGAGACAGTTGGTGACGTTTGCTACTTCGTGGGCAAACGCTATCGAAGTGCCATGGAAAAGATGTCGATGCTCGTTGCTAAAGTTGGTTACGAGCAATTCAGATCGGCCATCACGAAGGTGTGTTACACTTCTAGCTACACAGATGCCTTGCTGCAGGAGGTGTTCTAAATTTGTGTTGGCCACCACATTGCCATCGCCCAAACCACAGCATGTTACGTCGACTAGAACACTTGCTTGTGGTGTAAGTGTCAAAATCTGTGCAGAAATAAGGAGTACGTCGACAAGCCTTCCGTCATCCTGCCCGTTGGTTGCTCGTTGAGCTGAGAACGTGACGCGGTGCTCTTGCAGATCAATGATAGCTCCATTTTCCTGTAGAAAGGCAACTCCCACAATGACGTCACGGGAGCATTCGCGTAGCACAAGGCAGCTCGCTACGAATGTATACCCTTGAATCGGTACTCTAGTTCTGCAGGTGCCCAGTGAAGTAAAGACGTGGCCACCAGCTGTCCAAATCTGCGAGTTAGGCCATAGCGTGATGACCTTCTTCAGCTGCGTTGTCAGTTTCCCGCTCAGTATGGAATAGTGTGCACCGGTGCCTACTAACGCTATAACTGCACAACCAGCAATTGTCAGTGCTATGTCGAGTAAAATTCGGCTATCTTTCGCAGCAGTAGGTGGTGTAGCACCGGTTTCTGTACGGTTCTGCGTCAATAGGAGGTCTTCAGCGCTTCGACGTTCAGCGACCCCGCCCCCAGAGGTTGCTTCGGCTAGTTTTTCCAGCGGGGGATTGGAGACCATGTAGTAGATTACCGCTGGGGCGTTGATAAAAATCTCTTCGGTGATGGCTAGCGGGACTGGGGCCTGGCAGACGGTGGTGCATGCTGCTGGGAGAGGTAGTTTTTGATTTCGCGTGGTCTCTGGCCGTAACGGGGTGGCGGTGAGTACGCAGAGAAGCCGCGAAACCCAAGACGGCGATATGGGCAAGGGCGGTACAAGTGATCAGCTTCTCTGTAGTGAAAGCACAGAGGCCGGCGATCAGGTGTGCGCCCAACATAAGACTTCCGAGGAGACGTGTGCTAATCGTCGATGTACTGAACTGGTTGCTCCGAACGATGGGTGACAGAAGCGCCAGGGACAATGGGCAAGGGCGATGGCGTGTACGTGCCTTCGTAGTATTGTATGTGCTACGCTGACTGAAGTGAAGCAGCAGGAACAGGATGAACGAACAATGGCGGCGATGCAGCAGGACATTTGAAGGCTTCCGCGTAGGATGTCTCACGGCGGTATTCAGCAAGAGCTGGCGCAGCTGTATCGGGAGGCAAGGTGTCCCGGAGGGCCCGGTGCAGCTCATCCTTGATCACAGTTCAAATAAAGCTAACCGTAGGATGAGGTGTTACACCAGCCTTTTGCAACTCTTCACGTACTATATTACGGATGAGTTCACGTAGACAGTCATTGCTGGTTCTAGTGGTGGTGAAAATGTCGGCAGTGGACATGCCACTGACTTGGACATGCCACTGGTTGGATCGCAGCTGCAGCATTTTTTCCGTTGACACGGCGTCGTTGCGACCGTCTTCGGAGGGCTTCGCACAAGGCCTGCAAAGAGCTGGTCCTTGACACTGCGCATCAAGTGACGCAGCTTCTTGTCCTCCATCATTCTTGAATCGGCCCGTCGGAAAAGGCGCGTCATGTCTTCGACGTACGTGGTCACAGTTTCGTTTGGCAACTGAACGCGGGCCAGAATAGCTCGTTCAGCTCGTTCTTGGCGATCAGCACTTGCATAGGTCTGCAGAAGTCTACGACAGAATTCGGCCCACGTCGTCAGCTGCTCGTCTCGATTTTGATACCACGTACGTGCCCCGTCATCGAGATAGAAATAAACACGACCCAGTTTTGCCGCGTCGTCCCACTAATTCAAGGTGGCTACGCGCTCGAAGTACGCCAACCAGCCTTTAACGTCCTCGCACTCCGTGCCATAGAACGTCGCCGGAGCCCGTGGGCTTTCAAACGTATAGCGGTTCGACTTCGTGCTTCCCGTGCCGGTTGATGAGGTTTTCACCGAAGCGCTGGTCATATTTGTCGACGTGGCGGTAGCAGTATTGTCGACTTCCGGAGGCAGTCTCCTGATTCAGCGGCTGATCCGATGCCTGGAAGTAATGACTGGCATTGGACTCGTATCACAGCTCCCTGGGGGGGGGGGGGTTTGCAGCATCCGTGAGACTATCCAGCAACTCCACCAGTTTGTCACAATGAACCACAAGTACAGGGCGATTTATTAAACCACCGAGTAGCTAGCTCTAGAAAGATGCGTCAGTCGTGGCTGGCTCTCGAGCAGAGAAGAAGCACTTGATCTCCTTTTTCTCTCCACATTTAGAGCCGCTCTTGCCGCCAACCCTCTACGTGCTGGTGGCAATATGACAGTTTGAAAAACTGGTGCGATGTGACATGACTGCATAGCAAACATGAGTGACAGACCCTAATGTAGAAATCATAACATGCATGACATGATTTTTATATTATGATTAGTATTGACTAACACTACGCTCATGATGTGCTCGCGGTCGTTCTGCTAGCTTTATATATACCAAATTAGGTATTAGGTGACGTGAATAGACGACAAAGGTAAATAACACATTCCAACATGATATTCATGATATGCGTGTCATGTAAAACGTCACTACATGCTACGCTCATAGCATGCTCGCGTCAGTTTTGTTACCTCCGCATTTACGAAGTATATCATTACGTGACGCGAGAGGAAAATGAAGGTAAATAAATCGTCCAAACCTGATAATGTTGATATGCATGTCATGGGAAACATATTTACATGCTACGCTCATAGCGTGCTCGCGGCCGTTCCGCTAGCTCCACATATATCCAATTTGGTATCAGGTGTCGTGAATAGACGACAAAGGTACAAGACACGTCTAAACGTGATAATCTTGATATCGATGTCATGTAAAACATAAATACATGTTACGATTATAGTGTGCTTGTGGCCGTTGTGCTAACTAGTCATATATCATCTTTGGTATAAGTTTACGTGAATAGACGAAGAAGGCCAATGACACGTCGAAACATAATAATCATTATATGCGTGTCATGTAAAACTTGGCTACATGCTACGTTCATAGCGTGCTCACGGCCGTTCCGCTTGCTGCTCATATATCATTTTTGGTATCAGTTTACGGGAATAGACGAAGAAGGTAAATGACACGTCCAAACATGATAATCATTGTAAGCGTGTCATGTAAAACGTGACTACATGCTAAGTTTATTGCGTGCTCGTGACCGTTTCGCTAGCTCCAGTTATGCGAAGATTGGTATTACGTGACATGAACAGGACGAAGGTAAATGACGCGTATAAACATAATAATCGTGGCATAAAAGTCAAGTACCGCATAATTTACGTCCACCGCGTAATATTGGGTTCATTTTGAAGTGGCGTAGTACCTTCCTCAATCGCGCTTCGCATATCATCGATCAGTGCTAGAGGCCCAAATTTTACGGCATATGGAAGTCAATCACCTAATCACTCCCGCACGGTACGTGGGATCTGTCCACTTTTTCAAGCAAGAAACTCGCTAGCAGACGCTGCCGGCGCCGGTGTCATGAGGCGAAAGAAAGGGAGACACGAGTATGCGCAATGGTGCTGTAAACGCCGCGGGAAGGATCGCCTTGACGAGAGGGGGGAGCAAGTTCAGGTTAGCAGACGATCTCTGCGTCGGTGTTGCGAGACGAAAGAGGTGGGAGCATGGGAGAGGAGAGAGTGGGGAAGCGAGTGCGAGCAGGTGGTAAAAGGGAAGCATAGAGAGTAAGGCGCAGCTGTCATAAAGAAAAAAGGTAGAAAGGGACACTACGCAAAACCTGGCCTCAGGATGCAGCTCAGGACCACGTAACAAGCTAGTGCTCTCACCAAACGGCAGACCAAGCAACCATGAAAAAAAATGTTATCAACCTAACGAAATGCTTTTGTTTTAATATTATATTACACGATCATATTTGGCATGTTCTTTATACGCAAAAACAATTCAGTCAACACACCTTGCGGAACTATTTTTGTTAAGCCGCACAGCCACAAACAGCATCTACGATTCGCGCCGATTCAAGTACCCGTCATACCAGCATGCGAGAAGCCCAAGCATGACAACGAGAAGACTCTGTCAAAGTCGGCTACTTCTGTGTTTTCGTTTTTGACAGCAGGTGAGTCTCGTTTTCAAGCGAAGCTTGTTGAATGACATGTTGTTGAGTTAGTCAAGTGATTGATTCAGAAAAAAGGTTACAACTGCGCCAATAGGATACAAAAGAAAAACAACAACATAAAAAGGCGCACAGACCTTCCGCTTCGTGTGAACGTGTTTCTATGTTTGCCACGTGGTGTTTTATTTGCGCAGTTGTAACCTTTTTCCGAAGCTTGTGACGACGGTGAGGTTCACTAAAAAAACAGTTTGCGGCTGTGTGCGGCAGCAATACGCGCATATTGGGCAACGTGTGCTGTATAGCAAAGCATTTATGTGCGATGCTCTCCCCACTTTGTGCCTCTTATATGCTGAGCCCCTACCTTGCCTTGGAATAAAGACATTGCGGATACTCAGCGACCTGTCTTATTGATCGATATACTGTTTGACCACTTTTTCTGAAAGAAAAACAGACGCGACAAATAAGGACAGGAAATTATGATTACTTGCATCTCTTTCAAATAATAAATAGATTGATTGATTTGTGGGGTTTAACGTCCCAAAACCACTATTTGATTATGAGAGACGCCGTAGTGGAGGGCTCCGGAAATTTTGACCGCCTGGGGTTCTTTAACGTGCACCCAAATCTGAGATACATGGGCCTACAACATTTCCGCCTCCATCGGAAATGCAGCCGCCACAGCCGGGATTTGATCCCACGACCTGCGGGTCAGCAGAAATATTAAATAGTCGAAATGAAAATTACGCTATGACCTACATTCGCACGAACAATTTTCAGCTTGCCAATATAGAGAACCGCTAAATCAAAAGGAGAAATATTTGCCTTGCATTTGGGCGAAGAAGTGTGGTATGAAATAATCAACTCTTGTCATACGTTAAAGGTTGCGCACAGTAATACGAAATTCGCGCCAGTGAAACCGAAACGGGAAGCGCAGGGCAGTTGCTCTCACGAACTACCCGGTGCGCTAGGGTTGATTGGGCCGCCTAGGTCTAAAGGAGTGTTCACTCTTGACTTGTTTTAAGGGCGAAGTTTGTAAAGGCATGGGTCTGTCTATTCCTTGTATGTACCTGACCGCCTATATTTCCACCTTTGCAAACTGCTCACTACTTCGTCCTAGGAAACATACCACTACGCCACACACCACCACATCGCCTATCATAAAGCAAATGCTGTTGAAAGGTAGCCAAAATAAAATGCGAGATGGTCGTGTACTTGCATCCAGTTGCGCGTTCAAAAACCATTGACTTTCCGAATGTGTCGATCTCTTGTTTTTACGTGACCACCTAGTGTTCAACCTTCGCAAACTGCCCATTATTTGTGCTTGCAAACATCCCACTACTCCTTATCACCGATCTACTTCTTCACCGATCATAAAGCCGCTATAATGAAGGGGCAACGGAAGTGACGTATAGCTACCACTTACGATTAATAAAATTTCTTACATAAATATATACAGTGTCTGTCACGTCTCTGGTGAAGTAGTTAGCGATATTCGTGGATGGTTCATGGTTTAGCAATGTAACTCTCCAGCGCTTCACACCACTTATTACCATTTATCACGTGGAAATGCTGTATTGTTTTTATGTATAATTTTTTGTGCAGCTGTTGTGGAGAGAGAAAGAAAGTTGCGCATGCGTAGTGTGAGTGCCCACACCACCGACGTTGCATAAAATAGGAACATGCTTCTATAGCGGTAGCATATAGTACAGTGAAAACAGCATGCGTTTGTTAGCATCAAATTTCAAGCTTTACGGCCTCATTCGACGTTAAATGTCACTCTATTTGAGTTTCGCCAAATTTACTTGAATATAAAATCACTCAAAGCACCTAATGAACGATCACCGGTATATTAATTCACGCTTAACTGTACCGGCGCACGCCGTACGAGTGCGGTGCCAGCGCCGCTCCGATGCCCCTGCGTAGGGAGCCTAAATGACCACCTGTTTTAAGGTGGTGCCAGTCTTTGACCACTACATGCCGCCAATGCTCCTCCGTCCGCCAAAGCACAATGTTGCCAGACGGTAGTGCCATACTACCGCGCCTTATTGCGGCCTGCACTGCGTGTACGCCTGGCCCATTTCATCCTCTAGGATACGGCCTGGTGTCAGTGTCAACACGAAACAGCAGATGCATCAAGCGTCAAATGTGTCCATCGGTGACGTCCAGCGTTGGTGTCAACACGAAACAGTAGATACGTCAGGCATGAAATGTAACCGTCGCTGTCGTCCAACGTTGGCGTTGACACGAAGCAGTAGATACATCAAAGTCTCAGGTAGCACACAAAATCACAACATATTCGCGAGACAAATAATGACGGGGGGGACGAAGCGGAGGGACGCACGGACGAACGCGCAGATGAACGGACGCATTGATGGACGCGCGGATTACAGTTCGAGCTTGATGCGTGTAACGTGTTGACGCCGAAGCTGGTCGCAACCGACAGTTACGTTTCGCGCTTGATGCACCTAAGGGTTCGTGTTGACGCCGACACTGAATGACGCCACTCACGGTTACGTATCGAGCTTGATGCATTTGACATGTTGACTGCAACGCTGGACGTCACTGATGGTTACATTTTGCACTTAATGCACTTAAGCGTTCGCGTTCACTCCGGTGCTGGACAACGTCACTGATGGTTACGGAGCTTGATCCACTTAATGTGTCAACTCCGACGCTGCACACCAGCGACATTTACATTTCCCGCTTGATGCGCCTAAGTATTCGTGTAGACGCCGACGCTAGACGCCACTGACATTTCACGCCTGATGTATCGAAGGCTTTTGGCCTAATAAAGTTTTAGCGTGAAAAGGGGAGTTTGAAAATACTATGGAAGTAACAAAAAATCTTGCATATCACGAGTAGAGGAGGGATCGGAAGGACCTTACTGCAGGCCTTAATGAGCCGTGCACAAAAAATTATGCTAAATTTGGCGGAAGCTGCCAGCAGCGTGCCGATTGCGTACTAAGTTTGGCCGAGTTTTTAAGGCGCTTTTTGAGATGTCTCAAACCTAAAAAAAAACTGGTCTTTTGTCGAAGCTTTCATGACCATCAAAAAAACATTGAAGGGCTCTGGTTGTACATCAACGTAGTTTAGATGTACCGTCATTAGTACGAAGTGTGACCGCTAAGACATCATTGGTTCCACAAGCCTTTCTAACATACGAGTTTCTCCTTGACTGTAGATGTCTAGTAATAGCAGCATATCAGATGGCATAAAACTGAGTATGGGTGGTCAGAGATAATGTATGCTATAATAATTTAAATCAAAATGTGTTTTAAAAGCCATCTGCAGAACGTAAAAAATAAGGATAGGGTCCTGACAACTTATGAAACAAAATTCAATTGCTTTCAATACTTTACAATGGCGGCAAATGTATGAGGATAAGAGAGAGAGAGATGGTAAGAAGAATGTCTGCATAATTGTTGAAACAGACATTTTCATCACACGCATAGCCACGTCATGAGCAAGTAATCCCATATATATAGTGAGCAGTACAATGGAGTCACATATAACGTATATATAAGTAATTTTTAAGCTATAGTACAAATATTAATTCGAGAATCTAGCAGGCAGAAAGCACACCAAATTACACCAGGAATGAATCATTGCAAACAGGGAGCTAATGCAAAATTATTAGACACCACTAAACTTCGTAATCTTCGCATGCAGGCGCAAACTGTTTTCTCTGCTAACCTCGCCGCCATCACAAACGTCAGAAGAACGTTACAACTGCGCGAATAAGACACCACATAAAAACATAGAAACACGCCCCACACGAAGCACAACGTGCGTGGGCTTGTTTATGTGTCTTGGTGTCTTGTTTGTGCAGTTCTAACCTTTTTTCTGAATTAATCACCCAACTAGTCTCACAACATGCCATTCAAGAAGCTTCACTTGAAAACGTTGCTCACCTGCTGTCTTCACGTACGAAAACACCGAAGCAGCCACCGTTGACAAAAATTTCCCGCTGTCATGTCTGGGCTTGTCGCAAGCAAGGAGGTTATACTAAATCTTGTGGAGTGGTGGTACCGCATATTCGCCCATGTATCAAATTGAAGCTGCAGCGGCGATATTGCTCAAAGCAGAAGCAGGTGGTGACTGCCTTGTAGCGCCGTAATGCTTTGGGCGCTTGTGGTCGTGCATTGTGTTATAGCTACTGAAGAACCTGTTTGTTATTCTTAGGAGACGAAGGAACGTACACTCACCCACAATATACGGTTCAACATCATTACCATCTATCTGGTAAAAAATGCTACAGAATATAATAGCATACCCTGTATAGAGCCGCTTGAAGCTAACAAACGTTTCTCTACTAATAAGCACAGATTTTCAAGGCATTTATGAATCAAGACTAAGTTTTTCCATCTAGCAATCAATCGGAATGCTAGCGTAGACGAAGATCTGCAAACTGATTATGATTTCTTGAATTTTTCAAAAGCATTTGATTTCGTTGCACATCGCCCCATAATTATGAACTTATCAGTTCTGCAGCAACACTTTTTTTCACTTACATGAATTCAATTTTTTTTTGTGCACTCACCAACAACTCACAGCAGTTAACAATCATTCATCTCCTCTTACCACCATGACCGAAATGTACTACAGGGAAGTGTTCTCCAGCCATTTCTATTTCTGATAAGCATACACGAATTACCGAGTGATATATCCGCACACGGGCGCATTTTAGCAGACGACTGGATTTTTATTGTCCCCTAAAAACGAATGACGATCACAAGTCCCCCAGAAAGACCTTGAACTTGTTTCTTTTAGGTGTAACACTTGGCTAATATAGGTTAGCGCTGCTAAACGTAAAATCATCAGTTTTAGCCGCAAGCGTACTACACCTACCTTTTCGTACTATATAAATTTAAATACTATCTTCCATGACACACAATATAAATATCTAGGTGTTCATCCAACTTATACCCTTTCATCAACGACTATATTGAATACATTTGCGCCAGTGCTTCAGTATATTAGGCTACATACGTCGCAAGCCTCATTTTAATAATGATATTTTAAACTAGCTAGCTAACATTTCTACAACCTCAGCTTCAGTACGTGGCATTCAATTCGTCTCCCCATCTAAAAAGAGTTGAATCTGTACAGTATACAGCAGCACGTTTTATTTGACGTTGGTAAGACTAAACCAAAGACATTACGCAAATTAAATTCGACTCACCTCCTGGTCCTTAGCATAATATTCGAAATATCGCTCTGCTCATATTGTGTAATAAATACATTTACAACCTACCGTCATCCTTTCCGCAACAATTAACGCTGCCTTATAGGTGACGTGCAACGTTTTTATGATCAGTTTAACTTAATGGGAACTCACGAAAAGAATAATTCAGGTAACTGTTGCACTCTTCGAAAAGCCATTTCAATTTGGAACGACCTTCCTAACAGCATTGCTTCCAAGAATATCCACGGAAATTTCAGGCAACTAAACACATATTCATTAAAATATTATCTCATACCACAACTATGTCCTTGCTTATTCGAAATCTTTATTGTGATTTGTCTGCAATTTCAAGTTACAAACTTTTTCGTATTAGCCGCTTCATGTCGCATCCTTTCTGTAATAACAATGTTTGTATTTTAATGTGCCAAAGTTTATTGTATAAACGAGCTGTCATGAGCCAAAGTGAATTTTTTCTTTGTGTCTTTTTGTTGTATAGCACTTAATGCAATCTTATCCAATGATGCATTCCTGGCTATAAAGGAACAACATTTTTAAAATATTTGCACATACATTTGGAGCTTTTGTACAGTATACAAGTTTTAAAATATTTTTGTTTGACCACCCTTACCCACTACATCTAGGGGCGTGTACTCTTTATTATATATAGAATATACATGTTCGGGACACCATGGCTCTGTCATTTATGATTGGACATACTCGAATGTCGAATGCTTTAAAGGGGATGCTCTGAATTGGTATGATTACAATTGCCCCATGAAAATCTTGGTTTTGTGTGGTGTAAAATGGCTCTCAATACCACTCTCAACAATTTGTGTACGATATGACGAATCGAATTAAATAAAATAGGTGTACACACTAACATCAGTAAAAAGATAAACTGCAGCCTACTATGTTTTCCGTCTTCATGTGATTGACTTTGGGACCACTTCAATCACTTAAGTGATAAGTATAATCGTATAGGAGCAACACACGTCGTTGTTACAAAAATGACGTGAACTGAAGGCGTATATTGTTCAGTGCACAGTGTGCAGCATGAGTTACGTTGCGATATTTTTTCAGCAATTCATGTCCTCTACACTGTACAAGTTCTCAAGTGCCCTCTTTAGTTAACTAAAAGAAACCCTGCAACGCTTTTCAAGGACGCCTGAGTGGGTCTTACCAAGTGAGTCTATTGCCTCACAAATTTCCCACGGCAAAATTTTCACGATGCATTTACTGCAAGTGGAGTTACGAGTATTTGTTGCACGCTACAATTTCATACTCTACTATCTCGTTTGGATGAAAGCGCCGAAAGCAAAGCAGCAAGGAATGGCCCGAGAGAAAAAATACACCACGTTTGCCTCATGACCTTCACCACTCTTTCTGTTTTTTAGGGGCGAAGCTCCTTAAGGCATGGGTCTGTACATCCTCCGATGTCTGTAGTACTAGTAGTAGAAGGCAGCCACCGGTGGCACATACTCACTCTAGAGCGGGTATGTGCAACAGGGGTTGTGAGATGGGAGATGGCAGTACTTGAAGTGTTCGCTAGATGGACGCATGGACAGACGGATGGATGGACGCGCTGAAGTACGGACAGATGGACCCACAAACGAACGGACATACGGACAGACTGACGGACGCATGGATGAACGCACGAATGGACACACTGATGGTCGCGTGGACGAACGAAAACAAGTCGCAGCCTCTCATGGCTACCCCAGTAAAGACAGAGTGCTCCGTGCTCATATTAGTAAGTAACTGATAGCCTGTAACGAAGTTGACGTTTGAAGCCCGTAGCGTAATTTAACGACAGATGCGCACGTGGATGTTAGCTGATCTTGTGAATTCATTCTGAACTGCAGTTTGCTTGCTACGCTTTAACAATTGGCCCGCATGCTCAAGGGAGTCTTCATTAACAATCGGCAGCGTTTTCTGGCCATGCAACAAAATTCTTGCAGGAACCTTTTTTTCATTACGTGGTTTAGCTATTCGAATAAGCTCACTTCGCAATATTCTTTTAAAATACTGAAAAATGTCAAAGAGGCACATTGTAAGACACTGTTTCTATTTTACTGGTAAGCTGGGAGTTCGCTTTCCGCAGAGCATTATTTCCATTGTAAGTCCTTTAAAGATTTCTCGGTAGTTTCGCTAGCACATTTTTTAAAATGCATTGTGTAGTTTCTTTTGCCTTAAAGGAGAAAAGAACCTCAACTGAACTTTTGGCTAAAAAACAATAGATATTGCCACTGCGTAATAAACAAAAACATGTGGAATAGCTCCAAAGGAATTCTAGACTCGCTGGAGATGGGCGTGTTCGCATACGTGCCCAGACACAGAAACAACGTGCTGCTGTGCCTGCAAGTAGCACTGCAACTCAGCGCACGTTCAACCGTGTTCATTACGTTTCGTGTAGTTCGTAAATCTCTTAGCCTTACTTCGCACAAGGTGGTGATGCGTGGGATTGCGGAAATGTGACGTTGCCCAAATTGGTAGTGTCTCTAATACATGCCTGTCAAGTTGTTTCACCAATGATCCATCCAAGGAATGTGTGAGTGTTACCAAGCTGGCGAAGCAGATAGCTTTCAAGGTCTCACAGAACGTTGAACGCGGGGTCACTGCAAATTTGTATTCCCTTATCAAAATGGTGATACACTTACTGAGGTTAGCGAATAAGGCCTAAACGTGGTAAACGCAGACAGAGAGTGCAGGTAGAGTTAAAACAACACGTTGTTTTTGTGAGAAATGCCGTGATCGGACAAAATGCTGTGCTTCATTTTCGCCTCGGTGACTTGGAAAGGGTGGTGCAAGGATTTTGGGTTAAAGATTATTCTTCGAGAAACGCCAAGGCAACGCGGCGTTTTGAAGAGCACGAGGCGCCATCAAACCCGTTCCCAATGACGACTCAGAGGATGCTGAAGGATCATGGTTTCCGGTACAAGAAATGTTTTCAGAACGTACTTACGATGGAAGCGATGCACATTTCGCAGTATAGCTGCCGATGCATGCGTTAGCTGCGATGCAACATTAATTTCAAATAAGGATGATCAGACGTGAATCTCTTCAACTGGATCAAGGCAGTCATAAGTCGTTATACAGTGCGTACAGGTCGTGAACATTTCATATTATGCCGAACGAATTTCTACAACAAAACAACCTCTACTGCTACGTTGCAAATTAAAGCTTTGGACTGAGTGATTGATAGAATCTCCACAGGAAACATTGTTGTAAAAACGTTGCGCAAAAGTTAAAACTCTGGCGGGATGGGGACTCCTCCAGAGAGGAGGAGCTGAACAATATACAAAGTTGGCCATGTTTTTCCTGAACGAATGTTTGCCTTTTTAACAGTAAACAAAACAGATAAAAAACGTGCCAAGTGTCGATGCTACAAAAATTTAAAATTTACCTTTTTCACACAGATGGTGGCACCTGTCCAATTGAAGTAAGCTATAGGTGCGTAGAAAGCCAGCTATGTAGTGCGCTTCGGCATGATTGCCTGAGGGCATCTGTATTTCAGACAGTTGTCTAATCAGCATTGCAAACGGAGTATAGATACCTCTACGGTGATGTGTCCGAATATTTTTACTGGTGTGGAAGCACATACCTGACATGAATAACTGCTGTACAAGCAAACATTTATGATGTATATATGTGACGTATGAAGCGATGATTGGTAGAGGTAGAGAAGGAAGAAGTCAGAGATAGAATCAACATGGCATATGAGCCAGGCCACGTCTCCCAGTCATCATAGCGTCACACGAGTCGACAGGATGAAGACCTCGCAACCACTTCATCGCCCGGCCATCATCATCGAAGACCTCAGCGAGACGCAGTGACCGAACGCGGACCACAGAAGAACGCGGACCACCAAGACCACCAAGCATCATGACAGCAGCATCAGATGACCTTCTCATTCCTAAGTACACCGGAGCAGCGGACGATGGACCCGTGCAGGACTGGTTCTACCTGTACGAGCTCCACGCTACCGCTGCATCTTGGTCAGAACGGGAGATGGTTACGAACTTCAGCGACTACGTTACCGGTGAGGCATTCAAATTTTACCTGATTCACATATTCGAGAACGACGAGTCATGGCGAAAAATCAAAGAGGAGATGATTACCCGTTTTAATGACTATGACCAAGACTTACTTATTGGCAACCATGTAGAGACAACTGCACACTATCGTCAATTTCATAAGCAGTCCTCAAGCATTCGAAAGTCCAGCGCGAATCGACAAGTGCCTCAAGACGAAGTGGCACATGCGTTTACTTACAGAAGGCCATGCGTATATTCGGAAAAACCTAACCGTCAAGCGCGCATCCCTTCTGCGTGAAAGTCAGCATTTCCGAAGTCATCGCTTCAACGTACGACACGAGACGTCGCTCATTCTACTGATGCCTTTCATGCGTCGTCTCGCATACATCGTCCACCACCTGGTTTTCTACGACGCAGCTGTTCAAAGGCTCCTAACGGTCACTATTCGTGTCATAAGGACGCCTTGTTCATGGTAGACCAGCTGACACATGAGGAAAATGCCGAACAACGTCATGACGACTCAAAGAGTGAAAATCAGTCTTCACACATTGGATCAGCTTATTTTCCATCTAGCACAATTGGGCTACCTCCTGGTTTTCCGCCACTTGGCTCTTTCGTCGCTCACAACGCCCACCTCACATCTAGCACGCTCACAATGGTCGAGATAGAGCTGCGGAGCTTGGAGAATACTCAGCCAAGCCCTGAACCTACCATTCAGATTCAGGAGGTAGAACCACTCGCAGCGAACAACGAAGAAGCCCCTGATGATGTACCTGTCAACTTTGAAGCATTACCTTCATTACCCGAAATGCAGCACTACAGCCTAGAGACTACTACCTGCCCACTCGACACCACATTCAATTGCCCAGAAAGTCAGTGTCATGGTGAAAAAGGGCTGCCACCTCAGGTCTTTTCGCAGCAACATCATCAACGCCAGCAAGTCCAAGAACATCAGAGATTCCAAGGGCTATACGAACAAGGACGACGACGAATGGAATCATCTTCGGAAGAACACACGCGGTTAATGGAAAGCCGTTTACAAACGTGTCAACCAAACCGACGACATATTCAAGATTTCTCGCTCGAAACAAAGAAAGCATCGAATCCAGGATATTTTCCCAAGGGACGTCGAGTAAGCTTTCTCCAGTCCAGATCAAGACTCAGGCAACATGACATACAACGTCGAGAAAGGCGCCAAACCATACCCTGTATTCCGCAAGGACGCAGAAATCACCGCACCAGCCTCGGTCAACAAGCACGCGAACGGGTGGCGACGCATGGGTTCCAATCAAGACAAACAGCACGACACCTGCGCAAATCATCCAGCCAATGCTTCAAGGCCATCACACCACGTTCATTCATCGCAAGAATACCGGCAGTGTTTCCATCTGATTTCACGCTCAAAGCATGCTTATGCTATCCTGGGCGCAACACCCAGCCTCGCCCACCAGAACTCCTGCGTTAACCGGACTGCTACACTCTTTTCTGAAGTTTTGCGAGTTTACGGAACACCACGGGGCCATGAAACCAATTGTGCATTTTGACATTTGTGACTTCTCAACCTCTCCTTGTGTACTTTTCCTTGTTCGTAATCCATGCCTTCTTTCGGGGGGAGGGGGAATCATGTGACGTATGAAGCGATGACTGGTAGAGGTAGAGAAGGAAGAAGTCACAGATAGAATCAACATGGCGTATGAGCCAGGCCACGTCTCCCGCATGTAGCGTCATATATATATATATATATATATATATAAATATATAATTGGCTATGTTTACGTTCACTATTGTAGATTCGTTGTTTGGGTCTTTGGCTCCAACCACTTGCAATAAAATGCCTTGCAAGGAAGGCACTTACCACAGTGCCTCACGGAACTATCACGCAAATGTTCACTTGTGTCTTCCCGGCGTCTTGAGTGTTCGACGAAGTAAATACTGGACAGATTGCACTGATTGTGAAAAGTCAAGAGTTTATTGATGAATTATTCTCCAGCACTACAATATCTGTGCCAGATGGGCAGAACGAAGCATAAAAGACTGAAAACAGACGTAAGACTCATGAGTAGGAGTTCGCGTATTGAAGATTACTAAGAACTCAGAGAGGCACACGAAAGGGCATGAGCATGTGCACTAAGTTGCAAGATGAACGAAGCGCAAAAAAAACGAGCCGTAAACAAGGATTGAGCTCGGTGAGCTAGCATTGTTTGCGTAGCTACGGTCGAAGGTCACATCGAACGCTTCTTACTCTGAGTGAGAGCTGCGGGAATTTCATTCCGGAGGCCGTGACGCTGTCACTCTTTGTCGGGTGTTGGTTACGTCGACGAAATTCAAGCAATGCTCATCGCTGATGCTGTGGCCTCTTGCGTCAAATTTAGATGCGTGAGCCGCACTCCTTCTTTGAAGGTGGACCAACAACAATCACCTGGACGCAACGTCGTCATTACGAGCAGAGGCCGAGCACGAACCAAATGGGCGAAGGCGCCCTGCCACATCTATAAAGGGGTCTGGGAAAAAGCTTACGGAAGCTTGTACGGCCGTTACGCATCGGAACAAGGTTTTACACTATAGCGTCGGAAACATCTGCCTTGGGCATAACACAACCGGGTGTAGACTTTCAGGAAACACCAATCGACGATAACAAGCAAGACTGTTCTATAAGTGATATAGCTCGACTGCAGCGTTTATACACCTAAAAGCGTTCCATCACCTAAAATATAGACAAAGAGTAGTTCAGGAGGAAAATGTCTATACAAAAGTGCCCCTTAAGACAGATGATATTTTTCGAACTGCCGATGGTTAGTATCATGTGTTTTTCGACCTTAACTATAAACTGCTCGAAAGTGCCATTGATAACCTGTTGCAATATTCGCAAACAACAATTACCTCGTATAGTTGAAGAAATACTTGCGGCACACGTCAGTAAGTACAGATGCAAAAATATTGAACTGTTCTGACACATTTCATAAAAACATTTTAGCAAAGAAGCCGTTTCGGAGGTCAATATTTGTTCGTCCTAATATTGAATTTTCGGTGCACTAAAAAAACATAACAAACACGAAATTGGGCCTCTGTCGTCGATTTTCCTTCCTTTGTGCCCGTTAGTTAGCGCATCCCCTTTCTTGCATGAATATGTGCAGGAAGTCCGTATAGAAAAATGTCTGCGTTTCCTCTCCTTCCTCTCTACGATAGTTCGCGCGCCTGTGCAACACATTGGGCTACAAGAGCAGAGGTGCTGCTAGATTCATGAGCGAAGAAGTAAGCGTAGTGTTCATTTTTGAAATATGGCTGTTCTGTCAAATATCAATAACAAATGCTGCCTAATGACACACAGATAACAAGAAATCAGCGTCAAAGCTGGCTGTAACTTGCACCGCCAGATTTTCTCGTCATCTGATAAGAAAAGCAATATTGATATATAAGAAAAGCAGAAAAATGAGACCAGTAGGGGTACAGGCACAGGGTAATAAAATTTTACTACAAAGTTGGAGGCATTATGCATTGAAAATGCAACAATGGAATGGTCAAGGTTGACATTCCTTTTACAATTAAACACTTGCTGACATACTTTTTTGGTTATTTATTTATTTATCTCGTACTTTATTAGTGCTGGAATACAGGAGCGGAAAGCACCTGTAGTATTTAATATTGTCCGGAATCTTCAGGAAGCAGTGAAGATATTCGGCAATAAAAACATCTTACGCAGATGTTAGCATTATCTTTAGAAAACACAAGGCAAACGGTCAAGCTTTGATATACGTTATACATTGAAATAGTTTACTTATATACTTATTTAATTATTCATTGATTTTTCTAGTAGTTTATTAGTGCTGCTATACAGGAGCGGGAGTCGCCTTCAGGATTTCATATAGGTGAGCGGAGGCTTTATGGTCTGAATTCTCACCGATTATTATGAATATTCTGCAATAAAAATGTCCTACGCAGCTGAAATTATGTTTAGAAAATACAACAAGGCAAATGGTCAAGTTTTGACATACCTTATACATTTAACTAATTTGCTTATACACTCATTTAGTTTATACATTATTTATCTAGTACTTTACAAGTGCTGCAATACAGGAGCTCGCAATGCCTGCAGTATTTTAAAAAGGTGTGCGGAGTCTTCATGATCTCAGCACCCTTACGGAAATGCCATATATGGCACCTATATGGGTTATATGCGGCCACATGTAAATAAGCATATATGTCATCATATGTGGCTTCCATTTATTATATATGGATGTATATTTGGCGGAGTCGGTTCATATACGGGGTTATATGCAGTCGTATTCAGATATTCGGCAAAAAAAAGGCCCCACGCAGTTAGAGGTAATATGTTTGGAAAACTGAACAAGGCAAATGGCAAGGTTTTGATATACCTTGCACATTCCCTTAACTTATTTATATACTTATAGTTCTTTCATTTGTTCAGTAGTTTAGAAGTGCTACAATACAGAAGCGGGAATTGCCTTCACTATTTGACATAAGTGTGTGGAGTTTTCACGATGAAATTCTTCGCCAGCAGTAAGAATATTCACGGCAGATTCGCTGTAAGGTTTTGGAGCTGTTTGCGATTTTATGCTTAAGGTAGCACATTTTCGATATTGTGTCGTTCTCACAGACATGACGCAAAAATTGAGGAGCAATAAGTATATTAAAGAAATTGTTTGTGTTATGCTTTACCAAAGCGCCTGGATAAACAGTGTCAAGGTGAGGAATTCTGCACTGCAAACTCTAAAGCAACTATAAGGCAAATCTACACACCGCATGTGAAGAACTTCCGTGTGCTGAAAGTGGACAAGCAGTGCGCGTTTGGGAAGTTGGTGTTACTATTGAGTTATTTATTAGTGCGCCGACAAATGTTGGGTAGTGAAATACTAATAGTTAGGCTATACAGAAGTTACTACTTTCCACCGTACAGCTGTTGACTGTAATTCACATATAGCCACGTCTAACCACATTGCACAACGAACATTGTGGTACGCGAACTTTGTGATGCTTCGTTAGTATTATCTGCGCATAGCGCATGCCCGTTTTTTGTTATGATTGTGCAGAGAACTAATGATATTTCAGCTCCACTGACATAAGACTGATGATGATTCACCACCGTGGATTACATTGATTTGACGTCACCTGACCCCCTGAGCCACGTTGTGCTTGCATGACGTCAATTACAATGTATAAATACAGATATATCAAATCTCGGCTCAGCAGAGCTTGCATACCAGCGCCGCCACCTGGAGAATGCACGTTTAATTTCCTATTACTTTTTTCGCGTTTTATCTTCATTTCTTTCATTACGTTTTATTTCCTTGAAGACCCACGAGGAGGTATTACATAGGTGGTGCGTAATTATAAAGAAAAAACATTGAAGCCAAAGATTTAACATAGAAAGTGCTTATTGATATTTTCTATGAAAGATGATGGGCAGGGAATGGTTGCAATTTCTTTTTCACTCTATATCAATATTACTTCATCTCCTCTTTTTTTCTCTGAATAACCATGGCACCGCACGTCATCACCTTCATTTTGTCAAGCTTGATAAAGGCACTGTAAAAATCAGAGCTAATCAGATCTGAACTGACTTAATTGTCTGTATGGATAACCAAATCAGATGTGTTCTATTTGTCATTTTGTATTAGGCGGCCAAACTTCGTCAGGACACATTGCCTGGTCGAAATGTAGCCCTTTATATATAGTATGAAAAGTTATTCGCGTGTTTTCGACGTGTTTTAATATCTTTTTGTCAGACGACGCAGTGGGTGACGCCACGCCACGAATGAGTTTCGCACAACCACACAGTCACTAAGTTCTCAACATTGAAGATATTGCAGCAAAAATCGCATTGCCTTTTTGTGCATAAATTATAAGTTCTTGCTCCAAATACCATATAAAGGGTGATCAGACGAATACCTTGATAATTTGCTTTGCTTCACCCACGTTACTTTCGCTACCGTAAGTGGTAGTGAAGCGCTTATCTTTCTGTTATAAACTACGCAAGTGCTTTTTTCTAATAAAAACTGTGTTCTCAACACGTAAGCCTCATGACAATAAACACAAGCTGTGTCGAAGACGAAAGTAAATTCTTCATTATCCTTCATTTCCCCGAAATGTATCAGCGTTTGATCTTTCGTAATGCGTGAACTTTCATTCTTTATAAGAACTTAAACGTTCAATATCAGGTAGTTTAATCTTTCTCCATGTCTCAGCCAATTGTGTGCACCTAGATATTAATATGATGGCTGGTATGCGTATTCGCGATGCACTTTTGTTCGCTGTCATTATAAAAGTGGCGCATTGCGGTGGGTCTCAAAGTGATATTGAATACATCGCAAAGGTAAGTTTTTTCTGGTAGTTGCTATAGTGCCTGTGTGGAATACAACTTTCATTACTAAGCTGAGGACCAACTATTCACATCAGATTCACTTTAACTAGTACCTAAGAATATGAAACTGGCACCTAACTGTTTAATAAATGCAGTTGAAGAATGCCTGGTTTATTGACCTTTTATACACTGCGTTCGACTGTCGCTTGAAAATAATACAATCGTATGTATGCGTATGTTTGGCAGCGAATCATTCACTTCCAAATATCTAATGCATAACCTAGAGATTAGAAAAGTTTGGTTCTTTAGGCTACTTGGTCACACTTTTGTAAAGTGTAAAAAAAAAGTCCTGAGGGGGCATAATACAAGCGAAGAAAGCCACAGGGCTAGCGCCGACTCATCTGGAGCTTAAAGCTACGTTATGGTACACTTAGAATAAATATTAGAAATCATAAAAAGCAACGGATGGATAATAATAATGACGACGTGACCTTGTTTGCAATAAGGTTAGTGAAATGGCTGACATACGACAATGGAGAGTTCGACGCTGCCAGTCGCCCGAAACCTCTCCCACGAGTTCTTCTTCCTCTTTGTTTTTTTCCGCGCTCTTGTAGCTTTGCGTTGCATTTCCTCGGAGCCAGACAGAGCTCTCCGAGCAAGTCTGAGGGCTCGCTGAGTGCAGGACTCTAGTCGTGCAACATATGGACCAGTTGCGTCTTGCGTTAACAGCGGTCGCTAGCTGTAACTTTTGCGACGACGTAGGTGACGTCACTCAAATCTTTGATAATGACCTAATGAGCCAGTGTATTTTGAAAGGAGTTTTCGGCAAAGTCCCCACTTTCGCACTGGTGCCCACAACCACACGAGTTCACCTGTCGCAAAGGTGACTGGCAGATGTCTGGCGTCCTAACAAGCCTTCGCCCGGAAATCAGACGAAATAGTTGTGATTCAGGCCAGTCGACGTGCTTCTTCAGTGCGACACAAGGTCTGCGCGACGCTCTCGTTTTTGTTGGTCTAGAAAGGAATCATGCTTCGAGGGTGAGGATCATAGAGAATAAAAAAAAACGCATGTAACATGTGACTCCGTATTTGGCAGTGGTAAAGGCATAAACCATAAAATCTCCAGCATTGATAACTTGTCAGTGATGGTACAAAACGGCACGTTCATCCTCATCATCTTCATCATCATCATCAGCCTGACTACGTCCACTGCAGGACAAAGGCCTCTCCCAGGTTCCACCAGTTAACCCAGTCCTGTGCTTGCTGCTGCCAATTTATACCCGCAAACTTTTTAATCTCATCTGCCCACCTAACCTTCTGTCTCCCCTTAACCCGCTTGCCTTCTCTGGGAATCCAGTTCGTTAGCTTTAGCGACCAGCGGTTATCCTGTCTACGCGCTACATGCCCGGCCCATGTCCATTTCTTCTTCTTGATTTCAGCTATGATATGCTTAACCCCCGTTTGTTCCCTAATCCACACTGCTCTCTTCTTGTCTCTTAAGGTTACACCTACCATTTTTATTTCCATTGCTTGCTACATTGTCCTCAGTTTGAGCTGAACCCTATTTGTAAGTCTCCAGGTTTCTGCTCCGCAGCTAAGTACCGGCAATATACAGCTGTTATATACCTTTCTCTTGAGGAATAGTGGTAATCTACCTATCATAATTTGAGAGTACTTGCCAATTGTGCTACACCCCATTCTTGTTCTTCTAGTTACCTCCATCTCGTGGTTCGGCTCCGCGGTTATTACCTGCCCTAAGCAGACATAGTCTTTTGCAACTTGAAGTGCACTATTACTTATCTCGAAGCGCTGCTCTTTTCCGAGGTTGTTGTACATTACTTTCGTTTTCTGCAGATTCATTTTAAGACCCACCATTCTGCTTTCCTTGTCTAACTCCGTAATCATGAGTTGCAATTCGTCCCCTGAGTTACTCATCAATGAAATGTCATGGACGAAGCGCTGGTTACTAAGGTGCACTCCATTAATCTTATCCCTAACTGTTCCCATTCTAGGCTTCTGAAAACCTCCTGTAAGCACGCGGTAAATAGCATTGGGGAGATTGTGTCCCCCTGCCTTACACCCTTCTTCCTGGGTATTCTGTTGCTCTCTTTATGAAGCACTATGGTAGCAGATGATCCCCTGTAGATTTCTTCCAGGATGTTTATATATACTTCATCGACGCCCTGATTCCGCAGTGTCTGCATGACGGCTGATATTTCTACTGAATCAAGCGCCTTCTCGTAATCTATGAAGGCTATGTATAGTGGTTGGTTATATTATTAGCATTTCACTATTACCTGATGGATAGTATGAACAAAACGGCCCGTTCGCTTAGCCCAATTATTTGTGGGTGGTAAGGCGCGGAGTTCCGATGGTGCCACCCACAAAGCCGAAGTAATTCTTCGACAACAACAGCAGTGAATTGCCGGCTGCGATCAATTTCTTCCACGTGGAGAGCTCCGTCACGGATAATTATCAAATCCATTAGGAGCTAGGACACATCAGGTGAGATTGCTAAAACGAGTGTCATAACCTCAGCGTAGCGTGTAAGATAAGTAACGGAGACGATAATCCAATGTCGTCCTGTGGAGGACTAAGGAAAAGGGCAAAACAAGTTGATGCCGATTTATTCAAAAGGCGCAATCGCTGGCATTGCTTGTTGCAGCATGCTCCCAGGAAGAGAAGTTGCTTGCTTTTGCCGTCGGTACACATCAGAACTGGCAACGTAGTGTTTGGAGCCTTATACTGTCCAGGCCAGTAGGATCGCTGTAGGATGCGATGAAGCGTCCCAGCCAATCCAAGGTGCCCCTACGTTTTGTCATTGTGAATTGCTCATTGCACCGCAAGGTGCAAGCATTATGGGACGATAAGGTGTTGGGCACCATTGCTTGAGTAATTCTTGTGATGCGGTACACCACCGCGAATCACTAATTTCGATGCTCGTCTAGATCTGTTGGTGGCATCAATCATTGATAGAAGTGATAGATTGCGCAGTTGCTCCTGCCTGAAGACATTCAATCTGGGAAAGTCAGAGGAAATCGCCACAAGTGTGGATATCGTCGTCATTGGTGCTTGTGTTTGGTTATCGGAGACGAGACAAGCAATTGGCGTCAGCGTGGTATCGCCTAGTATTGTAAGCAGCATAAAAGTCAAATTTCAGAAGCTTCAGTGCCCTTTGAGTCAATCCGCCAGCTGGGTCGCGTAGTCCAATAAGCCAAATCAGTGAGTGATTATCGGTTACAATATTGAAATTGAATGTACCAATTTTTATAGTTTTATTATATGTTATATTTCTGTTCCTTTATCCTTAGTTTAAAAAGTCAATGTCACTTGCCTTAACTCATGCCTCTTTCTGTATATATGTCGGACATGCTTTTACCACATGGTCTTATTTTAGTGTGTGATAACGTTTTGTTTGATGTTTCTACTTTTGTTGCTTCAGCTTGACGTACCACTTTTAAAGGAATTATGTAGTTTTTGCCTTATTTTTTGCGGCAGTTTCTTTCGTACACAGGCCAGTGTTAGTTTTTGCTGAGTATGCGATTTCTCTGCCTTTATTTGCTTTGTTTATGTCCTTTTGCCCTTTCTGCTTGGGCCCCTGTTTGGGCCTGCAGTATTTTATAAATAGAAAAATAACAGCCGCAAAAATGGCGTCTGAACCTGTGGATGCCGTAAATACCTGCAAGACTTTCCAGTTCTCTTGCAGTGTAATTGCTTTATGCTTTTGTCAGAGTGCTACTTGCATACGCAACGAGGTATTGGCATCCATTGTTCAACTAGACGAATACAGTACCAACACCCACGCCACTCGCACCGGCATGCACTTTCATTAGTGCCTCTGGGTCGAAATGATGCAAAAAGGGTCCAGCAATGTGGCAAAAATTCAACTTTTCGCAAGCAGCTTCCCACTCAATGGCCCGCTGACACAAATTGTCCTTTGGGAGCAAGTCTGTTAGTGGGTGAATTGGGTGGGAAAAGTTTTTATTATACCTGCGAAAAAAGTTGCAAAGGTCCAGGAGCTGCGAAATTCTTTCGATGTCGTGGATTTTTGGAAGGTGCGAACTGAAGTGAACTTGTTTTATTTTACTACATATATACCTTTTGTCACAGAGGGTACACTAAAGCTCGGTCTGGTAATAGCCTTAAGCGCAAAATTTGCTGAGCAATCTATATACGCTGGTTGTTTCACACAACAATAACATGTCATTTAAAAAAGATTGTTGAGCAGAAATACATTTGAACCAAATACATATGGCCTGGGTATATTCATATAGCGCTAAAGTAATAGTAAATAGCTGTGAATTGCGCAATAAACTATGACTGTGTCAACACAAAGTGCTCTGCAAAGGTCAATTAGAACATTGGGAATCGTGTGATAGAACAGCAGGTCCATTCGGGATGCCATAGATTGTGGCACCGCAAAGCGGATTTTAATGCGTCCTCTCAAGGATGATCAGGCTCTTGTTCGGCTCCACTACCCTCAATTTCTACGTGTCAGCAAGAAACGATTACTACGAGTTCGCATATTTTCTGCTTTAGGAAACACAGCGGGCTTTCCTTGACCCGATAAATCTGATTTGTTCTTGCCAGAGGTGACGTTCTTGTGAAGATACGTGGCAATTTCCTCATTCAATGTAGGCCACAGCGTGCGGATATTACCTTCACAAACATTTCTGTATTATCGCTGGTTGGGTAAATACTATTGCCTTAAAACTTCAGGTAATACTACCCCTGTTTCACTTGCGCATAGAGTTTGTAAGGACTTTTGTAGTTCATAAAAGCCACAATGTTGCGCAACAAAAGTTGTTCGTGCTCGCGATTTCCTCATATATACCTGTCTAGTATCATAAAATTGTGCAGCGCTGCACCATTTGCTATCGAACGTTCGTTGAAATGTGGCAGCACAGTCTAAGCAATTTTTCTCGAGGACCGCTTTGAGAGAAAAATAATATCCACGTCCATGTAACAGCGCGCGGTTCATTAATTGAAGTCCTTCGGCCAGGGAAATGCTCCATATGAAACAAGCAACCTCGACTTCAAGGATTACTGGCTTCTCCCCATGGCCCTGGAGGCAAACCTAAAGGGACCTGGTGAACGAGCGTGCCCGACATCCGAGGCACGTGGAAGCAGCTCGTCTTTCCGGTGCATTATCTGGCAGCGAGGGTGCAGTTACGCCTGCGAGTTTATACCAAACGTCAATGCCTCTGCAAAGGCAATTTGCGTCAAGGCCAGCGGTCGAACCTGCCTGACGCGATCAACTCAATGACGTTATCTAGCGGTGGCGCCCGTCTGCCACACAACGCACAGCGAGCTCCTTCAGCCCATGAGCCCATTGAAGCAATCGGCGCCTTCGAGCCTGTCGAGTCTTAGGCAATGCGTGGCGGCGCGACCTGTCCTTGGGTGCAACCACGCGCAGCGGCTCCCGATTTGATGAGCATTACGCGGCCCAGCGGCGGGCCCCATCGGAGGATTCTGAGATAACGGCCAGCGGCACTTCTGGTTGGACGTTGGTGGCTCAAAGGATCCACCCTGTGCCTAAGAAAAAGGCCCTGCACCACGTTGCCGGCAGCAGACCTATCCGTCAGTGAAACATCTCAATGCTTCGAGCCCTTTCGCTTTCGGCGTGGCCAGTGGCCTTGGCAGCGGCGAGTTTCGTAGCGCCCATCGCAACCTCGTCGGCGGTGCGCTTCATAACAGCGTGCGAGAGATCAGATGTCGGCTCTTCAAGTCCCTAAACTGTTGGACCCAGTGCTGAATTTGTAAAGACTCTATTTCTGTGTTGTACATAAACCTTGCATTAACTCACCGTCGTCTTGTCCGCCCCTCTATCAGCTCTGTGCAGAAGCAGTCGCGAGCTGAGTAACACACGCTACCAACCAGCTGGTGACCTTGGCAGCGGTGTTTGGAGCAGTGACGCCTTCGGAACCGTGTTGGCGTCACGCCTTCGTAACAACATGCAAAAATAGTGACAGCGATGATCAACGATCAGCACCCAACTCAGGAGGAGAAAGTTGCTCTTTACGCCACGTCGTGCGTGAATGTTTTTTCGTGCTTCCAAGCCACTTTGACTGTATTTAATATATAATGTTCTCCAGCGACATAACACTAAAAGCATGTAGCTCTATTGTGGATGTTATGAAACACCGCATGCTGCCAATTCGCTCGGACTCGACAAGTGAAACGAAATACAACAATAAATGTGCAGTTACGTCCGCAATCCACGCACACCTGCTAACATTTTAGTTACACCAGTACTTTCTGAGTGATTTCCTTGTTCGGCAAATATTCAAAATTGAAGTTTCGTTATTGCGAATAAGACTCATGCGTATTCTTTCAATGTTCATGCTTCGAACGTGCTGATCTAACATGCAGCATCCGAGTAGCACACGGCTGACCGCAGAATCCCTTGGACTCAAGCGCTAGTGAATGCTCTCTGTTACATTTCTAAAGAAACTCCGTGTAAATCACTCCGCAAGTGATGAAGACGGCGTAATGTTTGCAATGTATGACCACGTAAAATATTCAGGGCAGTGCAGCATCGGCACCGCACTACTCGCTGGTGGCCTACTACTGCGGCCAATTGTTCACACAGGCTCAGTATCTACTAACATGTTATCAACGTCTTAAAGAGCGAGTGTGGCTTCGATTTCCTCGATTTTGCTGTGGCATCGAGTTAATCTTTGCGGTATCTTGCCAATTGTGCTCCGCCCCATTCTTATTCTTCTAGTTACCTCCATCTCGTGGTTCGGATCCACGGTTATTACCTGCCCTAAGCAGACATAGTCTTTTGCAACTTGAAGTGCACTATTACTTATCTCGAAGCGCTGCTCTTTTCTGAGGTTGTTGTACATTACTTTCGTTTTCTGCAGATTCATTTTAAGACCCACCATTCTGCTTTCCTTGTCTAACTCCGTAATCATGAGTTGCAATTTGTCCCCTGAGTTACTCATCAATGCAATATCATCGACGAAGCGCTGGTTACTAAGGTGCACTCCATTAAATCTTATCCCTAACTGTTCCCATTCTAGGCTTCTGAAAACCTCCTGTAAGCACGCGGTAAATAGCATTGGGGAGATTGTGTCCCCCTGCCTTACACCCTTCTTGATGGGTATTCTGTTGCTTTCTTTATGAAGCACTATGGTAGCAGATGATCCCCTGTAGATTTCTTCCAGGATGTTTATATATACTTCATCGACGCCCTGATTCCGCAGTGTCTGCATGACGGCTGATATTTCTACTGAATCAAGCGCCTTCTCGTAATCTAAGAAGGCTATGTATAGTGGTTGGTTATATTATGAGCATTTCTCTATTACCTGATGGATAGTATGAACGAAACGGCCTGTTCGCTTAGCCCAATTATCTGTGGGTGGTAAGGCGCGGAGTTCCTATGGTGCCACCCACAAAGCCGAAGTAATTCTTCGACAACAACAGCAGTGAATTGCCAGCTGCGATCTATTTCTTCCACGTGGAGAGCTCCGTCACGGATAATTATCAAATCCATTAGAAGCTAGGACACACCAGGTGAGATTGCTAAAACGAGTGTCATAACCTCAGCGTAGCGTGTAAGATAAGCCACGGAAACGATAATCCAATGTCGTCCTGCGGAGGACTAAGGAAAAGGGCAAAACAAGTTGATGCCGATTTATTCAAAAGGCGCAATCGCTGGCATTGCTTGTTGCAGCGTGGTCCCAGGAAGAGAAGTCGGTTGCTTTTGCCGTCGGTACACATCAGAACTGGCAACGTAGTGTTTGGAGCCATATACTGTCCAGGCCAGTAGGATCGCTGTAGGATGCGATGAAGCGTCCCAGCCAATCCAAGGTGGCCATACGTTTTGTCATTGTGAATTGCTCATTGCACCGCGAGGTGCAAGAATTCTGGGACGATAAGGTGTTGGGCACCATTGCTTGAGTAATTCTTGTGGTGCGGTACACCGCCGCGAATCACTAATTTCGATGCTCGTCTAGATCTGTTGGTGGCATCAATCATTGATAGAAGTGATAGATTGCGCAGTTGCTCCTGCCTGAAGACATTCAATCTGGGAAAGTCAGAGGAAATCGCCACAAGTGTGGATATCGTCGTCATTGGTGCTTGTGTTTGGTTATCGGAGACGAGACAAGCAATTGGCGTCAGCGTGGTATCGCCTAGTATTGTAAGAAGCATAAAAGTAAAATTTCAGAAGCTTCAGTGCCCTTTGAGTCAATCCCCCAGCTGGGTCGCGTAGTCCAATAAGCCAACTCAGTGAGTGATTATCGGTTACAATGTTGAAATTGAATGTACCAATTTTTATAGTTTTATTATATGTTATTTTTTTGTTCCTTGATCCTTAGTTTAAAAAGCCAATGTCACTTGCCTTATCTCATGCCTTGATCCTTAGTTTAAAAAGCCATTGTCACTTGCCTTAACTCATGCCTCTTTGTGTATATATGTCGGACATGCTTTTACCACATGGTCTTATTTTAGTGTGTGATAACGTTTTGTTTGATGTTTCTACTTTTGTTGCTTCACCTTGACGTACCACTTTTAAAGGAATTATGTAGTTTTTGCCTTATTGTTTGCGGAAGTTTCTTTCGTACAGAGGCCAGTGTTAGTTTTTTGCTGAGTATGCGATTTCTCTGCCTTTATTTGCTTTGTTTATGTCCTTTTGCCCTTTCTGTTTGGGCCCCTGTTTGGGCCTGCAGTATTTTATAAATAGAAAAATAACAGCCGCAGAAATGGCGTCTGAACCTGTGGATGCCGTAAATACCTGCAAGACTTTCTAGTTCTCTTGCAGTGTAAATGCTTTGTGCTTTTGTCAGAGTGCTACTTGCATACGCAACGAGTATTGGCATCCATTGTTAAACTAGACGAATACAGCACCAACGCCCACGCCACTCGCACCGGCATGCACTTTCATTGGTGTTTCTGGGTCGAAATGATGCAAAAAGGGTCCAGCAATGTGGCAAAAATTCAACTTTTCGCAAGCAGCTTCCCACTCAATGGCCCGCTGACACAAATTGTCCTTTGGGAGCAAGTCTGTTAGTGGGTGAATTGGGTGGGAAAAGTTTTTATTATACCTGCGAAAAAAGTTGCAAAGGTCCAGGAGCTGCGAAATTCTTTCGATGTCGTGTATTTTTGGAAGGTGCGAACTGAAGTGAACTTGTTTTATATTACTACATATATACCTTTTGTCCCAGAGGGTACACTAAAGCTCGGACTGGTAATAGCCTTAAGCGCAAAATTTGCTGAGCAATTTATATACGCTGGTTGTTTCACACAAGAACATGTCATTTAAAAAAGATTGTTGAGCAGAAATACATTGGAACCAAATACATATGGCCTGGGTATATTCATTTAGCGCTAAAGTAATAGTAAATAACTGTGAATTATGCAATAAACTATGACTGTGTCAGAACAAAGTGCTCTGCAAAGGTCAAATAGAACGATGGGAATCGTGTGATAGAACAGCTGGTTCATTCGGGATGCCATAGATTGTGGCACCGCAAAGTGGGTTTTAATGCGTCCTCTCAAGGATGATAAGGCTCTTGTTCGGCTCCACTACCCTCAATTTCAACGTGTCAGCAAGAACGGATTACTACGAGTTCGCATATTTTCTGCTTTAGGAAACACAGCGGGCCTTCCTTGACCCAATAAATCTGATTTGTTCTTGCCAGAGGTGACGTTCTTGTGAAGATACGTGGCAACTTCCTCATTCAATGTAGGCCACAGCGTGCTGATATTAGCTTCACAAACATTTCTTTATTATCGCTGGTTGGGTAAATATTATTGCCTTAAATGTTCAGGTAACACTACCCCTGTTACACTTGCGCATAGAGTTTGTAAGGACTTTTGTAGTTGATAAAAGCCACAATATTGCACAACAAAAGTTGTTCGTGCTCGCGATTTCATCATATATACCTGTCTAGTATGAAAAAATTGTGCAGCGCTGCACCATTTGCTTTTGAACGTTCGTTGAAAGGTGGCAGCACAGTCTAAGCAATTTTTTTCGAGGACTGCTTTGAGAGAAAAATAATATCCACGTCCACATAACAGCGCGTAGTTGATTATTTGAAATCCTTCGGCCAGGGAAATGCTCCATATGAAACAAGCCACCTCGACTTCAAGGATTACTGGCTTCTCCCCTAGGCCCTGGAGGCAAACCTAAAGGGACCTGGTGAACGAGCGTGCCCGACATCCGAGGCACGTGGAAGCAGCTCGTCTTTCCGGTGCATTATCTGGCAGCGAGGGTGCAGTTACGCCTGCGAGTCTATACCAACCGTCAATGCCTCTGCAAACGCAATTTGCGTCAAGGCCAGCGGTCGAACCTGCCTGACGCGATCAACTCAACGACGTTATCTAGCGGCGGCGCTGGTCTGCCACACAACGGACAGCAAGCTCCTTCAGCCCATGAGCCCATTGAAGCAATCGGCGCCTTCCAGCCTGTCTAGTCTTAGGCAATGCGTGGCGGCGCGACCTGCCCTTGGGTGCAACCACGCGCAGCGGCTCCCGATTTGATGATCATTACGCGGCCCAGCGGCGGGCCCCATCGGAGGATTCTGACGTAACGGCCAGCGGCACTTCTTGTTGGACGTTGGTGACTCAAAGGGTCCACCCTGTGCCTAAGAAAAAGGCCCTGCACCACGTTGCCGGCAGCAGACCTGTCCGTCAGTGAAACATCTCAATGCTTCGAGCCCTTTCGCTTTCGGCGTGGCCAGTGGCCTTGGCAGCGGCGAGTTTCGTAGCGCCCATCGCAACCTCGTCGGCGGTGCGCTTCATAACAGCGTGCGAGAGATGAGATGTCAGCTCTTCAAGTCCCTAAACTGTTGGACCCAGTGCTGAATTTGTAACGACTCTATTTCTGTGTTGTACATAAACCTTGCATTAACTCACCGTCGTCTTGTCCGCTCCTCTATCAGCTCTGTGCAGAAGCAGTCGCGAGCTGAGTAACACACTCTACCAACCGGCTGGCGACCTTGGCGGCGGTGTTTTGAGCAGTGGCGCCTTTGGAACTGTGTTGGCGTCACGCCTTCGTAACGACATGCAAAAAGAGTGACAGCGATGATCAACGATCAGCACCCAACTCAGGAGGAGAAAGTTGCTCTTTACGCCACGTCGTGCGTGAATGTTTTTTCGTGCTCCCAAGCCACTTTGACTGTATTTAATATAATGCCACGTTCCATTTCCCAAGCTTTTGTTATCGTCCCAAAACACCACACGATTCTCAGCGCAAACCGCGCCTGCAGTTTTCGAGAGGGTTCCGGACTGTAGTAGATCATTTCGATAAGATCACGCCCACTGTGTGAATGGTACAGATTGTTCTGGAACGTACGCGGCGCCAGCGGTAGCGCTAGAACATTCGACGGCGGGAGTATAAATGCCGACGCGCTTCGCCGCTTGTCAGTTGTTGATCGAAGGCCGACGCTCTGTTCGCCGCTATCAGTCCGAGACTGCTATCTGTGCGAGACTGCTGCTGTAATATTCTCCAGCGACATAACACTAAAAGCATGTAGCACTATTGTGGATGTTATGAAACACCGCATGCTGCCAATACGCTCGGACTCGACAAGTGAAACGCAATAGAACAATAAATGTGCAGTTACGTCCGCAATCCACGCACACCTGCTAACTTTTGTAGTTACACCAGTACTTTCTGAGTGATTTCCTTGTTCGGCGAATATTCAAAATTGAAGTTTTGTTATTGCGAATAAGACCCATGCGTATTCTTTCAATGTTCATGCATCGAACGTGCTGATCTAACAAGCAGCATCCGAGTAGCACACGGCTGACCGCAGAATCCCTTGGACTCAAGCGCTACTGAATGCTCTCTGTTACATTTCTAAAGAAACTCCGTGTAAATCACTCCGCAAGTGATGAAGACGGCGTAATGTTTGCAATGTATGACCACGTAAAATATTCAGGGCAGTGCAGCATCGGCACCGCACTACTCGCTGGTGGCCTACTACTGCGGCCAATTGTTCACACAGGCTCAGTATCTACTAACATGTTATCAACGTCTTAAAGAGAGAGTGTGGCGTCGATTTCCTCGATTTTGCTGTGGCATCGAGTTAATCTTTGCGGTATCTAGCTCCCTGCGCGTCCAATTCAATAAAATTACCCACAATCAATGACTGCGAAAAATTGTGGGAATTCCTGAGCCTCAATCGCGGCCTCGTTATTGACTACCACCATTTCATTCCTCGCTGTGGTTCCACCTTGCAGCTGCTGCCCTGTATGCTACCAAGAAAACCCCAGGCACATTTTTCCGTATTATGGACGAATGCTCCCAAAAGTGCTTTTACTACTGCCAAAAATTTTGTCACGTCCGAAGCTCTTTAGCACCAGGAACTCCATGCGCCTCCCAATGTGCTTCCGATTCACTTCCGTTATGGTGGACGTATCCGAAGTAGTTCTTGGCACTGTCCTGCAGCAGGTGGTCGACAATGCTTGGCAGTCGTTATATGTCTTTTCGAAGACGCTCACAGTGCGAGAAACACGCTACAGCACT
Source organism: Rhipicephalus microplus (assembly GCF_043290135.1). Classification (NCBI taxonomy): domain Eukaryota; kingdom Metazoa; phylum Arthropoda; class Arachnida; order Ixodida; family Ixodidae; genus Rhipicephalus; species Rhipicephalus microplus. The sequence continues at coordinate 135,827,928 of NC_134705.1, forward strand.
TTCAACCATGATCTCCCAGAAATTAACCTTGCAGTCCTCTACTTACAGCTCAACTTCGAAGACCATCACATTTTTCACCGTATAGAAGCCTCTAATTTTTGCTATTACCTTCTAGCTGCCCCTCACACACGCTGTGCCATCAACGAGCTTGCCTATATTACTGAGTTCACTACTGACATCCGACATATTATAGGCAGCAACAATTCTTTGTAAGAGGTAAACAGCGCGAAAAACGCAGACAGAGAAAGAGAAATACACAATACACAAATGATGTCACATGTGCTGTTTACTTCTTACAAGGAATCGTTACCAACTTGCACATTTTTCAATACTACTTCATAGATGTACATGACAGCAAGCGATGTAGTTATTCCCGGCATAGGCTTCATGTGGCCATAGCTATTGCTCAGCGCACAGACCCAGAACTCCCGACTCGGAGCTACAAGCTTCAAAGAGGTCTTACTATCTGGCTGCGACTGTACCGTGATTTGTGACGTGTGTACAGGCAGGCCTCGACCATATCTCACAGCAATTCTAAAGACAAGTTTTTCGACGCTCCACACTCCTTATCGCACATTGGAGTGCTAGAAACACAACGTCTCGTCCCCTTCTGTTACCTTCGGCACCGTATGAATGCTCATGTCCATTGCTGGGCATGGTTGTGTACCTAGTGCCAGCGTACCAAAGTCCACAGACACACCATGAGAGCACTGGAAGAATTTTACCACCACACGCTGCTTTCAGACATGTTGACGTCGACACTTTGGGTCCACTACCGCCATACGCTAACCAAGGTTACGTAGCCACTTGTATTCATCGATTTACCCGTTGGCTGAAGCCACGTCACTAATGACCATCGCTGCTCAACAGGCTCTCACGCACAGTTGCATCACACATTATGGCTTACCACATCCCATAATATCTTTAAAACCTCATTACCTAACTTTATTGCAAATGACCTCAGTAAATTCTAGAGTTTTATCAGTGAAAAGAAAAGACCTGTATCCCAAATATCAATTGATGGAACCAACATCACCGATCAGAAAGACTTTGCCAGGCAATTTAATCAATATTTCCAGAGTGTGTTCAACACTTCTCATTTCAAGTGTATATCTATTGCTACAGCCTTTTCTTATGCTGAATCACTGTTTATTCCTTATCCAGGCGTGGTGTCTATGTTGCTAAATTTAAAAACTAAGGCATCCTGTGGTCCTGATAACATATCGAACGTATTTATACGACGATATGCTTTATCTCCAGCAAAGTTTTTGGTTAATATTTTTCGCTATCCTTTGTTGTCTTCCCAGCTGCCCAGTGACTAGAGGACAGCCCGCGTTGTACCCATTTTTAAAAAGGGGGACCGCTTAGCGCTAGGAAATTACCGTCCAATCTCACTAACTTCGCAATGTTGTAAAATTATTGAACACATCAATGCTACAAGAAAAAACAAGTATATTGAAGAACACTCTTTATTAACCATTTATCAACATGGTTTTCGGAAAGGATTATCCACCGTAACTCAACTCGTCACACTGTTTTACTCTCTTGCACTAAACATCGATAGCCACAGTAGGACAGATAGGCTCTTCTTAGATTTCTGCAAAGCCTTCGATAAAGTTTCTCATAGTAAACTCATTTCCAAACTTAGAACAATAGGTACACCTAAAATATTCGTTTGTTGGATTTTTGCGTGTTTAAATATACGCGAACAGTACGTTCATGTAGGGGGCCAATATTCGGACTGTCTTCCGGTCTTATCAGGCGTACCGCAGGGCAGTGTGTTAGGCCCTTTGCTTTTTCTATTGTATATCACTGATATTGTTGATGTTATTCACCCTAGCGTAGAAATAAGATTGTTTGCAGACGATTGTGTTTTGATCAAAGAAATACGTTCCACTAACGATTTCAATGATCTGAGCACTAGTCTTTGCAATATATATGAATGGTGCAACAAATGGGGAATGTGTCTCAACGCGAACAAATGTATGTGCCTTCCAGTGACTTGCCAAAAAAAATCCACAATCGTATACATACATATTAGGGTCTTCAAAACTGCAACAAGTGAACTCCTACAAATATTGATAGTGTGTGTTCATTTAACTTTCGTAAACTATGTCTTCCTAAACATCAATTTTAAAGTGCTCCCAAGAATGTTAAACTACTTTGTTACACAGCCCTTGTGCGGCCAAAACTAGAGTATGCGAGCATAGTATGGGAGCCTTATACAAAACGTAATATCACACTCTTGAGCGTAATAAAAAAACTGTTAGATTTATATTCAACAAGTACTCCAAGTTAGACTCACTCTCAGATTTAATGCTAGCCAACAACATTCCCTTACTGCAGATGCGAAGACAAAAAGCTAGATTAGAATTCCTTGATCAACTTTTTAACAAAAAAATAGCTCTAGACCAATCCCCTTATTTTACACCGCTTAGTAGCCGGTCCACCGGACACCACCACCCAAAGGCCTTGATGTCATATTATGCTCGCACAGACCTACCGAAGTATTTGTACTTTCCAAGACCCATATGTGAATGGAACTGTCTTACTAATACATGTGATGAATGAAATAACCTACTAAACAACCTTCTTCGCCCTTTATTGTTTCGTTTCGCAATTGTTTTATTTGTATGTGTATTACCACCCTGCTTGGACCTCAAGTCTGCAGTATTGAATAAATAAGTAAATAAATAAATAAGGAACAACAGGCCGAAAGACAAATATATGTCGTCCCTCTTCTGAGCTCTCTCTCTCTCTCGCATTTAGGATTATCGTGCATACAGGTCGTGATTATTGGATATTTTCTAGTGAGAATATTCACATTAAGAGCGAAGATTACTCTACTGTTATGCTGCAGAAGAAAACGCAGAGCTGAGTGATCGATTCAATGGTCGGAAGAAATATTTTTGTATAAGCGTTGCATTAAAGTTAAAAACTCTGGAGGCAGAGGAAATCACAGAGAGAGGCGGAAAGAAAGTAGTAGACATATTCGGGTAAGTTTCTTCTGAACGCATGTTGGCGCGCTCAAAATTAAGCAGAAGAGATCAAAAAGATTCCAAGCGCGTCCTGCTACAAAAATTAAAAGTTCACATTTTTAACAAAGAAGGTGTCACCTGTCAAATTCATGTAAGCGACAGGCGTCTAAGAACACAGTAATGCAGTGCGCTTTGTCATGATTGGCTGAGCGCGCCCGTACTTTGGTCACTGCTGCCAACAGCATTGGAAACGAAGTATAGATCACTGTGTGGCTAATGTATCCGGATGCTATGCCTTTGTGCGGAAGTGCATACCTGACAAAAATATTTGCTGTACAACCATACGATTGATCTGGACATAAAATGCTATGCTTATGTCCAATACCGTATTTTTCTTATTTCTGTTTGCCCGAAGGCCTCAAAAATTGTAATTCAGTACCTTGCCACAAAGAAATCTATCACTGTGCTTCGAGGAACTAGCACGCAAATATTCAATTGTATTTTTTCAGCTTCTTCTATGTTTAATGCAGAACACACTGTACACATTGCACTGAGTGCGAAAAGCAAGGAAGTTATCAGTAGATTATTCTGCAACACAACACTTAATGTGCTAGATAGGCAGCGCGAAGCATACAAGGCCAAAAACAGAACCTAGAGCCATTGAAGATGACCAAAAAGCCAGGGAGGCACAAAAAAGGGCACAAATATGTGCACTAGGTGGCCCCGATACTTAAATGAAGTTACATCAACAAAGACGGAGGCGAGCTTTGAGGAGTGATGGCCTCGACGTCGTAGTCTTCGCATTTCGAAACGGGAAATGCGACGGCCTTCCTCCTGTGGACCCCGGCTCACACCAGCGTCCCACTCGTAAGCAACCAGGTAGCCCACACCACGGTTCGAGGTATCACTCACTGAGCCTCGGCTGATTCAGTAGCCACCTACACCTCTGAGAGCAGGGCGATGACATAATTATTAAAACATCAACAACAACAAAAACCGGAGTGGTCCTGGAGTGATCGCTTGACCGAAATTCAGGCCTTAACGTTTAGGTTAGTACAAACGAATACGCACCCCAGCCTAATGATACTACGCATGTGTTATTCAAGCCTATTCGACGGACGGGCATAAAGCTTGAGGGCAGAAGGCGACACTGCGGCACATGCTTTAGGCGCATGCCGGAAAAGTTAATGTCGCTGCCGCCGCTCACTTTTCGACGTATGTTAGGCAGGCGATTGTTAGGCAGGCATGCGAACTGCGAGGCGAATGGCTGCTGCAACCACCACGCGAGGACAGGGCCCGGCTGCAGCCGCGGCTGCGATCACTGCTGCGGATCGGCTGCGTCGAGGTCGCTGCACTGAGAAGCGGCACTTACCAACGACGAGCAGCCCAACCAGCTTTGGGCCGTCCGGCAAGCCGAAGATGCCACCCACGTCCAGACTCCAGGGGCTTCGAGCGGTCACCTGAGGCACCGCCATCATCATCGACGGAAGGTGGAAAGGGTCAGGGATTATTCTCTTCTTTCCACCACCTCGCCTGAAAGACACTGATAGGCTCTAACTAAAGTATATTCATTCAATCAACCTTCCTAGTCATTCCTTCTTCTGCCTCGACTCCTTATACCTTGGCATACTTGACAGAGCTCTTCGTACCACAATTTTAGCAGCTATTTGAAAGGGCACTCAATGATGTTTCGCTTCTAAGGAAGACATCGCCACGCAGGTGAGTTCTTTAGCGTGATAACATAACCAGAACAAGAAGGTGCAAATGCCGCGCATTTCTTTGCGTAATGCAGGCTCGTTGAGCACACATTATCTATCTATCTATCTATCTATCTATCTATCTATCTATCTATCTATCTATCTATCTATCTATCTATCTATCTATCTATCTATCTATCTATCTATCTATCTATCTATCTATCTATCTATCTACAGATTTTGGTGCTATTGATCTGGGTGTACAGTGTCATTTTTTAAGAAAAGAAACATGACGACGCGTGGCCTGCGCGCTTCGGCGGCTGCTGGAAGCGCGTTGAAGCGGGAGCAATAGCAACCACAGTCTCTTTTCACGTCGTCTCGCAGTGATCAAAACAAGTATTCGTTGCTGATATATAACGGCAAGCTTTCAACTCCTCCCCCTTCAAGACGATTACTGGCGCTCGCACAATCGCCTTGAAGAGAGAGGGGTTCGCATTCTTGGCGCTGGTTTCATATCAGCACCAAATGGTGTTTTTGCGTGCCGCCAAATGACACGCAAAGAGCTATCTTCAGGTGTCTAGTCTTGACACTATCTGCGTGCGTCGTCGTTTTATCGGTGTTAATCACGACGACACTGAACCACCACCCATCCGAATAGAACGTGGCGTTAGTCAACTGCGTGTTCTTGTATTAAATGCGTGCTCATTGCAATAGGCTTTCAGTAGAAGTGTAGCGGTGCCTTTTCTGCGACCTGGCTTGCGAATTGGGTACGTCTTTCTTAGAAGCCGGGCAACATTTATTTTCTCTAGTATTTGCTTAGGTCTGTCCAACTTGTCGTCACGCTGTGGGGGATATGTGTTGGCCAACTCTTGTAATATATATCTTCCCGTTTTCATGAGAGTAAGCCTTTTGGTGTGCAAAATTTGTGGTGCTTCCGCAATTTCATTCTAAAAGCTAGGAATCCCCAGTTGTAGTAACCTCTCCCTGCTGGTGGATTCTGGTAGGGCGAGGGCGACTTCACATACCTTGTGAATGATAATATTATGTTATGTTTTTTTTGCATTTATACCAGCTGTGCATAGGTCCTTCGCATGAGGTATGAAAAATGACAAAGTGTACATCATACTGCACTTACAACGAGCGGAGAAAAATTTGTAGCTCTTCTTCAGAGTGTTCAGTGTGCAAAGACACCGAATATTTAGCTTAATGAATGTTTCGCCAGCGCTCATCGCACATGATTGCGCATCGAACGGTGTTAGGGGGTTGCAATTTGCACTACCCAAAACTGCACCACAGGTGGCGCATCATGTCTGCAACACTCCAGAGTCTGACGTATGTACGCTGAATATGGCCTGGTGTCCGACTGATGGCGGCGCTGTGAACCCCGCTTGTATACTTTCACTTCGAGAATTCGCGCGCTTTCGAGGCGTAGCGACGAGTAGAAACCACCATCGTAGTAAAACTGGACAAAGAAGCAGCTAAATTCGCTACATTGTGTGTGGTGGCTACCGACGTCGTTAACAACCGTAGGTGTTCACTTTTAGGGTTCAATTTAAAAGCCCCGTGTTTTGTTTCTGAGAAAATTGTCCAATTCCATGTGCAGTGGCAATCGACGAAATGCGAAGCACGAAGGAGGAAGGTTAATATGTCACTTTAAAATCAGCACGACGTTGCGATCCCTATCGTGCAAAAACCAGCGCCACTGAATACGAATGTCCTGCGCCATGCCTGATTATTGGCTCAGTATGGAGCTGGTACCAGCGCCTCCCAGAGCAGGTACTAGGACGCTGCGTACCAGCGTCCCAGTATTCTGCGCAAAATGGCTTCACAGGGTTGAAACGGGAGTACCCATTTGCAATAAATAAATATATAGGTAAAATAGCGCGTATCTACATTACAAAAAAAGACAAAACAAGAATTGGCAAAAATAATATAGCTTTCTGACGGGATCCGAACTCGCCACCTTCCGATTTCGAGCCGACTACACTACCCACTGCGCTACGTGATAACGTACATGTTGGGTTGTAAAATCACTATTTATCTAAAGAACGCGCCGTTCGACTTGTTTACAAGCCGGACAGTCAAGGTTGACGTGGTATTTCTTCCAAATAACAATTGCGTCTTGATTCGACAGTGATGGTCTTCGAGCACTGAATGACGAGGAGATATTAGCAAGAGCGCTGTTTTTTTTCCCTTTTATGGTCGGTTCTTGCACTTGCTACTAGTGAACATGTACAGATGATTTAAAATGGCTTGTTTGGTAGATATGCGCGCACACGAGTTAATATTGAGTATTTTTTTGCGCACAAGCAACGATAATGCAGTATACAACCGGTGTGCCAGATTACATATTTGCAGTTATATCGACACCTGCAACTAAGAAACAACCAAAGAAATGACTAATACAATCTACTGAAAAAGTATGCCAGTGTGTCAGTTCACTAACGGGTACCAAAAGACGAACTCGAAAATCACGTGTTCTCACATACGAGTCAGAGAAGTACCGGCTCCTGCGCTCAGAAGGAAGCTTTCGGTGACAGCCTGTGTTGCTGAAAGCACAACACATAGGTCGTCGTCGCTCTATGTGCTGGCACCGCACATACTGAAAAAAGGTTGATTTAGGCTCAGGGATGTCTAAACTGTGTTTTGCAGCCATGCTCACACTTTAGAATTGTGCTTACCTAAAGTAAAAAGTGTCGGCAGCTTGTACACCGAAGCTGCCGGCACTATAGGCCTCACTGGGACGGGGCATTGGGTAAGGCCTCGCTGGGACGGAGCATTGTACATGTATCATTTTATTTCTGTATTGGTTACCCCTGTTCATACTTGTACCAATCCTGCATGTGTATCACATTTGTGTATGTTTCCCACCCCTCATGTAATACCCCTTCTAGGGGGTCTTCAAGGTAATAAAGTGAAGTTAAGTGATGTGAACGCCGCTCTCGAAGCAGCTGAGTTGCGATGCTTGAAGTTTCTGCATTTGAGCTTTGCAACATTTCTAACTGTTACCTAAACTGTACGTGAAGTAAGTAGAAGGTCAGTGATTGCCAGAAATGCATTTACGGAGTGGCGATACTGAGCGACAGCTGGCCTCTTCTGGCATTAAACAGCGGGCGTGCCAGTGTACAGATATATGCAGTAAATCAATACGAACAATTAAAAAACACCCAAATAAATACTAATGCAATCCGCTGGAAACGTTCGCCAGAGAGTCAGTTCACGAAGTCGTATCACATTACTAACTGGAAACTGCGTGATGTTACATATCAGTCAGGGAAGTACCAGCTAAGTGTGGCTGGCAGCTTTCGGTGACAGCCTGCGTAGCTGAAAGCACGATGCATCGATTGTCAGCGTTCCTTGAGCGAACATCATTATGAGGCAAAATAGTTGACTTAGGTTCAGGGGTGTTTAAACTATTCTTTACAGTTATTCTCGCACTTTAAAACTGTGTGTACACGAAGCAAGAAGCCCCGGTATCATTGAAACCAACGCGGTCAGCACGATAGGCTTAATGCTCGCTTGGCCGTGCACTGGGTAAGATCGCTCTCATCGCGGCGAGTTGGGATAGTTGAAGTTTCTGCATTTGAGCTTCGGAACATTTCTAACTGTTAACTGAAGTAAGTAGAAGGATAAGCATGGCCATACATCTTTTTACTTGGTGTAGCGGGTTCAAATGACAGCTTTTTCTCTCGCGTCCGCTGGAAAACCTTGCGAAGCGATCGAGAGCTCAATTAACTTTTGTCAGCTTTGCGGCAAAAACAATTTCCTGTTTCTGTTACGAGTGGCGTGCAGCTCCAGGCTTATAAACACTGCAACTTGGATAAAAGGATGATGCGAATATGACCGGTATACGCAGGGCCGTGTGCGAAAAGGTGCATTATAATTGCTGCGATGCATACGTGTGCCGCAATAATTACGTATGCTCGGTATCTGTTAAGGTAGCATCTCTCCGTGTCGTCGAATCAGGCGTTTTATATTCAACGACACCAAAACATACCTCAGCACACGCTACAATAGTGCGCACGCTGCGCTGGTAGAAATAGTGCGTGCTCCAGTATTCACCAGCGCTTGCCAGTGCAAATTCTAGCGCATCGCAGTGTGTACCAGCATAACAGCGGTTAAGCCAGGGCCAATATAACGGTGCGATACAGCTTTTTCGCAGTGCATATCGCGAGGTGCCAGTGAATACTAGCGTGTACCAGTGTCTCCAGCATGTACCAGTGCCACAAAACGTACTGGCATCTCGCTGAAGACGCTGTTTTTTGCAATTGGAGAGGCAGACGGACATAATACACAGCAAAAATAAGTAGACATGTTATGCGCACTCACGTGTCTAGATAAAGTGCGTGTATGCTGCTTGTGATGGCGTAACGATGGCAGCACTAACGATTGCAATAGCAGCAGTAATGGTAGGCATGCAAATTATGCTGTACATGATTTCCTTCTCATGATCATTATGTTCGCGCATGGCATTTGTGTTTGTCATCAATTGACGCTACGTAACACAAAATTTGGTATATGTGAAACCAGTGAAACAACCACGAGAGCACTATGAGCGTACCATGAGGTCATATTGTTACATGGCTTGCATAACATAATTATCATTTTGTCACCTGTCATATACCGTCATCATCGATTCCCGTCACGTAATACCAAATATGATATATGTTATGCTAGCGATATGGCTGCGAGCGTATCACGAGCAAGGCATGTTGTCATGTTCCTCCATGACACATTATGATTATCATTTTTGTACTATATATATATGTCATCTGTTCGCGTCACGTAATTTCAAATTTTATGTGAAGCTAGCGAAATGGCTGTGAGCACAACACGACCGTAGCATAAAGTAATATTACATGACACGTAAGTCATGATTATCATGTTTGGACGAGTCATTTACCTTTGTAGTTTGTTCACTTCATGTAATACTAAACTTCGTATGTGTTAAGCTAGCTAAATGGCCGCGAACGCACCTTGAGCGTGGCGTGTAGTCATGTTCTTGCAAGACAAGCATTTCATGATTATCATGTGTGCACCAGTAATTATACCGTTCCCATCTATTCACGTCACGCAGTACCAAATTTTTATTGTGAAGCTAGCGAAACAACCGCCAGCGCATCATGAGCGTGGCATATACTCATGTTTCTACATGACACGCATGCCATGATTATCATTTTTGCGCCATTTATATACCTTCGTCTGCCGTTCACGTCTCGTAATAATATGTGAAGCTAGCGAAACGGCCGCGAGCACGTCATATGCGTGGCATGTAGTCGTGATTTACATGACATGAATATCATTATTATCATGTTTGCAGTAGTCACATACCTTCGTCATCCATTCACGTCTCGTAATACCAAACTCAATATATGTGAAGCTAATAAAACGTTCGCGAGCGTGCTATAATAAAACGTTCGCGAGCATGTAGTCATATTTTTACGTGACAAGAATTTCATAATTATGATATTTGGACGTGTCAATTACCTTCGTAGTTCGATCAATTCTCGTAATTCTAAACTTTGTACGCATGAAGCTAGCAAAGCGGCCTCGAACGCATCAAGAGGGCGGCATATAGTCATGTTCTTACATGACATCATGAGAGTCATGATTGTCCTGTTTGCACGAGTCAACCGTTGTCATTCATTGACATCACGTAAAATGAAGTTTGTCATATGTGAAGCTATAAAAACAGCCACGAGCGCATCATGAGCGTGCTATGTTGTCATGTTATTATGTGACACGCATAACATGATTTCTACGTAAGGGCCTGTCTTTTGTGTTCACATGGAAGTCATGTCATACCCTACCAGTTTTGGAATCGACAGTGTGAACGAAACCACCTCAAATTCAGCAAGACCATGAAATTTCAATCATGGCATACGTGTCATGACTTTCAAGTTATGTCTAGACTTTTGTGCTCGTCGTGGAATCGTGTTGTTATACGAATTTCGGTATATATACCATTATCTTAACAAGACGGCCAGGAGAGGTAAAAGTCGTCGGTGGCTAGATAGATAGATAGATAGATAGATAGATAGATAGATAGATAGATAGTAGATAGATAGATAGATAGATAGATAGATAGATAGATAGATAGATAGATAGAGTCAAAGTCGTTGATGTTTGCTAAGAAAAGGTTCATATATAAATCTGCGGCCGCTTGTCTCCACGGTGAGTGCAGCGCAATGTTTAAGTACTGCTAAGTGCCAGTATATAATCAACCACCCATAAAGAGGACGTGAGCATTCACAAGAATTCTAAGCACCCGAAGCTGAATAAGAAGTGGATAGTTAGCCTCAGAAAGTAAGAGCGCCCCGCACCTTCGCCGACCATCTTCAGCAAGCACTTCACTGTCAGTGACTTTTGCTATACCGCCCTACGTGCCACTCTTGGGAAGCTTGAAACCGTGTTTTAGCACCTCACCAGTATTTCAGTCACTCATAGCACGCAGGCTACAAGCGTAGTGACTGAAGCGTAGTCCCAAAACTTGCCCCGAGGGGCCACCTAGCACACTGCCTACGATAATATTCTATGCGAGACCTGTTGTCGCTGTAAAACGCTCATTTACCAGAGGTTGTCACCTAAGAAACTGCGCACTCTTTAAGTAGAGCTCCTTAAGTTTTTCGTGTTGTTAAGTGCGTGGACGCAAACTCGCCCAGCTTTCCCCTACCACGTTATCTCTGTGGCCCTGTGCACAGTATATATTACTGGTGATAACTATTTGTAATCTTCTGATACCCAGGCGACGGCCCTGACTCGTATGGTTATGAACTACTTCGTGATGTCGCTGTCTCTGAACAACCATTACTGAGACAAGCTGCAGTCATTTGAATCGGCCACGAGCTGCATTAAGGTGGAGCTTGCCCTAGCAGAGACTCACTCCAGCACTTGCCTCTCAAGGCTCCTCTTACTACAATACAACACGATACAACACGGACACGCCTGTTGCGGCAATCTGAGCAGGAGTATCTCAAATTTGGTAATTTGATGCTGCTTTGCATTTCTAGTAGATTCTACAAACAGTCGACTGACTGTCAATGCAAGAATTTAAACGACTGCTATTCAGTGAATACTTAATGTGTTGTTTTCGAATGCCAAAGTGGCAGAAATAGGCGATGCTTCCTCATGACCTCGTCTTCATTGTCACTAGTGTTGCATTGCAGAAAAAAATATTTGATATTGAAGGGCAGGCATAACCTCTTTACTGAAAGCAATTATTTTTCACGGGCAGGTGAAGCACATTGAGGCACAGAACAATGCTTCGCCATAGCGCAGCACTCAATCACCACGTCTTTAAAAAACGGGTTTCACCTTTCTGTCACCCACGAGTCACCTATCAGTCCCCTCAATCGCATTCCTGCTGACTCGATCTTTCTGTAGACCTCGTCTGCAGACTTTCTGCAGATGCCGCGGGCAGATGGCAAGCATACTTTTTTGATGATGTGCTCTGAAAGTGCGTGTGTGTAGATTTGCTCTCAGAGTGCGTGTGGGTGGATATACCCATTAGTCACCCACCAGTCACCGCTGTACAGACCTAGCCTACAAATTTTCTGAAGAGGACAAGCAGACTTGTCTTTTCATGTTGGCCCTTTGGGTGCGTGTGTGGATGTATGATATATAAGCTTATATATCTATACATTCTGGGTCATGCCACATTCCATATACCAATAAATAAATGGGCTTCACCTTTTAGTCATCCATCGGTCACCCACCAGTCACCGCCGTACAAACCTAGTTTGAAGATTTTCTGTAGACGACAACCGATTTTTCTTTTCATAAGTTCTGTGAGTGCATGTGTCAATGTATATATTAGTTACAGATATATCTACACATTCTGGTTCATGACACATTCCATAATAATAGCTGAATGGGCTTCACCTTTTAATCACCCATAAGTCACCCACCAGTCAACCTAGTCACCAGACTGTGTAGAAATGCTGCAGCTTTTCTGTCGTTTTATTTGACTTCTTGTCAGCTGGTAATTAAATGTCTCTAAATAAAAAGAATTCCACAATTGGCAAGTGTAAAATGAAAGATGTGTGTTTTATGACTACGCCACGGCCACGATAATTTCGCACGTATTCTGTGTACATGTAAATGTACAATTTTGAGGATTAGGAATTTATTTTTCTATCAGCACCCAATAGGCTGTCAACGTAACTGGCTATATATACCGGGTGTTCATGTGTTGTAATGTAAAGTGCAAGTGGCCTATGCGTTTGGTATTTACTTAAGTGCTGTTGCTTGTATGTTTTGGGCCCGTTTGGTGGCTTTAAGTGTTGTGTACTACTCTTCGATGCTGTATGTTTCTTGAATGTTTGAGCTAACGCAAATGGTAGCTATTGCTTTTTGTTCATCCGCGACAAAACGTTGTAGATAATCAGTAGAAATGCTGCAGAATTCTTGTACACTTTCTGCAGACGTTCCGCATATATTCTTCAGAAACGGAGCATCCTGCGCATCTACAAATGCTTTGCAGACTTTCTGCAGACGGGTGTACCAACTGCCTAGTCGTAGGTGACAGGGGGTTACAGCAAGCTTGTCACTTGCCTACATATATTCTGCATCCCGGATGACTAGGATTCTGTAGAGTTTATGTAGATGGGCTACAAGTTTTTTTTTGAAAGGTTGAGGACGTTGATGGCGGGTTTGCAAGTCCACGTGTTTGCAGAACCATAGCCGCGACATTGATGTGATCTTCTTTGGCTGCCCCGACTACGCGTGTTACAACGTTGCCTGAGGTGTACACCAACGCGTCGTCGATCAGATACCGCGACCTTTTGCAAGCTTTATCTACATGATTGTAGATGCTGGAGAAAGGCACGTCGATCGAAATTTCAAAAGAAACCCTCGAACTAATTAGTATCGCCTGACGTAAGCTACAAGTGATGAGCGAGAACATGCATACATAGTTTTTTTTACCAACGATGTGATCGGCGGCATCAGCATGCTCACTGGTCATGTGGGGTAATTCTTAGCCAGGTTGATTGCGCCGCAACCAAAACAAATTTATACCTTCACTCGAAACTATTCGTTGCGGGTGTTAGTTAACCCTCGTGAGGCTGTTCGTTCAACGAAGTTCTCGGCGGAAGAACGCGATCCTCGCACAGGAGCAGCGTCTGCTGAAGCACGCTTGAGAAAGGAGTGCACAAACTAACGTCACACCCGAGAGGGCACCACTCCGAGATCTCTAAAGTGATTGCCGTCGCAATATCACTATGAAACTCTATCACACAAAATATCACTATAGAAGATTACCTGAAGAAAAAAATAAACGTTTTTTTTAATAAATGTATGTAAGGAGAGGTTGGTGCCAATGCGTGGCGCCGGTTACTCCTCTTCTCTTGTACAAAAGTCAACATCGCACATTCAGTAGCAACGACAAGGCTATAAATATGTACATAGCACAACACTTACACAATGAGTTCACGTTTTTCCACACTGAGTGTCCACACTGCGTAGAACTGTGTCCGCACCACACTGAGTTTGTGAAAAACAAAACAAAAGAAATCCACACAAGTAATCTTGCCAATTTAAGTGTTCACACAAAAACGTGAAAGTTCAATAAAACGTGTAAGGTGAGCTTGTCGCTAAAATACTGACATGTTTTCAGAAAGGTTTTCCCAAAAATATCGTAGTGAAGAAGGAAAATACTGTTTTGAAACATACTGCGGTTAACATTTGTTTTTCGTTTAGTACTTTTGAGGTATTTCTGATTCCCCCAGAAAACGACTGACTGCACGTGCTGCAGTGGCTTGTAGCTTTCCTTTTGGCCATGAACCCAAGATTTTCGCAATTGATGAAGGTCGCTTATCCAAAGAATTGAGTTTTTGAAAAAGGTTCTTTCTAGGTACGTCATGATTTTTACAATGCAGAATAATATGCTCCACGTCTTCTTGAGCTTCTCCACATGAGCAGGTGGGACTGCCAGCTCTCCTTATTCTATACAGGAAAGCCTTCGTGTAGGCTGTACCAAGTCGAAGCCTATGGATGACTGTTTCTACCGATCGGCTAACCTTTAAAGGAATATTCAATTCTACACCGGGATCAATGTTATACAACAGATAGTTTTGCGCACCATTTTCGAACCAGGTTTCCTTAGACAGTTGACAGCTCATCTTATTTATAAGACAACGTGCTTCGCTCATCGATAGAAGTAGCAGTGATATATTATTTTCTTCACGTGCTGCACGTGCAATGTGATCAGCTATGTCGTTTCCTGTGATGACACAGTGGCTTGGCACCCACTGGAACATTATAGTGTGGTTTAAATCTTTTGCTATAGCGTACGTCCTCTGTATTTCATATGCGAGCTCACTATCTTTGTTTCCCAAGTTGATTCTCTTTAAAGAAACTAATGAGGACTGTGAGTCACTGATATATAGTGTGGTTTAAATCTTTTGCTATAGCGTACGTCCTCTATCTTTCATATGCGAGCTCACTATCTTTGTTTCCCCAGCTGATTCTTATTAAAGAAACTAATGAGGACTGTAAGTCACTGATAACTACCCATCGAAGTGGACCTGGCTGTAAACATATGAAGCGTAAAGCACAGAGTATTGCATAGAGTTCTGCCGTTGTGGATGTTGTGAAATGGCTGAGTTTAAAAGCTTTTCTCGCTTGGTATGCAGGTACAAAGAATGCCGACGTAGAGCTTTGATTCAGACATGATCCATTGGTGTACACGTGAATATAGTCTTCATACTTAGTATAAAGGTGTGTTAAAGTTAATTGCTTTATTACGATCATGGGCAGATTGTTCTTACAATTCATACCCGGAATCGAAGTTGTAATATCTGGGATAGAGAGTCGCCATGGTGGTTGGGATGCACATGGAGGCCAGTATTCGTGCGTAGGCAGTAAACTCTTGAATTCTAGTATATTTTTGTGCATTTTTGCAGCTGATCTCTCCTGAATAGCTCGGTATAGGGGATGATTAGCGTGTTGAGTGGCCAACCAAACATAATGACGGCAAGTTTCCGTAAATCTCATAGCATAGAAAGTCGGTTGACGAGACTCTGCAATTACTAAAGCACTGGCAGACGCTCGCGGTACACCAAGACATATAAGAAGGCTTCTGGCCAACAATATTTGAATCCTCTCCTCTAAGTTACGTGATATCCCATGTAAAACCGGGGCAGAGTAAGCTATTCTTTGTCGAATTATTGCTGAATGTACACGCATTAAAGAAGAACATGAACTCCCCCATCTCACTCCGGTCAGCCGCTGTAATATATTGATTAGGGAGTTCACTTTGTCCTCTAATGATTTTATCTGTGGTGCCCAAGACAGACGTCTGTCTAAAATAACTTCTAAAAATTTGTGCTGTCGCACAAACTGTAAGCGCTGAAAGTCTATCTGAAGTTTGAATTTCTAAAGGCATTTCCTTGTGAACGGAAGTACAGATGTTTTCTCATGGGAAAGAATCATGCCTGTTCTCTTAAAAAAGCCATTGATTATTGTCAGCCCATCCTGAAGTTTTTGCTGAACTGCTGAATGCTCGTGTCTGATGCCCAAATGCACAGATCGCCTGCATATATAGAATATTTCAAACTAGTAGGTAAGAGATGGGATATTTCAGCCATAACGCAATTGAATAAAAGTGGGCTTAGTACGCTACCCTGTGGGACTCCTTGACTAACTTCATGCTCGTTACTTTTAACGTCAGCCGTGTCAATGAAGATTTTCCTGTCTCCTAGAAATTCTGCAATCCATCTTAGTGTCCTTCCTACTATTCCCAACTGAATTAAACCGTGTACTACATGTGCGTGACTGGTTGTGTCAAATGCTCACTTTGTATCTAAAAATACTGCAATGACGATTCTTCCACCGCTCCTCTCATGGTCTACATAGGTTACAATGTCTAGAATGGCATCCATGGTGCAGCGGCGTTTACGAAAGCCCGCCATATTTTCTGGAAGCACGTTCGTACATTCCACCCACCACTGAAGTCTAGCGTCTATCATCTTTTCCATAAGTTTACAAAGACAGCTAGTCAGGCTGACAGGACGGAAGAATATATGGATAAAGGCGTTTTTCCGGGTTTGAGAATTGGGACCACTCTCGCAACTTTCCAGGAGGGTGGAAGGTACTCTGTTGTCCATGCATTATTAAATATCTTCAACAAAGTATATGTGGCCACAGCACCCAGGTTTTTTAATGCTGCATATGTTATCCCATCAGGACCAGCTGCTGTCCTCTGTCGGCACACTGCAAAAGCATTATTTAATTCTTGCAGTGAAAACGGATGATATAGGTCATCATGATGTGCATTGAGAGAAAAGGTAATCAATGCTTTAATATCCCCAACAGACTTAATGTATTCAGACGTGTGCCCGGATACACTCGGTCGTGTATTATGCTGACAAAATTTGTCCGCAACGGTTGCTTCCGGTACATTCTTCACTAAAGCTAAGGCTTTAAATGGTTGTTGATGTGTTACTGTCCCAAATAAAGAGCGTAGAACATTCCATAATTTTGACTCGGGTGTAAATGGTGTTAGCAAACTGCAGAAATCCCGCCAGTGCTTTTTGCCTGGTCTATCCAGTTGTCATCTCATGAGGTTCTGCGTTCTTTGACAGTCGCGGTAATCTTCAAGTAGACCCGTGCGTCTGTATTTTCTTTCAGCTCTACGGCGAATGGCCCTAAGTCATTCGTATTCAGCGTCTACTCCGACGTAACCTTCAGGAATTTTAACGAACTTGGAACACTGATTTAATTTGTTTTCTACGAGTGAGACCAAGCTCTCAGTGTCAGTAACAGTATCAGCTTGATGTGATATGTGATAACGAAATGCTTGCCAGTTAGTTATCTTTCCTGTGGGCCTATATTTAGTAAAGCGTAGTTTTGGATGCTGTATTAGCATAGGCAAATGATCACAACCTCTTGTTTCAATGTCTGTTCGCCATGACGCCCCAGAGGCAATATCATGTGAGCACAGCGTGAGGTCTAGGCAACTCGAGTAATTCGAGGAACGTCAACTCGAGGAACGTCACTGAACCGTCATTTAACAAGCATAATGAACTATCCTGAATAGCTTTTTGTAGGTCCTTTCCGCGACGATCGCAGTACGCACTTCCCCACATGACATTGTGACCATTGATATCTCCGCAATATATCACAGCTTTCGTGTACGTTCAGAAAAGTGCTGTCAATGCAGAAAGCGAGATATTTGTGGAAGGCTGGAGATAAACGCTGACTACTGTTATATTTACTCAACTAAATCTAACCTCACATGCTACATATTCTGGATAATCCGATGATGTAGCATTCAGCTGTGCTGATGGCAGATCTTTTTTCACACATATCATTGCTCTGCTCGGACCTGTAGATCTAGAGGATACATACACAACGTAGTTCGATAACCGAAAAGTGATGTCTACCCCGGCCTTTGTAATACATAACACTGGAAAGGAGCTCTGAACCAGAAATTTTCGGAAGTCTGCGCATATAGGGCGAATACTATTTGCATACCATTTGAAGATCGCGACATTTTGATAAATATAATTCATGTTTTGCCTGCGCAGTGACTGTTGTGGCTAATTGTAACACTACCTGTTCCATCGACAAGATGGCTTTGGTCTCAGAAAGGTTGTTAACCTGTGGGATCACGGCTAGTATGGCTTTTAAAGCCGAGAATAACATTGGTTAGACAATATGAGCTATCGACACAGAGGAGTTTTCTGGTTGCGTTACACTTACTGAATTCGATGTGCTAGTGCTTTCTCGGATGTTAACCACGTGGTTACTTTTCTCTTGAGGTCCCTCCTGAGACTCTTGTCGAGCTTGCTGCTGGCTTCTTGATGTCCCCCTCACTTTTCCCTTGCTTTCGTTGTCCTTTCGCAGCTTGCGCGTACGTCATTACATGGTCCTGGCGTTTAGGTGCTTGCGGTCGAGGAGGCCTTGCTGGGTTCATGGTGTGCATGTTGAGCTCAGGCGCGTCATGATGTTGCGTGCGACCGTAGATGATGTCATATTGATATTGAAGAGAAGCCGCCTTGTTCTGTGGGCTTCCAGAGAACGACGCAGCATGGGGCCACTTGCAATTGGCACACTTAGGTTGTGTTATCGATTTGCAGTCCTTGTGATGGTGGTCTTCGGCGCATATTTTGCAGCGCCTTGTTCTTCGGAAATTTTTCGCCAAATGTCCGAACCTCTGACAATCATAGCAGCGTCTTGCTGGGCCCAGATATGCCTCAACTGTATGGCTTATAAATCCAAGGAATACTTTCTCTGGAAGAGGTTTGTCATATCTGAATTGTAAAATCACACTTCTCAGTGGGTGCGATGCTAGAGTGCCATCTTCTTGTCGTATGTAACGAGTCTGGCGTCTAGCCGACATCACTCCTGCCTCTCTTAAATATTCTGTAAGTTGTTCTTCTGCGTACTCTAGAGGCACATGTCTGATTTTGCCTACATTTCGCATGTAAGACTCCGGAGTGAATAGGTTCGCCAGCAAGCCAGCCACCTGCGCACAAGACAACAAGCTTTTGGCTGAAGCAAGAGCGCTCATGGTAACTGAGAAACTTCCATCTTTGTTCACTCGGAAAGAACGCGCTTTCTCTTTAGCAAGTGCAACAATTTCCGAGGCTACAACGTTTGGGTTTACTTTCCAGAAGGTTCTCGTTTCCTCTATTGGTCGGAACACCACACGAATTCTCTCAAATCTACTCTTTTTATATGTCACTTGAGTGAAAGGATCTCCTTCCTCATCAGATTCAATATCTTCATCAATAAAGAAGTAGGTCGATGTCCCCTCCTGCATGCTGTCCGTATGCTCTTCCACTCTCACCTTTTTCGCAGAGCTTCCATCGTTCGACATGTCCCCAGGTTTCCTCATCGCCTCCAAAACGAGTGTTGGTGCCCTGATGTAAGAAACCATGGTGGAACCAGGTTGACTCACATGCTCGTCGGTTCCGAAGCCACGCTGTGGTAAAGGTGGCCCTTGCCACGCTTGCACATTCTGGCTGGTTCCGTCCGCCATGGTGACGGTGAAACGTCGGCGTTTAGTACCGTCACGTCACTTTCTGCTGTCAGGCGTCACAGCTGATGTTGTCCTTAACACTGTAAATGGCTTTTCACGGCCAGAAAAACCTAATTTGCAGGAGCACTTTTCGTTTGACATGCAGGGTTATGTTTATGCTGAACAGCTTTGTTGCAGTTGATTCCCTCGTTCGTTTTTTATGCTTAGTGTGCAATGTACTCACATGTCGAAATATTTTATGTGCATTTTTATTCCTTATAATGTTGCTAGTTTGTTATTGCGAAGCATCTTTCTTAATTTTCTTTTGCTTGTTGATCGTGGTTTACGCTTACTCTATGACTTAGGTTAGGGATATTTGTAATATTATTGTCGGTATTGTTTTTAGACGATGTTCTCACTCCTGCTTTGGCCCAAGTAGAGCCTGCAGTATTTGTAAATAAAATGACTGCATATCCACAGGGTGACTGATGGAGAATGGGGCGAAGCAGGGTCCGCACGCCACTGTCACGCCACTTTGGCCGACTGTTGCCGTACTGCAGGGTCCTCACGGCTCCGCCGCGCAGCTTTGCAGCGTGCTTCTACTTCGAGCGCCCGCACGTCGAGGTCCCTTCTTCGACCACGAGCCACTCTGCGCGCGCGCTACTCAGCAGCCTTGTACATCCTTCGCCGCCGAGGCTCTATGCGCACGCGCGCCAGAACGGCGCTTTTATTAAAGACGATAGTCTTTCTTGGGGACCTTCGACGGAAAAACTTTGGTCTGTCTGTCTGTCTGTCTGTCTGTCTGTCTGTCTGTCTGTCTGTCTGTCCGCCCTAGCGATACCTGAAACGGCACCAAACGGCCAACCCCATCCGCATAGCCCACCGATATTGCTCAAGGTTTAGCATTCATAGTTGTGCGATTGTCAATTAAAAAGCAATTATTGCGCATATCTGGGGGGCCACAACAACGCTTCGACGTTTTTTATGTCAGCCTTTATACTAGAAGAGGCACACACAGGTAACTCTAAGGAATGTCACGTTTAATCGCGCTGCGCTGACACTGCAACGCAATGCTCAAAAAGGTGTTTCCAACGCTTAGCTATGACGTCACGATGGTGGCACCTGCCCGGCACTTTGCATTCTACACCTTATCACCTCCGAGACTGGCACGCATCTTTCTCCGTAGGTGCACGCCTTCATTTTTGAAGATAACTGCCAGATGGCACTTGTGTCTAACGTGCCTAGATGCGCTTGTCTGCCTTCGCCCCACGCTCAAGGCGCTCTAACGCAGCGCCTGCAAAATACAATTCACCGATTTACTTGCACAGAACATCAAATAAACGTTCTGTTCACTCTTTCCAGACGCAATATTGTCTTTCGACGACATTTGCAGTGCAACATGTAGATTCGAAACAATTTTTGTACTGTAGAGTGCCCTCTGGCGTATGGCACCGCCAAGGAACACGCGAGTGTAGTCGCGCGATCGTCTCTCTCTCCTTCCGTACGTGTGACGTAAATTATTCTTTTATACAAGTTACACCCTCTAGTGTCATACCATTTGCATTTTTCAGCGTACAGTACTAGCACCGCCCTCTATGGCTGGTTCAAGAATTAACGAGGGGCGGTTACCCACAACGTGGGCGCAAGAGCCATAGCATAAGGAGCTTCGCCCCTAAAAAATAAATGTCCAGTTCACGTCCAGTCCTGAACATGATCAAGCTGCCAGCACAAAATACTAATAAAAGGTCGACATGGCAGTGCGATTCGGAAACTATCATCACTTAACAGCGTGATGAAAGGGCGACGCACAGCGGGACGAAAGGTTGAAGCATAGGAGCCACATTCAACGCGGTTGCATCAGCAGATGCCGACTCTGGGCACTAGGGGTGACGAGACAGTTGCTGTGGCTCTCTCTTATTTTTTTTCCTTCCTTCACGCTTGCTTAGTGTGCATGCGTCAGGAAGCTTTCATGCCATGCGCTGCCGGTTTTAGTCGGCTGTGAGCAGTACTCCCGCACCTAGCAGCTGTCACGGGTATTTTTTTGTTTTTCGCTGGGCACCCTAACAACATGATTTTTGTCAGCACGTAAAGGCGTGCGGCCTTTATGCAGTTCGTTATCCGGCAAATGACTGAGAGAACAGGGGAAAGAGATAAAAGAAGACCAAGCTGTTTGAAAAAAAGTTGATGACAGCAGACCACTTTAGTTTAAACACTGTTGTTCTTATAATCGATGCCTGTTGTTGCATTCTTTTCGATATTATAGTTTTCTCTCTACAGCCTGCTCTTTCTCTTGTCAGCTTTCTTTTCAGGCAACCTGTTTATAGAAGTTATTGGTATAGCATCTGAGTATAATTATAAGGGGTTTCGACTGTATGCACGATCGAGTGGGTGGTGGCATAGCCGCCAGTGTGGCTCTGTTCGTAGAGCACAAGGTGCGTTATTTAAAGGTGCAGGTTTTCTCTCTGCCAGAGGCAAGTTATCATTTTTTCCACTTTTCTTTTTTGACAGTTACGTTACACTTACTGCTCATAGCATCTCTCCTATTTTCAGTGGTAATATTTTGTGTTAGTTTTCATTTGCCGATGACGCCATTCAGGCTTCAAGTTCGTAGACAACACTATCATGGCTGCAGATGATAATGAATATGATAATAATTATGATAATATAAATTTGTGATACAACTACTACACATTCTCTGCACAGTGCCAAAAATATTATTCAGCTTCATACCACAATGATCTTGTGTGCAATTTCGTTGTTAGTAATATGAGGCTTGTGTTTATTCCTAGCTACTTTTACGTGTTCTTTTGCGTCTGTCTACATATTGGTAAAGTGATGCAAAACAACACTTCTCTTCCAGTTTTACAGCACTAATTCAATAATACGGACATTATATACGACAATAGGAGAGGATTTGTGCATGGTAGACCGAGTGAGTAAATCGACCCCAACGACCATTGATTTTCGAAGAACCTTTCATTCGACTACAAGAAAGTAAGTGTACATTAATTAAAAAGCGCTCTCAAGTCGTTCATACTAACAGTATCACTTTTACACAGTGGAAGTCTCCAACTAGTAGGAACGGTCATTACTTCAAAATACTATCATCGAGATTATCCATACAGTTCAATGGTGGTTGGCGAAAAATCTGGTAACGTATTGACCCACCATTTCGAGGTCTTTTTTATTTTGTGACGATATATGAAAACTCTTGTCTACTTGTCGTCGGCATCGGTGTTATGTAGCCCTCACTGATATATATGTGTCGCATGTGAACTTCGGTTTCCTAAGTAGATGCTGCGAAACCGCCACAATCTTCCTTGCCTCATTTATAATGTTCATATAATTAACACAGAAAATTTCTTCTTGTTGTACTGCTCAAAAACATAGCTTATTAATTCATCGTTATGCATTATTAGGAAAAAAGCTCTTTTCGGCCTAGCCTTGTCGTCGTCCGCATCCATCACAAAAAATTTTCGTGCACGTGACATACAAAAAAGAGGTTTCAAAATACACTAATAAGAATGCCGATTATGATTGAATGATATCAAATACCTCGAAGCGAAACCCTTCATACTTGTCGCAGTTTCAATGCGCACATTAGGGACCTTCGGGCCTAGTTTTGTCGTCGAATCTTACTTTCCGCTGTCAAGGTGGTAGGAAAACCACTGTGACTGTCTAAGCATGTGTGCATGTGAATAACAAATGATTTAGCCCGATGAACAATATTTATAACCATGAAGACGCAATATAAAACGCGTGCAAGCATAGATCTTCCTTAGTAGTCGGCCACTACAATGTAGAAATTATAGACCTGAGGACTTAGCTTTGTGGACCACTCCTTGTCACTTTGTGCCACACTGTTTAACTTATACACGGAGCGACAGTCGGGTAGCATAAGAAGCAACGAGCGCTAACGCTTCAACTGGCGGTGGTGTTGACGCTGGCGCTCATCGCGGCGTCACGCAGGAGAGAAGCCTGGGGAGCCACAAAGCACGCAGTGATGACATGGTGTTTCCTGCTAGAACATGCCATCGCTTCTAATGAACACTGAGAGACAGAAAACTGCGATTAGACCTAGACTCCACAGTCCACTTTTTGTTAGCGCGCAATGCGAATTTTTATTGTTTGACAACGCACAGAGTAAATCTCCCACTGGCACTGGCCACACGCTTTCTGTGTAGGTGTTGCGATGCAAATAACGTGAACGGGACGCGCATGTGCTGTAAAGATGGTAACACTGCACAACAAATTAAACGAGATCAGAAGATTCGTCGCATCTGAAAGGTTTAAAATACACTAATATCAATCGTAATTGCGAAGGAACATTGCAAAACCAACGTACTTCAATACTTTTACCGGTCGCGACCCTTCGCCGCAACTCTATGGGAGAGCTTTGTGCGCTGTGAGCGGCGGCTGCAGGGTAACGCTGCATCCACGTGCGGGGATGAGGCAATGAAATATATAAAAACAATAACATGAGGAAATTTTGAACACCAAGAAAGCGCTGTATTACGGTACCAGATGAGGATGGACCAATTAGCACAGTGACTCCACTGGGACAAAGAAAATGAGAAAGGGCAGAAAAAAATGGTTCCTTATAGCACATCCATAGGCTCCGACGGCATCCCAATTATGCTAATAAAAAAACTAAGAACAAATGCTATGAAAACAATAAGAGATGCAGCGAGCAATGCAATATGGATGGCGAAGCCCCCAATGGGTGAAAACTAAGCAGGGTGAGCGTGATCTACACTACTACCGTCCTATAACAGTGGCACCAGTAGTGTACAGGCTAGTGATGCAGATAGTAAAGAAGAGACTGCAGACATGGGTGGAAAATGAGATCTGCTGAGAGAACTACAAATTGGGTTCCGTAAATAGAGGAGGTTGGAGGACCATCTGTTTCCATTGATGCAGTGTTTTGAAATAGCGGGAAAAGAACACAAGCCCCTTTCGCTCGCGTTTCTAGATATCAAGGGAGCTTACAATAACGTTATTCAAGACGACTTGTGGGGAATACTGGACACACTAGATGTGGAAGATAGAATAAGTCATCTTCTAAAGGAGATCTATAAAAATAACAAGGTAGGCATCAAATTGGAACAGCAGGTATCTTAACCTGTAGAAATAAAACGCGGCCTTCGACAGAGATGTCCCTTGTCACCTTTGTTAGTTATGCTATATCTACAGGAACCAGAGGCCGGCGACGACGATGAAGTGATTTCTTAGCAGATTGCTGTTTCAGTAGGTGCTCTTTTTTCACCTAATTATAAGTGAACTTCGCGAATATAACATCCGTGTCCGTCGGTGATGGACGTGGACCCCCATAAACGTCCGCCAGATACGGCTGCGTCGGCGGTGGCCGCATTCGGGAAGCGTACGGGACTCTATCGTGACTACGACAGTGAGGGCACTCTTCTTTACTCAATGAGCAGTGAAAAGCCTTCTGACGACGACAATTTTAAGCTGGTGCTGATCCGTAAAGCGAAGAGGCGGAACGTCAGAACATCGTCATCGAGTTCGTTGAACGACCGAGTGCCAAGGAGACCCGTGACAAACACTACTCTTTTTGTCCCTGAGGTACCGGACGGTAACATGAAGCGCCTCAACAGGTAATCTGTTTCAGTGATGGTGGAAGGACTCGTGCCAAACGAGATCACAGATATCAGAGTGAACATGCGTAAGAACGTATTGGCCATCGACGTTTTACATGCTGCGGCACTTAATATACTGCGCAATGTCAACGAGTGGGGGGAATGAAAGTTCGCTCCTACATTCCTGTGAGCTCTAACGTCGTCACTGGAGTCATCTACGATGTGGATACTGCCATTCCCAGCTCCGACTTCGATGTTCTGGTCAAACCGGCAAATGAAGCCAGCGTCATCGCAAAAGTTGTCCGTTTGGGAAACTGACGCTGCTTGAAGATCATGTTCAATGGCGACTCTCTTCCTTCCAAAGTAAAGATGGGCCATTTTCGGCATTCTGTGCAACCTTTCATACCGAAGCCCTTACAGTGTCATAAGTGCATGAAGATGGGCCACATGAGAAGCGTATGCGAAAATAGGACGGTGTGTCCTCGTTGCGCGGATACCCATTCTGCGGATGACTGCAAAGCAACTACCCTCAAATGCTCGAATTGTCATGGGTCCCATACAGCTTCGTCAAAAGAATGCTCCAAAATCCAAAGAGAAATGGCGGTATTGAAAGGAATGATCAGAGACAATTTGTTGCATCGAGAGGCAGCCAGGACTGTTCGAAAGAGGCGTCATTGTCGCCGCAGTTCATCAAATATTGCCGCAGAGGGTGCATCGAAAGCGCCACTCCACCACCCTTCTCTTCCACCGCCCTTGCCTCCCAGACCGAAGGCTTCCAGAGTGGTCAACAAACCAACGAGCAGCACTGTTGCAAATGAATCAGTTTGGCCTTCATTGCCGAAATCACAGCCACCTGCAAATTCCAAGCGCACATCGACAATCACATCACTCCAGCCAACCGCTGACAAGCTGCCTGAGGAGGACACAGAAGTCATCAGAATGTTCCGAACACTGGTCGATGCCACGCGAAAGCTGTGCAGCAGCCTGAAGTCTCCACTCGCTCAGAGTGCGCTACAAGTACTGGATGCTCTGAGTCCAGTATTTGCAAGTCTCCAGTAGCAATCATAGCTTGACCAATTTTCTCCTTCCGGAACGAGGTCCGACAGGCGTCGATAATGCAGTGGAACGCGAGAGGCCTGAGATCCCGCATCTCTTGATTCCGTCAGTATATATTCATGAATCGTATTCTTATAATAGTTATAAGTGAAGCAAACGTGTAACAATCTCTTAAACTATCAGGGTATGAATCTTTCGTTTTCTCAACGTGCGAGAAACGCAGCAAGATGGTTGTTTACAGTCGCACAGATTTCGCATGTATGCATCACGCAGTTCAACCGCATGATGACAATAAATACGTCTGTTTACGTGTTAAAAAGGAAAAAAAGTATCATTCACACTCATTGGTGTCTACATATCACCATCCGGACAATTTGAACAAGACCGACTACGAGACATGCTGATAACAATTATGGTCCCATGGCTTATAAGTGCAGACTTCAACGCACATCACGTAATCTGGGATAGCTCGACGATCAACGCTAAAGGAAGAAACCTTGTGTCATTCGCCTCCAAGCAAGACCTATGTTTCTCAAATAATGGCAGTCCTACATACCTGCGGGGCTTTACGTACAGCAGTTGCCTCGATTTGACTCTGGTATCCAGAAACTTCCGTTCGCAAGTGCACTGAGTTTTAGACATTGAAACGCATAGGAGTGGCCACATTCCAACTTATATGCGAATAAGGGGTCTTACTAACTCCTCTCCAAGACCACAACACGAAGAATTGATTGGTCCAAATTTCAGCGACTCATGGAAAATGTATGCCATGAAGACCCTGAGCAGAACTTGGAGGATGTCATCAAAGAGGCGATGAGGGAAGCTTCCTGGCTCCTCCCGTTCACCGGCAAGCGTTCAGATTTCGACGTTGAACTGGAAAAACTGTGCGCGCTTCGCCGAAGGGCGGAAAGGAGATACAGATGGACGAAAGCAATATGCGACTTGAAGCTGGCACGACGCATGCAGAAAAAAGTCCAGTGATGCTTAGACAAACTTGAACAGGAACGCTGGAAATCATTCTGCGAATCATTTGATCCCCGAAAGACGTTGTCACGCATCTGGAGCACTATTCGTGGCCTGCGCTCGACTCCCCAACAAAGATATCCTTTCATGGCTTTAGCCCTACATTTAGGCCACACCCAACATGAAGTGGCAAATGAGTTTTGTACGCGAATCGCTGGTGTGTCCGCCTTGTCCGCTGGCACCATTAGGAGTGTTATCCCTGAACCCCACATCTCCTAAATGGACAATCTTTCCACTATAGAAGAACTTCACGCATCTTTGGCGGCTTCCCGACGATCATCTTCACCAGGACCTGATGGCATCACCTACGCCGCTCTAGCCAACCTTCAAAGAGAGGCAAGAGGACAGTTGTTATGCTATTACAACCACTCATGGCAGGCGGGCATTCTTCCCCAGGATTGGAAGATAAGTCGACTTGTACCACTACTCAAAGCAGGATAGTCACCATTTGATTTGACACCATTTCGCCCTGTTGCCCTCGCAAGTTGCGTAGGAAGATTCATGAAAATAATGATACTTACACGCCTCGAATGGTACCTCGACCGCTACAGCGTATACCCAAACTGCATGACGGGTTTTGAGCGAGGTAGGTCATTTTTTGACAACGTGATTGATCTCACAACATTTATCTAGCAACAGAAGAGCCTCGAGAGCATACCTCTGGCACTCTTCCTCGACGTCAAAGGGGCTTATGATAACGTAACAAATAAAGCCATCCTAAATTCGTTGGAACCTCTCGGAATCAGTGGTCGGAGGTTCCAATGGATTCAGGATTATTTGACGAGAAGGTCTTTTTTGTACAAACCTCAGATGGACCTACCACCAATTACTATACCTCCAGTGGCGTCCCTCAGGGCGCCATATTAAGTCCCACTTTATTTAACCTCGTGATGGTAGGACTTCGTGAAATTTTGCCAAGTACCATCCTCATATCCATATATTCTGACGATATTTGTCTATGGACTTCAGCTGTAACTCGTCTACAAGTACGTGCAAGAGTCCAGCAGGCTGCCACCCTGACATGCTCATATCTCCGCAAGCAAGGTCTGTCCGTCTCAACGGAGAAATGTGCATTGGTGGTGTTTACTCGCAGAGCCATGACACAATACCCCGTTACCATCAATGGGCAAGTTATTTCATACCAGAAGAATCATCGCTTCCTGGGTGTGATTATTGACAGGGACCTTTCGTGGAGTGCCCACTGCAACTACCTGAGGAAAGGCTAAATTTTATCGTCCATATAACGCGGTTCTTCTGCGGAAAATTTTCGGGCACATCGATAAGGTCAATGATGCAGCTATACAGACACTGTTTCTGGGATTTTTGCGCTACAGCTTGCCGTTACTGGCAAGTACGTGCAAGATAAACATTCGCAGCCTCGAAAGTCTGCAAGGACAAGTACTACACGTGTGCTTAGGATTTCCACCATGCACCTCAACCTACGCGGCAATTATGATCGCAAAAAGCATCCAATTCAAACATAAATCACCACTGACAATTTGAGAGCCCACATAAGACACCTCTGCCGAGTTACTGGTCACCATGTTGCAGTGATACCACTTCAAAGACCACAAGCGATGTTTTCAAAGATTATTTCTGCCCATAGAAAATGCCGTCTTTTTGGCGTCACTACAGCAACAAGACCAGCGTTACCACCGTGGTGCCTACAACAACCAAAGATGTGCCTCACTATTCCGAGAATAACGAACAAGAGCCGTCATTCAACAGTGGTCCAACGACAGGTGCCATTGTCACTACTCAACGAAAAATACGGCCAGAGGACTCACATGACAGCTCCGCAGCTGCCTTTGTCATCCCGACGTACCAGGTCACTATAAAGTTCAAACTGTCACATAGGACAACATCCACAGCAGCGGAGCTTGCCGCCTTGCGTGCTGCAATACTCTATATCGCGGAAGCCCGACCTCAAAATTGGGCCGTGACTCAAAGTCACGGCCCAATGTCACGGCCCACTCAAAGTCACGGCCCACTCAAAGTGTTCCGTGACTCAAAGGCATCCCTTCAAAGCTTGCAATCAGCTTTACGACAAAGCGAGCATCAAAAACTAGTGAATGAAATAAGAAAAGTGATTCACGAAGTTTTCTTGAAAGAACATGATGTGGTGTTCCAGTGGTTACCGGGACATTGTGGTATTGTCGGTAACGACCTTGCTTATAATGCTGCCCGATCCACCCACGCGGACGCCCAGACAACCCCAATTCCTTTGCCGACAACCGACGCTGCAAGGGGCCTTCACTCGTTCGCTAACACCACGTCGGAAACTTGGCTGAGTGACCCCAGTGTCAGGAACCACCGCCAACACAAATTTGACCCATCGAGAAAGCTTCAAGTTCTATCGGACCTCTCCCATCAGGATGCAACTTTACTGTGCCATCTGTGGTTAGGAGTAGCTTTCACGCACATGTCATAATTATGATGTTGGGGCACGTCATTTACCTTCGTCATCCGTTCGCTTCACATAATACCGAATTTAGTAATTGTGAAACTAACAAAACAGGCGCGAGCACATCATGAGTGTGGTATGTAGTCGAGGCCTTACATGACACACATATCATGATTACCATGTTTGCACCAGGCATACACCTTCGTCATGAGTACTAAAATAGGTATGTGAAGCTAGCGATACAGCCGCGAGCGCGCTATGAGTGTAGCATGTAGTGATGTTTCAATTGATACGCAATCCATGATTATTATGTTTCGACGTGTCATTTGCCTACATCAACTATTCACATCGCGTTATACCAAATTACGTATATTCTAAGCTAGCGAAACGGCCGCTAGCGCATCATGAGCGTGGTGTGTAGTCAAGTTTTAGGGGCTAAGCTCCTTATGCATGGCTTCTGCGTCCCCCTTGTTGCAGTGGGTAACCGCCGGTGGCACATACCCGAGAGAGTGGGTATGTGTAACAGAGAAAGGAGAGAGACGATCGCGTGACTACAATCGCGATGAAAAAATGCAAGAGGGCGGTACTTAGCGAGTTGCATAGATGGTTGAACAGACAGACAAGCAGACGGACGCGCCGATGGATGAACGCACGCATATACAGGCGAACGAATGCCCAGATGAGCGGACACGTATGAACGCACACATAGAAGAACGGACGCACAGATGGACGCATGGTCGGACGGAAACAACAACAACAAAGAATGGACGAAAGCACGGACGGAATGACGGACGCTTTGCTTCATTCATCATCACTCACTCCGTGGTTGTGCTGTAATTTTTTACACAGCACGCATGTCATGATTATCATGTTTGCACTATTCATAAAGCTTCGTCTTCTGTTGAGGTCACGTAATTTGAAATTTGGAATATGTGAAGCTAGTGAAACAACAGCACCTGCACCATGAGCGTGGCGTTTAGTCATGACGTACATGACATGCATGCGATTATTTCCGAATCAGGGCTTGTCACCTATGTTCAACATGCCATCATATCATGCCTTCCCAATTTCGCAATGTCGTGTGAACGAAATCATCGCAAGAGCAGCATGACCATATTATGTTAACCATGACATTGATGACAGCGGTGTCATGATTCGCATGTTATGAATGTTAGATAGATAGATAGATAGATAGATAGATAGATAGATAGATAGATAGATAGATAGAAAGATCTACGCAAGCCACTCCTCTTGTGACGTAACTTGAAGCCATTGATGACGCAATCCAGGATGCCACCTCAAAGCGGCCTACAATTAAGCAGATCGACGTATACACTGACTTTTAGCAGCTATTAAGGAGCTCAAGAAAGTGCACAAAGTGGTGAGAATCAGCGAGGTGATTCATAAGCTGAATCATAATACAGCCACTTGCGTAAAAGTACATTGAGTTCAAGGCCATGCTGCGAAGCCACACAACATTGCTGCTGACCAGCAGGCGCACTGCCCTCCAGACATGAACCTTCAGGCCATTCCCCTTCCACCTCAGCCCCTTAACTTACTCCATACCCGTGAAAGTGTTCTCCTGCAGCATACAAGTGCTCTCATTCCACCATGGGTCTGCTCTCTCCCCCCTCACCTTACTAGGGCGGAGGAAGTTGTGCTTAGAAAGCATCGGGAAGGGGTGGCTCTTACACCGGCCGTTATATTATCATGGCTTGTCACATTTACGAGTTGGCGATATGTGTTCGTATTGGCCCACTCCAGCGATGCAAGCAGACGCATAACACCTTACATGGACATGTAAAGGGTCGCATCCAGTACCCTTCCCTCACTTCCTTCGAACCGGGCATCGCTACAGCGACACCGCCAGTTACAACCACTGGATACAAGACAACACACTCCACAAACACTGCTTCACTTCATACACTTCACCGGTCTAACGGCCCACATTTAACAAACGTACTCTGTTGAATCTGAATAACGGACACTCTGCTGTTACTGAAGAAGACCAAGATGATCAGTGGCTGTACTAGTAGCTCGCGCACGCCGCTCGCCGGTAGCCATACCTGCCTCATAAAGCACCTTTCGCCAAGCTGAGTATGAACCTTTCTCGACGTACGATACCTCTATTTTAAGTGGTGGAGGAGCCGGGGTTTCCATCAACTTGGAACTTCGCAATCGGACGCTACCCTCACCTTTCACTATGACTGCTCCTGGGCCTTCTCAAGTTGCCCCACCAACGACTGTTTTCTGTACTGGCGTGCCTCGGAAACGCGACCCACCAATTTTTCGCGGATATGACGAAGAAGATGTCGAAGAGTGGCTCATCGAGTACGAAATAGAAAGCGCCCCCAACAAATGGATTGCCTGCGACCAGCTCACGAACGTGCGCTTTTACCTCACTGATGTGGCCAGCCTCTGGTTCAATAACCATGAAGGCGAAATCACCAACTGGTCCGCCTTCAAGACCACCATCGCCGCAGTCTTTGATTGTCCCGCCGTGCGCTGGCTACACGCGAAGCAGCGTCTGCGTAGTCGAGTCTAGCGCAGGGATGAGAGCTTTACAAGTTACATCCGAAATGTCTTGTCTCTTTGCAAGCGCATCGATGCATCTCTAACCGAACACGAGAAAATCAAGCACATCATCGAAGGAGTTGACGACGATACCTTTCAGATGCTCGTCGCTAGGCACCCACAGACTGTCACCGACGTTGTCCAGCTCTGTCAAGAGTATGACGAGTTGCGTAAGCAACGTGTCTCGATGCGCAGGGCCGCTGAAGATACTGCTGAAGTTTTCGCCCTCGTGCACGACGTCGCTGCTGATCACACCGTCTTACTGCCCCGCATCAAACAATTCATTCGTGAATAAGTTGCTCGTCAACTTTCTCTTGTGGCCGAAGCATCCAAGCCAGTGACCTTGTTAGACCCTCGTCTACGTCAGGTCATTGAGACACAGGTCACGCAGGCACTGCCTTCATCGCCATCTGTCCCTACGGCGCTGACCTACGCTGCCGTCTTTGCCAGACCGCCGGCTCCACCTCCCCCTGTCACATACTGGGGCACCGGGTCCTCCTTACCCTATGACGCTGCCTACATACACGGCACCCCATCCTACTACGCCCCCTGCACCTTCTGGCGTTAACCCATGGCGTACCTTCGATAATCGACCCATCCGTTTTGCATGCAGTTTCGTGGGAAATATAGCACGCTACTGTCGCCATCGCAACTTCTAGCCTCCGGACCATGGGAATTCTGCAAATTACCAGGCTGCCCAGAATCCCTAACGATCATCTTCTCCTATCGCCGAATCATTGTCACCACGACGCCCTGTCGACTCTCACTGGTCTTTACCGCCCAGTCGCCGATCTGTCTCCCTGATGTTTCGGCGCACGAGCCCCGCTCGAGAAGAAAACTGACAGTCGCAGTTCCGGAGGCAAGAACTGCGTCGTCGTCGAACTCTCCAAGAACTCCTCTTTTTCCATCCAACAAAATTGATGTGCTAGTAGAAGGTGTTGCTGTACGTGCACTTGTCGACACTGGCGCCGACGTTTGTGTAATCAGTGAAACCCTGTATGGCGATTTGAGTAAAGTTACAACGCCGCTTACAAATATTGCTCTGCGTACAGCCACCTCCCATTTCAACGCGCCGACGGCTCAGTGCACAGCACGTATTCTTATTCAAGATGTTTATAAGCCGTCAGTCAACCTTGTTGTTCTTCCACGTTCTTCTTACGACGTCATAATAGGATAGGATTTTCTTTCTACCCATCAGGTCCTCGTCGAGTGCGCTGGTGCTGAATTGACGTTGACGAACTCGTGCCTTGATATCGACCACCACAGTCTCTCGATAGTGTTTGCCGCCGCTGATGTCCACATCGCGCCTTTGTCCGCCGTCGTAGTACCTGTGTTTTTCCCTGCTGCCATTAACTCGACGTTCCCGTTTCAACCAACTACAGCTAGTGCGCACCACCGAACCATCGTCCTCCCATTTGCTGTCTTCAACTTTTCCAATGGTTCGGCGGTACTTTATGCGTGCAACGTCTCTGCTTGTCCATACATCCTGCTACGTTACGAGTGTCTGGGGAGCCTCGAGACCTTAGATTGTATTTTCGAAAACCCGCTGTATCCAGACAAGCCATTTCTACCGACTTGTGCCATTACACCTGCAACTGACGCCATTGAGCCCTATGTATGTATTACGCAAGTCCATCGATTGCCACCTCACGCCTGGGCAGCAGGAACAGCTGATCAAGCTCCTCCTGCGTTTTCGGGCCTGCTTTGACCATGATCAGCCATCCTTAGGCCGATCGTCATCTGTTGTTCCCCGTATAAATACAGGTCAAAAGACGCCATTACGACTGCATCCACATCGTGTGTCAACTGTCGAATGCCATGTTATCAATGAACAGGTCGACGACATGCTGAAACATCTCATAATCAAAGAGACAAGCAGTCCCTGGGCCTCACCTGTTGTGCTGGTGAAGAAGAAGAGCGGATACATCAGGGTCTGCGTGGACTACCGACGTCTCAACCGAATCACGCGCAAGGATGTCTATCCGCTGCCACGCATTGACGATGCCTTGGACTGCCTACAGGGAGCCGAATGTTTCTCTTCTTCAGATCTGCGCTCTGGACACTGGTAGGTAGCCATGGCAGAGGCCGATAGTGACAAAACTTCGGCCTCTGCAACGCGCCAGCTACTTTCGAGCGATCGATGGACGCTATCCTCCGAAGCCTCAAATGAAACGTTTGTCTTTGTTGTTTAGATGACATTGCCGTCTTTTCAACTGATTTCACAACCCATTTATCGCGCCTCGAGAAAGTCCTCGCTTGTCCCTCCACCGCGGCGCTTAAACTAAATCTAAGAAGTGCCATTTCACCGCTCGAAAGCTTATGATCCTTGGCCACGTAGTTTAGAAGGACGGCATTGTTCCTGACCCTACCAAATTTACAGCCGTTTGAGCGTTTCTCAAACCAACCATTATGAAACTATTTCGAAGTTTTATAGGCTTTTTCTCCTACTTCCGCCAATTTGTCCACAATTTCGCGACGATCATTCCTCCTTTGACCCAGCTCATCGCCGGCTCTAGGGACCTATCGGCCCAGTCTGCCACCTGTGACACACCGGGTCTTTGAATTAACTACGCCGGCTCCTCACGTCGCCGCCTGTTCTGCGACACTATGACCCAGCGGTACTCAAAGAGATCCACACCGACACCATAGGTGTTGGTCTAGGCGCTATTCTTGCGCAGTAGAAAGACGGCTTCGAAGAGTGCGTGGTTGTCTACGCAAGCCGAAGTTTTAGTAAAGCCAAAACCATCTATTCCGTCACTGAAAAGAACTGCCTCGCCATGATTTGGGCGATAGAGAAATTTCGACCTTACTTATACGGGTGCTCTTTTCACGTCGTGACTAAGCGCCACGCCTTCTGCTTGTTGTCGTCACTGAAGGATGCAAGTGGTCGCCTCACCCGATGGGCGTTACACTTTCAAGAATATGATTTTCGCGTGGTCTATCGCTCCGGCTGGAAACATTCCGGCGCAGACGCCCTATCCCGTTCGCCCCTGCCCCCGGACCCTGCCTGCTGCGAAAGTCTCATCTGTGATGCCACTGCCATCACCATTGCCGACATGTCATTTAAACAACGCAAGGACCTTTGGAATACTTCAATTCTGGACATCCTGGCTCGGCGGATGCCTTTTCCCCCTACTCGCACGTTGCGTCGGCAAGTCGAAGCAGTTCACCACTTGCGACGACTTCCTCTATCGACGCAACTACGCACCCGGTGGACGTCAGTGGCTACTCGTGACTCCACGTCATCTGCGATCCGAAATTCGTTCTACGTTTCATGACAACCCCAATGTGGCCACGCAGGTTTCCTGAAGAGTTATTCTCGCATACGGCTCCGATATTGCTGGCGTGGCCTGTACCGTTTTATACTGCAGTACTTTCGGGCTTGCTCGGCGGGCCAGAGACGAAAGACTCCCCCTCATCACACCAGTGGTACCTTATTACCCTTACCATACCCATCCCGACCATTCAACCACGTCGGCATTGATATCTATGGTCCCCTTCCCAACACTTCAGACGGTAACCGCTGGATCATAGTTACCGTCGACCACCTCACGGGGTATGCCGAAACCTCGTGCCTTTCCTCGTCTACAGCAAAAGACGTTGCGACTTTCATTCTTCACAACATCGTATTACTTCATGGAGCACCTCGAGAGATGAACAGTGATCGTGGTCGCGTATTCTTGTCAGACGTCATCACAGCATTGCAGCGTGAGTGCCACGTCGTTCACCGCACTACAAGCGCCTATCATACCCCGACCAATGGAATGACAGAGCGCTTCAACCGCACCCTTGGTGACATGCTGTCTATGTAAATCTCGTCAGACCACTCCAATCGGGACATAGTGCCCCCGTTTACCACGTTCACCTATAATACCGCCTTTCAAAGCACTACTGGGTTCTCTCCTTTTCTCCTCATTAATGGACGCGAACCTTGTTGCACTATGGACACTATTACTTCAACAGACCTGACTCCTTAGAGTCCACGACTCTGTCTCAAGCCGCTACATTGCTACATACGCTAAAGAATGCCGCCATCTGGCAAGATCATTCACAACCCAAGACCAAGGACGCCAAAAGCACCACGATGACGCATCAATTAACAATACTTCCTAAGATCAAGGTTTACTCGTCTGACTGCATGTCCCTTCTGCTACACTTGGCTTTTCTACCAAGTGGGTTCCCAAGTATCGCGGCCCATATCATATACTACAAAAAACGTCACCGGTGAATCACCTCATCGAGCCACTGGACCATCGTCAGACCAACGCCGTCGTGGCCAGGAAATCGTTCACGTGTCAAGACGTGAACGCTGCTATGAACCTCTGTGTTTACTTGTCCAAAGGTCGCAAGGATGGCTCCTTATTTTGCGAAGAATAATTCTAATGAATCTGAATAACGCACCCTCTGCTGTTACTGAAGAAGACGATGATGATCGGTGGCTGTAGCAGTAGCTCGCGCACGCCGCTCGCCCACGGCCAAACCTGCCTCATAAAGCACCTTTTGCCAAGCTGCGTCTGAACTTTTCTCGACGTACAACACCTCTATTTTGATACTTTCACAACTATATGGCTTACAGGCAAGTCTTTGTGAGAATTAAAAAAAAATATATAGATAGATCCTATTGAAAAACAATTGACAGATCCCACGTACTGTGGGAATCGATCATATATTCGAAACAGAAAGGAGAAACTATATAACACTTTTAAATCCGCACAACGTTATGAGGTGAAGGTAAATAATGCCGTACACAACTTCCGTGTCTTGACTATCATGTTTGAATGTGTCGTTTCCACTCGTCATCTAATCACTGCACATGATACCAAATGAAGTAATGTGAAGCTAGCAAAACGGCCGTGAGCACCCTATGAGCGTAATACATTGTCATGTTCATAAATTACACGCGTGTCCCGATTATCATGTTTGCACCAGTCATATATTTCTTAAGCCAACGCCTTCTTGTAACACCCAATTTGGTATAAGTGGAGCTATCGAAACGGCCGCGAGCACATCACAAAAAGCCCAATATATTCCAATGTAGTGTTGACGCACGCCCACGCTT
The DNA here is from genome assembly GCF_043290135.1 of Rhipicephalus microplus. Classification (NCBI taxonomy): domain Eukaryota; kingdom Metazoa; phylum Arthropoda; class Arachnida; order Ixodida; family Ixodidae; genus Rhipicephalus; species Rhipicephalus microplus. The sequence continues at coordinate 135,865,281 of NC_134705.1, forward strand.
GGCAAAGTGACGCAACGTTAGGAAAACGCGAGCACTCTGTAGTCTGACGCCAGGCGCGACCAGCGTCCGTCGGCGCGGTCTGATGGCAACCGGCACAAAATTTGACATGCTGCGTTTCGCGCCGATGCGTTACCCAGACAACACTGCGTCTTCCTTTTTTTTTCGTGACTGAGAGACGCCGGACGCGCTGAAATGCGCATGCGTCAAAGCAACGCAGCGTGGCGCACGCCAGTGAGTTTATGGCAGGACCAATGCCCGGCGTGGCAGTGCCAGCGTGAGGCGACGAAATGCACGCCGACGAGCACGCGCACCGCGTCACCGTAGAAATGTATTGGCGCCTTGACTGTGACATGTGGTCATGTTCTCACATGACACGCATCTACTGATTATCATGTTTGCATCAGTCACATACCTTCATCATCCATTAGCGTCACGTAATACCAAATTTGGCATATGTGAAGCTAGAGAAACGCCCGCGAGCGCATCAGCAGTGTGCCATGTAGTAATGTTGTTACATTACACGCATGTCGTGGTTATCATGTTTGGATGTGTCATTAACATAGGTCGTTCGTACGCGTCCCTTAATATCGAGTTTGGTACGTGTGAAGCTAGCGAAACGGCCGCGGGCGCATCATGAGCGAACACGCATCTCATAAACATGAGATGCGTGTCATGTTGGCACATGTTGGCACATGACACGCATCTCATGTTTATCATGTTTGCACCAGTATCACTTGTTCGTCATTCATTCATGTCGTCTAATACCAAGTTTGGTATAAGTGAAGCTAGCGAAACGGCCACCAGCACATGTTGGCACACGACACGCATCTCATGTTTATCATGTTTGCACCAGTATCACTTGTTCGTCATTCATTCATGTCGTCTAATACCAAATTTGGTATAAGTGAAGCTAGCGAAATGGCCACCAGCGCATCATGAGCACGACATGTAACCATGATGTTGCATGACATGCATCTAATGATTATCATGTTTGCACCAGTCACATACCTTCGTCTTCCGTTCACGTACTGTAATACCCGATTTGGTATATGTGACGCAAGCGAAACGGCCGCGAGCCCATCATGAGTGGGGCGTGTAGTCATGTTGTTACATGACACGCGAGTTATAACTTTCATGTCAGGATCTGTCGCTTGTGTTCGCCATTCAATCGTATATTACCATACCAGTTTTGAAACATGCCATGTGAACGAAACCACTGCAAGAGCTGCAGGACCATGAAATGTAAATCATGGTATTTATGGCATACATATCATGATTTTCATGTCATGACTAGTCAAGTATGTTCTTCACACAGTCATGTTATGCCATACCACGTTTGGTACCGATTCCATTATCAAAACGGATAGGAGAGCTAAATGTCTTAGGTGGCTAGATAGATAGATAGATAGATAGATAGATAGATAGATAGATAGATAGATAGATAGATAGATAGATAGATAGATAGATAGATAGATAGATACACTTAAATTCGCCGAAGTTCGCTAAGAAATGCTTCGCATTTAAAACGTCCACTATAGGAATGGTGAATTCTACCATCCACTTTTTCGGTGAATTATGGGGCTGGAAATATTGGTGACACATGGTGTATGGTGGCACATGATGTATGATGAAGTGATACCAATGCTGGAGCGCGAAACGGCGTCAGAACCATCGCAACGAGCTTCCACTAGAAAAAATAAAAAGAATAGTTGTATAAAAAACAATGCAGGGCACACCTCTGAAAAAAAATCTAACGTCGCCACAATAATTTCAACGTGCCCTCTTTAGATTTCCGACGGAACATCCTAACCACTTCGCCATGCCAACAAGTAAAAGGTTTGCTGTTAAATCGCCAGTTAACTTACGAACTGACCGTTAAACTTCAGTTTGTTTGTTGTTTACTCCAGATAGACGGGATCTGCGCCTGCTACTAAAACTGACACATTATACAACACTAACATCCACTGCCTCGAATGATATCCACTGTGATGATAGCAGCAGTGCTATGATTTTCTTGCAATTCACAACCCTAAAAAAAATCAGGTTGACTTAGGAGCAGGTACAGTTTACCGGCGGTTACTCTCAAGTTTATTATCCATTCCGCGCTCCTACTGAAGGGTGACGTCTGCTCAGGCTTTATGACGCGTCTAGACTCATTTGATAAATACGCCTACACAAGAGATTAAGTAATGCGGTTTTTCGCGCATCGTACAGCGCAGTCGTGCCAGCACACTGATCTAGCTCTGTCGTTAGCAACGACTACCTAACGGCTTCGCCAAAACGAATTGAGTGCGCAGAAAACATTATGGTATCATATTTGTTCACTAAGCATGTGAATTGACGAGTTTGTTTTCTCGCACAAATCCAGAGAATTGCCGGTGAGTGTGACCGGCAGCTGTCAGCGAGGGGACGCGTACATTATGTGGAAGTACTGCACGCGCGCCGCATGAATGTTGTTCGTTTGTTGCACGGACACCGCACACAATAAAAAAAGGCATCATTTAGGGTAAATGATGGACATGTGATGCGGCTCTACTGTATAGTCCTTTATGCTCGACGAAAACATGTATTCTGAAACCCAGAAAGGCCAGTACCTTTTGTACGGGCTTGGTCGGTAAAGCCTGACGTTTGGTGGGAATTATGGTGGTAGAACAGAAAGGTAAAAGTCAAATTCGCTTAGACTCATCTAGACGTATGTCAAAAGTAAAAGTTTATGCATACTAGCGCCGGACGCACTTTTTTAAGTTAAATGTAAAGCTCAAGCAAGAGGGTGTACAAGAATCGCCAGAGTTGCGTTTTTAGCGTGGCGGTCTCAAGTGACCGCTGTTTTCTGGTCTACCATTGCAAGGCGTACTTTCGAATGGAGCTAATTTATTTATCGACAACTGCGTGAACATATAAAAGATTTACTGTCGTCGTTCAAAGCGACACCTGTCGTCTTCAAAACACCACAACAAAGCAACACATCACGCATGTCAAACTGATGTGTACGTGTACGAAATGTAAACATTTACGGCCACATTCTACGCTTCACAAAAATTGAAGCTTTGTTGACGCTACAGAAAAAAAAACGTGCTAGAAAGCGCGATAAGCGGTGTTGATTTCTTTCGACAGTAAACATATTTATCTTTGCATTCCAGAGTGAAATACTACAAAGAATTCGGTGGTTTCACTTTTTCATCATTCCACCGACAAGCTTCCACTATTCCATCGTCATACAGCTTGTTAACCAAGCTGTGCACCAAACACATTTTGAAAAGCCACCATCAGCCGGAATTTTCCACTGTCGCCACCATTGGCTCGTCACTTCCATCCCCATCTACCACCATTTTTGCTCACTCTCGCCTTCACCAGCCGGCTTTTTCTTCTGCTGACTCTACCATTGGCTCGCCACCACCACCATTGTCTGCCACCATTTTTCCACTCAGGCCGTCACCACTACAGCTTCCACCATACTCACTATTATTCCCACCATATTCACCAACGATACCAGCATCCACCAACTCGGGATTTTCAATAGATAGATAGATAGATAGATAGATAGATAGATAGATAGATAGATAGATAGATAGATAGACAGATAGATAGATAGATAGATAGATAGATAGATAGATAGATAGATAGATAGATAGATAGATAGATAGATAGATAGATAGATAGATAGATAGATAGATAGATAGATAGATAGATAGATAGATACGCTCAAAGTCGCCGAAGTTCACGAAAAAACTCTTCGCATTTATTAAAAGCGTATGCTTTTTGTAACGTTGAAATAGAGAAAATTCGTTAAAAGCAATAACGTTGTTCGGACAGCACCAGTGCCGTGCAAGAGATGTTTGCAGAGATGTGGGCCACAATAGAAGTACTTGGTCCGCGTATGTCAGTGACACACTTATTGTACTCTATCATTCCCATTTGTCACCTTTATTGAACTGTTCACGCATTGACATGTATAAGGTAACTGTTCCACGCCTCTGTTCATGTGCGGTACTTTATTTGTTTTTGAGCATCCAGTGGCAATAAAGTTTTGTTAGTTTGGCGCTCGTGTGTCTGTTTTCTTAACCATTTTCAATGTTCCTAGCTTTGCACTGGTTACGGAATGTTCAGCAAAAATATATTGATGGTTCCGCACCAAGATGCTCATGACGAGACGGCAATGCGGTATAAACTTCGGACAGTCAACGCTGATTTTCGTTTGAAGGACGCGACAGCAAGGAGAGCTCATCGGCAGGCCCACCCCGGGGCATTCTTCGAAAGACTTAAAACTAGGGCGATGCACGACGCGAACTTCGTCTCTCTAATGCTGCTATATATACGTGCAAGGAAGCACGAAGAGCAAGGCTTGTTCGGGAATCACTTGCAGAAGACCGTCAGCGCACTCAGCGTGCGGGTAATGAAGGTTTGCGCGAACATCAGACGATGGAATGCACAATGCGGCATGCCGGGTTCTCAGCAAAGGCAATATACGCAGTTGTCCACAAAATGTAGGCTGAGCGAGCACGGGAAGCGACTGTAAAACGACTAAGTGGCCCACCATGCCCTAAGATCAGTAAAGATAGCCGCTGACACGAAAGCTTCTCGAGTACACTTTCGGAAACAGTTGCTTCTCATGCGATAGACTCTGGTTCAAGAACAATTTGTCTCGCGTGAAACTCATTCGGCACGAGGCAAAACGTTAACTTGCAGTCGGAATTCTCTGCACTAATATTTGTCAAGAGCAACTTCGTGTGTACAGCATTGACTTTGATTGCACGTCATGCAACAGAAATATCTGTGCAAAGAAGAGCAAGCTTATTTGCTTTGCAAATCCTTTGGCCTCAAAATGGGCAATGACTACCACAGAAACAAGCGTGCAGGATTTAGGAGAGTGAGCCACATCGCCTTCAGTTAGATGCAATTGATTCTTTCACGCCTCTGGACAATCAGGTATGCGCGGACTGTCGTAGAACGTAATAAAAATGTCTGGAATGATGATGACGACAGTGTACTCTTGTAATAAGTGCATTCAAACAATAAATTCTTGTACTATGCAGCAAAAAAAACGACGCAATGAGAGAACCTCTGAACTCAATTCTCGCTGTGCATCCTTCAGAGGGCATAAGTAACGGGGCGGCATCGTTCTTATATGAGGCCTTTCATAGAAGTCTTCACTTTCTTGAGGTGATCGGTGAGGTCCTGAGTGACAGTAGGAAAGTCAGCACTGGTGTTCAGTAAGTCCAAATTTTTCTGGCAATCAAGAAGAACACTAAGGGTGGTGGTCCATATTTCATTGCCTCACAACTTGTCTATTTTAGAGTGTAGTGCAGTGGGGTTTTTTTTGTTGTCATTTTCGTGGCCTGCAACGTGAACCCCGGAGGCTGCTGCCCTCAGATACCCCGGCGTGAGCTGGGTAACCATCTTGCACCAAGGTCCGTCAAGGTGCGTTGGTGTCACGAAAGCGAATGTGCGGGAAATCTATAGTGGAATCGACGTCCCAAACACGGCTGGTGAGTTGGTACTGCCACCTTGTCAGCAGTACGGTAGTCAATAAAGTAAGAACGGGCTTCTTGGAAAGAGGGGTCATCACGGCGCGGTATGTATTCGTCGTTGGCGCGTTGACCGTCATACCATAGTCGAAAGAGGGTGGAATGAATCACTGCGATTCCAGCAGTGACTGGCAAAATCGCCTGCACATTCGTTGTTAAAGTATAGTAGACGCCCATCAAGTGTGCGCCAGGCATCTGTATTTCGTACCGGTGGACATCTCTTCTTGCAATGATGTCCATGGTGCTGCTGTGGATGGCTGGTGGTATGACGGTAGGCTTGGCGGTTGGCTCAGCGTCTGTCAGTTCAGCAATGACATACGGCCCGTTGGCGCTTGGTGGTATGACGTCGGCATAGCGGATGGTGAACGGCTGAGAGCGGCAGCTTTGCACATAGAACGGTGTTCGTCATCCCGAGGAGTGGCAGAAAATGCTTGATGGATTTCGTCACGTACGAGTTCAGCCAGAGATGCAATTGGATGTTCAGCAATAGGAGTCCAAAACTGACATGGTGAACTATCTTCCTAATCAGGTCTTGCAAGGGGGACTGATTCTCAAACGTCATGGCTGCGTTATTGATTTGTGTCCTGCTAGAGATGTGATCATACTGCCCGCATCAGTGATTAAGAGCCGGCTTCAGAGATGTAGCTACATTGATAAAATCAACTGCAGTACTTGGAGGGTTGCGCAGTAGTCTGGCGAAAACCTGCTCCTTACAACCACACGTGAGATAGCTCAACTTCTTACCTTAGACAGCTTTGCGTCAGCTCTACGAAAAAGACGAGTAATGTGATCAGTCGATATCGCTAAGGTTTCATTGACTTTTTGAACCCGTAGCTACAATATATCCTGCGCACGGTCCCGCAGATTGACACTGGTAAACATATCAGCGAACTTCTGTCAGAATTCGCCCTGATTTATAAGTGGGGTTTAACGTTCAAAAACCACCATAATGCCACGTTCCATTTCTGATGTTTTGTCATTGCCCCCAAAACACTACACAATTCTCAGCGCAAAACGCACGTGCAGTTTTCGAGAAGCTTTCAGACTTTAGTAGATCATTTCGATAAAATCACGCCCACTCTGCGAACTGTACAGATTATTCTTGAACCTACGCCACCGCCAGCGATAACGCTAGAACATTCAATGGCAAGAGTAAAACACCCTTCGCCGCTTGTCAGTAGTTGATCGACGGCCAACGCTTCGTTCACTGTTATCTGTGCAAGACTGTTACTGTAATCGGACTTTCCGTTTGCCGGCACAGGTTTGCCTAAATAAACTGTTAAATTCCAACGCAAAGTATCCTGTCTTCGGCCACGTCACGACCCCGTGACATCTTGTGGGAGGTGCTGGGTACGATACCAGTACCTCTCACCATTCTGGACGCCGATTATGGACGCCGATACGCCGACGTGGACTAAGCGAAAAGCTTCTGCGACGGTACTTCAGACCATACAGGGTGGTTCGATGTCTCGGGCCACTTGATTACGAAGTGGTCCCCGACGGCATCACGAACTCTCAACGACGCCGATCGGGACCTGAAGTCGTGTATGTCGCGCTTCAAGCCGTTTCATGCGCGTTAGCAAACTGAAACAGTTTTCTTTTTTTGTATTATTATTGTATCGTGATTTATTCATTGTACTTTCTTGCAATATTGTTGTAGCTTCATCCTATGTATTTCCTATGGAGGCGAAAATGTTGTAGGCCCGTGTGCTCAGATTTGGGTGCACGTAAAGAACCCCAGGTGGTCGAAATTTCCGGAGCCCTCCACTACGGCGTTTCTCATAATCATATGATGGCTTTGGGACGTTAAACCCCACATATCTATCAGTCATCAATTTATCTTATGTAAAGCATCGGGACGATGCTTTTTTCAAAAGGGGGCAATGCCACGTTCCATTTTTCAAGTTTTGTTATCGCCCCAAAACACTACACAATTCTCAGCGCAAAACGCGCGTGCGGTTTTTGAGAAGCTTTCCAACTTTAGTATATCAATAGATCACGCCCACTCTGCGATAAGATAAGATCACGCCCACTCTGCGATAAGATCACGCCCACTCTGCGAACTGTACAGATTATTCTGGAACCTACGCCACCGCCAGCGATAACGCTAGAACGTTGATTGATTTGTGGGGTTTAACGTCCCAAAACCACCATATGATTATGAGACGCCGTAGTGGAGGGCGTCTCCGGAAATTTCGACCACCTGGAATTCTTTAACGTGCACCCAAATCTGAGCACACGGGCAACGCTAGAACGTTCGATGGCAAGAGTATAAATGCCGAAGCACTTCGCCGCTTGTCAGTAGTTGATCGACGGCCGACGCTGCGTTCGCCGCTTACCTGGTGCCGGGATTCCCACGACCAGCCACGCTGCCAGTCGTCGACCCCATCTCATCGAGCATCAAGCAAACCCCTGGACAACCCCCGGCTCTGTCCAGGCCTCATCGTGAGCCAACGCCCGGTTACCACAGCGTAAGCCGTGGGAGCCAGGGCCAGGACGGAAGTGTGATGGCTTTCGCAGCGCCACCGCCAAAGCCCTTTGCTTTAACTTCAGTGCTCCAAAGAGGGCACCGTCGACGACATCGTAGATGCCCTCGAAGCAGTAACCGGTGCAGCCGGTATCAAGTCTCTTCAGCACATGGGAGGTGCAAAGTTCAGCGCTGCAGCCACAAACGTCCATGCAGCCACCAAGTTGAAGAGCCGGGGCGCCATTATCTTGAAAGGCGAATCAGTTCCACTAGTCAGCGTAGGTCCTGAAATAGTCCACGTCACAGTCTTCCGGGTACCGCTGTGGGTAGGCGAAGCAGCGCTAGCGACTGCTCTCTCCGCCTACGGCAACGTGCAACATATCCACGAGCCAGTGTTCAAGGGCCGCCCTGGGGTTGGCACAGGTGTCCTTTTGGCGCGAGTGGAAATGAAAAGCCAAATACCGAACTTTCTGACAGTTCAAGGCTACAATGTCATGTGTGACTACCGGGGTGTCACGAAAGTGTGTTCTAAGTGCAGTAATACTGGCCACATCGCCAAAGATTGTGCCACGCCTCGTTGCACGCGCTGCAACGTGTTTGGACATGCCACAGCGGGATGCGCAGAACCGTGCCGCAAGTGCTCGGGCAGCCATGTAACAGCTGACTGCGTACGTTCGAAGACCTTCGCAGCGGCTGCAGCAGCGGCAACCGAAGGACAAGCGTGCACCGACCTCACGCCCGCTTTGCAAGATGATTATCCGGCGCTCGAGCCTGCGAGCGACACTGACACAAGCGACACTGACGCCTATGCTGAACCACAAGACGCAGGAGACCTGCCTCTCCTGTCTGAGAAAGCCTCGTCAATCCTTCACGCCCCGTCCGACACCAGTGACTTCTCGCCGGACGCCTATGAAGAACACAGCTCATCCAAAGCCGAAGCCCGAGTGCCTGTACTTAGCAGAAACTACGAGAGCTACAGCACTGACACAGTTGGCACCACCAGTAGCTCCGAGGTGCCGAGAGCTTCGATGGGACGCGGCACCCGAACAACGGGACGTGCTGACGTTCCGGTCATCAGTCCAGACAAGACCACAACAGGGATTATGCCACCGACAACGACAAGCGCCCGCGCCAGCAAGTACTCGGCTCAGACCCGCAAACTGAGCCTGTCAAACCCCATTCACCAGATTACAGGTGCGGCTGCCGGTGCGAGTGTCGGTGCCAGCGCCATCGAAATAGACCATCCAGCCACCAAACGAGCCCACCCACCGACCACGGACTCTGAGGGCTCTACGGACAGTAGTAAGCCCCAAAAATTCGCTAATGCTCTGACGACATCAGAGCATTTCTCTCTTTAGTCATGTTCACTCGTTGAGCGCTCGCCCCACCCTCTGCAAGGGGTTTCTTTGAAGTTTGCACGCACTCTGCCTTTTTCGAAATGGCTACGGTGCATTTTCTTTCCTTAAACGTCAGGGGTTTCAGACGCCAAGATAAGCAGAGAGATGTCATGCACTTCGCAAGGTCACGTCATGTCGACATCCTCTTCTTACAGGAATGTAATTTTATAACCCCTTTTGATGTGCAATCCTTTTGTTCACATTTTGGAGATGAAGTTTTTTTTTCGCTGACTGATTCAAAGATGTGCGGAGTAGGAGTTGTTTTGTTGATCTATTCCTCGCTTGCGCTGACTCGCGATGTATTCATGTACGCTACAAGAACACAAATATCTAGCATTTTTTTTTTCTTGGATTAGGAATATGCTTTTGATTGCGTAGAATGGAACTATCTCTTCGCTGTGCTTGAGTGTTATGGCTTCCCAGCACATTTAATCGACATCCTCCGCTTACTCTACACAGACTTAGAAACGTCATTAGTAGTGAATGACTATACATCTGAACCCATTGCAGTAAGTAGAGACATTCGACAAGGCTGTCCCCTCTCCGCAATTCTCTTTGTATTGTGCATAGATCCATTATTGAAACAAATCCAGAAATGCACTTCGATACGCGGTTTCCCTCTTCCAGGCTTGGGGGAAGTGAAACTAGCGGCATTCGCCGATGACATCTCGTTGTTTATTGGGAACATAGATAGCTACAGAGCCTTTCAGCGTATATTTCACACATATAGTTACCTGTCGGGAGCACGTCTTAATCCCGGAAAAAGCAAGGCCTTGTGCTGTGGGATGCACAGTGAAGAGTTCCCTGATGGCGTCCAAATCGTCCAAGGTGTTAAAGTCTTCGGTGTAACTTCCCTTTCGACTGGAGAGGTAGCGCGCACCAAATGGAAAGAAATCCAACACAAAGTGGACAGACCCATTGAAGTGGACAGACGCCAGAACGTTTCAACTACCTTTTACTGAAAGAGCTTACCTAATTAAATCCAGCATAACAGCGCTACTGCTTTATGTAGCCAGAATTGCCCGACCACCTCGATGGGTTTTGCTGAGAGTGGCTACTGCGTGCGGCTCCTTTTTCTGGGACAGCCACGCTGAAGCTGTTGCCAGAGCCGTGGTCCGCTTCCAGTAAAATGGGGAGGACTCAGTGTACCCAACCTTGATATAATGTGCCGCATATTGGCTCTCAAGAACACCTGGGCACTCTTAGAGAACTCATCGTATCCAGGGAGGCAACTTGTAGTGTATCTGCTAGGAACCTCCAGAAGACTTTTTGGTTTAGCGAACGACACGGGACCAGCTGCTGAGCAGCCACTAGCGTATTACACACATGTTATAAAATCTTTGCAACAATGGCGAAACGATTTTCCAGTTCAAGAACTTATTCATTGCGGGTACGTGGCGCCCTCCGCCACGTACCCGCAATGCGTTCGCGTCAAAACACTAAACCATGTCTTCCATGAATGTATGGAAGCACGCACCTTTTGGCGAATGGTTACCAGATTGTTCCAAACAAGTATGCAGTGGAAGTCTAGCCACAGGGATAACTTTGTCCTACTCTTAATGGCTATCGGAGCCTTCGTCTTATGGAAACGAAGGGGACTGGCCTGCCTGAGGGGACGCCCTCCGAGAGCCATGTTTCCCCTACTACATCGGCTAAGAAACATAATGCTTATGCATCTTAACGCAGAACTAGTCATGCTGGGAGAGGAGGCTTTTCTCCGACGGTGGTCTACGCGATTTATTATCGTAAAAAAAACAACAGAGTGTCCATGCCTTTCCTCCCCTATTGAGGAGGTGGGCTAGAGCTTGTACCACTGTGACATTACAGTGCGTATTTTTCTTTTCTTCTTTAGAAAAATGTCCTTTTGTGCAATATTGTTCTTGATTGCGAAAGCACATTGTCTTCACAGGTGAATGCAAAATATCCCGCTACACTGTGAATGACCTCCCCTTGTTTGTTCATATAGCCTTACTGTTTATTTAAGTTTAACCATCTCGATGTCATGAATGTCCTATATTTGTTGCACAATTTTATCATTGTACGTCAATGCATACGCTATAAGTTCTTTCGCTGTATATAACAGCTTGAATTGTACATACGCATTGTTCACCATTGTCCATTTTTATGTGTGTCCATAAGCTGCGTAAGATATATCTGGAAATAATATTCTCTTAAACGCTATCTGTGCAAGACTGCTACAGTAATCGGACTTTCCGTTTTCCGGGCACAGGTTCGCCCAAATAAACTGTTAAATCCCAACACAAAATATCCTGCCTTCGGCCACGTCACGACCTCGTGACAATATGATTATGAAAGAAGCCGTAGTGGAGAGCTCCCGAAATTTCGACCATCTGGTGTTCTTTAACGTGCACCCAACTTTGATCACATGGGCCTACAACATTTCCTCCTCCACCGGAAATGCAGCCGCCGCAGCCGGGATTTCATCCCGCGACCTGCGGGTCAGCAGCCGAGTACCTAAGCCACTAGAACACCGCGGCGGGGCAACTGGCATAACTAAGCCGATATTACACTTCAGTAGGACAACTCAACATTAAATTTTTTATACATTTTGTACTATACCTGAACTGACAACTTAGGTATTATTTTTAGTACAATATGTTAATAGCATGAGCAGGCATGTTCTGATAAAGGATAAATATTGCCGTGTTCAACGATGGTATAGGCTTGCGCAGCGATTCAGTAAAAAAGAAACTTTTTAAATGTTCTAATAAATGCTCAGAAATGACCCCCAAGTCGTCCGTTCTGATATTGAGGAAATATATGAAAAAATTGAATGCCTACTTGCCTTATTTAAGTATCATACCTGTTTACTTATGCCAGAAATACGGGTGACGCTAATCATGGTGTTCATAACTTCCCTAGAATGCATGAATTTCCTAGGTACCGAATAAGTGGAACGCTGCAACGTACACAACCTATTGACCAATGCGTGGAACACTGTTCCTCATTTTCGAAGCGTTATCTGGGACGCATCTCCGCTTAAGTAATGGGACTTTTTTGCAAAAAAATGTTACGCTAACTAGTTGGAACCTAGGAACCCGATTAAAAGTGTAGTGCATTGTGTAAGTTTACGTGGGGGTGAAAAGATATCTTGCAAGTACAATAGCTCTTACAAGTGGCGAGAAGTCTGCGAATGCTGAATAAATTCCGAAGCTTGCCGTTAAAGCTCCTAACATTAAAGCCGGTAAACGCCGTTAAAGCTTCTGACGAAATGTCCGCCAACTAGCAAAAAATGCTGCGCACAATTCACTAGCAACAACAAACCAACCTCGCCTGGCTGAGCATGCGCCAATAAGCAGTAGCTGCGAAGCCGTGCTCATCAAGGAAGAGAGTGCGCGCAGTCTTCACGCCGAGATGCGTGAGGAGGTGTGAGCGCCGTTCGCACGACGAAAAGCCCACGCTTACAAAGAGGTTGCCAGATCCAGGTGTACAAATGACTCAATTGAAGAAAAAGCACGATTTGGGTTACTTGGTAATGATTATCTCTAAGTAAAAAAAACGAGCATGTTCACGGAGTGAATGGCGATGAATGGGACGAAGCGGTCGTCCGTTCATCCATACGTTCATTCGTCTGTCTGTCCGTGCGTCCGTCTGTCGAATTACACACGCTTCTATTGGACCAAAGCCATCTAGGACCAACGCCATCTAGGATACAAGTTGTGAAAATGACGGTAACTTCTCATTCGGGAGATTTTGCCGGCTACGCCTGACACAAAACAAGGTTAAATAAAGAGGAGTTTCGCCTCTAAAAAAAGCATCTGCAGTACAGAACAGGGCTACAGCTATGTCATCGTTATCTTCTCTAGTTCGTGATGCGTACTGCATCAAACTTGAATGCTTGACTTTCTGGTGCAGAAGTTTGGCCATTCATGCCAAGCCTGTGAGAATTTCAGTCGCTTTGCGACGGACATCAATCCACACTGCCCCAAGGGCCGTGAAAAGTATTCCTTCCTAGCTCACATGCCCTGGCCATGTTCGGCGTCACAAAATCCTTCTTTTAAATAACAAGAGGACTGGGACGAAGCCCCGAAAAGCGGTGATCTCTATAAACAACTGAAGGCTGTCCAAAAGGCCTGTGAACAAGAAGAAGACCACGGCCTTCCGGCTCTAACGTTGGCGCAGGTCGCAAGTGCGACTCTGTACTTCCTTAGGACCGAAATACAATTTGTTGGTGGACTGGCTGAGGCTGTTTTTTCACTTAACTCTTTCTACGTCAAGGAAAAACTCACAGTGAATTACATCGGCGGACTCGGAATGACCGATGAACTCGGAGCACTCCATCCTGGCAGATGGCAACCAAAGGGAGCCCACTAATAGGAAACACGTGCTCCTCCTGGAGCAAAATGCTTGGAATCTTGATGTATATTTCAACGTATTTTGGCTAGAACCTGTACTCAAGAAGACAGGGTTGGTCAGAATGGAAAGGGAGGTGCGCGTATCTCTTACTGCATTAGCGGGCACGTCAGCAAAGGGACACTACGCTAGCCAAAGGGCCATTCCACGTCAAACGTCCCAGCTGTTTAGAGGCCATCTCAAATGTATTGAAAAAACAATATGCGGATATACTATATATGCGGAAAACAGTGAAACGGTGGAATATTGTGGATTATTGGTCACGTGGCTGCCTTCTGAACTTTCCGGAATGTCGTTTGTGTATGGTTTGTAGAAAATTTATTTTTAAAGTGCCATTCTTTCTTTCTATACCAAATTTGGTCTACATATAAAGTAAAGGTTTTTGTGTAAGGTGTTTGAAACTCAGTAATACTAGTGCGTTATTTCTTGCACATACGCCACCAAGAGTTTAGCAAAAATTTGTTTTATTTGAACTTTTTCTACTGCAATACAACCCTTTGTATGAATATCTGAGTAGTGAACATTCACTCAACCGAAAGTACATTTTGAGGAATAAAAATGAGTTAGGCCTCTCAAGCTACTAAAATTTACGATAAAAATTACAAATTTTGCAAGTCGTCACTTCTGTCCGTATTGAGATGCAATCGGCAGCCTGTGGTGACTAAATTAAAAATCAAGTTTATACCTAAATCAAAAGCAAATGCACAGTCAATATTATATGGCAAATCTTACCATCGCATTTTTCGTTTTAAGAAAGAAATAATTTTTGAACTTTGCATTGTCCACTATCTTCCCTATTTGGTCATACGACAGTTTCCACCTACAAGTTTCCCATTGCCGTACGGAAATTCGTAGCACTTCTTCGTACCACTTCTTTCCGTAGCATTACGAATCCGTTGCGCTTCTTTTCGTAGACAGTCTACTCCGTGCACTTCTGCTGCGCACAAAGCATAAGTGCTACGAAAAGTGATTGTAATTTGCCAAACAATGACACCAATAGCATTAGTCAAGAAGCCGATGTTAAGTGCCTTAAATCAGTCTGCTTTGCTGTTTTTACAATTTATCCAGCAAGTGCAAACTTTATCTTTGTGAAGTTTTGATTGATATGTGGGGTTTAATGTCCCAAAACCACCATATGATTATGAGAGACGCTGTAGAGGAGGACTCCGGAAATATTGACCACCTGGGGTTTTGTAACGTGCACCCAAATATAAGCACGCGAGCCTACAACATTTCCGCTTCCATCGGAAATGCAGCCGCCGCAGCAGGGATTCAATCTCGCGACATGCGGGTCAGCAGCCCTTAGCCTTAGCCACTTGACCACAACGGTGGGTCTATCTTAGTGAAGTAATCATCCACAGTATTGGCAATGCGCACGTAAAAATTGAATTTATCTGTGCAAGTCGATTTGTCTTAGGAAGCCTCTATTTCTGGTTTCTCCAATGCAAAGGCATGCAAAGATTTCACAATTTATAATAGTAGCACTGCTGGGTTGAATAACTAATCAGTATTATCTGAATGTGTGTACGCCATCATATAAGCATAAACTGTTGATATTTCTTAATTTTATTACCTTTTATTCAAGAAAAGAGACAGTGAATGTTTTTTTCCAATCGATATTTACATTAGATCAAGCACCCTAATTTTCTACGTCATCTTAAACCTGTCTAGTATATAACCTTTATTATTGCAAACGTCCACAAAACCACTCAATTTTTGGGGGCAATTCCTCACAGTGGGTATGCGCCACAGCTATAGGCAAACAATAACACTGGTAGGAGCACGTCACGTGACCTCAAAGCAGGGGCACCTCAAGGAAGTGTATTAGGCTCTATACTGTTTGGAATAGTAATGCACCAAGTGCCGACTCTCTTACCGACATCAGTACATATTTCAATATACGCAGACAATACCTGCCTTTGGTCATCAGAGTATGAATTGAGGAAGTACAGGATCTGCTTCAGGAAGGCATAGATATAATGGTGCACTTTCCGGCAAAATGCGGCGTGGATGTTTCAGCAGAAAAATCTGTGGTGTTACCTTTTACGAGAAGACGCCACGACCAGCTCAGCCTCTCGGTCAAACACACTGTCGTACCTGTTGTGCGCAAGCATCATTTTTTTGACATAATATTCGATGGCATGCTTACCTGGGGACCTCATATCTCCAGCATTCAAAGGCGGAAAAACCGGACACTGAATGTTATTCCGTGTATTGCAGAGAGCAAATGAGGCGGCACATCGGAATTTCTTTTGAAGGTTCATACAGCTCTTGTTCGATAAGCCATCGCATATGCATTACCAGTGATGCAAATATTGTCTCAGACAAACGAGCGTAAACTGAAAAACTTTATAGCCTACAGTCTTCGTATTTGCCTGTGCTTATCGCGCTCAACTCACAGTGCCCTTACAAACGCAGAAAAAAGAGAAACACCAATGCAAGTTCTTCGCATTCAAGAACTCTTCCGCCACTTCCTGTGCTTATAGCAAAGGCATTATGCCCGTCCGCTTCTGAAAAACGTATTAAAAAACAAATGTGTGAAATGGTCACAACTTGCGAGCTTCTCAGGTGGCACTTCCACAAGAAAAATATTTGTTGCGTCCAGGTATTAATTTTCCTCCTTGGCAGCTTAAACCTTGTCCAGTCAATTTAAATATCTATGGGATAGAAAGAAAATCCTTGATACACTACCTTGAAGCCAATTTTCTAACACTTCTAGAAATGTGAAATTATCAAACCGTTTCACATTTGTTTTCACGGATGTCTTTACATTAAACGAAAGCTCAATTGCGACTTATCATATAACCGCATATAAAATAAAAAAAAAGATTTCCGACTCTCTCGAAAGACATAGTATACAGCGGCCGAGCTAGTTGCCATACTTTAAGCTTCAAAATTTATTGTTATTGGTCAGCAAGAGCAAAACTGGTTAGTTTATTCTGACTCAAAGGAGCGCTGCAAGTGACTAAGGATTTTTATTTTTATATAGATTATAGCATCATATATCAGATGTTAAAAACAATTACTATCGGTTATCTGGACGGCTACAAGATAGAATTTCGGTGGCTTGCAGGTCACGAAGCAGTGATAGGAAACGACATTGCCGACAAATCAGCTACTGCATCACACAAAAAAGTTCACTTGACACCGGCACCCGTTTATTTTTCAGAAAGCAAGCATGTTCCTTCGAACTGTGCCACAAATTAGGCAGAGACCCTAGGTTTGACAAAAGTACAAAGTGTTCACTCGTATATCTAATAGATTCGCCTGTTCAATTTTCATCTAATCAAAAGATCGATAGATCATTCAACACGCTACTCCACCGTCTACGATTAAGTGTTTCATACACACCTCACTTTGTATGCCGCATGAAAAGGAGAACGTCCCCACTCTTCGATCACTGCGATCATGTCAATGCGACAGAGGAGAAAATCCTTATAGAATGTTCGCAATATGATCCACAACGCGCTGAACCGAGTGATGGCTTGAACCGACTCGACAGACGACCATTTACAATTAGAAAAATACTTGTACACGCGTGGCCACATTCCGATAATCAGAGGCGCAAAGTGAGCGCCCTTTGTGATTTTTTATTAAAAACAAACCTAATTACGTTCTTTAGTTCATAATATACCCTGTCACTATTTGTACGAGCTCTATCCGCAATGTGATCCCGATATATGAACTAGACTGTGCCCATACATGCTGAGATCATCAATACATTAAAAACACTATAATATGTAAAGTATGTACATAGTGCCTCTGATTAGTTTTTAATTCTTAATTTTCTTGTTTGTGTGTTTATCTTGTATATTACTGTGACGTGTTGAGATAACGGGCTCTAACATGGCCTACCTTCCCATGTTCTGCCAAATATGAATAAAATAATTGTGAAGCCAGATATTGGCAAAGCGAGTCTTTTAACGTCAGCTAGCCTATAAGGTAATGGGTTTGGTATAACATGTTTTGTTCAGCTGGCTGTATCTGCCAGTATAAATTATTTCAGATAAAATTGGTTTTTCAACAAGATCCCTCGGCATTTTCTTGTACCTCTAGGTGCCGGCAAGTACAGCAGTTACGAGCGGTTATTTCACACTTTTGACAACCATACATGCGGCGTCTTCTTTGTATCACATAAGCATGACAGAGGAGGTATGATGATCTTACGTTGCATTGTTGTCTCTATAGGTTGTTCTGTGTAATTTGTCGAACAGTTTTTTGTAAACTTGTTCGCCTGATAAAGTCAGCTTGATTTTACATTCGAGCGATAACGATGCTCGTGTGTGCGGTACTTCTGCATTCTTTCGCAGCACTCAACAAAAGATACGTTAAAGTTTTGCAGGAATGCTTCATTATTTCATTGTTATGAGAACCTTTTCGATGTGCCTTCGTGTTGTGGAATGCTGCAGCTTGTATAGGTCAATGAGACTGCGACGAGACTTTGGTAAATCTGAAAGTAGTCCCAACCAAAAGATCTGATTTGTTTTTGTCCATAACAAAGTGATGGGGCTGATGGGTACATTTCTATGAACACTGGCCCCAACGAAGCTGCCGACATCAGTCAAGCATCGGCGGATGCAGACTACCAAAGCAAAAGCGTGCATGTTCAAGGACTGCCTCAGGTGTAGGGCCTGCAACATCCGACAAGATGCCGACCAATCCCGCAACACAGGCACGGTCGACGTATAGTACGGCACGGGGGCTTAAGTTGCTGAGACCCATAACCAGCCTGCTGAGGATGTTGAAAAGTGGCTCGATTGCTTCGTCCACGTGGGCGGCGATGTGAATTGATAGGACGATGGCGCGAAGTTATGGTACGTATATTCCGCCTTACAGTTTCCACCCAAAAGCAGTTTGTTAACAATGAGCTGTTTATCACCACCTCTATAAATTTCAGCATCACAAAGCATATACCTACAGCAGCACCAAAAGAGAAGTGGAAGCGACGCAAGCGCCCCAGAGCACATTTCAGAAACCGAGGGAAAGCATAGCCACATTGTTGATGGACGTCCAGGCTCACAATTAGGCGTAACCAGATGCTGAAATAGTTTTTATTCACTATGGAACTGTAATTGGGGAATCCCGTGCAATCAGGGTATATAGAAACATACAGTTAAGAGTACTACTCGATATGCACTGATTGAAGTTTGTCCCCTAAGCAGAGAAACAACAAAGTGCGCATTGCACAGTCAGAAAGTAAATTGCGTGATTTCTCATCCGTGTATGAGGCAGCGCGTCCAGAATGCGAGAGGCAGAGCTAATAGGTTTAGATATGAAGGAGGCAAGGTGTTTTGCTTTCCCGCAGCATTGCTACTGCGGCACCAAAACCACTACTGCTCGAGGTTCTTCATCGATGGCACTGCCTTGTGTGGAGCCTATAACAGCAGTTTTATCAGCTGGTATTTGGCCCTCGAAGCAGCAACCGTGAGTACCGAGGCTGCACTAGATGCTTTGGCATCACACGGTAACGCGACACGCAAAGCAAAGCACATAAACTCGTTGCCGTTGGAGAGAATCCCAGCGTGGGCCGCCGTGCACTGACCATATGGTTTACTACAATATCGTTACGTGTTCGAGAAGTTGATTATTACCGCAAAGGGCGTGTACAAGTAGAAACTTTTTATTTAGACAAACTTACGCCCGGAAAATGAGTAATGCACGTTGTAGATTGATATCGACAAAGAAGGCATTGGCCGTCGATAATCCCGCCATAGCTGGAATGTGCCATCTTTTACAAGGTAGCCACCGAAACTTCCAGCGTTATCACTGGTGCTTGTCTAAGCTTCTCAATCAATTAGAATATTCACCCACTACTTAAAAATTTACCAAAATAAGCACAAACAATTCCTAAGCTTCTCGAACACTATGGCACTCCCTGAGACAATCATTGTTAACAGGCTTTTCAGGAAAACTTGAAAACGTATAAGTCACAGCTTTCCTGCAAAGGCGAAGCAATGAACGCGACAGCAACAAATCGGAAGGTCACGCTCAGAATAGCAAGGAAATCGAAACGCACCCCGCATTTCTCACACCTAAATAATGCACGAAACGTATACTCACAGGCAGGGATGAACGCGAATACGCGTCTCAGTTGTTTCTTCGTTGTGTCTGAGAAGCGCGCTCTTTTAGGGAACGGAGGCTGTGCAACGCAGTGATCTTTGTGCGCCCGGTAACTACAACAGAATCGTTCCGGTGAAAGCCACAGGCCTGCCAAGACGTACAATCATCTCCACCGCAAAATAAAGGCGTGCGAGTGAGCGTCCACTTTCTCTTCTCTGCTGGGTAAAATACGCAAGAGATGAGAGCGCGTGCCACCGCGCTCTCTTTGCGCCGTCTTGCTGGTAATCCTAAAAGAACGATAGTCCCCCCGGCCTCTTAAAATGCCCAACACCAGCGGTGTGTGGTATATATAAATAGCTTGCCGTTCGAAAGTTAAAGGGCTCACTTCTCCGTGGCTCAGTGTTTAATGCCTCACATTCATGATTCAGAGGTTCCACGTTAGATTCCGCGCACCGGAGTCTTTCTTTTTCAACAATTTATATATATATATATATATATATATATATATACATATATATATATATATATATATTTATATATATATATATATATATATATATATATATATATATATAGGCATGCATGGTGCTTGAGTGGCCGCATATAGTCAAGTAGATGATCCTCCATGAGCGGTCACAACGAGGTTCATTTCGGCATTTCGGCCTAGAATCTGGCCTTCATCAGGATTGAAGGGACAGTTTGTTGGTGCTCAGCTTTATTCAATATCAAATCAGAGGGGGGAGACAAAAAGAGGTAAAAAAAGCAGAAAAAAGAGAAGAAAAATGAAGAAAAAAAAAGAAAAAGGAGAAAAAGATATAAGGTGGACTCCCCCCGGGCGCCCTCCTTCCACTCTTCCTTCCACTTCCTTCTCCATCTCTCTCCCTTTTCTCCTTTTCATCTTTCTGATGTCTGAGGTCTGTGTATGCTTCGTTTCACTATAACGCATTCTTCCAGATTAGACGGGCCTCCTCGATCTGGTGGTTCGGTGTGGGGCAAAAAGAGATTTTTTAAGAAGTTTAAGCCTTTCGCTACTGAGCACCCCATCGACATTTCGTCCTAAAAAGAGGGACGCCGCGTACTGCGGTAGTGGCTGGTAAGCGGGCGCAATGCGAATTCCTTGCCCGCTTCTGGATCACGCGTGCAGTAGGGGTCTCCCAACTGTGCACAGGCTTGCTGTTGGGCATGTCATGTTTGGCACAATTGATTGGGTATTAAAGTAAAAACAGAAAACAGACGACATCTATACTTAGGAAGAGTAGTTGCGCTTGGAATTGTTTTGAGTTGTCCGGTGGCCTCCGCAGCTGCAGTGCCGTAAACTCAGTTACTATTTTCATTATTACCGTTATTGTTTTCTAATGATTTCATTGCTGCAAGTGTACCAGGATGCTCATTTATTCCTCTCGTCTCATTTATTGCTGTCATCTAATCCTAATCGGTGTATAATGTATGACTCTCGTTGTTCACGTTCTCGGTTTGATTTAAATCCCGTCTCTAAAAGCGTTACTGATAGTTTGTCGAATGCATGGTCGGGAACATTAAGATGTTTTGATAGGGGTAGATTTGGGGCTGATTTCACATAGGCTCTGTGATAATTGAAGCGAATCCTAAATGGTGTTTCTGTTTGTCCGATGTACTGCACACTACACATGTTGCATTCTAGTAGGTACACCACATTAGAGGAATTGCATGTTAGTTTTCCTCGTATGTTAATCGAACACTTGATTGATTGATGTGTGTGGTTTAACATCTCAAAACCACCATATGATTATGAGAGACGCCGTAGTGGAGGGCTCCGGAAATTTCGACCACCTCGGGTTCTTTAACATGCACCCAAATCTGAGCACATGGGCCTACAACATTTCCGCCTCCATTGGAAATGCACCCGCCGCAGCCGGGATTCGAACCCGCGACCTGCGGGTCAGCAGCCGAGTACCTTAACCACTAGACCACCGCGGCGGGGCAATCGAAAACTTGGTTTGTGTGCTGGTTGCTTTGTGTGTTCCTCGCATCGCCTTACATACAAAACATTGTGACTTTAAACAAGGTCGGCATGAATTATTGGCGGGTGATGTGTTAATTTGAGAGTGAACAAGGGTGTCTTTGAGGTTACGTGGTCGTCGGTAAACGACGCCTAGAGCGGATGGGAATGCGCGTTTCAGACGTTCTTTTTTCCAGAATGTTGTAATGTCGTTTAAGGACTTTGTTTACATTGGGGAAGTTTGAGCTGTCAGTCAAGCAGAGGTTTGTTCGTTGATTGATTGATTTGTGGGGTTTAACGTCTCAAAACCACTATTTGATTATGAGAGACGCCATAGTGGAGCGCTCCGAAAATTTTGGCCACTTGTGGTTCTTCAACGTGCACCCAAATCTGAGTACACGGGCCTACAACATTTCCGCCTCCATCGGAAATGCAGCCGCCACAGCCGGGATTTGATCCCGCGACTTGCGGGTCAGCAGCCGAGTACCTTAGCTACTAGACCACCGTGGCGGGGCGAGGTTTTTTTCGTTGTGGGTCTTCCTGCGGTCGTCGCTTCATAAGTAAGTCATCACGTTTCAGCGTTCTCGCTTTTTGAACAGCGTCATCAATTACATGTGGGGGGTATTTTTGTTTCTCGAGCATAAATTTTAGCCTCTGTGAGCTCGTGTTAAAATCAGTGTCTCTTGATCAGATTCGCTTAAACCAGTGAGCCTGGCTGTATGGAATACTGTTTTTGCAGTGGCGCGGGTGATCGCTTTGGTAATGGAGGTATTGTTGACGATCCGTTGGTTTGCGATATAGAGTTGTAGAGAGCTTGTCCTCTTCTATCATTATGGTGACTCGCAAGTAACCGTAAATTTTCTTGATAGTCTTTTTATTTTTTTTGTCTATTTTCTTCTTTTCTTTTTTCTGTTTTCCCTCTTTCTCTCTCCCCCTCTGATTTGAAAATGTATAAAGCTGAGCACCAGCAAACTGTACCTTCAATCCTGATGAAGGGCAGACTCTAGGCCAAAACGTCGAAATAAACCACGTTGTAACCGCTCATGAAGGATCTACTTGAATATATATATATATATATATATATATATATATATATATATATATATATATATATATATATATATATATATATATATATATATATATATATATATACGACGGCCGATGGCGGCCGACGTAGACGAAGACGCCGATGCCGGCCTCAAAATAAAGCAGAAACTGTCAATACTATTGATACCACAATAAAAATAAACACATGCGGCATTGTTTCATTGTAAGGATCTTGTGATCGGAAGTTGCCAGAGTGCTATCTGCAAATGGGCAATATTTTAGTTATGTTTTGAAGTAGCCTAAAAGCATCAACAGGTATTACATAAGGAGTTACAGTTTATAGGTTGCAGATACAATTTACCTATACTAACATGTGTAACCACAACACAATAGCGCGAAAAAAAATGTGAACCATATATTCAAAGTGGTAGCTCAGCAATGCAGCACATACCTAGTACAAAATGATAGAAATATACCAAATGCACACACTGAGACATGTGTGTGTATGTGTTTTTGTGAGTGTGTGCGTGTGTGATTCAACAATAGTACAATTCATTCATTTCATTTGTGGTGTTTAACGTCCCTAAACCACCGTATGATTATGGGAGACGCCGTAGTGGGGGGCTCCGGAAATTTTGACCACTTGTGGTTCTTCAACGTGCAACCAAATCTGAGCACACGGGCCTACAACATTTCCGCCTCCATCGGAAATGCAGCCGCCGCCAAGCCCCGCCGCCACCGTGGCGGGGCTTGAGAAGGTGTGAAAGAGAAAAATGTGCTTTTGAAGCATTCTGCATTTTTTGTTGGTAGCGCAGTTGGTGAAGTACTGTAGACACGTGTCTTTGCGGACTGAAGTGTTTTACGGTGGACTTTTTGGTAATCCTAATGAAGAAAACATTTGCTTCTGTGTGATTTGTATGTCCTCATTTCTGTATATCACTTCCCTGATGTCGAATATGTTACTGTGCTCTCCGTGCAAACTATCATAAAACGCTTCCGTGTGAGGTGTCAAAATGGCAGCTCAAGGCTACATGTTACAAATATGTGCTGACTTATGCGCTCCCAGCAATAGAAGTTCTCAAGCGATGTTTCTATTGACTTATTATGCAGTCTGGGTGTTTCAGTAAAGAAGAAATACCATGAAAAAGCGAGTGGCGTGCTCGCTCAGATACCTTCTCGTATATTCTAAGCGACACAAATAAACGGGCAATGAAGCTAAACAAATGTCTCCTGCGGGATTTATGTAGGTCCGCTGAGCTCGAAAGCTACCGCAATAAAGTGTGCACCAGGCGCCCATGCAAGCTTTTTGTCAACTGAAGTATGTACATTGCGCTCAATTTACGATGTATAATGTAATTGGGAAGCAGTACAGTTGCTGGGAGAAAGCAGCGCACAAAAGACGAGGACACAGAAACACAGTACTCTTCGAAATGATGGGGAAAAGGATAAGGTTTGCCAGACAGATTCGCTTCGGTTATACACTATTAAACCAGAGTCGGGTACTTTCCCAGGACAGATTTTAAGTTCCCGCTTTTGCCTTTAGGTGAGGTCATCGTCGGCGTTCTACCGAAGTATGAACTCGTCCAAGCGCTAGGCTGCCTACTCGGCATGTGCTAGAAATGGTGACGTACAACCTCCGCCTACCCCTCCAGCACTCCCGTGCACGGGCATCTCTGCCCAGGTGCTAGAGTGCTCTCGATATAGCTCCCAAAGGACAAGAAGCTCTCCGCACACCTTTAAAGTGGCTGCGTTGGCCACCGGCCTTCAAAATGAAGGACCATGGAATCAACGTGAGCAACTCATCGTTTACCCCACTCCGCAGAATATGCACTGGTACCAAAGCATGGGTAGAAGGTGGGCCAGGGTGGTGGCGATCCTCCACGGGGAAGCAGAAGTTCATCGAGGGAGCTGTTCTGTCGACGAAGCCTGGTACCAGGACACGAAAAAATACGCAGTGGCCCTGGTCGAAAAAGCTGGTTCGGTCATCAACGCTACGTCAATCGAATGTTCCTCATCGAGCGCTGTCGAGCAAATGGCCATCAACAATTTTCTCCTAGATGGTAAGCGTGTGAACGTGTACGTGACTCCCGGGCAGCCGTTCGTGCCATCGCCGTAGGTGCAATTGCCAAGAAAGCACGCCATATTGTCTTTGGAAAAGGCATCTCTAACCATATCCTAACGTTTTTCCCTGTTCGAATGGGAAATTTTGAAGCAGGCTCTACCAACCTTAACAATCTGGTTCACTCCAATGCACGAGGTATGAACCACCGCCCACGGTGGTTCTCTCCGGTCCATGACGATGAACATAGAAACCGACGAGATACAATGACCTAACGACACACTTTTATCTAATCAGCCGGGTCTATTTCTTCCCCTCACAGAACACTACACAGAGCCTAGGCGATAACGTTTAGACATTGACAAGCAGATGCATATCAAAACCTGAGCTTTTTTCATAAGCTTAAACCCGATACTTACACTACCACCTCGTGCCTTCATTGTGGGGAAGGGCTGTACTGGGCCGTGATAAAGTCAACTTGGCACAGTGATGCTCCATCAAAAGCTGCCAAACAAAGGAGATCAGCTTTGGGCCGTCCGGAGAGACCACGTAGCGGCGGTGAGGCTTCGACTGCCCATTCTAACTTGTGAGAAGCCCAATGCACGCAAGTCGCGTTTCTCAGCACTACAAATAAAGTTCTTTCAGCCTTTCAAAAAGCTGACAGTCTCTCATAAGAACATGAAAGTCCTTTTCGGCACAAGAACAGAGCACTGGGAACGACTCCTCCTATAGCTGATCGCTAATGCAAGGAGAGCTCATTGCTTAACGTGATTCACAGAAAAAAAAGCAGGTTGCACGTACAGTAGAAATTGATGATATGCGAAGCACAAATGATCAAGGTTTATATGTAACACAAAAATGATAACAACGTCACGAGGCGGACGTAAATTATGCTGTATATGACTTGCATGTCATGGCTATCAAGTTTGCGCCTGTCAGTTGTGTTAGTCGTTCAAGTCACGTAATACCGTATTTCGTACATGTGAAGCTTGCAAAACGGCCACGAGCGTGCTGTGAGTGCAAAATGTAGCCATGTATTTACACGACACACATGTCTTGATTATCGTGTTCGCACCCGTCATATACCTTCGCCATTTATTCAGGTCACGTAGCACCAATTTTAGTGCATAGAATGTAGCCAAACGACCATGAGTGCACTATGAGCGTGACATGTAGTCATGTCTTACTTGAAGCGCATGTCATGATTATCATGTTGGCACCAGTCATATACTTTCGTCCTCCATTCACGTCAAGCAACACAAAAATAGGTATATATGAAGTGAGCAAAATGACAGCGAGCGCACTATGAGCGTAGCGTGCAGACAGCGAGCCAGCGAGTCGTCATAATTTACATGACATGCATGTCATGATTTCCACGTTAGGGCCTGTCACTTATGTTCGCCATGCAGTAACGTCACATCATGCCACTTTTGCAATATATGTGAACAAAATTACCACAAAAGCCGAAAAACGATAACACACAAATCATGGCTTTCGTGACATACGTGTCTTTATTTTCACGTTATGACTGGTCACTTTTTTCTTTATACAGCCATGTTATGTCATACCAATTTTGCTGTAGATATTGCAAGAGCATCCATCTCTTTGCGTTACAAAAGTGAGTTGCTGCGACAATTCCATGTATTCTGCACCACCCCTCCATCTATCTGCCTGACGTATTTGGCGGGTGACAAATTGGTCAATCGGCTGGTTGCTTTCTTTCTACTCCCTACATCCACACTGTATTGGTGGAAATAAAATTTTTATTGACTAATGCCATTTTCGAGTCATCCAAAGAGCTAAATGTCACATAGGTGGCTAGATAGAGAGATAAGTAGATAGATGCATTAAAGACGTCAAATTTCTCAAAGAAACGCTTCGAATTTAGAATAGCAGGATATCAAAAAGAGTAGGGCTACTTGCCAGCGTTAATCAGCCCTTGCCTCCATTTATGTATTGGGAGAGGGGCTTCTCATAATTTCCTAAGCATTGACTTGATTTAAACTTTAAGATACGTTTACTACTTGTAACAATGACAGCGGAACTGTTTTGAACCAGAGGCTGAATGGAAGAAATAATAAAAGCGACAGGCCTGCGCGGAAGGCACAGCACAGTCACAGCGAAAGCTAGAAGAGCGGCCTTTCAGAGCCTTTTCTGAACACTCATTGGATAACTGCAGCAAGCACACCTGCTTAATACCCATTGCGGCATTGGAAAAAAAAATAGGGTTGTAGGCCGGCATTCACTATGCTATTTTTCCTCATTCTTCTGAGAAGCGTGGTATATGTCAAACATTTGCAAGTAATTTTGGGCCAATTGTTCATACAGTGGCAGACGACGATGAGGAGTTATGCGTATACACCAGAGTTATTAGGCGAACAAGAACAAACTTTTGTGATGGGTTGAAGCATTGGACAACCCACTCGTTACGCTATTCGAATTGTGCGACGACTCGCTGTTTTTGGCTGTTTTAAAGACCTTTATAGGTCGTATTAACGCGATTGCTGTCCCGACATCAAGCCTGTTTAAAGCAAGTTTGCCAACAAGCCCCAAGCACCTGTGTTCCTTAGTGGTAAAATACTGGACTGGCACTTAGTGGACCCGGGTTAAAGCCTCACTGTGGCATCTAATTTCCTGCGATGTGGTTACGGACACTGGTGGTGGACAACTACGGCGCCCACCTGACCCGAGTTTTCACCTCATAACGACTTCCACTGTAATAGACTATAAACAGGAGCGAGCTTGTTTAATCGCATCACATAATATTATATGATTTAGATGTAGTTTCACTGAACTCGTACTAGAATAAGCAATAGAATAGAAAGTAGGGCTATTTTGAATTCTTGGAAGAATACTGCAAAGACACTAAAATATTTAAAACTAGAAGACAAGAAAGAGCAGGAAATTTTAGGGCATGATGTTTGTAAAATAACTGTGCTGAACGAGAAAATAGTTCGAAGAAAAGATAACTTTCCTCTGGCAGCTACTCAACCTGCGACCTTCAAATGACGCATTGATACTCTTTTTCGGACGCATCGGACGTTGTATTTATATTGAGGATGTATGTACTTAGTTGTGCTTCAGAAAAGTCAAAGGAAAGTCAAACTGCCACGTAGTGACAATGAAGCCCAGCTTGAACTCCCAATTGCGAGCTATCTTGATGGTCAGCGTTTTGTCGTTGATTTAAATTTTACGCAAGGCGAAGCTCACCGGTCTTCGCTTATCACCCTCTTTTTTTCGTAAGGTGATAACTAAGAGCTCACACTACTTGTTTTGCAGGCCACAACTATGAAGTGCGCGTGAAGAACATTGGCTTCCGAGTAGGTCAACATTGTTTGGATAAATATTATTGGTACTTGAAAAAAACAGGCAAAACCAAAGCTTTCAGAAGTGTACTCTGCAGCCCCATTCGTTGAAGCCATACAAGAAAAAGTTTAGCAAACAAAACACCAATAAAATGATCTGTTGAGATACCATGTATTCCTAAGTGCTAGATCGGTTTATAAACGCCAGTTTTGTATAAATGAAGCACTAAAGAAGAAAATATTTAAGTGGGTTTGCGGGCAAAGCTTTCTAGGAAGTGGGTCATTACCTCCACTGTAGTAATAAAGTAGTAGTAGTAGTAATAGTAGTATTAGTAGTAGTAGTAGTAGTAGTAGTAGGAGGAGGAGGAGGAGGAGGAGGAGGAGGAGGAGGAGGAGTAGCATATAGCCACTTCTAGTTAACGACTTCGTATTTTTGACAGATGGACGGACGGGTGGACAGGCAGGCAGGCAGGCGGGAAGGCAGGCAGGCAGGCAGGCAGAGAGACAGTCAGACGAACGGACGGACGAATGCATGGACGGATGCTTCGCCGCACCCACATTCAATCACTCAGTGGATTTGCTGTGCTTTTTCCAGAATCAAACATAACTAGGTTAATATCGCCATCCTCATGTAGTTGGCAGAGGGAAAGAGCAGCTCTCACCCTGCAGGAAAAAGATCCCGTGCCTTTCCACTCGAGAGCTAGTCGTGACGAACGCATTGTTCAGAAGTTATCTACCAAGTAGCTTGATATCCTCCCCGTCCACCGGTACTTCTGAAGTCTCCTGACAATCACAATATTAGTATAATGCTACAAATGATCATCTCAACGCAACTAGTAACATAACAGACTATAAGACCCACAGTGTCGGCTTCAACGCCAGTACGGCAGCTCCAGTAGCTACCGAAAATTACTCGGATGATTATTTCAAGATCTTGTAGCTCCGCTGCGAACCTGGCAACCTGAAAATTTTTCTGTCATTGAAGAACTGCAAAGAGATAGCGCGTCACTTAGTTTCTGACTAAACAAGACGTGAGGGTCTCGTTAGAGAACGAAGCATGCGCATTTGAACCATGCGTTTTTCAGTCGTATTTATTGGCGCTGTAAAAACTCCTCGGCAAAAAGATATTGCTGTAGCACCGCTAATGACATGGCTGTGGGGCGTGCGGCGGGAGGGGGGGGGTCAAAACATCCTCATCTTTACCGTATTGTCACACAAACGGTTATGTTACTCCGGTATACAAATGCTGAAGTTACACCCATTGGAGAATGACGACAATGTTGTGGTGAGTTTGTCTCGGAGTTGTCTTTTTCACCACGTACGCGTGGCAAATGCCCGATACCGAGGGAGTGTACGCGCCACAGAAACGTGAGTACGCACCAAAATTGATTTGCAGTTTATGTCTACCCGTTAATGGTGAGAATAGATATTGATGATTTGTAATTGGGCAGAGAGAGTGCTAAGAAATAACACACATCGTTAGCGTTAAGCCGACGGATGCAAAGAATACTTGGCAAGGTGCCTGCAGAAATTAAACTCCAGTATTCTACGTGGCAGTCGAGTATTTTACCAAACAGCCAAGCCAGCTTCAGGAACTACTTTTCAAATAAACGCTAATGGTTATCAAAGGTCAATTGTAGTTGCAGTGCTGGCTGTACAATTTTATAAAAATACATATGTAGTTTTTTGGTAGAGCCGTCTCATCCGGTTAACGCTGATTGTAGCTACGCAGCATCCACGGAAACTGATGTACATGGTGTTCAGGGTATGCATCCTCCCGATGGCAAGTGCTACACATCAGCCTACGTATTTCAGTGTTACTAAGACACTTAGCTGAGTGGCTAAGATGAGCTGTACAACATACCATGTGCATATTGAAACCGATTATTGAATATATTTCTCGCAAAAAAGAGAAGAAGAGGAGTGAACGAGCGCGAAATACCGACAGATTTCAATCAAAAAAGTATGCGGATAGAAAACTTATTATACCGCCGCCACTCCTTTATGCGAAACTAATACAGGACAAGTATTTATGACAAATTGCGATCAATCGAGTAATCCTGACTCTCTCTCAAGTATGTCAACGTTTTTCCAGTGAAATCACTGCCGTTCCTTTTTTTCCTTTTTAAGTCACATATATATCAGATTGTGAACCAACGCTCCCAGAAACATTATTTGTTATGATACGGGGTACAATGCAGGATGGTGCGAGCTCCTCAGGCACACGAATTTGCTCCAAGCTGGTACTACAGTAAAGCAGAGAGGATAAGTAGTTTTAATGTGATAAGTAGTTTTAATGCAAATGAGAAGAAACAAAATGGATCAAAATATAGCTTGCCATCAGCAGGATCCAAACCTGTGACCTTCGAAGAACGTGTTCATTGCTCTCTGAACTACTGTGGGAGCTTTGGATTCTGCCGGTGGCTAGTTATATTTCCCCCCCCCCTTTGTTTCTTCTTATTTACACTACAATTACGTATATTTAGATCCCCTATTCTGTCAGAGCATTATTTTCTATTAGTTCTCACATGATTTGTGTGTAACGAAGAAAGCGAGCGTTTATATTTACACTTTACTTCATTTATCTCCTACTGGAAAAAATCCCATGTAATTTCATGCAAGATCCATGTACTTCAATAGAACAGTTGCAAGAGTTAACAAAGGAATTGTACAAGAACTAAGTGGGGGTATATAGGATTTTTAAAGAACCTTTTAGGTGGTATGTAGGAGCAAAAAGGAGCCTGTGCAAGACCTATATAAGTATATATATAAGAACTATGTAGGGAATAAAGGATTGGTATGTAGGTCCCATCTAGCACAACATAGAAGCTCATAGGGCTATGAGGGTCATATGTAGGATTCGCATAAGTTTCATTGCCAACCTTAAGAGTCAATGTAATACATGAATAGAACCTGAAAGACCGAATATCAAAATATGTATTAAATTTTTTCGTCATTCAAGGGCCTAGAACACTCACATTTCCAGCTCCATATGTTGGCTTTACTCAATCTCAAGAGTTTATCGATTTTAATAAGCACATATCATGAGATGCAATCATGTGCTAAAGTATATCAGGTAAGTGTACCAGATAATTACTAAAGTACTTCAATTTCGTTTGTGATCACCTTTGTTGTACGTGTGTTACGTTTGCACATTGATTGGTGCACAATTTATGCAAAAAGAAAAATTTTGAGGTTGTATTTGTGGAATGCACAATTTTTATTCAACATTTTTAATGGTAAATAGTATGAGTAACTCCATATTAAAGGAAAACACAATAAATATACAAGACCATTCATCCTTAGAGTCAGGAAAGCTACACCTAGTCTCGCGCACATGCTCCGGAATTGCCGCAAGGCAAAAAGCACAAGGGGCCAGGACTACCAAGGAAGAGTGTGCATGAGCTCCACACACCTTCGACCTCGAAGCAAAGCTATGGGCTGTCCATAAGGGCACATTGCACGATCAAAGGTCAAAGCCTCTCTTTTCTGACGCAGCAGCTGCCCTCTGCGCTCTAAACACAAACAGTGAAACATTTCAATAAAGTCATTATTTCATCTATACCTCCCCTAAACAAAGCAATTACGTAAAACATCATTTAAACAAAGGTTTGGCAGTACTGGTGTTGTTGAAACAAAACTACATCAAACATTCAGTTCAAGTTTTCGTGCGTTGATAGAAATGGTCGATCCGAGAGTTTGGTTGGCTTTTCGTTAGCTTGCTCATTTGTGAACGGTACTTGGCTGTGTTTGTTTTTCAGAATCGGAATAAGAGCAAATACTTCTCAAAATTTTACTTCGTGTGCTTCCATGTGAACTTTTGAAAGCAGCTTTTTGTACGTATGCATGAAAGCTTCTTCACCACTGGCCAACTAGGTATTTCTGATGGTACTCATGTCCTTAAAAATTTGTTGAAATATTCAGGTCAAGTTTCAACGTAATTCTTAATATATTTGAATGCGTGTTTCGGTGGAGCAAACTTGTTTGCTCTTGAAATGTACTGGGCTGTGTTTATCGCTCAAAAGCTGAATAAGTGCAAATACTTCCGAAAATATTGTTTCGTGTGCTTTCATGGGAACCTTTGAAAACAGCTTCTTGTACGCGTGCACGTACCGCACCATCCCCACTGGACAACTATTGGTCACGGTAATCATGTCTTGCAAACAAAAGTGGCTCAAGTCGTCGTTTTGAGCCTCCCCACATTGCTTGAAATGGTTGATCAGATTGTTTGGTGGCACAATCTTTCTTGTTCCTGATACTTGGCTGTGCTATCGAATAGGAGGTGCACAATAGCAAACAATTCTCCACGCTTTGTTTTGTTCATTTCTACCTGGACCTTTGAAAACAGCGTGTTATACGCATTCATGTACATCTTTTTTCCCTTCGGACAGCTATTTGTCATGGTACTCACTTCTTGCAAACAAGAGTAGCTCAATTTTTTTGTTTTCTGCTTCTATGTATTGCTTGAAATTGTTTATCAGAGTGTTTGGTACAAGCATTTTTGTTTGTCATACCTGGCTGTGTTTATCACTGGGCAGGTGCACAAAAATAAATAATTCTCCACTTTTTGTTTTGTGTGCTTCCTTCTGAACCCTTGGAAACAGCTAGTTGTACGCATTCAAGTAAAGCATCTTCCCCACAGGACAGCGATTTGTCACGTTACTCATGTCTTGCAAACAAGAGTGGCTCGATTTTTCATACTGAGCTTCCATTCATTGCTTGATTTTGTTGATCAAAGTAATTTGGTGGCAAAGCACTCTTGTTCGTGACGCTTGGCTGTGTTAATAATAAGTAGGTGCACAAGAAAGAATAATTCTCCACGCTTTGTTTGTGTGCTTATATCTGAACATTTGAAAACAGGTTGTTGTACGCCTGCATGTACCGCATCATACCCACTGGACAGGTAATGGTCACGGTACTCATGTCTTGCAGAAAATATTGACTCAAGTCGTCGTTTCGAGCCTCCACGCCTTGCTTGAAATTGTTGATCAGAGTATTTGTTGCCACAAGCTTTCTTGTTTCTGATACTTGGCTGTGCTAGCACAGAGGAGGGGCACAATATTCAATAATTAGCCGTGCTTTGTTTCGTACATTTCCATCCGAATCTTTGAAAGCAGCTTTTTATACGCATGCATATATGGCATCATCTTCTTCGAATAGCTATTTGTCACTGTACTCACGTCTTGCAATCAAGTGTGGCTCAATTGTTTCTTTTCACTTTCCATGTATTGCTTGCGATCGTTCATCAGGGTGTTTTTGTGTGTGGCACAAGCATTCTTGTTCATCGTACTGGCTGTGTTTATTACAGAGAAGGTGCATAAGAAGAAATATTTCTCGATGCTTTGTGTTATGTGCTTCCATCTGAACCCTTGAAAACAGCTAGTTGTACGCATGCATGTAGAGCATCATACCAACTGTACAGCTGTTTGTCACGGTACTCATATCTTGCAAAAAAAAGTGGCGAATTTTTTTTGAGCTTCCACGTATTGCTTCATCGTTGATCAAAATTTTCTTCTAGCGCAAGTATTCCTCTTGGTGATACTTGGTTGTGTTTATCGCTGAGAAGGTGCACAAGAGAAAATAATTTTCAATGCTTCGTTCTGTGTCCTTCTACCTGAACTCTTGAAAACAGCTAGTTCACGCATTCAAAAAACAACATCATCCCCACTGGACGGCTATTTGTCACGATACTCATGTCTTGCAAACAAGAGTGGCTCAATTTTCTGTTTTGAGCTTCCTTATATTCCTTGAAATTGTTCGTCAGAGTGTTTTTGTAGCACAAACATTCTTGTTCGTGATGCTTGTTTGTGTTTATATTGAGAATGTGCACAAGAAAGTTTCATTCTCCACAATTTGTTTTGTGCGCTTAAATCTGAACCCTAGAAAACAACTAGTTGCAGGCATGCATGTACAGCATCATCACCACTGAACAGTCACGGCACTCATGTCTTGCAAACAAGAGAGGCTCAAGTTTTTTTTTTTGAGCTACCACGCACTGCTTTAAATGGTTGATCAGAGTGTTTGGTGGCACAAGCTTTCTTGTTCCTGAAGCTTGGCTGTGCTATTCCAGAGAAAGTGCACAATAGCAAATATTTATCCACGCTTTGTTTTGTGCGCTTCCATCTTAGTCTTTCAAAACCTTCGAAATGTACAATGTGACACCGGTAATGTTAAATATTCATATGAACAAGTTCACGTTGCTATTCATGATGACCAATCTACAGTATATTGCATTTACCTAATGTTTGCATGTAATAGTCACACATTCTAGGTTGTCATTTCTGCGTGGTTATTCATAGTAGCCTGCTCTCCAGTTTCATGTGTTTTCTGATTAAACTTATTTCCTGACCTCGTGGAGGTGAGGAAAAACGACTCGCCGTGCAACAAAATTTGGTATCCCAGAGTTACTGTGAAAGGAACGTCAGTACTTGGAAGGTAAATGTGCTTGAACAGTAAAATTGATTTTAACAAGACATACCAAATGCTAACTTCCAATGTCTTCGTTGCTTTCTCAAGCCGCACATCTATACAATAGTCGCTCATTCAAGTACGTCTGTGCTTATTTGCTAGGCAAGGGTAATTTATCCTATGTTGCATTCTTTCTTTAAAGTTCCGTTTGGTTGCGAAGTAGTAACCAGAGTGAAAATAAAGAATGCTTCATTGGAAACGTTTAGATAGATATATACCAGCTACATCTCTAAATATTTGCCATTTTGATGCAGACCTTTGAAAGTGTGTAGCACCATCTCATTTATTTATTTATTTCACAATATTTCAGGCTGGCATGGCCCAAGCGGTAGTGGAATTACAAGAAAGAAGAGTGGTAAAGAAATTATTGATAACAATACCGGCACCAGACGCAAATACGTTTATTTATCCAGGATTATTTTTACTAAGAAAAAAAACAGCACCAATAGTTAGCAACCACAATCGTGACTTGGTAACGTAAGAGTTTTAGTGCTTTAGTATTCAGCGCAACAAATGTTGATCAAGGGCTTCATTGGAACTGTCTGCCTTGGAAATTTCCTTTACACTCAACCTAGACGTTCTGTAAGTCAGTCTGCAGAAAGCAGCAGAGTGAAGTTTAGGACATAATGAAAGCACAGGCTTCCTAAACAGCAAACCAACATTTCATGTTGCAAAAGAGATGGTAATCAGAGATACTTAAGTCGGATCTGTGTGATGATGGGTGACTGAAAACTTCTCGCTGCTTTATCTTTGGCCCCATGTTGCCTTGAAAAAAAAGACACCGTCTGATGACATCTCTTGTTGCTTATTCTTAAGGTCCCTCTTTAAGCATTTCGGTGTTGCACTTTCAATGCCACAGTGAGGGTACAGTGTCTAGAAATATACTGCCTCGTGTGCTGAGCGCGAACTAGGAGATGGCCCCGCCGCTGACGACTGCCGGCAGCGCCCGCATGGTGCGTTGCTGTGCGCGTGGGTGCATTTGCGTTCAATCCTTGTGCTCCGCAAGCCCTGCGAAGCCTCCAGGAGGCTGAGCCGTGCGAGACCAACTAATATTTTCCTGCATTTTCGGAGTGTTTTATTACATAATGCTTTATTGTATAGGAACTACTTGATTGCTTTCACAGTACTGGTGCTTTGCAATACCAAATGAAGATCAATTCGTGGCATACATTTCGCCATTTGCTACTGCCCGCAAAAAAAAAGAAGACGCAGATCCCACGTAACTTGGGAATCAATGCTATGCAAGGTGACTCTGTTGTCTTTTTTTATTAAGTGAAACATTATGAAGTGGTGCTAAATACATGCCAGAAATCGGATAGTCAACACTGGAACCAGCATTGGCGTTTCACGAACATTTGGCTCTTCTTGCAAAGTATTTCGAAGACCTTAAGTTAAGGGGGTGATCGTGAGGGCACCCATACGTAGGCAGTTCGATATATATATTTAGAGAGAGAGAGAAAGAGAGAGAGAGAGAGAGAGATAGGCAGATGGCCAGATGGACGGGTAGACAGACGGACAGACGGATAGGCAGACGGACGGACAGCCAGACAGACGAATGGACAGACAGACAGGTGGACGGACGAATGAACGGACAGATAGACAGACAGACGGGCAGACAGACGGATGGACAGACAGACAGATAGACAGACAGACAGATGGACGGACGGATGGACGGACAGATGGACAGGCAGACAGACGGACGGACAGACGGATGGACAGACAGACAAAGGGACGGACAGGCGGACAGAGAGACGGATGGACGGACGGATAGACAGACGGACGGACAGATGGACGAATGGACAGACAGACAGATGGACGGGCAGACAGACAGATGGATAGATAGACGGATAGACAGACGGACGGACGGATGGACAGACGGATGGACAAACAGGCAGATGGACGGACAGGTAGACATACAGACAGACGGGCCGACGGATGGACGCACGGATAGTTAGAAGGACAGACAGACAGACAGACAGGCAGGCAGGCAGACATACGGACAGACAGACGAACGGACAGAGAGACACAGACGCACGGGCAGATGGACAGACAGATGGATGGGCGGGTAGATGGACAGACAGGCAGACAGACGGACGGACCAATGGACGGATGGACCAGTGGACGGACAGACAGACGGATGGACAGGTGGACGGACGGACAGACACCCGGATGGATAGATAGATAGATAGATAGATAGATAGAGAGATAGATAGATAGATAGATAGATAGATAGATAGATAGATAGATAGATAGATAGATAGATAGATAGATGCTCAAAGTGGTTGCAGTAGGCAAAGAAATATAATTTTAAAAACCATTGACAGTATAAAGAGCAGAGTTATTTTTAAAATGTGCTTTGTTCTTGAGAGCAAGAATTACCACAGAAGACCCTGAAACCTTTACCTCTTAGCCTGCATTCTATTAGGATTCGAATGAAAACAAAGAATGATAACGTGTCAATGAATAATGTGACACTCGCTGCATATGATACTCAAAAAATTGCTGGAAAAGGAGTCCGACGTTGACATGGGAGAAAAACTGTGTGAATGAAACTAGAAAGGGCATGTTCAATTCTTTAGAGAAATATCAATATTTGAAATTTTGCCTAAATGGCAATTTTATTCCCGACACCGTTCATCCTAATCTGAAAAGATAGTTTGATGGAGTCACTCTCAGAAGGCTTTTTTCACACGACAGCCTTCGGATTCAGCCTTTTGTCTGTTCTCTTGATCCTAGTTTTTCATCCAGGAAACCAGGCTCGATCCCTTAGTGCGGGGAACAAGACACCTTTTCCTTGTTTGACCGATAACTTCTTTGACACAGCGGCACAATACACGTCCTTTCTTTGCATTGCCACTTAGCTTTTAACATCTCAGGTTGTTGCAGTGTACATATGGCACCGTCGCACTTGACAGTAAATCAAATGGCAGCTGTTCACACACTGTTTTAAACGGGGCGAGGCGCCGGCAGCAACACGACAAAAGGAATTTCGCGCGTTCATGCACCCTCTCGACACGCAGCGCCGCTTGTGGCATCTGAGTGCAGTCATCACATGCGCAGCGACCCTCTCTCGTACGGAATGCGCGCTCTCAGCACACTAGGCAGTATATTTATAGACACAGTAGTGAAGGTCATGTCATATGCCAAGAATAGGTGAGGCATAAACTTGCAAAGGATCATGGGATGCATGCAGTTTGTACTAGCAACTTATTCAACGGCTCTCCGCCTGCTGATTCACTCCTTCTGTATCGGCGTTGTATTGGTGTCGGTCGCTTTCATCATAATAACACAAAGCGTATGCTGCGAATTTCTAGCCCACGTTAGCACGGCCGCACCTACGACTGACCACGAAAGACAAGCATGTGCTGTAATTGCCAAATAACATTTTAGTTTGAAGTGGCAAACATGCTATCACGAATTTTTGTTTTTTAAGTAATAAGTGGCGTAGTCTTGGTTGTCATGTCTTTCAACTAATTTTGCACTTGTATATTGTCGCGATGAGTCACAAGTACTGGGGGATTTATTGAATGACCGGGTAGCTAGCTCTAGGACGATGCGTCAGTCGTGGCTGGCTCTCGAGCAGAGAAGAAAGCACGCGATCTTCTTTTTCCTCCAGATTGAGAGCCGCTCTTGCTGTCGACCCACTATGTGCTGGTGGCATTATCCTCCCTTCCGAAAAAAAAACAAGTCCCAAAAAGAGGAAAGAAAAGTACATAGCATCACCGCGATGCTACTACATAGGCACGTGAAAAAGAAATTGGAAATTCGGATAAAGTGCAAGTAAAAATTGACGAGCGTGCCAATATAAGAAACGTCAATGAACGAGAAAGCAAGTTCACACAAATAAACAAAAACACAAAGAAGGCTGTACGGTAAAGGAAAAGTTACGAGCGACGCGCAATAAATGGTTTCATGCGCAACACATGAACGACGTCCGGCCTCAGTCGTGTCCTGCTCCGTGCATGATGTGTGGAGTCCGGAACCACTTTGTAGTTCACGTCACTGACGCGGCGTAACACTTTATATGGGCAAAAGTACCGGCTCAGTAACTTTTCACTAAGGCCACGGCGGCGGACGGGCGTCCACACCCAAACTTGATCTCCGGGGTTGTAAAACACTTCTCTGTGGCGGGTGTTATAGCGTCGTGCGTCTGCCTGCTGTTGCTGGCTGATGTGCAGTCGCGCGAGTTGCCGGGCTTCCTCAGCACGCTCCGCGAATTCTTCGGCGTCAGTTGCCAACTCGTCTTCGTCTTGACACGGTAGCATAGAGTCTAGCACGGTCTGCACTTCGCGGCCGTAGAGAAGCCGAAATGACGTGAACCGCGTGGTCTCTTGCACGGCAGTATTATACGCGAAGGTCACGTAAGGTACGACCTGGTCCCATGTATTGTGCTGTACGTCGATGTACATTGAGATCATGTCTGCGAGGGTCTCATTCAGTCGCTGGGTAAGTCCGTTGGTTTGCGGGTGGTACGCAGTTGTCCTTCGGTGTCTGGTGTTGCTCAGTTTGAAAACTTCGTCCGTAAGCTGCGCCGTGAATGCCGTCCCTCTGTCCGTTATTACACTGGAAGGAGCACCGTGTCGTAACACGATGTGGCGCATGAAAAATTGTGCTACCTCAGAAGCCGTGGCTCGTGGGATCGCCTACGTCTCAGCGTAGCGTGTCGAATAGTCGGTCGCGACGATCACCCATTTGTTGCTGTCCGCAGACAGGGGACATGGCCCGAGAATGTCCATGCCGACTTGGTCGAATGGCGTGCAAGGTGCTTCAATGGGCTGAAGAAACCAGCTGGCTTAACAGATGGTTGCTTTCGACGCTGACATTCCCGACAGCTCTTGACGTACTTCTTGACGCTTGCCGAAAGTCCTGGCCAATAGTACCTCTCACTCACTCTGGCAAGTGTCAGCGCCGAAAGCAACCATCTGTTAAGCCAGCTGGTTTGCTTCAGCCCATTGAAGCACCTTGCACGCCATTTGACCAAGTCTGCATGGAGATTCTCGGGCCATTTCCCCTGTCTGCTGACAGCAACAAATGGGTGATCGTCGCGACCGACTATTTGACACGCTACGCTGAGACGCAGGCGCTGAAGGTGCTGCTCGAACGTGGCAGAGAAGACCATCACATCATCAAGGTAGACAAGACAAGTCTGCCACTTCAGCCCTGTGAGGACAGTGTCCATCATTCGCTGGAAAGTTGCTGGCGCTGAACACAAGCCGAAAGGGAGTACTCGAAATTTGTATAGGCCGTCTGGAGTCACGAAGGCTGTCTTTTCGCGGTCTCGCTGATCTACCTCGATTTGCCAGTACCCGCTTTTTAGATCGAGAGAAGTGAAATAATAGGCACGACGAAGTCTATCTAGCGAATCGTCGATACGC
This sequence comes from Rhipicephalus microplus, assembly GCF_043290135.1. Taxonomy (NCBI): domain Eukaryota; kingdom Metazoa; phylum Arthropoda; class Arachnida; order Ixodida; family Ixodidae; genus Rhipicephalus; species Rhipicephalus microplus. The sequence continues at coordinate 135,905,339 of NC_134705.1, forward strand.
GGTAGCGGGTACACATCCTTTCTGGTCACGTTGTTAAGCTTTCGGTAATCGACGCAGAAGCGTAGCGACCCGTCCTTCTTTTTGACAAGCACGACTGGAGATGACCACGGGCTGTTGGATGGTTCGGTAACGCCATCGTCAAGCATCTCGCGAACTTGCGTACGTATCGCTTGACGTTCTTTAGCCGACACGCGGTAGGGGTGCTGGTGTATTGGGCGTGCGTCCTCGTACGTGATAATCCTGTGTTGAGTGATGGACGTCTGGTGGATCTTTGAGCAACTTACGAAGCAAGATCTGTACTGGAACAAGAGCGCTCGCAGCGCAGTCTGGTTATCGGTGGACAGATCAGGATTGATGTCAATGTTGCTCATTGATGTGTCTGCGTTATCCACTATTTCTGACGTGAGACAGTTGGTTACGTTTGCTACTTCGTGGGGAAACGCTATCGAAGTGCCACGGAAAAGGTGTCGATGCTCGTTGCTAAAGTTGGTAACGAGCAATTCAGATCGGCCGTCACGAACGTGTATTACACTTCTCGCTACACATATGCCTTGCTGAAGGAGGTGTTCTAAATTTGTCTTGGCCACCACATCGCCATCGCTCAAACCACAGCATGTTACGTTGACTAGAACACTGGCTCGGGGAGGAAGCACCACGCTCTGTTCAGAAATACGGAATACGTCGACACGCATTCCGTCATCCTGCACGTTGATTGCTCGCTGGGCTGAGAACGTGACGCGGCGCTCTTGCAGATAAATGATAGCTCCATTTTCCTGTAGAAAATAAACTCCCAGAACGACGTCACGGGAGCATTCACGTAGAACAAGGCAGCTTGCTACGAATGTGTACCCTTGAATCTGTACTCTAGTTGTGCAGGCGCCCAGTGGAGTAACGACATGGCCACCAGCTGTCCGAATCTGCGAGTTATGCCACGGCGTGATAACTTTCTTCAGCTGCATTGTCAGTTTCCCGCTCAGTATGGAATAGTCTGCGCCGGTGTCCACTAACGCATTAACTACACAACCATCAATTGTTACTGCTATGTCGAGTGAAAGCCGGCTATCCTTTGCAGCAGCAGGTGATGTCGGACCAGTTTCTGTACGGTTCTGCGTCAATAAGAGATCTTTAGCGCTTCGACGTTCAGCGACCCCGCCCCCAGAGGTCGCTTCGGCTAGTTTTCCCGGCGGGGGCTGGGAGATCGTGCGGTAGAATACCGCTGGGGCGTTGATGAAAACCGCCTCGGTGATGGCGTGCGCGACTGGCACCCGGCAGACGGTGGTGCATGCTGCTGGGAGAGGTAGTTTTGGATGGCGCGTGGTTTCTGACCGTAACGGGGTGGCGGCGAGTACGCAGAGAAGCCGCGACACCCAAGACGGCGATAAGGGCACTGGCGGTACAAGTGATCAGCTTCTCCGCAGTGAAAGCATAGAGGCCGATGATCGGGTGTGCGCCAGACGTCAGACTTCCGAGGAGACGAGTGGCGATCGTCGATGTACTGGACCGGTTGTACCGAATGATGGGCGACAGAAGCACCACGAACAAAGGGCAGGGGCGGTGGCGTGTACGTGTCTTTGTAGTATGGTATGTGCTGGGCTGACTCGAGTGAAACTGCAGGGACAGGATGAACGAACAATGGCGGCAATGCAGCAGGGCATTTCAAGGCTTCCGCGTAGGTTGTCCCACGGTGGTATTCAGCAGGAGCTGACGCAGCTGTATCAGGAGGCAAGGTGTCCTGGAGGGCCTGGTGCAGCTCATCCTTGGTCACAGTTGCAATAGAGCTAACCGTAGGATGAGGTGTTACACCAGCCTTTTGCAACTCTTCACGTACGATATTACGGATGAGTTCACGTAAGGAGTCATTGCTGGTCCCAGCGGCGGCGAAAATGTCAGCAGTAGACATGCCACTGACTTGCCTGTCGTTTGGTTTGATCGCTGCTGCAGCATTTTTTCCATTGTCACGGCTTCAGACAAGAACTCCACGACCGTCTTCGGAGGGCTTCGCACGAGGCTGGCGAAAAGCTGGTCCTTGACACCGCGCATCAAGTGACACAACTTCTTGTACTCCGTCATTCTTGAATCTGCCCGTCGGAAGAGACGCGTCATGTCTTCCACGTACGCGGTCACAGTTTCGTTTGGCGACTGGACGCGGGCAAGAATAGCTCGTTCAGCTCTTTCTTGGCGGTCAGCGCTGGTATATGTCTGCAGAAGTCTACGAGAGAATTCGGGCCATGTCGTCAGCTGCTCCTCTCGATTTTGATACCACGTGCGAGCCCCGTCTTCGAGGTAGAAGTAGACACGACCCAGTTTCGCCGCGTCGTCCCACTGATTTAAGTTGGCTACGCGCTCAAAGTCCGCCAACCAGTCCTCAACGTCTTCGCGCTCCGTACCATTCCGTGCCCGTGGGCTTTCCAACGTATAGCGGTCGACGACGTGCTTCCCGTGCCGGTTGGCAAGGTTTGTACCGAAGTGCTGGTCATGTTTGTTGACGTGGTGGGAGCAGTATCGTTGACTTCCGGAGGCAATACCCTGATTCGGCGGCTGGTCCAATGCACGGGAGTATTGACTGGCACTGGACTCGTATTACGGCTTCTTGGGGGGGTCTGCAGCATCCGTGAGACTACCCAGCACCTCCACCAGTTTGTCACGATGAGTCACAAGTACTGGGGGATTTATTGAATGACCGGGTAGCTAGCTCTAGGACGATGCGTCCGTCGTGGCTGGCTCTCGAGCAGAGAAGAAAGCAAGCGATCTTCTTTTTCCTCCAGATTGAGAGCCGCTCTTGCTGTCGACCCACTACGTGCTGGTGGCATTATTAATGCAGGTCACTGAGTAACGTGCTTAATTTTGCGTGTGTCCTTCACTTGAGAAGCTCAGATGTTTTTCATTCGCAGTTGCGCCGCTCTGTCACTGTCTCAGATTGTTGGGTATACAGTATCTTGTATCAATGTTGACTGTGTGCAATGAGTATCATATGGTACTAAAACTACATGTTCAGTGGCAGTAGCCTGAAGAAGTGTTCAAATGTTTGTGAATTGATTGATATGTGGGGTTTAACGTCCCAAAACCACTACTAGATTATGAGAGACGCCGTAGTGGAGGGCTACGGAAATTTAGACCACTTGGGGTTCTTTAACGTGTACCCAAATCTGAGTACACAGGCCTACAACATTTCCGCCTCCATCGGAAATGCAACCGCCGCAGCCGGGATTCGAACCCGCGCCTTGCGGGTCAGAAGCTGAGTACCTTAGCCACTAGACCACTGCGGCGGGGCAAAATGTTTGTGAATGACGTCAATTGGAAGTGGTGAGGAAGCTTTGAAAGCGATATCTGTCAGCGGTAACTTTTCTTTTATTAAAGTCGATCTTGTCTGGCGTTCCCGTAATGCATCGCGTTGGTGAACGAGCTGGTCGAGACGATGCTGACCTCATAATTTATTGATATGTGTGGTTTAACGTCCCAAAACCACTATATGATAACGAGACGCCGTAGTGGAGTGGGTGCAACAGTCACATTGATATAAATGTAGGATCACATGGAGCTGTTGCGGTCAGCAAAGCACCAGGCAGTGTGATATGTTGCAAGTGAGTATTCGTAGCTACTTATGAAGTAATAGGCGACTTAACTGAGGCAGTCACTGCAACTATAGTTTTGAGGTAGGTCTTACTTGAAAATGCAAACTTCCTAGTAAATTAGGTTTACTGTAAAATCTACAGCAAAAGCTCATGAAAAGTCAATAATAATTTGACAAGATTTGGAGAGTAAGCCCGTGCGCAGTTATTGTTCAATTTTTAACGTGGAAGTGAAAGAACCACCAAGAACAAACAATGCACATCTGTGCTTTGTACTTAAGCACTTTCTTGAATGCCCTGGCATACACTGTTTGCATTCGACCTTACTGGGCGAATATAAAACAGTGCAATGGGTTGTAGTGGAGAAGGGGCCGCTTATTTAAATTCTCTGTGAAAATTTAGGGGGCGTGCTTGCTATCTTAGAATTGCTTATCTTGGATTTTATGGCATTTAAAGTCTCTGTTTTCAGTGGTAATATTTTGGTTTTATACATGCATTCTCAAACCTCCTCCCCCCTTTTAAAGAAGGTCACAGAAGGCAGCAACTCAAGAAAGAAAATGTGGCTCTCAAAGATGACTCTGGCAATTAGAAGCTTGTTTGACTGAGCCTCCCCCCAAAAGAAGATAAAGTTATTTCGAAGGAGCTGCAGAAGCAGAACAAGTGGCTTGAACAACAAATAGAGGCTTCGGAGGAAAGAAATGGCAGACTTCAGAACCACTCTCCACCATTGGTAGGCAAACTCCATCACAATCAAAATCACTCAAACTCAGATTGGGTCGTGAATGAGAATCTGATTGAGTCATATGTGCAAATGCATTTTGTGATTGAGTGAGCTTCACAATTTTTCGCCAGCCTGTGATTTCCACCCAACATGGACAATTTCAAGATAGATTATTTGGTGAGCGTACAGTTAGGTGAGCCTCTATTTTGTGAGCCTCTTATACTTGATTAGTTTTGAGATGCGCCTGCTTCCCGGTACTAACAATTTATTCCGGAGGTATTATATAAACAATGCCATAGTGCCGGGTCTCTAATACTCGGTGTATGGTCTGCATGGGCGAGGGGACTTTTTCCTAGTGGCATGCGATGGCCCAGCGCTAGGTCGCCACACACATAGGTTCATCGCCACGTTCTCAAACCCTTGCATATGCAAGAAGCTGTTTTATTTGTTGAAGTTGGATAAGCTCGGTGGAGGGTCAACAGCTTCGGAAGATTCTAAGGATGATGATTACGATGAAAAACATTTATTGTTGAAAAAGAAAGAGAGCTTCGGGACCAAAGCCTGACCCCGCTACATGGTCGGCGTCCCTAGTTCAGGACACCGCGTGACGAGGCCCGGACTCACGCCCGTCTCACCGGAGTCCGTTGAGACTCCAGCGAGGAGCAGTTGCGGAGGGCAGTCCTTTATGCCTCTCGGGAAGGGCTTGAAAAAGGGAATAGGTCGGGATTTTTCGCACATGTCTACACCATGTTGAACATTTCACAGGTCTTCCCACACGTGGGCACCACCATCGGTGTTCGGGTCGAAGTGTTTGATGATTACAGGAGAGTAGAGTACCTGTCAGCAGGTGCCTTAATGTTCGCTCATCCGCTTTACTCAGCCCCTTTGCAGGAGCCTGGTAAAGGCGGTGACTGTCGCAGTAATAGGAAATAATTTCTCTGAACCAGAGTTGCACTGTATTAACTTCCGAGTCATAGGAGCTGTGGTGAAAATCCCGGTGGGTAAGCACTCGGGCAGCCGCGTTAGCAGCCTTAATACTTCGTAAACCTTGATGACTAGGAGCCCAAATTATGCTTTTCGGGGTTCGATCAGTGACAGCCTGTTTTATAATATGGCTAGCAAAGGGGAATCTTCCTTTGGCTAGTAATCTTCTCTGCAAGAAAGCGAGAACACGGTTTTTTTAGTCTTCGAATTGCAATTCGTGGCAGCATGCGCTATTGCTACTTTCGCAGCCCGCTCTAAATTTTGTGCTCTGAAGCAGAGCTCGCAGACGTGCATTCCCAGGGGAACTACAGCGGCCGTGTAAAATCCCTTGGGAATAGGCCCTGCTACGTCTACGCAGTATACACCAGATCTGGAACGATGTTTACTTTCAAGGATCCGAGCCCACGTTTGTCTTCTGCTTTTTATGGGTGTGCGTGTTTATGTTAGCGGAGAGCGGAAAGACCCAGAGCATTTGGCGCCAAAGTTCTGGAATACGCTCTACCTCCTCTGGAGCACAGGTGTGTTGAATGTTTAGCCGGTTGAGCAGGTGGTGCTCGAGGGATGTCTGCATAGGCCGAGTATATTTATTTATGAGGTGAGCCTCCAGCAGCTCCTGGTAGGAGTTGAGCGCACCCAACGCCCGGAGTTTGTTGTTCGAGGAGGTCACTGGTGGATCCAGAGCTCTTTTTGTAGCCTTGCGGATAATAGCATCAGTTCTTTCGTCTTCTTGCTTGTTAGTGCGAAGGTAGGGAACGGAGTAGAAGATCCTGCTAGTCGGGATGGGATGAACAAGTGGAAGCGCGCCCTGCCTCGCAGACCGCCTCACTTGGTGGCAACATGGTTGATCATGCGCCCCATCTGTTCACCTACTCTTTTGAATTTCACAATAGTAGGGTCTGGTGAGAACCTATGGTGAGTGAAAAGGCCCAGGTTTCAGATCTCCTCCTCCTCTCTGATGGGAACACCAGGCAGAGAGTTTTGTATACTGTGTTAATTTTTAGATTCACTTTGACATGTAGAAGATCTTATTTAGTTGGAGCACGCTGGAGTCCACTGTCGTTGGCATACGCCTTGACTATGGATGCGGCCCGATGAAGGTATTCATGCATTTTCTTAAGGCTCCCCTCAGTGGTCCGAATTGTAAAGCCATCATGCATATACGAAGTGTTGAGTGCCTTCCACCCGGGCCAGTTGGCTTGGGAGGCGCATCATGGCTATGTTGAACAGGAGGGGTGATAAAAGTGCTTCTTAAGGGGTACCCTGTTGTCCCATTCAGGAATAGCCTCCGCCCAAAAATGCAATGTGGGCGTTTCATCTTTCTTTGTAGCTAAACGATGATGCATGCTACAACGTAATTAGAAGTTCATACGTCATTGTAGGCTTCACGTGGAATAACGTTTTCTTGCTTAGCTAAATGGTACCTGTACTATACGTTATTACGATTGACTACGCCTAATTTATTTTGGTAAAATGGGAAGACGAAACTTGCCTCAAGCATTTTTTTGTAAGTCACCACATGCGGTTACTACGTGCTGAAGTATAACCATGGAATAAAACGACGTATAAGCACCTGTATTTTTATATGCTAACCGCTTCTATAAATTGTTATTGGTACCTTGCTTGAACTCCGACATAAAACTACCTTTGAAATGACGCATTTGAGAATGGCCCTCGTTGAAGAGATGCCTCATGCAGTCATTTCCCCCCCCCCCCGCACCCTCACTCTCACCCTTCTTATTTTGTAAGGGCACTTGCTGGACTAAATTTAGTGACTGTGGTCTGCTATAGATAAAGTGAGCTTGAGGGTTGAGAATGCCGCCCTAGCGGGCACAGTTAGCATAAAAAAAATTCGGACATCAGGTTCTGAAATGACCTAGGCGGATCCCTTACGTACTTACATTGAGCGCGCAGAGAAATTTTGGTTATACGATTATCAAGGGGTCACCAAAAAACATTTGTATCATCCAAATTTCGTGTGAACAGAAAACATAATACATCCCGCAAAATTTAAAGCTGGCGTAGAATTCATTTTATTCTTTCTCTGTGCCGTAGCAATGCCACACATAGCTCTGGAGGAGTGCCAGTATTGTTTTGAGGGGTCAAAAATCACACAACCGCTTGTAAATATATGACCTTTGCGCACGCGGGGAAACAATGAACCAGATAGGTTTTCACCTGCGACAGCAGCCTCTTTCAAATATTAATACTGGTAAGTTCATTCAAGAGTGCGAAGCTACGATAGAAAGGAAAATGATAGGTTGAACCTTAAAATACTGGCAGAGAGCAGAATGGGAAACGCGTGACAGGAAGACTAAAAATTAGAAGGAAGGGGGGGGGGGGTGCTGCAGATCAGAATAAATTAGTTTGCATCTATAGCATGGCACGTTACACGTGCACGGGACTGGGTTGCACGGTATTAGATCGACTTGTGGCTGATGGGACAGACCTTAGACCTGTAATGCGTGTCGTCAGGCTTATAATTATGATAACGTGGATGAACCTCAGCACGCTTTGCCGCACTAGAGGAAAGTACTGCGGTGAAAGTAACCTAAAGAGCGCTTTTGGCGTGACAGATTGCTTGAAAAATTCATATTCCACTGTCCGTTGTTGTTATCGTGTTGGTACCACAGTGGTGTTGGCAATGTTTTTCTAGAGATTTACGGCTGCGCCCCCACGATCATAGAGTTGGAAGCTGTGCGCGTGGCGGACAACCTCGCATGTTGAAGTTGTTAGGCTCGATCTTTCGACAAGAATGCCCCTCCATTTTAATCCCTGGTTGTCTGGGTGCTACAATCAAGCTTGAACATTTGGTGTTGCTTTGTTGTGATGATTGGAAGTATAATGGGTGTGGTGAAAATGATGGTGAATATGACTGAAGTTCTAGTGCTCATAATAACTGATAATGGCGATGGTGGAAGAAGTTGCGGCAGATGGTAATATAGGCGGAAAGCTTATTTTAGTGATGGTTTTGGTGGTGGAAGGGCAGTGGTGGTGACAGTGGAAAACGCCGGCTGATGCTGGCGATGCAAGACATTGTTTGGCGGTTGGCTTGGTGAACAAAATGGATGACGATTGCTTGACGGAAGCTTGGTTGATGAAGGTGGAATAATAAAAAAGCACAAGGCAGCACTTGAAACCACTTGTTTCGAGTGTTTCCCATCTCGATTGCACAGAGAAATATATTTCTTTCAAAAGAGATCATTTCCCCTCATTTCACTTTCTAGCACGTTTTTTTTTTAATTCGTGCGCTGTGAACACCGTCTCAGTTTTCGTAAACCACGGAATTTGGCCGCGAATACGTTTACATTTCGTGCACCTACTTACATCACTTTTATATCCGCGATGTCTTGCTTTCTTGTAATGCTTAGAAGACTAGAAGTGTCACTGTGAACACCTACAGTAAATGTCTTACGTCGCCGCGCAATTGTCGAGAAATGAGTTCCGCCTCGCAATCGCCCCTTCTAATGGTACACCAGAATAAAGCCAGCACTAATTGTCGCCCCAATAGAAACGCTACTATGGCACTAATTGCAGACTCAATCACCTGAGGCGTACTTTAAGGTACAGGTAAATGTGCGTGCGATAATAAAATGCACCAACTTTTAGCTTCGACGTGCGTCAAGACGAGCCCCAGCAAGTATGACTTCAACCATTCGATTTTACCACCATGATTTTCACCAAAGCTTAGAACTAGCGGATGAGCCCATTTAAAAGTCATCGACGTGTCGGGGTGCCAGAATACACGATGCCGACGAGTACGAATGACATTACAGCACGTGAGTGGCAACAGTTAACCTAAATGAACCACTTATTCTTGCGTACAGTGCCCGCGCAAGAAGTGATGAACATCGATGCGACGCGCTTTCGGCAGACGTATACGCCTCTGGACACCATAAGCTGCCCACCATACTCGCCGGCTTTTCTGTGACTCTTATGCGTAAACACAGGCTTGCCAATTCTTATAATTTACTGAAAAAATGTGATGGCCGATTTTACCGCGATAGCGTTAAAAAACTCGTTTCGCAGTAACTCCATCGTCGGGGTCGTTGGTTGCAGCGAAAAATAATCTTATGCGTGACTAAAATATCAAGAACGACGCGAATGAAATAAATGATAATAAATCCGGGTATTTTGCGTAGAAGGTTAATGTTATACCACATAGCCATGGGTATGCGTGCGGACACATTGAAAATAACTTCATCTTCTTGGGAATTGCAGTGAAATTGACACTTGCTTTACTTACACACGTGTAATGTATACATGCTTCACAATACAGCATAAAATATTGCAGTAATAATGTATGGTACAAGCATCCATTGCAAGCGGGTGTCAGAACACGTGATTATCCTGATGACTTCGTGCTTTAAAACAGGCAACCGACTACAAGCTTCACACATGCTACGGTACCTGTTTCCTTAAGGCCACGTAGTGGATGCCAGCAAGTTGGAAAGGGTTTCAGGCATTAAGTGTTTGAAGTACGCACTAGGAACAGAAGACCGCTATCTCGTTCTACTCCTAAAGGCGAAGCTTTAGGATCCCCCGATTTTTTCCCGTACACTGCATTCATTTTCGGCCAAGCCATTATGTATTTGTTGCTAACGAGAGGCCTGAAGTTTAAAGCGCTGGCAGGACTGCGCTGTACTTTGCGCTAAAAAATCTCAATACTGAATCAATTAGACGTGCGTATTTATCCAATAGGCCTAGAGGCGTCCTAGAGCCTCTGCACATGTCGCCATTCGGAACGAGCGAGAAACTGATAACCAACTTGGCAGTAACCGCCGGTACAGTGTAGCAGCTCCTCAGTCTGCTCTATTTTCTTTTCGGAAGGTGGGAGGGTATTCTGACTTGTAACTAAAACTTAGCGCTGTTGCCATAATTGTCGTGCCAGTCATTACCGGAAGCAGTTGTTTGTGTTTAATAAACATGCAGGTTATACGAGGAGGTGCAAATTGAGTCTGTATTGAGTATGAGACATACAAAACTGAAATTAGACGTTGAATTAGCATGTTGACCAGTCATTTCACAGAGGGGAAACCTTATATCTGCCTGGCGCAACTGAAGATTGTGTTGGAGGGATTGGTGTTTTCTATGAAGAGTAGTGTGCAGTGTTATATTTCGTATCGTACAGCTTTAGTATTGTGCTACGTAAACAAACCAACTTTATTTTGCTTTTTGTGAAGTCCTGTCTGTGCCACTGTATAGCGCTTTGTGCAGTGTACATCCAGGTAGCAATGTTTTAAACATAGTGGAAAGAGTGCTAGTTACTTAGTCATCGTACGTTATCGGTACATTTGGGGTTGGTGAGTTGGTATATATGTGAGCTTTAGCGCCCCAAAACCACCATATGATTATGAGTTGCGAAAATTTCGACCACCTGGGGTTCTTTAACGTGCATTTATATCGGAGCACACAGGCCTACAGCATTTTCGCCTCCATCAAAATTGCAGCCGCCGCAGCCGGGATTAGATCATGCGATCAGTGGGTCAGGCGCTGAGTGTTTTAACCACTAGGCTACGTTGGGGGATTTTATGAGAAGCGTTGAATGTACTACAATTTGTTTACCAAAGCCAGATAATACAGGGAAAAAAATGTCAGCGTGACGCTGTCGTTGAAATTCTCGGATCGAAATTCAAAGGTGGCACGATTAAATTCTAGTTGTTGCATTTTTCAAAGAATATTTCAGCATCGCTTCCCATACAGCTATTTTATTCTGTAGAAGCTCGTCACGGTTGTGCGAGTGCTACAGAGCTGTTTCAAACTCCTGCATCACCGGCAGTCGACCATCCACTGTGCACCAGCACACACCATGTGCCACAAATATTCTAGCACCCTAATCCACCACAATCGTGGGTGGCAGAATTTGCAGTTCCCATGGCGGACATTTCTTCATTAGACCGCTTCCTCTTTCTGTCTTCGTCCACCTTTCATAGAGTATTGATGCACGAGAAATTGGCTCTCTTCTTCGTGACAGGCGCCTGTGAACACAGCACAACAGTAGCAACACGTGTCAACCTATTTCAATGAAACAAAACTCTCTATGAGCGTTTTGCGTATTCTAAACATCAAGGTGTATTATGTCCTGCGACCCTCGCACGCACGATCTCGGAGGCTCGGGCGTGATATTGATGGCCTATTCTAGTGAACTGGCAGCGCTGCGTATGCCCGCACTTCGGTTCACGTGTCTGTTCTAGTCGCGTCTTCCACGTTTTCGCGGTCTGCACCTATTCATACCTGCGCCATGGCGCACGTTGGTATGAAACGTCACGGAGTGAAAATTGCTTAGAAACAGCCGTTTTTACTTGTGCTTATTTTCAGTGCGTAAAACACTGTATGGAGCTTGGTGGGTACAGACACAAAAAAACTGTAGTTCGTGCCAGATAAAGCTCGCACTCTTGATCTAGCGGAAAGTGACACACAATGTAAATACAAGCAAAGAGTGCACATGACAGATCTCTTCATTAGAACGTCATCAAACATCGTAACTAAGCGAAATGAAAAAAAATACGGGAAAGCGACATAACTCTGCACACAGCAGGTAATGAAAGATGGGATATACAAAATGAAACGAAAATACAGCTGCACTGGTACAGCAGATAAAACTTCTATGCTAAAAGAAGGGAGAGGGGAGGAAAATAAAACAAAAAGCGGCTGATTCCTTTTTCTAGGCATGGGTGTAACACGAAAGTAAACGTGTCGTCACAATGACAGTTGGGTGTTTCTTGCGAAATGTATCGCCACAAGGCCGAAGAAATGAATGCTACCGCAACAGATTGAATTGTCACGCGAAGAACGACCAGCAGCTCGAAACATTTAGGGAAGAACTCAAGCACAAACTACACACGCAATAAGCATAGAGAGGACGAGCACGTAATACAATACAGTAATAGATTGACACTTAAAGCGCGCTGTTAAAAGCGAAAGAACGACGCACAAAATCAGTTCTGAGGACCGTCACAATTCATAAAGAGAGAGAGAGTTTCCTTGTTAATAGTAACAAAGATTTCTGCCAGCGTCTATATATTGCTGGCATGCCACTCTGTATAAAAATGGGGAAGGGGACTGAAAACTTTCAGCAAAGAGAAAAAAAAGACCTGAAAACAAAAAGTTGTGACCTGGCGAACCTGACAAAACTATACACATTGGGGTATCAGGTAAATCAAGGCTTTCCTATTTGAGATGTCGTATTCGTATCGCATTCCGGTAAGGCCAACATTAACCCGATTCTTTCTTCGTGTGTGAGCAGCACGCTCTGTTAGTAAGTGCGGCCGCGACTGCAAGTGATGTGGCCTTCCTGATCTCTTTAAACACTGTAACCTAAAAGCAAACTTGCAGTTGGCACAAAAAAGGTACAGAGCGCCCGAATCACGATATAAGCGCATGCCCCTGATCGGTCACGTGTGCACCGCAGTGCGTAGGCTGAGGACCTTTAGACCACTCGCAACGCGTACCCTTCGCACAAAGCGTTGATGTAAAAACAGCGAATTCGTTGTGATGACAAGGAACGAGAGCGGTGGTCTAGCATGGAGCACGGCAAGTTAGAGTGATAAAGAGGGAGGGCGTATGATGTAGAGCCGGCCCAGAGTATCGTCATTCTTCCTTGCTCTATTCTAGACAAAGGTGCACTCCAACGATTTAACCTCACGGCTGAAGTTACATGTAGGTGTCTTTGCGGGTCTTCGGCAGTGCGGGCCTCTCCATCTAGAAAGGCCGTCCACGCTTCCTTGCCGATAGAGTCATCAACCCGAGCGCTGCCTAAGCTGCCCATCAGATCATTACTGGGTGGCGCCCATGCCTTACCTGCGGTTCCAGGGCACGACTTGATGACCACCATGCCACCACTGCACGCCAGACAGCCGCACAGGCTCCTCACCTTTGTAAATGACATAACGCTTCTCGTGGCTTACGTAGCGATTCCGGTACTCTGCAGCATATCAGCCACCAATGAACTCCGTTCCTACTTTCTTTCTGGTAAATTTCGCTGGCCTGAGTAGTGCACCCACTACAAACTATGAAGCAGTGATACCTGTTTTTTCAGCCCTCACACCCGACAGCGCCACTACCCTTCCACGTACCATCGCGGAACTCCGCATCGCGATTAATGAACTGCAGGCGTCGATCATGTACATAGCTTCTCTAGGAACACTCATACCGTGACATGATAAGCAGCGCTGTTTGAAATGGACGCAAAAAATGCTTTTTTTTTAGTTGTTAAGACAGTACAATCGCTAGTGCCATCTGTTTCAAGCTGCTGCCAAGTAAGCTGCCGTGTTAGCTCGAGGTTGACAGGCTACGATCGTTTACTGATCGAAGCAGCCTGCGCGAGTGTGTATATTCACCATTATATATTGCCCGGCTCAAGGATTTGATGTTGCCACGCTCGCATGAAGGTGCACGAAGTCTAGCAGTAAGAAGCACCACGCGATAGCAGTATGGTTCTCTGATAGATAGTAACATTTTTACGTCTTGTGAAAGCAAGCGAAAGTGCTTCAAGCGAGACACAAAAGTACGGCGCAGGACCTCGCCACCGCTTGCGGCGTGTGCTATGGCTGCTTTGGCAATGAAGGCAGCACGCAAATATCAACGATGCTTTTGGTATCCGTAGGCGAACGGAGTACCGTGCCTGAGCCCGACACTGCTGAGAGCATCTTTTCCCTTCCTGACTGAACTCCTCGACATGGCTTGGTGATTCTCTACGCACCGTCATTGCTCACCTTGAGTGCGTACTACACCACCATAACCTTCCCCTAGATGGGCCTGCTCTGCTTCTCGTTATGCCTGAACACTTTATTGTGCAATTCTTTGCGTACGAAACGGCCGTTTAGCATGGCGGTTCTCCATTACGCGCAAACATTTGCTTCCGCGAGACAGTTCTCACACGAAGAACTGCCTGTAGTCTGCTACTTTTCTGGCCTGGTTCGCTTGTGGCTTCTACTAAGTATGAAATAGCAGGTGTTAATGATGGTGCGATGCACTCTCTTCTTGGCACTTTATTGGCACCAGTAATTTTCTCCTGCGCAGATTTTTCGTTATGGATATACATTTTTGAACAATATGCATGATTTCAGCTGTTAGTAGAGAATCAGTTTAATTTGAGGGGTATCAGAACCTTGCGAGTGATTCTACACATCTTTAACAATGTTTTACAGTTTTACGCGACTCGAGAGAGAGACAATTATTTCATGATAATGCGGGAGAAGTTGGCCCGGCTTTTCACCTTACATGCTACTTCAAGTACCGGTTGATGACTATGATATTTATAGTGATAAACCGATAACGCATACAGTCAAACACACGCGCTACACTATTTTAAACCTCTCCTTCAGACTTGTAGACCTATTTACTAAATTTATTTTATTTATTGCATACCTGAATCGACCTATTGGGCATTACAGCAGGAAGAATACAGACAAAAAAATACAAGTAAACACACTCACAAAGCGTGGTAACATACATCAATGTCCAAAATGTTTTACAACGTCCGGCGATACAGCTTCAACATTGTTATGGCTCATAAACAAAAAATGAAGAATACCTGAAGACATCCCCCTAGAGGGAAATTCTGGAACTTTCAGCGCATGATCGTGTCTTGACTAGATGCAAGTGGGGAACCTAATGTGCTTTTATCGCTCAATGCTGGTTGTAGAATAGTACAAAACATGAAAAAATTTCATTGTAAGGTTTTTCTGCCGATCTTGCAAAACCTACAATGATAACTAACTCTTGCTTTCCGTCATGTTTAATGTTCTTTAACTGTTGAGTACTAACCGAACCACCTTGTTTTGCACCTTTTGAAGCTTCTTACTGAGATCAGCTGTGTGCGGATTTCAACAAACATAACCGTAATCAAATGTGCTTTGAATGTACGTAAAATACAGCTGCTCTCTCAGTGTATGTTGTAACTGACATAAATTACGGCAAAACAAAGCTTGAGAACATACTGCTTTATTCCTAATGTGTCTAATTTGTTCATCTAACGTCAATCAGACGTTATAAAATACCTAGATATATCCTTCGGCTTTCTTTAGGTTCATGTTATTCATCGTATATGTGCAAGACTGAAATATGCGTTTCCTTGAAAAGGTGATGTGACCACATTTTTTAAGAATTTAAGGACATTTACCACTTATCACACCATGATTCTATAGTGTCTAAATCATCCTGCAGTAAATTATTATCACTCTCTCAGTCAGTCATTCAGTCAACGAACATTATTCTATCACTCTCTGTATGTCAAATTCTATAAATAACATGGTCATGCGCAAGCATTCTAAATGAAGATTTAACGTCATTTTCAATATTGTTATTGAGAAGCAAAAACAAAATGGGACAGGGATGTGATACCTGCGAAACACCTGAAGTTACTGGAGGATATGCAGAAGAGAAACCACTGAGCACCAGAGGCTGCCGCCTTGCGTGAAGATACTCGGCAACCCTACGAGAACATTAAAATCTAACTTATACATTTGTAATTTTGAGACAAGAATGTTGTACGCAACTACATCAAATACTTTTTTCTAAAATTGAAGAATGTGAAGTTTATTATTTGCGTTTTATCTATCACTGAAGCCAGATCGTGAAAAAATTCAACAAGAATATGAAAAACCTTGTCAAAAGCCATGCTGACAAGAGCTCTAAAGGTCGTTTTCTACTAGATGGGGCATGATTGAACTACCAGTTACGTGCTTCATTAGTTTACATGTTAAACTTGTGAAGGACACAGCCGGCAGTGATCAACAGAATTTCTCAATTCTCCTTTCTGAACAGGTACAACCCGCGCTAGCTTCCAATCATGCGGTAATGCAGGCTCAGGGGAAAGTATTATAAATTAATGAGAAAAGTAACAGCGCAATATACCAGAAAATGTTTCAAGAATAGCTGTCGGAACATCATCGAACCGCTCGCAGTGGACGGTGACATTTTCTGTAATAACCTAATCAAACCCTCTACACCGTACACAACCTCAGATTAATGTTACTCTGCCAAGTCACATTAATGATTCGAGAAAGTTTTGGCGTCAATACTGATGAGAAAAAACTACTTATTAGTCTGACCGTCTTTATTGTCGGCAACAATAATTTCGTAGTTCTTTAGGAGATCAATGGAATTATTAACTTTGCCGCTAAATCTAACGAACTTCCACAATACTTTTGAGTCTCCGACAAGCTTTTCGTCAAGATATACAAAATGTGTATGCTTAGCCCTTTCGGCTAAACGTTAAAAGCTGAACGTACCAGTGTACGTATCTGTTTATCTGCCTAGCCGCCTACGTCTGGGTGCTCCCATAAGCACCCCTCTAAATTTCGGTAAACGAAAATCAATCAGTATAGGAGAATCAGTCCATTGGTATGGTTTGACGCTTACTACGCACTGATCACAACATTAGTAATGCGACAATTCTGTTGCGTGCGTCGGTAAACCATTTCGGACAGACGTTTAGGGCCCGTACCGAAATACCACGGCTGGGTATTGTTAGGGGTATGAGGTCGATGGAATCCCACAACTGCCACCAGTTGTAAGGGGTCGATGTCGATGGCAGGTACGGCGGGTTTCTTTACGGTATAGCTGGCTCCCCGCCGTCGTCCGCATAGCCGATGCTCACCAGTGAGAAGACGCGTTCTTAAGAGACCGAACGAAGGTTTGCTTATATGACGAGAAAGATAAAACGGTACACTGATTCAGCAGACATTCAGCTCTATGTACAACAGAGCTTCAGCCCTTATATACAAAATGTTTCTGCTTTTATAGCCTATTGATTCTTTACATGGCAGTCGGATGAAGGCGGTGACCACTGTGGCCGCCAATCAGATAACGAGAAGTTTCAGTGGTCCGTTAACCAGAAAAGGTGCAGATATAGAACCAATCGGCCGAAGAGAAACACGGGCGGAAACGTCCAATGCGTAGCGTGAGCGCGTCTCACAGAACCACTCGGCCGAAGAGAAACACGGGCGGAAACGTCTAATGCGTAGCGCGAGCGCGTCTCACAAAGACGCACCCGACTTACGACTTCAAGACATTGCAGGGCGAGAAGGTAGAGTCCGGTGGAGTGAGAAAGTTGAGCACCTCTGGGGAGATGGCCGCTGACGCGAACATCAGCAGTGGTCTATGGCTGCTTTCAGCTCCACAACCCCCTCGAACACGGCAGTTCAAGTGCTTGATTTTGGAGAACGGCTGCTGCGACGCCTTCCCACGCTTCCGAACTGTCAGTTCCTTGCAACGACCTCGCGTTGGTGACAATCGCCGATTCAAGAGGTTGACTTTATGAGAACTGCCACAGTGGCGCCGTCTCACGCTACTCAAGCCCGTTCAACAAAAGGGTTGTTCGCGATGGTTACATCGAGTTCCTCGTAACCCGATCACAGCAAACTCTCAGGCTCACCTGCAGGACAGTGTCAGGCTTCTTCATTCCGTCCGGGTGCTGATATCGAGGAGAAAACCTTCTCGCAGACCGGCTCACGCACAAAGGCGTCTGCTAAGGCGAACTGGTGGGCCAAACATAACAGTATGTGCCACAGGTGATCGACATTCATAATCTACCAGGGAACCGTGACAACACGCCTGGGTAACTTTAGGCGTGAGCCTGAACAAAAAGCTAACGGCCGTATTGACCCAAGGAATGTAAAAGATAAGTGTCAGGGTCCCAGCCAAAATCGAACCCGAAGCCATCCCTGTAGAACTTCGTTGCCTCGCTGTCTGTGCCGCTTGAATTGTTCCCACGTTTTCTTGCCGTGACCGAAGGTAGCTGTTGTCTACCACGTAGGTCCTAAAGAAGTTTTTTTATCTATTCTCGCAAGAAGAGAGCCGGTAGCTCCCAGAACTTCCGGAAAAATAAGTAGAAAACTTGAGACACAGATGCAGTCGTTTATGAAAGAAGAACTTCGTCGTCATCGGGTCCGATAAAAAACCCAGGTGGCTAATACGTGAAAACAACACACGAACATAAAACACACTACACGTACTAATGGTACCAGAAAATCTTACAACTTATGTGAGGATCTTTAAGCGGTTGCAAAAACATGTCTAGTTCAAACGTCCCCGAAACAGTCTCACTGGTGAGTACTGCAACTAAGTCGTCAGCGACGTCTACGGCGAGCAGAGACGAGCACACGCAGACAGGGGCTACTGCCGAGCATTCGGGCCTACGTCCGACCGTGGACCTTGTGGCTGCAATAGCTTCCCACTGGCTCTGTAGACTATCGAATCTTGAGGTCAAGCGAAGCATGCCACTCCAACTCTTGAACTCTGCCAGGCACTCGGGCCAGACCACGATTGTGACAGTGGCGAACTGCCTCTACCCTGAACGAGCCCCACCTTCCATACTCCGTTGCACTCCTCGGGTAGACTCGTGGGCTTCTCATTCGGCCTCTTTTTGTGACCCTGTTTACAAGTCATTTGCCCCTGAAATTTTCGTGGTGCTCATTGCGCCACCTTTTTTATGCTGGTGACGTAGCACCTTCGTGCCGACGTTCCTCGTCATTGTCTTTACCCAGTTCACGCACCACTCTTTCGCTTATCTACGCACTCTTCTTCCGCTTATCCGGTGTACGTTTGTATGCCAGAATAAGCGCATTTGTCTTTCCTGGCGCCTATTGTTGTTTACTTCTACAATGTGGTGGCGTAGGCCATGTATGTTCCTGAAATTGTGTTGAGAACTAGATCAATTAATCGCAACTGAAGTGGTTGGCATGCCTTCATCTAGTTGACTTGATTGAAATCATGAAAAAGAGACGTGCCATCACTCACCCGTGGCACTTGTTGTTCTATTACACGCGCACCTCTTCCTCCTCTGTTACTACTAGACATCACTGCATATTTACATAATTGTATGCCAGTGTAAACTTTTGTACATGTACATGCATGTAAAAATGAAACAACACTACCCATATCTTCATCAATAGTTCTCAGAACTGGCGTAAATCTAGATTCAACCAGAATGTTGAAGGAAATTAGGAACATACTTTGCAAAATGCTCACTTTTTGTAGTTGGTTCTTCGAAAGACAGCAAGATTTAAACCACCTTGAGACAAGATTATACTGACCAATATTTCAGTTCACTCACATCCTGGTGGTTATATCTACACAAAAACTTAGGCGCGAACTCAATTATGTTGCCCGGATGACAGTTCATCCAAGTTTATGTTCAATGCAACACCTGCACAATCTGTGCGATTACGCATATCTTGTCTGTTTGCGTACAATTTGTACCACCTAAGACATCTTGCACAACAAGCTATTCTTATTTGTGCTGTGCTGTTATTCATGTCCACCACTAAGCGGTGTTTGTGATGGTATTTGCAGAACGTATGTAAATATTCCAATTGCTAAAATATTTTTTTCGTTGTTCCTGGAACGCCAAACGTCGATCGCTTCATCAAATATTACATTACCGTAAGGAAAACAGTGGGCTAGAGTCACATAAAACTAGGTATGGTTATGCCAAGACACTTTGATTCTCCACAACGCTGAAATAATTATGTGCGCAACGTACTTTGCTCTATTTTGTACAACATTCTTACAAACGGACAGAAAAGAGCTGCCTCCACATATCTGCACTTTGCACCTCACAGAATTATGCTGACTTTGCTCCAGCCTCCAGGGGACTGATTATTGTGTTTTATTGATGCGTACTGCCTCGAGCGCACGTGGCGTTCACGCTTTTGGAGCTCATGATTTTACAAGTTCAGCGATCTAGTTACCGACCCAGTTGACGCCTACATTAGCAATCAATATGCCACTTTATGTATAGTCCCGCATCTCGAACTGATGCGAAGTGTATTGCAGCATGCTTTTAAAACGAAACTTGAACGATGCTATTTTTATAGCGAGACCTCCAACAGTGGGGGGGGGGGGTGAAAAGTGGATCAACAATAAGTGATTGTCGATGATTGATATGTGGGGTTTAACGTCCCAAAACCACCATATGATAATGAGAGATGCCGTAGTGGAGGGCTCCGGAAATTTCGACCACCTGGGGTTCTTTAACGTGCACCCAAATCTGAGCACACGGGCCTACACAATTTCCGCCTCCATCGGAAATGCTGCCGCCGCAGCCGGGATTCGAACCCGCGACCTGCGGGTCAGCAGCCGAGTACCTTAGCCACTAGACCACCGCTGCGGGGCAAGTGATTGTCGTAATAACATGTTGTAGTAAACATCAGCTCTGTTTGTTCCTTCTGAAAGTAAGTATGAAAGCCCTAAGAACTTTGCTTTGATCACAAATATCGGAAAAGAGCAGCGACAGCAGTTTATCAGTGACCTATATATGCACTATAAATAGAAGGTCTCACGAATTTTATTGCCCCTTATTAAAGCTCGCGAACCAACACTGCCATAATTAAGAACTTATAAAAGGAACTATGTTTAAAAACAGCTAAAGATGTCCAATGAACTTTCCGATTTCAGCTCCTTTACGACAAAATACCTTGCTATTTGGTGACATACTCTGCCTAGGCTGACTATACGATCTCACTTTCTTGGTCTTTTATTTCGCCATCCGTTAGTTCAACACACTTTTTTCCACCTAAATTGTCATGCTTGCCTCTGTTTTTTCTAATTTACTACTTCCGACGTTCGGTCTCCCGGCATTGATAACTTTTGCCCACGCCATTTAAAGTTGGACGCTTCTTTGTCTGGCCAGCACTCCATTCCTACAAAAATCAATACCTTTTGAAAGATCACTTTGCAATTCACCAAAAGGTGGAGATGTCGTTCCGATTGTTTAGAAAGGCGAGACATCTAGTTTCACAAATGGCGTGTGTCTATTTATCGATAACAAAGTTTGGAGTTTTGCGCACATGAACCGCGTTATAATATAAGGCGCTCCATAGTGGGCAGCTGCAGAGAATTTCAGCATCTAATGTTCCGAAATGCATAGTGTCATCGCAAAATCCTCGGGCTTCCGGCGTTTTCCCTCCATCGAAGTGGGACTGCCACAGAGTGATTCGAAGCAACAACCTTACGCAGATGTCTGTTTTTTCATTATTAATTCAAAACTGAATTATCGGTTAAGGTGTCTTTTATATACTATGTTTCTTCTCCCAAAAACACCGTATGATTTGGAGGGACGTCGTAATAGAGTTCTCGGGACATCTGATCATCTGACATTCTTAAACAGGCACATGAATAGCGCAATATACGGTCCTGTACAAATTTTGCCTGTACAACTTCTTACAATTGAGGCGTAGTTGGTGCTTCTATCAGCTCAGCTTGACTTCACATGCAAGGACTGGTACAAACTAAACTCGACCAAGTGTCTGAATCTAACCGTTCATTTTCTGCAGTGCTAAGCTGTGTCGTCAATAAATCTGGTGTATAGCCAATCCTCGAGAAAATCCATTTAAGCAACACTTTTCCTGTAGCTCAGCAGATTACCACGTCTGGGTTTTTTTGAGACTCGGTTATTACTTCACACCTTTCAATAAACAATATTTAGCATTCGCTCTATCAACTACAGAGCCTCTGAAGAAGCCGCGTTTTTTACCTGGTTTTCCGTTGAGGCACTCGTTTTTGCACACACTGTTAAGGTGTTTATTAGCCAGCACTCAGCGAAAAAGCGTAATGGCGATAATCACAGGCAAGCATGGACTCCAAGCGTGAGTGGCTTCTTTTTTGGAGATGACCCACAACAAGGCGTTCAATAGTACAACCTATTTCTAATTTCTAAGGCTTCAATTCCCTTTACACATCATTTATAGCCTACATAGAAGAGTATGCTCCTGCATATGTTTTATCTGATTCACGTTTTCACAGGATTATGGGCGTCGTACCACATTGCGATGCCAATGGCTACATTGCGATCTCGGCTATGCTATAGCCTCGTTAAAACTGACGATTGAACTTTAAACAATAACCGTGGATGTGTCTCTCTGGTCTGGCAAAATCCAGGTTCTGTCCACATTTACCTGACAAATTTTAATTGATTCACCCGTCATCATGCGCTCTGGTGGGTTTCATCACCAATTAATCTATAAACTGTGGTTACTAAGCCTCGCGACGAGAACATTAAACCTATGATGTGGCACTTGCTTGCATCAGTTCACGGTGTATCCAGCTAACCTTCAGTGAACCGAGTACCAACTCAAAAGGTGGCACTGATGTCATAGTCTTCTGCTTAGTCAACCACTCGAGATGGCCGACCTATAGTGTAGTCAACTGGCATCATCTCTTTCGCGCGTACTTGGCTCCACAAAAATATTTTATCTGCTGCATTCCTCATCTTACCCGTATCCGAAGTATCAGTGTAATTCACCCAGAAGTAGGCTCATCAACAAGGAGCAGCCTTATTTATTTATGTAAGAAGGACCACATCCACAAAGCGTATAGGAAAGCGTGTATATCGTGTTAGAGACAATAGTGAAGGTAGCCATAGAGGCAATACGTTTTGAAAACATGAGACAAAGGTTCTAGTTTTATCGCAATTGTAAAGTTTATTTGGCTGCATCGTTCAGAAATACTATGCTGCGTTAAAACTATGTGTATTTTAGGAAAACTTATGCTCAAAAGATTGAAATCTAAGGACACGAATAAAAACCTGGACCAAAGCTTTTTTTCATTACAAGCGCAATAGGTAGCGCTATATTCTCCAAGCTATGGAGGGTAGTGTTGCGAATCCACCTCCGTGATCCCACCGCTGACCTCCACTGTTGCGAACGACGGACCGATCCCGCCGAAGCCACCACTGTTGCGTAGCGTATGTTTATCAGCTCGCGACTGCTTCTGCGCAGAGCCGATAAGACGAGCGGACGAGACGACGGTGAGTTAAACAAGGTTTATGTACAGCATATTTACAGAGGCGTTACAATTTCGGCACTGGGGCCGACAGAGACTCGAAGAGCCGAGCTCTCTTCTCTAACACATAGGTCAGCCCTTCGCCTAAGACCGCTGACTCACACACATGTCGGCCCTCCGACATGGGGACTCCTCTCTCTAGGACTGCCGATCGCGACGCGCCGCAGGGCTTCTTTTATTTACACCGGGTCCACCCAAAATGTCCAATCAGAAGCGCCGCTGGTCGTCAGGGCAGATTCCGCCAATGGGGGCCGCCGCGCCATGCGTCAGACCACCCGACACGCGGCCGCCGGCTCGCTGTCACGCGCGCAGCTGACTCAATGCACGTGGGCCAGAGGGGCGCCGCGCGTGTTCACGCCGTCGAGGTGATCGCGCCAGGCCGACTGCGGGCTGGCCTTGACCCAGATTGCCTTGTTCAGAGGCACGGTCGTTTGACGAGGACTCGCTGGCATAACAGCACCCCCGCCGCCAGACAATGCACCGGAAAGACGAGCTGCTTCCACGGGGCTCGGATGTCAGGTGCGCTCGTTCGCCAGGTCCCTCCAGGTTCGCCTCCAGGGCCATGGGGAGAATACAGCTCCAGACTGGTCCGGGAACACATCCCATTTTTGACGACGGATCCCAGCTCCACTGGCCTGTCGCCACAACTTGTCGACCAGCTTCACTCGTCTCTTCTGACCATCTTCGGTTTCAGCACTTGTTGATGGTTCTGCAACTTGCCAAGAACGGTTCGACAACAGACAACACACGACACAAGCAAGTGCCCTCGGTCACCCGACAGAACACCAGACAAAGTATAGTACAACATATACCTATCTACGTGTTTATCGGAATTTTGTTCCCTCTACGTCAAGAGGCACATGTGGGACACAAGACTCTTAAAGTAAGAACTTGAATTTTTCACAATTACAACAACGCAACGAATTAGAATACCACATAAAGTTGGCCCCTTGAGAGCACTCTGAACGAGAGCGCTCGGCCCAGGTCGTGATGAGGTCAAAATTTTGCCCCGAATCGCCAGCAAGAAACCGAAAGGTTGAGAAGGTACTAACTAAACGCACTGCTCAATGCACCTGCATTAACGTTTACCTTTCCCTTTTTTTTTCTTTAGCGAACGTCAAAGTTGCGCTGTGGAGCAACATGCTCCACCTCAGTAACCGGCCACTTTTAGGCGACGATACCTATGCGGCACCAAGAGCGGCTCACACTTGCGACGTTCCACAGGAGAACAACGATACGGCTTGCTAGGGATTGGTTCCTCACAAGTTAGCTCTATTTCGTGTTCGATCACCGTCGTGTCTCCGGGACGGTCCGAGAACACATATCCAAACTCGGAAACAATCCTTTTCAGGTCCTCCTCCTGGACTTCACTTAACCTAGGCTTTAGGTTCAACTCCTCCCAGATTACTTTCGATCCCCCTTCGAATATATCAGTAGAACTCCAAATTTCTGCTCCCTCTTCCTCTGAAGCATTCAACAGCTGATTGACGACTGCTTTCAAGTTGTAAATTTTGTTCTGCCGCCTTCCTACTTGCACCTCATAATTTGTATCGCAAGGCTTCGATAATACTTCGGCGGGCCCTTCCCAATCAACCTCAAGCTTGTTCCTTTTGAACGGCTGCAGCAGCATTACCTGACTCCCTACTTCAAAGTAGTGCTCCTTCGACAGCACTTTTGCCGCGTTTTTCTGGCTTTCCACTAGCGCTTCAATTTGGCTTTCCGCTAGCGCTTCAATTTGGCTTTCCACTAGCGCTTCAATTTGGCTTTCCACTAGCGCTTCTATTTGGCTTTCCACTAGCGCTTCAATCGAGAGATCCTCACTCTGCTCTCGAATGAGCGTTTCTCGATCAACTCTCGGCAGCTCGCTCCAACTTTCCGCTACAGGCGAGAGCATTGCAGCCCTCTCTCTCTGATCCAATGGCGCCATGTCGTCTCCCCTTTCTCCGGAAACCGCGCCGGTCGTGTCGGCGACGGGCCGCTCGCGTGACTGCTCACATGACTCCTGCGGAAACTTTCCTTTCTGGGGTTCCGTCGACCCGCCGACAAGGTCACTTGAGAGTTCACCGCATGGAACCAGGTCCAGCTTCCGCGAAAGCTTTCGCGCTTGCGATCGCGTGAGGGCCATGCACGCTAAGTTGGGGAAGAACGATTTGCCCTGCTCTTTGAGGAGCTGCTCCGAGTTGTTGGAGAAAAGATAAGGAAAACGATCGTTCAGCGCGGCAGACACAGCCGCTTCGGTGCGAAGCTTAACGAACGGGCCTTCAATGACAACCGTGGCGATTGGTAAGCAAGCACTCTGCTCCTCGGCGACTTGCCTAATCCACGCGCATTCTCCTGTAAAGTCGTCCGGAGACACCAATGAAGGATGGACCACATCCATGGTTGCCGCGGAGTCTCTAAGTGCTCGACACGCTTTCCCATTCACACTAATTTCTTGGATATACGGCTCCAACAACCGCATGTTCTTTTCCGATTCTCTAATTGTTGCAAAAGCAAACTTTTGCTTACAGTTTATCGCGATGTGCCCTTCCTTTTTGCAGTTGTAGCAGATTAGTGGCTTCCGTGATTCAAACGCCCGTGTGGTATCAGTGCGTTGTTTAGAAACCTCACTCGATTTTTCCGCTTCTGTTTTCCCTTCCTCTACAGTGTCCTTCGTAAGAGACGGGTCCTTTTTGAAATTACGGTGCGGAGCGGGTTTCCGTTGATCAGGTTTCTTTGAAAAG
Organism: Rhipicephalus microplus; assembly: GCF_043290135.1. NCBI lineage: Eukaryota > Metazoa > Arthropoda > Arachnida > Ixodida > Ixodidae > Rhipicephalus > Rhipicephalus microplus. The sequence goes on from NC_134705.1 coordinate 135,931,120, forward strand.
CCCTCTTTTCTTTCATCCTTTTCAACGCGCACTGCCCTGCTATGCAACTTTCGGCGAGTATAATACTCCTCAGCTAACTCTGCTGCCTTGTTTAGCTGTACTTCACCAAGTTTGTCCTGCAGCCAAAGTTTGACATCCTCCTCGATGCAGCGGTAGAATTGCTCCAGTGCAACGCATTCCACCACTTTATCGCGGTCGTCATAAACACCTTCGCCCTTGAGCCATTCAATCAAATCGGCTTTAAGACGAAACGCGAAGTCAACGTGTGACTCATTCCCCTTTTTAGCATACCGGAACCTTTGCCTGAAAGCCTCGGGTGACAACTTATAACGTCTCAAGAGCACTTCCTTAACCTCGTCATAGCTCTCGAACGCTTCCCTCGACAAGCAAGTTATCGCGTCGGACACTTCGCCGGGAAGAAGAGCTAGCAGGTTCCGCGCCCAAAGAGACTGCTCCAAAGCATTTCGCTCACAGACGTGTTCAAACTTGACGAGATACTTCGCCATGTCCTCGCCTACTACGAACGGTGGCAGTTGGTCCCGAATTCTGAAACCGCTGACCTGAATCGTCGGAGAAGCTACGCTAGGCGCCTGCGAACACTGTAGGATTGCCAATTCTAGTCGTTTCAACTCTAGGCGCTCTTGTCTCTCGGCCTCCTCGCGCTCGCGAGCTTCTCGCCTTTCTTCACGTTCGCGAGCTTCGCGCCTTTCTTCACGTTCGCGAGCTTCGCGCCTTTCAGCCTCCTCACGTTCGCGAGCTTCGCGCCTTTCAGCCTCCTCACGTTCGCGAGCTTCTACTTCTCGCCTTTCAGCCTCCTCACGGCGTGCTTTGATATCCACCCAGGCCTCATCAACTTCCTCAGCCGACACTCCCTCATCCTTCATGATCTCAAGGATCGCTTGCTTTCGTTTCGCACGGCCCAAAGTAATGCCGAGTTCCTCACAAATTTCGATGAGTTCCTTCACTTTAAGGTTCTCCATCGTTCACACTAGCCTCTTGCTGTTTCCCCTGTTAAGAATCTACTTGCCGTACCCACTATAAGCCTACTAGCAAGACGCGCAAGCAATTTTTCACACTCCCGTGTTTACCTCCTCCGCATTAACTTTGGTTTCAAAGCACTTCGACTTTGCTTGAAACGATCAAAGCTCACTCTAATGCTTCACACAGCCCTTCTCTAAACTACTACAACCTGAGCTAGAGTAGTCTGGTGAACTGAGGGGAAAACATCACGCACTCACCGCCTCGATGTCGCTGACGCCGGCCGATCCCGCAGCTGCCAACCACTGTTGCGAATCCACCTCCGTGATCCCACCGCTGACCTCCACTGTTGCGAACGACGGACCGATCCCGCCGAAGCCACCACTGTTGCGTAGCGTATGTTTATCAGCTCGCGACTGCTTCTGCGCAGAGCCGATAAGACGAGCGGACGAGACGACGGTGAGTTAAACAAGGTTTATGTACAGCATTTTTACAGAGGCATTACAATTTCGGCACTGGGGCCGACAGAGACTCGAAGAGCCGAGCTCTCTTCTCTAACACATAGGTCAGCCCTTCGCCTAAGACCGCTGACTCACACACATGTCGGCCCTCCGACATGGGGACTCCTCTCTCTAGGACTGCCGATCGCGACGCGCCGCAGGGCTTCTTTTATTTACACCGGGTCCACCCAAAATGTCCAATCAGAAGCGCCGCTGGTCGTCAGGGCAGATTCCGCCAATGGGGGCCGCCGCGCCATGCGTCAGACCACCCGACACGCGGCCGCCGGCTCGCTGTCACGCGCGCAGCTGACTCAATGCACGTGGGCCAGAGGGGCGCCGCGCGTGTTCACGCCGTCGAGGTGATCGCGCCAGGCCGACTGCGGGCTGGCCTTGACCCAGATTGCCTTGTTCAGAGGCACGGTCGTTTGACGAGGACTCGCTGGCATAATAGTAGGAAGTGAATTTGTATAAAGAACTTCTCTACCACCACTTTATCTAGCAGTAATTTTGCGAGTAAGACATGTGTGTGAACTTCCTGCGGCCAAACAGTGGCGTTTGGAAATGCGAGGTATTCATTGACTTACATACAATTTTACAGATAGACGTGCTGTAATAAAGTGCTACTTGGCTTGCTATACAAAAGTTTCTATATGACGTACTGCATAGTAAAAATTGTTCAATTATAACGATGCATCTAATCAGCATTTTCAAACACCAATAAATGAACATGTAGCCCGGACTACTATGCACGATGGCTCGAGTTTCTTGGGCAGACGAGTTTGTGCGGACCTCGTTCTGTGGCGGCCACAGCATGAAGATTGCGGAGCGCGTGATAGCAGCTTTGATAAAAATGGCTACAAAAACCTGTGTGGCATGGGAAACGCACGTTAGGCATTTGCGGCTGTTATCAAAGAAATATCGCGTGCGAACGTGTCAGTACCGCCACTCAGTCAACATTTTGACAGTGCAGTGACGTCAGCGTGATTGTCACACTATCTTTTTGCCAACTCAACACATGCCTCCCACAGGCTTGTTCGTGGGCGTATGTCCTCTTTCGAACAGGTTATTTCGTTCCACCTGCAGGATAGAAATTTCTACTTTCGAAGGCAGCAAGGGTCGACACGTGGCAATCTCGTGCTGGTCGTTTTGCTTCTATCAAATATTGCCGCTAAATGTAAAGACAGGTGGTCACCAGCGGCGCTCGCATCATGGCGTCAACGCAGTTGTGATTGGATACATCGTGAGCGCGGTGGAATTAAATGCGGGGCATTGTGCCGCGTGGCGACAACGCTTTTACTTCTACGTGCGTGTGTGCATAATCTGCGTGATAAAGCTGGTAGATTAAAGCTGCCACTCAACGTGAGTACTGCTCTTCAGCAAGAGCAAACGTGGCGGGCGTACCCGATCTTCGCAGCAGGCGTCTGTCTATCAAACGGATTGACGCGTGAACTCGCATAGGAACACCTTGATTTTGGGAAGTCCTCAGTTCAAATCGTGACTGTGTTGGTGCTGTTGCGACTGGCAAGCGTTTGATGCGGTGAACGCTAAGCGGCAGGTTCTTTGTAAATAAAATAATTTGGTGAGCCTATGTGCAAGGCTGGAACCATAAAAGTGCTTTGATAACCTAGCTTCTCGGAGATGTTTAAATTTGTCGTGTACTCCTGTGCGTTGTCGACTACAATGTGAAGACAGCATCAGCTCTGTCGTAAACTTGTAGCAGTTAGCTAGGGCTTAGCGACCAATAAACTTAGCTGTCTTCCCTTCTTTGATAAAGATTCAATTAAAAGGCAATTATCCCGGGTGCATATAGTAAGACTATAATCAGTACGGAGGTAAAAAATATAGTCCTAATTAGCAGTATACTAATCTTTATCATAATAGTAAGAAATAATTAGCTTACTTAGCGTGCTCAAGATTAACGTCACGTAATTAGCGTAGCTTAGTTAGCCTAAAAACTGGCATGCTTTAGTTAGCCTGGTTCTAGCTTTACATAAGGCAATACATAAGTCAATATCTAACCTCAGTGACTTTTTAACGCAAATCCTTTCAACTCAGAAGACACAAAGAGTGTCAGCTTAGGCTCTTACGGTTCCTCAACAATCAGATACCATAGACGCTACTCAACTACATAGCATGGTGCTAGATATACTGTCTGAATATGTTCATATTCTGAGCAACCTGTTCCACAGGAGCAGTCAGACCATTGTGCGCCTCAGCCAAGCACAAGTAATGCTACAGATATAAAAATGAAGAATCGAGCGAACAAACGTATACGATCGCCTATCTCTGCGAATTAATAAAAAATATAAAAAGAATGAGTTGTTATTTGAGAGAGAAGATGCCAAGAAGGATAAAGCATGCGCCTCTGCGGTGCTCTCAGCGCCATGGGTCCACTAAAGATACTTCAGTGGAATTGCCGATATATATTCTCAGCCTCAACCGACTTACATTATCTCTCTAACCAACTTAACACCAATATTATATTTCTACAAGAAACTTGGCTTACATCTGATAACAATTATTATTTTACAGGACTTCGTTCTTGTCGATTAGATCGTAAAAAACGTGGTGGTGCTTGAATGATACTAGTATAAAGTTAATTATGTGATAAAGTGAAAAATTACTTTCAGGATGTCGGACTCTGATTCTGAAATATTACCAATAGATTTGTTGCTGCCAGGAAACCACCCTTTTCAATTATAAAAAGTTATTTCCCCACTGGTGTAAAAAGTACAAGTCACCTTAGTGCCGCTTCGGCAGCCTGTCGAAAGGAAGTGGTTCTCACAGGTGATTTTAATTCTCATAATTTGTCTTGGGGGAGAAAGACAGACCTGTGTGGTAGACGGCTCTGGGAGTGGACTATTGACCGTAATTTCTCGTGTATAAATACAGAACACATAACAATTGTTTGAGGTCAGCCTCGATCAGTGTTAGATTTCACGTTTTGTACCAGCGGGATTATTATATTGTCATGGTCCATGGTTGGCTTTGCAACAGCGACCATCTTCCGGTAGTTTTTAACATCTTATGTCCAATAACAATTTTAGAGCAGCAACCCAGAGTATATGTCAACCATAACAAATTTCAAACCTGTTTGCGTTCGGCCACTGCAAAACATCAGAATGACAATGGTCAGGAAATTGCATCTAAGATCGGCTCCATACTAGAAGGATGTTCGAAAAAGTCAGAGTTCGTTACTCCATTGAGTGAATAGCCATCCTCTCGTTGGTGGACTGATGAATGCACGCGCGATTACAGAATACAGAAAGCCGCTTGGAAGAAGCTTCTCCATAATAATGCCCAAAAAATTGGAAAGACTATCAGCTTTTTGCCGGTGTATTTAGGCGCACTGTTAAACACGCGAAAGAAGAATATGACAGTCGACGCTTTGATTATCTTTCCAAATCAAACAATAAGCGTGCTCTATTCGCGTATCTGTAGTCAAGAATGGTACTGCCAACATCTTTGACTTAACAATCGTGTATCTTGGCGCTGCAAGAGATGACCGCCTTTCTGGAAGAGGTTGCTAAAGGTTTAGAGCGCTGCTTTGAAACAGATCTCTCGACCATTCGCAACATATTTGTATCAATGCATGAATTTGCACAATTTCCTGTATCCGACTAGACCTAAACTGTACTTTGTTTATCAATGACTGCCCCTGAATGGAATGGAATTCCAATTCTATGTCAAATGTTTAACTTTAATAATCCTTTATAGTTTTTTAGATATTGTGAATCATTGTGAAACATTGAATAACTCATGGACACCACAAGATTGAAAACTAGCTTAAATAAACTGTTGATGACGAAACGAGATGGCAGGTACATATTGGAAAACATAAAGTCAATTGCCTTGACGTCAAATCTGGTAAAATTGATTGAGAAAATTGTCTATACTCCAATCAATAGATTTTTTCAGGAAAGTTCTGTTCTAAGACCCCGTCAAATTATGTTCAAGGCTGGGTGTTTCATATAGAATGCTCATCTTGATTTATAAAGTCGCATACAGTTAGCCCGATGGGACAACAGATATGCTGCTTTAGTTACTTTAGATATCGCTAAAGCATACGATACTTAAGAGCAAGGTATTCCGATAGATTGACTGGAATCCCTCGAATTTCCGGCATACATTGTAACGTGAGTTCACAAATTACTTTTGGGCAGGAAGTTCCATTGCTTCAAAGGCGGATTTCATCGAGTACACACAGTGCACACAAACGAGAGGAGTACCACATCGCTCAGTGCTGTCCCCGGTGTTATTTATTGTGCTTATTAGCACTATTACACGTAACCAGGACGTAGCAAGTAGGTTTATGCAGATGATATCGCCCTCTTTGCGATGGCAGACACCATAAGGACGTTATACGACCGCCTTAAGTCTTATCTTGACATCATGGAGCACTAGCTTGATGCCAATCACTTCTTACTCAATCGGAGCGAATGTGCCATTTTTGTCGTCCCCCTAAAATATTCCGCGCACATTTAATTAAGTTAACATTCTGAGGGCATACCACAGGTGGAATCTAATGAATATTTTTGGGTAATATATAATGCATCTCTAAACTGGCACCAACACATTCAATACATAGCTGGAAATGTTTCAACACATTGAAACGCGCCGCCGGAACGTTACGTAGGATAAGCAACTACCGAAGAGGCATAAGAAGAGATACACAAGTAATGATCTATCGAATGTATGTTCGCCCTATTCTGAAATTTTTATGCGTGCCTTTGTCTGGTGCTGGAGCCTACACAATGCGGCCTCTCATTCTTTTAGAATAGGAATTGTTACGCTTATGCCTTAGTCTCCTTAGAACAGTTTCTAACTGCGTTCCATACCTAGATTCGAGAGTTCCTTCTCTTTCGTGCAGGTTTTGTATCCTACAGTTCAGACGTTTCTAAGAGTTTATGTGTCACCGCTGCAGCAGTCACAGACATTATTCATATATCCTTTCTGGAATCATTTTTTTGGTGTTAGATGGCCACGGTTTCAAAACCGACAAATAATATTTGTACACCCTATCGGAAAAATTCTCATGGTGGATACTGGAAAACATGGTGGGCGTAGTGGAAATAATAGTGGGCATGGTGGAAATTATGATGGATATGGTGGGACGTAGTGGAAAATATGGTGGATATGCCGGGACATACTGGTTGGTATGGTGTACAGATGATGGGTAAAGTGGAAATGATGGTGGAAAGCAGAGGCTAGATAGTGGGCAATAATGGGACACTCTGCCCACCATTGCGATAATGCTGGGAAGCCCTAAGCATATGGTGGGTGGTGCTTATTATGGTGGGCTACATGGTGTACCAAGCTGAGCAACTCTTCCCACCATTGCGACAATGCTGGGAAGCAGTAAGCAGATGATGGGTGCTGCTTGTTATGGTGGGCAACATGGTGTACCAAGCTGAGAAGCTCTGCCCACCATCGTGATAATGCTGCGAAGCAGTAAGCAGATGATGGGTGGGCTTATAATGGCGGGCAATTTATATAGTGTACCAAGTTGGGGTCTGTACACTACATGTTCTACCACCATGATTTCCACCAAATTGTACGGCCTACCGACCGAGCCTGTAGAATTGTGTTATCCGTGCTTTCGGGTTTCAGAATACACGATTTCGACGATTAAGTATGACAATACAGCGCAGCCTTGGCATCAATTAACCTAAATGAAGCATTTTTTATTGTGTATGGTGTGCGCTCAAGAAGCAACAAACATCGATGCGACGCGATTAAAGCACTCCCAGAGAACGTAAGTGTCTCTCACTGACAGCCGCCGGTCGCACTCGCCGGCACTTCTCTAGTTTTTGTACGGGAACTCAGAAGTGGCAATTCGTATGCTTGGTGAACCAATATGATAGCGTAATGTTTCTGGCACACTGAATTCGTTTTGGCCAAGCCGTTATGTAGTTGTTGCTTTAGCGAAAGAGCTACAGCATTGCGCTGGCACGACCGCCCTCTACATTGCGCGAAAAGCATCCCAATACTCAATCAAATAAATTAGGCGGGCGTATCTATGGAATGAGCCTAGAAGCGTCATAAAGCGTGAGCAGATGTCGCCCTTTAGAACGAGCGCGAAACGGATAATAAACTTGGCAGACCCCGCCGGTAAACTGTTGCTGCTCCCCAGTCCACTTGGTTTTTTTTCTTGAAGTTGTAAATTGTAAAAAAAAATATCACTAGTGCCATTAACACAGTGGCAATTGTTACAGGCAGCAGTTGCTTGTGTTTAATAAATGTGCAATTTTTAGTTGCAGGTGTAGATCTTGTCTATGTTGTGTACACGACAAACATAACTTAAGTTGAACCGTAAGTTTGTATGCCAACTAAGTATTCAACACACCATCAACGTCATGTTGGTATGGCGCAGTGGTTAGTGTGTTCGAGTCGGGATCCGCAGGTTGCGCGTTCGATCCCCCATGGCGCCTTGCTTTTTTTTACGGGACGGGTGTTTTTTATACCATTTTTCTAGAATTTTTTTTATTTTTAGTGGCAATTCGTCACGGTGATTTTGACGTCATTTCACGCTCAAGCATTGACGGCACTGCAGCACCCATCATACCCACCATGCACCATGGTGGGCGTTTCCCACCATTCACCCACTACATTAATTCACTATAATGGTGGGTGGTGGTTTCCACCATGCCCACCACTCGGTTTTATTCGATAGGGCAATGTTTACTGGACCCGCTGAATGTACATATTGGTGAGATCGCAATAATTGAGCAATAAGTGGACCAATTTTACCGTGTTTTCTACGACCCGCTTATGTAACGGCTGCACGATTTCGCAGGCGTGCCACTATGGACAGCTTCACAGTTACATAACTCACGAATTCAACTGAATATCGGCACTTATTATATCCTTAGCGCCGATCCTCTTGTGAGACATGTAAACTAGAAGTCACAATTACGAGGACATGCTGCAGGGTGCAAAAACTAAATTTCTACCAACACAGGTCAGGTCAGGCTCTTTCTCCAATATGTGCTTTCTGTGGCGAGCCAGAAACTATGGATCATTACTTTTTGACATGTAGACAATTTACTACAGCTCGTAGATCCACATGGAAAATCCTTTGTGTGTGATTGGAATGAATTTATACATGCCCTTCATGATTCTGTCCTTTGGAGCCTCTTTTTATGGTTTTGCCAGTGCGAAAGAGACAGTGCGGAATTATCTGAATGAAACAGAAAGACTAACAAACTAATGGTAATATTCTGTGTTGACAAACGCATAACTTGTGTATTTTTCTTTTTATGTTAGGTTTTGATCCAGGTTATTATCTATTACTAATGCAAAACTTTTATAGTAGGTATAGATCAGTGATAAATAGAATTTCATTCTAAAATTTGTAACGTTTCCGATTTGTAGTTCCTTTACTCTAAAATTGAATAATACTTTAGAGGACCACTTCATTATTGGCCGATTCCTTACAGTGGGTATGAGCTCCAAGTGAAGGGCAACAATCACAAGAAGAATAACAGCGTGCTTGAATGTACAGGCTGACCATCATGATTAACACGTGACCTCGGGTTACGCTGCAGTCGTTATGTTGTAACATGCTCGGCCGGTACTGATCTCAGAGACAGCAGTGCTAATTATCTCAGCACGGACTTAGTGCAGCCATTAAAAACTTCAAAGTAATTTAAAACCCCCCGTGCCTCTACAAATATCATCACAAAATATTTCGCACACTTTTATTGCATTGGTGCACTTCTGCACTGAGTGGAACGACAACTAAATGAAAGAACATGCCTGTGGTTTGAAAACACCACCGAACTTAGCGACCATCCTTGACGGGATGACTGTTTCTAGCGTAACCAAATAAACGCAACGCGCTGAAGGGTGGATTCGACATTTTTGTACTGGTGGCTCTTTCATAAAGGCAGTCGCCAGAGCTCGAAAAGATCCCGAGTTTCAAGAAACTTGGGCGAAATTCGGCCGATCCTGCATAGCACCCCCGGTTTTGTTACGCCTTTTAGCATCGCTATCTTGCTTAGACACTATTTAAAAGAAGCCTAAAGCAAATAAAATGGTGTTATCGATGTTTCGAATAGCGATACAGAAATTTCGTATTGTTACTTTCGTGCCAAGGAATTTGCATTCTAAAAGAAAAACACAATTTAGTAGTCTGCACCACGTTAGTAGCCCGCACCACGTCCTGAACACTGGCCTCTCTGTGATACCAGTTGCCTTGCCAACGTTGCCCGCCTTTACTGCGTGGCCGCTGACTACATGGGCTGTAGGAATGCAGAGTTACAGGGCGATGACGTGAAGTCTTGGGATGCTTGGTACAACCTCAGGTTTAGAAACGTTTGTACTTTTGCCCAGTGTTTCTCATGAAAAAATATAAAAAAGCCAACCTATTTGCTATTGCGTCGCTGCAGCGCGTTCACACAAGGAGTCGAATACACTTCGTAAATGCAAGAAAAAAAAATGAGCTGGTCAGCTTCAAGGGGGCCGCGCGAGATTGCACCACCTATCCTGCATAATCAGGCGAAAACGAAACTTTTGTACCAATCGTGTTAATTCCCGTGGTAACGCCAAGCTATTCATTTTTTCCACGAACCTAACATAAAAAAGAAAGAGGAATAAATTATATGTTGTTTTAATATGTGATGTATAGCATGGAATTTTCTTAATATACGGCAACTGGTTTCATCACCAGTGGGTAATTGTTGTCGGATCATTGGGCGTCATTCACGTCCATTCAAAAAATTCTCACTTGTTGTACACACGGCGTTGTACATTTACCTTAAGTCCTTGGTAAAAAGAGCACTGCTGCTCATATTAATTGTTACGCGTTGCGTGTTGGAGGTTCTCAGACTGCAACATTTCTCTTTGACATAAATTGATGTTTGCCTTTAGTGTACCTTTGTGTGCAATTTTAGTGCTTGTCAGACAGTCGTAAGAGTCATGTTTTTTCTTTGATCTCTATGGAAGTGAACACATGTATACAAAACAGTGTGATCGGTCGTAATAGATCTCTTTTCATATAAAGAAAAATTTATGAATTTTCAGCGCATTGCGAGTTTTCGATGCCAAATGGAAATTTGGTAGAACCGCACAGCATAATTTTGCAGTTGTTTCACCACAATGTCATGCTATTTTTTGTATTACAAGCCTCTTCATTGCTTGATAATTCTTCAAAAAAAACTGAATACGAATTTTATGTAGTAAAAATAGACTTCATAAAAAGACACTAAAGAGAAACAATGAAATAGATTATATTGACAGGGTTCACTCTGAGAGCTTTAATGCCATAAGTTTCGCTGTCATAAATTCATTATTGATAAAGAAAATCAAGGTTTGTTATTAATTTTGAATGTTTGAGTGAAAATCTCCACGCATATTGTAGCATATTTCAATATGTGCTTTTATTTTTGTGACACTGCTTTTGTTGAATATTCTGAAACTTCGAGAGCTAGGCCCAGGGCACTCACAGGAGAGAATGATTTTGATATTTATCGAGTAGAAGCTATAACATACCTCATAGACACCTTCGAAATTTACTACATCATGGTGTTAGGTGCGGAAAATGCACGATGGCGTCACCACGCAAATATTTTCGCGCATTTTCTCACTTACTGAGCGTGATGTTAGAAGAGAGGGCTCTTTTCTTGATTGTAAAATTGCATTTCCCTAATACGATAAGAATTGTTTAACGTCCATATAAAGCATGTAATGAAGCGGGGAGCAAATGTTAAATTAAACCAGGCATCAAAACTTATGGAGTGAAACGCCTATGCGTTGTGAGTCTTATGAAACACTCATGTTTCTTTACATATATTCAGCGTTAACACATCAAAAAGAGACCAGTTAAGCCGGCTACAGTGTTGCTTTAGGCTTGCAATAAGGAAGGTGGCGTATTGGGGACTTGAAAGAACCGACAACTGCCCAGAAGATTGCCATATTCCTTCCTCAAGTTTTTTTTTTCTCATGCCATGACACTTTAAGCGCTGCCTTGCGCAAACCGTGCTGAATGACCAAGAATCATTGGCATAATTTTAGAACCTTCAGATGCAATTACGCACAAAACGTGAACATTACAGTTTCGTCTGGAACCTATGTGCCCACAAGCGATAACACTTGCGCCCCGGCGTGCTAGTCCAGTGGCTAAGGTACTCAGCTGCTGACCCGCAGGTCGCGGTATCAAATCCCGGCTGTGGTGGCTGCGTTTTCGATGGAGGTGGGAATTCGGTAGACCCATGTGCTCAGATTTGGGAGCACGTTAAAGAACCCCAGGTGGTCGAAATTTCCTGAGCTGTTCACTACGACGTCGCTCATAATGATATGGTAGTTTTTGGCTGTTAAACCGCTACATATTAATCAGCGATAAATTTAGCATATTCGACGGCACAAGCACCAATGCCTACGCCCTTCACGGCTTGAGAGATTGACGGCCGATGCTCAGTTCACCACTATATCAGTGGTTGCGTATATTTCTGCAGCTTGATTTTCTGTTCGACAGCGCAAGTACGGCCATATAAACCGTTTCAAGTTAGACATATTGACCACTGTCTTCGTCAACATGCTCCTTTCATGTTTCGCACGGCCCAATCAAGCCGTGAACACTGTGCCAGACATGAAGATATTGACAGCCGCCCCGAGAAGGGAACAAGTGACAGAAAGGCCACACTGTGGTGGTCTAGTGGCTGAAGCACTCAGCTGCTGACCCGCAGGTTGTGGGATCAAATCCCAGCTGCGGCGACTGCGTTTTCGATGGAGGCGAAAATGTTGTAGGCCCGTGTGCTCAGATTTGTGTGCACGTTAAAGAACCGCAGGTGGTCGAAATTTCCGGAGTCCTCCTCTATGGGGTCTCTCATAATGAAATGGTGATTTCGGGACGTTAATCCCCGCATATCAATCAACCAATTAATAAGCCACAGGACATAACGTCTACCACCGGTGTTCGGGCCCCTACCCGACATCACTCGGAAGACCAAAGTCATGAACTCGGCTGCAGCAACGAAAACAGCTGCTGTGCCACATTCCGTGGTCATGATGCAGCAGCCAAAACAGCCAATGACTTACCATCGCCCCTCGTTGAAAGATCTGGAGACTTGGCCTACGAGCGAGTGGCCACCGTCAACCACTGGGATACGGAAAGGAAGCGGCATCGCGTCAACTTCTACGTGAAAAACATGGCAAGGACGTGGTTTCGGAATCGCAAGTCTACACTTCAAACATGAGATCTCTTCCGCAGCACATTCGTGGAATTGTTCAGGTGCATCACGTACAAAAAGGTTAGCTTCCTGCTAGAAACATGGGTGCAACTACCAAACGAGAACGTCGTGATGTGTGTCAAAGAAATGATGAGTTTGTTGTGCCATTCACCCGAGATCCGTGAGAAAAAACTTCATTTTCACTTAGAGGCTCCAAACAGGTGCTCTTAGCAGTATTGATAAAAGATACACTGAGGACCGTTCAGCAATTTCTCTAGGAAGCGACTACGATTGAGGAGACATTGAAACTGCGCAGACGCTAATTCAATCACTGGTCGACGTCACTCCATGGAGACATACGTTCGCTATGTTAAGACGACTTGCGTGCGACCATCAGAGCCGTGTTGGGAAAACTTTACTGAATGATACCGTTGTCCCAGCCCCAGGTTGCCTCAATCCCCTACATCGTTCGAGAAAATATAGAGCAGTCACTTGAAAGCATTGAATTACCACAGCCTGAATCTAGAGCCTTGAAGTACGTCAGAAGGCAGCGCCCCCGCATTTTCGCCGCCAGACACCACCGCCACCAACGCCATATCATCGACTTGCCAACCAGTGCTATACTCTGACGAAGGCAGACTTGACAACCGCCCAGTATAATGCCACTGCGCAGAAGCCGGACACAGATACAGCCGCCGCCAGCAACACCACATGGGTCTACGCGGCCTCGACGTTAACGCGCAGCTTCCGCATCCTAGAGAACAACCTTTTTATATTGCGTACTATGGACTACTTTCCTGGAGCACAGTGGCAACGAAGATCACCATACCACTAACCGTCACCAGGCTGCTCACCGCACCGCCGGCCGTACACTGGTCCAACGCGCTGTCGGTCACTTGGCCCATATCCTGAATATTAAGGGCAGCAACCGGTGGTAATGTGGTCGGTATAGGATAAAATACTGAAGATCCTCCGCCGTCCCCAACGGCCCATTGGCAAAATCTGAGGAACACAATGAAAACCGGTCTGAGCCCTGAAGTTGCAACATCCCAGCCGGAAGACTTGACGACCCAACCGCAACGCAAGCTGACAAACATGCAGTCTCAACGTTCTCATCGAGGATCACAACGTGGTGGCTCTCGATGACACTGGCACCAGATATTATTTCATTAGTGAGTCGTTCGCAGCCAAGCTGAAGAAAGTCAGCACTTCTTGGAATGAACCCGAAATCGGAACTATTACAGGCAACATTATAACGCCGGTTGGAGTTTGCACAGCCAGTGCTATAATTATCGACCGGACTTATCCTGCCAGGTTTTTGACCTACAACAGAGCTCCAAAAACGGGATACTTGGCATGGACTTGCTAAACCACCAAGGTACCATCATAAACCTGAGGTCTGAATTGAAAACACTAAGCTCAGGAAAAGTGCTACCACCCTACATGACGAAGGTTACTCAGGCGTTGAATGCACGAGTACAGCAGGTGAGCGTGCCGCCTTTCTCCAGCGTTATCATTTTTGTCTGCAGAACAATGTGAGTTCACAAATAGCGAGAAGGGCTAGTGGCATTGTTAATGAATTTCAGCATTGCTGGAAGCAAGGTACAGCCGTGTTTGAAGCCTTTCAGATGGAAAATATTGCTCGTAAAATAACAAAGTGCTTTTGGGATTACCTACTGCGGCTACAACCTCTAAGATGGGTGAGCTTTCTGCCATGCTATAAAAACTGGATTGAGAGGAACCAGTTCAAGTCAGGCCCTAAACAGCAATAATTGCAGCAAGCATACCAGGACAGTTTGAAACGTCTGATGTTACACACACAGTCATTTGTTTTCTTGCAGCGTAGTTAAGGCAGACAGAGAGAAACGCACTTGCCTCGTGATTGCGAAGGCGATTCGCATGAAACGCAACTATCCTATGACAGGTTACATCTGAAGGTGAAGTGCGTACGCACTTGAAGTTTTCCTTGGAAGCGAAATTCTTTAGGATGGCACGCGCCACCGCTAGGCGAAGCTCCCTACATTAGAGATGCGGTAAGAGAATGAAACCATCAAGCAATGTTAAATTTTTGCCCTGGCGTTAAACAGTAGCGCCGAGGAAAACAACAGGCGCGCTCGTACTCCTCTCACATTGTCTCTCTCTCCCTTTTTCTTCGTCTCTGCCATCTGCCCTCAAACTGGTGAACGGGCGAAACTATCGTTTCACCCAGTCCACGATGTAGGAATAAGTTCCCCGTCGTACACCCAATGGTTGGTATGTTGCCACTGGTGACTGAAGCCACATCGCGCGCGCCGCAGATGCTTTCCTCACTAGCTGTGAACCCTGCTACCTTCATGAAAGAAAGCAGCGAAATCAGGCGCCTAGTCGTTTAGAAGCCGTTGATAAGGAACATCGCTGATCAGTGGTATTCGTACACGGAACAAGCGCGTGTTTTGACAGTGAAAGCCGTATATAGGTAGAAAAATTGAAAAAAAAAGCGTTCCGGATGGGTGTAACGAGTGGTCTCCATTAGCTGTGGTATCAGGTGCATCGATCTCAGCATCGCGTCTAAGCATGCGTTTTACTAGCTGCACTGTAAGTGACGTCGTCCATCCCATCGTAGCCGGGGCACTGGGCACGCGCGCATCAATTTCAGCAAAGACGTTCCACTTGAGTATCCGATGGTGCAGTCACGCAACGAAAACAGGCCTGGGAGGTCCAGTGCCAACATCAACGGCATACCAATGATGCGGTAAGTAGTTGAAAGGGCCCTTTCCATCACCACTGGGCTCGACTGAATCGGCGCGAAGGCGAATACGAATAGCATTGATTTCTTGCGCCGGCGGTCGAAATGTTCAGCGTTTAGCTTGGCTGAAATAAAAGTGTATTGCTACTACTACCTTGGTTTCAATGAGTTCATCCATACTGCAAGAAAATCACGATTTTTCCTTTCGCTTATTGTTCCCCAGTGGTGTGCGTAACCTAGTTTTGTTGATTTTAACTGCCAATTGCACTCCTCCACTAGGATGATTAGCGACGCACAATGTGTGACGTGGGAAGTAAACACTGTAGTTAACCAGCGCCAAACACCTGTCTTACATCGTTAATAAGCATGTATGTGTGACCAATTATTTTGAAAGGCTTCAGTGCAGCGTCGGATTGAACTCACTGCTAAATATCGGGGCTACACGTTTCAACTTTCGCTGGATATTCAATTCTACGGAGTGCTTGGGCGGAGATTTTTTTATTGTATCAAGAGTTATCTATGACCTGTTTATAATTATATATTTTTATCGTGGCCAGCCTACGATGAAACTTTAGCAGCTGAAAAAATTCTTTCCATACTTCACAAGGCTGGGCCTTCACCAATCACTTTGTTAACGCACTTGGTTGTCACTCCCATTTGCGGTCTTAAGAACTTGTTTATTATAAACAACATAGGTTCATCGTATTTTGAAAGTTCTTTCTCAGCACGTAACCTTGGGGAAAAATAATAGAGCTTAATGCTGACAGCCACGGAAAGAGGCGTTTAAATTTCCGTTGTTTTGGTCTATCTTGTCATTCAAGCTATTTTTAGTGCATCTGATATAAACTTTTCACCTTTAGTAATATATATAAAAGATTGAATTTCGAGGACTTACAGCATGTCTTGGACTGATTTTCATCTAAAATGGTGGTGGTGATGCGTATTTCTGGTGCAATGAAGTTAGCTGTCCTTATGACAATGCTGCAATTTGGGCACTGTAACTATATAAGAGATTATGAAGACATCTCAAAGGCAAGTTTTCCATGTTATTACTAAAATGTGAAAACGCAATACAACTCCGGCAATGCAGGTGACTAACATCAGTTTGGGAAAGATTTTGACGAAATGTTTGTAGTATAAATCGGGAAACTTGTTCTGAAGGTCACATGTGAAGGACATCTTTTACACCTACCTGTACAAAAATGACAAGCTTGTTCAATAGAATTGTTGTAACACACAGTAGTACACCTACAGTGAAGGTAGCAGTCCCAAATAAATGAAATCGGTCATCGCGCCACTAATCCAGGACACGGCATAATCTTTCAATGGTTGCCAAGTCACTGTTTGATCAGTTTTACCCGCCTCGCAGACAATGCTCCCCGATCGCATTGCGCAGCTCCCGCACTACTTATATAATAGTTAAGAATCGACGTTGCAAAGAAACGTCGTGACATCACCCATAGCTCCATGCTTACCTATTGTAGTTCTCCAATAAACTCTAATACTCGCCCACAGAACCTCAATTCATCACTCTACAACACCTGCCATGGAGGATTTCTCCGCGTTAACCTTTATTTCTGTGTCGGTTGTGGCTTGCTGTAGCCGTTACCAACGCACCAAGCTATCACGTTGGTATGACTGACCCAATGATGTAGTAACTGCAACTGTGCAGGAACGCTTGACCCGTCTTGTGGTACTGTACCGGCTTCGAATGACAACGTCTTACTCTTTACTGAGCCTTCATGAAACTGAATAGTCGTCTCTTTACTGCAGAAAATGTTCTGGATGCATGGCCTGCAAGTAAATCAGTCTAGAATGACACACGAACCTGTCTACAATTATTGAAGGCAACATCCCTGACCACCTATGAAACCCTGCGCTGTTCGTGCGGTGTGCAATGTGCGTCTGAATATATCTTCCGCTCTCTTTCTCCTTCACGCCTTATTGTCCTTTGAGCGCAATTTAAAAACTTAAAGAGGTCCAAATTTCTGGAACCTTCTAGTACAGCGCCTCTCGCAACGATATGGTGGGTTTGGGATGTTAAACCTCCCATATCATTATTCTCCTCTCACCACGTATAGGATAGCGTAGCTGACGTACTTTTGTTAACATCCCCTGCTAACCTCTGCGTCATCAGCTGCCCATAACTGTCGTAGCTGCCTATTTTCCTGACAAATTCTGCCGGGGTATATTTTACAAAAACACGTACTATAATAGGCGGCTAGTTGATGGAGATTGAAAGAGCCGACAGTAATGGTTCTTACAATTGTTCAGCTCTGGTTGAGAAAGTAAACAACCTATGAACATAGCAATGCCTGCAAAACCACAGTGACACGCTTTGATTCTTTGGTTTGAGGAGTGAAGCTACCTGTTTACCCTTCTCCTTGCACCGTGCAACGCGAACTTCAATCATCGTCACAACAAACCAGTACGCGCTGACCTCGTCCTCTACCTAAAGTTTTTCACTTCCACCATAATCGCGCCGATATTTTCAGCGTGAAATATATGAGAATGATCGACGAGTCTGTTACGTGACAGAAATTACGCAACATTCCATAAAAAATAGTCAAAGAATTGAAAGTAACCTAATAAACTGCAGCATGAGGAAAATCACGTAACATCACTTAGTATCTAGACTGGGAATGGTAGACTACGTAACACTCCGCAACAGGACTAAAATCACGCAACGTCGCATAATGGCTAGCCACTTGGTATGTTCCGCCATAAAGCACGTAACGGCCAGTCACGTTATTTATTTATTTATTTATTTATTTTATTATACCCTCAGGGCCAGAGGCATTACAGAGGGGAGTGGTACAGAACAAAGGCATAACATGAGGTAGCATGGTTCCAAAAACGTTGTGTACATAAAAAGGAAAAGGAAAGACAAAACAAATTAGTATTATCGCAACAATGTGGTCACACAAACACAGATTAAACATTAGATATTTCTGCATATACAATATTGGCTAAGGCAGCACGGAACAGTTGGTTATCGGTGATACCCGCAATTTCAGCGGGAAGGTGGTTCCATTCACGGGACGAACGGGGCAAGAATGACTGAGTGGCAGATTTTGTATGATAATAGTTAATGCCAACCTTGTGACGGTGGTCAATGCGATGGGAAATGTATAGTGGTTGGGGTAAGAGTTCGTTGCGCAGGAAGGAGTGATAATATATTTTATGCAGCATGGTTAACCGAAAAAGTTTTCTGCGTGATGAGAAAGAGGGAAGGGAAAGGCTGCTCTTCATTGAAGATATGCTGGCAGTACGGTTATAGTTTGACAAGATAAAGCGAGCGGAATTATTTTGAACAAGCTCGAGAGAAGCGATTAAATTTTCTTGGCTTGGATCCCATACTGATGCTGCGTACTCTAACTTGGGGCGTATTAAGGATTTGTAAAGCAATAATTTTAGTGACGATGGGGCTCTAGAAAAATTGCGGCGTAAGTACCCTAACATGCTGTTAGCGTTGTTGATGATATGTTCAATATGTGTTGACCAGCTGATGTTAGTTGTAATGTGCACTCCAAGGTACTTATATGATGTAACTAGTTCTAAAGCTATGTTGTTTAGGTAATAAGTTGACTGATGCTTGCGGTTGCGGGACACGTGCATAACCTTACATTTGTTAATGTTTAATTCTATCAGCCAAGTTTGGCACTAGTTAGAAACAGCGGTTAGATCAGACTGAAGGATTCTAATGTCGTCACTATTATTAATTGTACGAAATATCACACAGTCGTCTGCAAACAAATGAATATTAGAGCACAATTTTGAAGGGAGGTCATTAATATAGGTAAGAAATAGCAGGGGCCCTAGGACGGATCCTTGTGGGACCCCAGAGTGCACTTTGCTGAAAGAAGAGTTAAAGCCATTAGCATGAACAAATTGGGTGCGGCGGGTAAGGAATGATTCAATCCATTGTAGCACGTTTCTATCAAGGTTGAGGTTACTTAGTTTGTGAAGTAGAAGTTGATGACAGACCTTATCGAATGCTTTAGAAAAATCTAAATAAATGCAGTCTGCTTGAGACGAACTGTCCAGGATAGTGTGCAGTTTTTCAGTGAAAGTTATGAGCTGTGTTTCACAGGAGTATGTTTTACGAAACCCGTGTTGCGCAGGAGTGAAAAAGGAGATTGAATGGAAGAAATTTACAAGATTTGTGAATAATACATGTTCTAGAAGCTTGAAGCAGGTCCTAGTAAGGGAAACGGGGCGATAGTTAGTAGGAGAACATTTATTTACGTTAGTAAAATGGCAACATGTAGCAGGCGGTCACGCGACATGTCTAGCCAAGTCTTGCCGTACTTAGTCTTGGGACTCTCCTAGTCTTGTACCAGAAAAACTACAGCGGCAATTTTTATAGAACGAACACAATTCACGGGTCAGGACCTAAATATTGCCAAATGCTTCCCGTGTACGTCAGAAGAACTGAAGCGCTGTGAAATGAAATTCCACTCGCAATGCTAAGAAGTCAATTGGACGAAAGATCGAAATCCGGGGTATACTTGATGTCTCCAATTTTCCTCGTATTTTTGTATATTATTAACCTATGACCAAATAGGGTGAAAGCACATTTTGTTTCAAAATAAAAAACGTCTACCAAGGAACAATTGGAAAGCATCCCGGGTGACGACGGCCGTTTTAAAAAGAGCGCATTTTAGGACGATTTGCGGTCGTGCTAAGAGCGATGCAAGCTATACATCAGGAGTATATTTGTGAATAGCACTAATCAACATAATGAAGAAATGGCTCATTTTTTTGTTTTTCACTTCTAAGCAACTTACGTACTTTAACCCCCCCGCCCCCCCAATAAAACGCTGTTTTTGAAACTCACTCTATTTTAGGGCACGATTTCTGTTTCTCTGAAGGCTTCTGTGCATCACTGATAGTGTGAATAATAATACCTTGCATTTACCTTCGTCTACTATTTTTAAGATAGGGATATTTGTAGCTAAAAAAGCAATTGGTCACTTTAACATTATATAAGAAAAAACCACCCTCTCGATTTTGCACAAAAATGTTTTAGGTTGTTGCCAGTGGACTGCGCTATCATATTCTGGAAAAGAAATATTGGTTGCCTTATTCTGATAGAAACAAGCTTACAACTAGATTTGCGTACACGTTGAAGAACCCCAGGTGGTCGAAATTGCCGGGGTCCTTCACTACGGCGTCTCTCATAATTGTAGTATGGTTTTGCATGGACGTCAAACCCCTCATATAAATCAACAAACTTACGATTTTTCAAACACTGTGTTTCCAGAACGTGTTCACTACCAGGTAATTCACATCTCTTGGGCCAAAAAAACACACTAGCACGCTTTGTTTTCTCGTCTGGCTTTCCGAAATAAAAGTAATAACATATTGTCCCCGAGTGTGAAGTGTTCTCTATAAAAAAGCCCAACAAAACCCATCCCTTCAATGAAACACATTTCAGTAGTTCGTGACCTCACTTGTATTCGTTATCGTTCTGTGCAAAGCAGCCCCTACAGTTGTGCCTTCCTTTCGTTTCATTTGCTCGGCTTGAACTCATTTTTATCTTGGATGCTAATCAGTAGACTGTCTGAATGCGTTTGTTATATGTTCTGCTGTCCTGAATTCAAAAAGGTTGGTATAAAAACGCAAGGTCTCTTCAGAACAGGAAACGGTATTCTGGAAAATGTTGTCAAGAAGTTGAGTTGTACACTTTCAAACTATACGCCATTAGCAGTGCTTAAAACGTGGCGATTACGTAAATCTCAATGACAGTAGTCTTAGCAACGGACAGAGCACGCTTTATGTGAACCTCACCTGGGAATTGCATGGCAAACATATAGCGTGACAGGTTGCTTTTCACGAGTGAAGAGTTTCCAATACTTCCTATTTTTCATTTCCGCAAGCACTCAATGTTCGAGGTAGGTTCATTGATTAATAAAATTTTTGTGGCTTGCTGTTCAATTGTGCAATCACTTCTATTGCTCAGCGGAGTGAGCTCCGCACTCTCGAACGGCGCACGCTACTCTACTTACAATCTGGCGTGGAGCGTGGGCACATGATCTTCTACACAGCCCATATATATACGGTGGGAACTTAAAGAAGTGGTCGGGCTGCGATGCCCTAAGAAGAATTTAGATTGTAACCTACGCAATCAACGCCCTAGAATTATGTGCTACCGACTGAAAAAGCCAGACGAAGCGTGTGGGGCGGTGGTCTTCAAGTAGCAGAGCTCGCCGCTCGGCACTGTCGCCGTTTGTAGTTTCCTAATTTACAACAGGGTGAGAAGGTAACCGGTATCTAGACTGTTTTTCGTGAAGCTTCTTTACTTTGTCTATTAGCACGTTTCCTGAAACCAAAGGTAAATACATAGAAATGAAACGGTGCACGCTGCACCTCAACGAGCATTGCAGTAATGCCGCGAACTAAAATGCAATAAAACAAAACTGTGCCTCGACCAAGTTAGAAAGGTGTTA
This sequence comes from Rhipicephalus microplus, assembly GCF_043290135.1. NCBI lineage: Eukaryota > Metazoa > Arthropoda > Arachnida > Ixodida > Ixodidae > Rhipicephalus > Rhipicephalus microplus. Next base: position 135,952,943 of record NC_134705.1, read on the forward strand.
TTTTAAGGATTTTGCGCGAAAACACGGGGATCAGTAGCCACACAAGAGTTGTTAGGTGTGCTCGTGCTTGTGTTACTTCTTCTTTCCTCCATTTTATTTTTTGCGCAGAATCACTAAGATGTATGCCTAAATAGATTTCATTTAGGAGGTTATATCCTTATTTTTTTAAAAGAACACTTCGCATTAGCAGACTGTGTTATTTTCCCTCATTCTGGAATATAATAAAAGAAAGAAGCATGCTATTGTGTATTTTTGGTACAAGAGGTGTCGTTTGCGAGGTAGTGAACGCGTTATAAAAACGCAATATTGAACATCTGATAGTTTGTTCCCGTGAAAATGATGCAATTTGTTTTCGGAATATGATAGCACAGTTTTCTTAGAACAGCCTAAATATTTTGAGAAAAAGTGAGAGTGGGTTTTTTTACGAATTCTTATATTGGCCAACAGTTATGGTTTTATATTTTGAGCTACAAAGTTCATTACTTCAAAAATTACGAGACGAATGTGGCAGCAGGAATAAATATTCACAAAAAGAACTATCATTACTGTACATATAAATGAATCATAGCTTTGACTGAATAAGAAACCGCGCCCCAAGCCCTAGTAAACTTCAAAAACATGGTGTACTTTGCAAAATAAAAAAATACTTTGTTTGCCGAAAATTAGAAAGCATAAAGTGAGCTATTTATTTGTTACTTTTGTCTGTGCTATGCAAAATATCGCGCATTGCAATCAGCACACCCGTGAGTTTGCGAAAACGCACTCTTCGTAAAACGACCGTCGTGACCTGGTGATGCTTCTCAGTTTTTTCTTGGTTCAATATTTATTTAAATCTAAAAGCGAACTGTAGTTTCGCGTTTTTTGGACATACGGGCATAATATACAAAATTAAGAGGAAAATCAGAGACATATATTATACCACGTTTTTTTTTTTCGTGGAATCGACCAAGAGCGCTACGGGCACCCACGAGCTTTCTTTGTGAGCTTTGGAGTGAATGAAAGTTCAGTTGCCGGCCAAAACGCTTTTTGTTTATGATCGTTTAGCTTAGCTTAGGCGCACATTTCGGAGTTGAGCATCAACGTCAATACGACTTCAATGGCGGTGAAGGACGGCACCACAAGGACTTCGACGTCAACAATGAACATTACGCCAACAGCCTCTTCAGTCGGTAGTAATGTGTCCCCTTTTTGCACCGCAGACCCAGCACTCTAGTTTATTCAAGCACAAGCGCTGTTCGAGGCACTACATATCCCAGCCAACCTTACTAAATAAAACTACGTCGCGAGCTGTCTCCCGCCCCGATCGCCTGTGAAATACACGATCTTTGAAGCGAATCGCCCCGCCGTGGTGGTCTAGTGGCTAAGGTACTCGGCTGCTGACCCGCAGGTCGTGGGTTCGAATCCCTGCTGCGGCGGCTGCATTTCCGATGGAGGCGAAAATGTTGTAGGCCCATGTGCTCAGATTTGGGTGCACGTTAAAGAACCCCAGGTGGTCGAAATTTCCGGAGCCCTCCACTACGGCGTCTCTCATAATCATATGGTGGTTTTGGGACGTTAAACCCGACATATCAATCAATCAATCAATTTGAATTGAATGACTGCTCGAAAAAGCCTATGCTACGCATAAAAAGCCCTGCTCTATTTATCTATCTATCTATCTATCTATCTATCTATCTATCTATCTATCTATCTATCTATCTATCTATCTATCTGATAGATATATAGATCTATCTATCTATGTATCTAAATAACCACAGCGGGGCTTTTTGCGTTCTATTTCATAGTTTTACACAGTTTAATAGGTCTTTGTGGTGCCGAAAAACCTGGGCGACAATATCTGCACCTCTAGCAATATTTTCTAAGAGGAAAGCTTCTAAAGCTCAAGGTAAAACTTCTGGTGTCCGCAAAAAAAAAGTAGCTGATCTTCGTTTTTGAAAATCGATATAACACGAAAGCGAAACGTGTCGTAACAAAGGCAGTTGAGCGCTTACTGTGCGTTTTATTGCCATAAGGGCAAAAGAATGAATGCTACAGCAACAAATTGCAATGAGACGCAGAAAATGGTAAGCAGCTCGAAATTTTCAGCGCACCTCTCAAGCTGAAAACACGTAGAAACACAACACACAGTTCGAACTTTAAAGCACGCCCCGCCGCGGTGGTCTAGTGACTAAGGTACTCGGCTGCTGACCCGCAGGTCACGCGATCGAATCCCGGCCGTCACGGCTGCATTTCCGATGGAGACGGAAACGTTGTAGGCCCGTGTACTCAGATTTCAGCGCACGTTAAAGAATCCCAGATGGTCAAAATTTCCGGAGCCCTCCACTACGGCGTCTCTCATAATCATATGGTGGTTTTGGGACGTTAAACCTCACATATTATTTAGTTATCTTGAAAGCACGCTGTTCAAACTGAATGACAAATTACAGCATATCCGCGGACGGACAGAATGAGTGGGGTGATGCGTCTGTCAGTTCGTCCGCACTTCCGTTTGTCCGTGCCCATTCGTCTGTCTTTTCGTGCATCCATCTGCCAATCCACCCGTACATTCGTGCATTCATACGTGCATATGTCTGTCTGTCCTCCTGTCCGTCTGCTTGTCTGTCCGTCCATTCGTCCATCCGTTCATCGAGTGAACACTGCGTTCCGCAATCTCGCATCTTTTCATGATATATTCATCATACACAAGTACCGCCTTCGAGCAGACATTCGAAAGACTAAACGAGAGGTGGCTACCTACTCCTACTACTACTACTGCATACATCGCGGATGCACGATGCACGAAATAAGGAGCTTCGCCCCTAAAATTTACAAAACAAACGTACAAGTGTACACCTGGACGACCGCGAACACGTCTCCAAATTCTTACGTCTTCGTGTGCAATCAGCATGCTCCTTTCCTAAAGGCGGCCGTGGCATCGAGCGAAGTGACCTTTGTGCTCTCAATCAACACAGCAACTTCACAGCAAACTTGAAAAGAAACCACAAGAAGCGCGAAGTGCGTGAATTCCACGGCTCAATAAATCTATACGTACATTGACTACGTCATGTGAAGTCGCGCAGGCATCGCCACATGTGAGGTGGAGTGGGGCTTAGTCCTTTAGAACGGGTGCGCCCAACGCCTGACCTTCGCGTCATCTCGATACCGGGGAAAAAAGGCGCTAAAGTTATAGAGCTTTCAGGGTCGGCAATGGTCCAAAGAGTATGCAAATAGCTTCATGACAAAAATTAAGCTACATGTGCGTGTAGCCTAGTGATTCGCATCCCGTCCTAAGTAGCGAGATCTCACTGGTTCGACGTCCCGCTAAGGAACTTTTGAACACGTGTTTTTATTTGCAGTTTGTTCGTATATAATTTACAACGTCATATCCGTGATGGAAAGACGTAAGCGGAGCCATGGTAAAGCTTGGCATACAACACTTTTGTGTTAAAAATTGAAAAATCCCATATGCAGCGGGAATCAATTATATGCGAAGCACGAATGAAGAAGAATGATATGTTAACTTAAAACTAGCACAAAGGTATGACATGGACGTTGATTATACCGTACACGACTTCTATGTCATGTTCATTATGTTTGAACGTGTCATTTACAATCATCGTCTATTCACGTCCCATGATACCAAATTTTAGTTGCGGTTATTCTGGTTAGTTGCCATGTGCTGAGTTGATTTATGTAGCAGTGTTGAGGGCCGACATCCTCGTGAGCATCAGCACTTCGTATCAGCTTCTGGTGTTGCTGATATGCATGTTCCAGTTGGCAGCACTGCTCAAGTACAAACAACTGGTTATATAAACATCTGCCACTCTTCAACATATGTCTGTGCGTGCAACATTTCTACATCTATTAAGCCTCATTTCATGCTGCGTCACTTAGTCAAACAACTACAACAGTCTCCTTCCATCCACATGCTTCGCACAAAGTCGATTCCCAGGTACGTGGGATCTGCTGAATTTTTTACATGACACGCTACTCATGATTATCATGTCTGCACTAGTCACATACCTTCGTCATCCATTTACGTCACGTAATACCAAATTTGGTACACCACGGAAAGCTAGGGAAACGACCACGAGCGAATTATGAGCTTGGCAAGTAGTCATGTTTTACATGACATGCATGTCATGATTTCAACGTTAGAGTTTGCCTCTTGTGTTCGCCTTGGAGGCATATCTTACCATACCAGATTTGCACCTAGTCATGTGAACGAAACCGCCGCAAAAGCAACAAGACCATGAATTGTGAAACATGACGACCATGACATACATGTCATAGTTTTCTTGTCATGACTAGTCCTTTGTGCTTATCTTACCGTAAAGTTATGTCAAACAAAACTTGGTATCGATACCACTATCGAAACGTCCAAGAGAGCGAAATGTATGCGCATAAATAGATATATAGATATGGATAGATAGATAGATAGATAGATAGATAGATAGATAGATAGATAGATAGATAGATAGATAGATAGATAGATAGATAGATAGATAGATAGATAGAATGCTGAAGGCACCTCAAGTTCACTGAGAAATGCTTCGCATTGAAAGAAGGGTAAGTAAGCTTGCTTTTATTGGTATTATAACATCAGCGTCCAGGCTCCCTGAATTTTTATTTATTTATTTATTTATTTATTTAACAATACTGTAGATCTTCTGCAGACCCATACAGGAAGCGGGCATACATCATCACAAGTAACCAATTAGATACAGAGTTCAGGAAAAACAATATTTTCATGGACGAAACGCACAACAGCGTAATATTCTTTGGAACAGTGTTCGCAATTTGCAAATGTAGAAGCTTGGGTTACTTGGTCTGGGTTGATCACGGTGAATTTCACATCGTGAAATATAGGGAATAAAAGGGTCACGGCGGAGAAAAAGCGCTGCATACGGAAGACGAGGAGCCAGACAGGAGAACAGCACTTTTTCTACTGTGTCATTTCTTTCTCTTTCCATTGTTCTCGTGCTGTGAAATTCGCCATTATATTTCAGATTGTCAGAGTGGCTGTGGTCCTCGACAACAGTGGTGACACAGTGTAGTTTAGGAAGGGTATTTTGTTGCAACACTTGTAGCTTCTTTTCAAATATGCCATTTTTGTCTACATTTAGGGTTGTGCTACGTTAAGCACGAGCCTAATTGCAGCTCCTAATATATGCAGCTATATATTCGTGATAAGTTCATTACCAATGGTCTGCAAAGAGTAGTTCAGGATATATGGCTTGCTATCGCAAATTAAGTTGTTCGTGAAAGCATTAGCATAACTGTGTGGCTGGCTCTCATTACAAAGGTATGGTAAATGGCGTTAACGCCTTCTTACGAACTGTAACATGACTCAAAACACTAAATTTTTTTACAGTTTTACACCCAAGGTGCACGAATAAAGACAATTTATACCACGATGGGACCAACTGAATGCAAGTTTGATAAAGTTACTGCAGCATCGACCCGAAAAGCTGAATTTAAAAGATCTTACTATGACAATGCGACCAAGTAAGTGTCGATGAGCCAGTGCCTAAAAAACTCCGCACTAACTGTGTGCCTTCAACACAGGTTACCACCTCTTTACCTACAGGGAAAATTTGTCAACCACAGGCATCTCTTCCAGCCTGCTGAATTAGATGCAATGGATGTTGTAAAGAGAAATGGTAAGGTTAATTATGATAAAAAATACTGCAACGTTTGAATTCGTGATGCAATATGAAAAATATTGGCTACGTCTCGATGTTGTATTGCCGACGCTGATATTTTCAGCACATGGTTATCAGCGCGCTAAATATATATCCTGAGTTGTCGAAGAAGCACGCAGTTTTTCTAAGACCCTGGCTTTCAGCCGCTTTTTGTACAGCTTTTTTAACAGTTACAACTGTGTAAATAGTTATTTTGTCTGCTGTTATTTCCTGTTTATTTATTTATTTGTTTTCTCTAAACTTTCGCATCCCGTTTGTTGTTCATTGTCGCTGTTGTAATCGCTAACGCATTTGTGTAGGCATGTCACACAGTTAGTCCCGCTATACTAGCCAGCGGTACTATGGGAGCAAAGACGTAATTGCGATGTTTTAAAAATGTTGGCGAAAAGAAAAAAAAAGAACTCATAGACGCTTATGTAATGAAAATATAGGGTTGTCTATTGTGGTGTCGTTAAGTCAACTGTAATAATATGAATCAAACTTGGAAGTAATTGAAGTGGATGAAAATTACCCCTTCTGTTGATGAAAGGTTAATCAGCAACATTCCTTTTAATCCTCTCATGCTCTTCATTGGGTGCTATGGCGGAGGGCGCACTCTTGTCGGCACTTTTAAGGTATCCACATTTTCCTTAAACGTGGGAGAATTAGCCAGTGTGACTCGTACTCTAGGAGGAAAGTGTCGAACACTTATGATCAGAGGAGATGTATCCAAGTCTTCAAGCCAGCCAGGACGAAGCCTTCGCTATGAAGTTTACGTATAAAAAAATATTTGAGGAGCTCGTTTGCTCTTCAGACACGTATAATGACCCCGATAGACACATTAGCTAAGGAAAGCATAGTAAACAATAATTGCTGTGTCAGTGTACTGATTTCAACCTGATTATAAAGGAACTCACGTGGCTCAAAAACACACGTGCTTTGAGTAGGATCACTCATCAGTTGTATCTAACGAAGTATAACACGTCCCCTGAAACATTTCCCTTTCCTCCTACCATGAAAGCCAAGGCTTCGCCCCGGCGCGCTTACATCCTTGGTAGCTTACGAAGTTTTAGCTCACAACCAACATCGTTTTAGCTCACAACCAACGTGGCTGACACCGGTACTGGTGCGGAACTAGCTCTTGAATGGCATTGCGTTAACACTACACTTGGCCGCCGACGCTGTTGTGAAACACGCCAATATATTGGCGAAACCTGTTCAGAGGCTAAATAACAGCTCTTAGTTCTCTTTAAAGGGTCAAAAGATGTTTTCTCTGCATTTCAAATAATGAGAACTTTGATATCGGCTGATTGAATGACATCAATTTGTTACTTAGCTTACGTTTTGCATTGTTCATGAGTCACACAGATTAAATAAAAAAAATACCTAAAAAATTCAGGTGCTCGCATTTAAAGCGCACCATTCAATGTTGCAGATCCTGTGACTATAAGATCACCAGTCAATTAAGTCACCTGTCGATGTTTGTCAATAAACACCAATATAAAAGCTTAGCATAACACTATGAGGTATTTTATGAAAGAGTAGCTGCTCAAGAACACCTTCTGACATCTCATTTAACTTGCAGGTGCAGTGTACTCGTTTGAGCGGTTATTCCAGGCTTTCGAGCACTACACCTGTGGTGTCTTCTTTGTATCAAAGGCAACCAACAAAGGAGGTAAGTTAACATTACGTCAGATTCCTGCCCCTTTGTCGTAAATGACGTGATTCCTTGAAACATTAATTTATTGTGGTTTATCCTGACCAAGTCAGAATCAGGGTATTCGCGTTGCCATGTCACAAACGGGGGCGAGGGTTCAAATTATTTCCCCAAACTACGCTTCACGGGCGCATACAAACCCAGGCTCGACTGTACATGACACGTCCCTCCTTTTCCGAGATTACTATCTCGCCGTGCTAGTCGACGCAGTTTTTCTCTTTAAATAATTCTCCTGTAAGGCATTACTATTTTTTCTCCCTGTGTTTGATGGAGGTCGTGTGTATTGTCAGCAGCGCGCAAAATGCTGCTACCTCTAATATGTCTTTTTTCAGTAACCAATTTTTTTGGGAAAGTATTACGCGTATATTGATGTACATAAGGCCGGTAAATAAAGTTTTCTGAACTTTAGCATGGATTATTCGAACTTAGTATTTCCAGTGGTAAAAAACAAGTAACGAGCACACATGCCGAGTCTATCGCTTGAGACGACGTGTTTGAGAGTTCCGGTATGCTAAACAAGAAATGAGCTTTTGAATAATTTCGAATAATTCAAAATATGAGCAATTTAGCACTTTTCAGTTTTTCTCGCGCTGCACATAAAAAAAACACCTTGAAATGCTTGTACTTTCAAGCCAAATGAACACTTGCCCCATTTTTTCTCTGTAGGTAATAACTACGAACTACGCACCAAGGATGGTGTCACTCCACATTCACGCTGCAGGGAAAAATTTGAATCGTACTTGAGCAGAGCAGGCGGAAAAAAGGCTGTATTGTGCAAGCACATTAAGTGAAATAAAAAGCGAAAGGACTACTATTACTGACAACACTGCCAATAAAAGTACTTGTTGACACACCTTGCCTTTTTTATACTAATTAAAATCACAAACACTCGCTTTTGTGCATATTAAAGTGAAAAATGAAGCACTAAAATAAATAATTCGTAACAGAACATAGGTATACTTCAAAAAACCAAAAGCTAAGTCACACAAAAAAAGGCAGATCCCATGTACAGGATAAATCTATGATATGCGAAGCACGAATGAGAAATGTTGATATGTCACTTTAAAAGAGGCACAACGTTACAAGGTGGAGGTAAATGATGCCATACATGACTTCCCTGCCATGATTGTTATGTTTAGATGTGTCGTTTACCATCGTCATCTATTCACGTTACGTGATGCCAAATTTACAATTTGTGGAGCTAGCGAAACGGCAGCGAGCACACTATGAGCGTAGTAAGTTGTCATGTTCTTACATGACACGCGTGTCAGGATTATCACGTTTGCACCAGTCATATAGTTGGTCATTCATCGACGTCACGTAACGCCAAATTGGTATATGTGGAGCTACCGAAACGGCCGCGAGTGCATCAAGAAGGGACCAATATATTCTAATGTAGTGCTGACGCACTCGTACACTGGGAACAGCAACGCTACGTTAGCAAAACGCCAGCACTCTATACAGCATTTCACAGGAAGGAAAAAAACACCGCCATGATGGGCAGTGCGCGGGAGTACCAAGGAGGATTAAAAAAAATTGCTGGAGTGGAAATGACTGCTTAAGAGAGAAGCCGTTCCACTGGCAAGATGGCGGCTGTGTGGGCCATCTTACTAGGGGCATGATAAATTATCACCGTTCAGCGAATAAAAACGAAGCGTTTCCCGCTCACGCCCAGCAAGTTTAATGTGGGAAGTTTTTCTGGTCGCATAGTGCTCCAAGTGCGTCTTACAGTTACTAGTTTTATTAGTGAGCCTCTAATTGTAGGCAAAGTTCTCTGAAAAATCAGTCATCTATACTCGTTTCTGTGTGCTATTTCGTCGGGTACAACTATCTTTTAACATAGAACTAACGTTGCAGTTAAATAACATATCAAAGCCACTTCATCTTTAAGTGGGCACCATGAGAAAAGAACATGTTTCTGCCATCTTGGCAGTGGCAAAAGATGGCCTCACTTCTGCTGGCAAGGCATTGCTGGAGCTTCCACTCCAGCAATTTTTCTTTAATCCTCCTTGGGGAGTGCAGAGGCTAAGGGCGCAGCGTTGCCAGTGCATTTTTGAGGGGACGCGCCAATTCGCACAGCCCAAGGAGGGCTATGGCGGCGGCCAAGGAGGCGTTTATGAAAAGGTGAAAAGACTCATTCCATGTTTGTGAACACACGTAGGCCGATGTCGACATTATGGTTAAAATTATAGCGCCGTCCGCTCGTAACTTCCCCCATGAGCGCTGAGGGCTGCGATGTGCGCCAACAAACAAAACTAACTTGTGAGGCGCGACTCACGTCCAACCGCGACGCAGTTCGTCGGCATACCGTTTTTTAGGGGCGAAGCTCTCTATAGCGGCACCCGTTCGTCCCTCGTTGTCGTAGTCGTAGTGTGTAACCAGTCTTACGCTTTGACCTGCAAGGTGGTGCCGGTGGAAGATTTCTCCTCTGCGTTGGTGAACAATAAAAATTTCGTAGCGTGCGCGTTACCTAAAAGCCAAATTTTCCTGTCTCTAATTCCCCATTTGCAGTCACTGACATGTACATTGAGCACTATCTCACAAGAAAGGGTTGCTACGTTATACACTCTGGGCGTATCCTCCTTGATTTTAGAAAGGTTTAGCGAGTGTTGAGCCACAGTGCCATGAATACAGTGAAGTAGGATATGCTGTGAACTCAAGGTGGTTAAAGATGGGAAGTAGGTATGAAGCGCAAGCCGTAAGAAAGTAAAAGCCGAGTTCTCCTGTCTCTCATTCCCCATTAGCAGTCATTGGCACGTACATTGAGCACTATCTGACAAGAAAGGGTTGCTACGTTATACACGCTGGACGCAACCTCATTGGGTTTAAAAAGGTTTATGGAGCGTTGGGCCACAGTGCCATGAATACAGTGAACTAGTATATAACATGAAGTCGAGGTGCTTAAAGGTGAGAAGTAGACACGAAGCGCGAGCCGTAAGAAAGTGTGCGTGTGCCAGCTCTCGTTTAGTTCTTGGAATGTCCGCTGTATGGCGGTGCTTCTTTATCGGGAATATATGACGAAAAAATGCGAGATGGTGGTACTTGGAGTGTTGAACAGATGAACAAACGGACACACAGACAGATGCATGGACGGACTCACGGATGGCTTCACTGACTGATGGACGCATGGATGGACGCAGGGGCGGATGCATGGACGAATGCAGGGACAGACGCACAGATGGACTGGCGGACGGACGAACAGATGCACGCACGGACGGGCGAATGGAATCTCGAACGGTCACACAGACGGACGCATGGACAGACGGAAGCAAGAATGAATGGACTGACGGATGCTTCGCCCCACTCTCCATCATTCACTCCGTGGATATGCTGTCATTTTTTTTTCGTTGCTTGACTGAGAACACCACATGCACCATTGAAAACCAAGCAGAAACTGCGGTAGGCCGAGCGTCTTTTGCCTACGAAGAAAGCGCCATCGCATTTTTGTGACGTAAGTCCGGTGGAAATTGTCTATAGTCTGACGCCAGGCACGACTAAGGTCTCCGAATGAAACAAGTTATACCTTAGGCGCGACCAGCGTCCGCCGGCGCGGTCCGAGGGCATCGGGCGCGAAATGCTGCAGGGACAGGCTGCATTTTGCGCCGATGCGTTACCCAGACAACAGTGCGGCTCCCCCTTTTAGTGACGGAGGGACGCTGATGCGCGGAAACGTGCATGTGTCAAAGCAACGCAGCACGGGGCGCGCCTTCGAGTATATGGCAGGACCGGCGCCTGGAGTGGCAACGCCGGCGTGATGTGATGAAATGAACGCCGGCGAGTACGCGCACCGCGCGATGGCGCCTTGACTGTGACATGTAGTCGTAATCTCACATGACACGCATCTGATGATTATCATGTTTGCACCAGTCACATACCTTCGTCATCTATTGGCGTCCCGTAATACTAAATTTGGCGTATGTAAATCTAGTGAAACGGCCACGAGCGCATCATCAGTGTGGGATGTAGTCATGTTGTTAGATGACAAGCATGTCATGATTATCATGTTTGGATGTGTCATTTACCTATGTCGTCCATTGACGTCCCGTAATACCAAATTTGGTATAAGTGAAGCTAGCGAAACGACCACCAGCGCATCATGAGTGTGGCATGTAGTCATGTTGTTACATGACACGTATCTCATGATTATCATGTTTGCACCAGTCACATATGCCTTCGTCATCTATTCACGTACTGTAATACCAAAGTCAGTATATGCGACGCTCGCGAAACGTCCGCGAGCGCATTATGAGCGTGGCATGTAGTCATGTTATTGTTACATGACACGCATGTCATTATTTTTATGTTAGGGTCTTTCGCTTGTGTTCGCCATGCAATCACGCCGTACCATACCAGTTTTGCGACATGCCATGTTAACGAAACCACCGCTAGAGCTGCAGGACCATGATATGTAAATCATGACATTTGTGAGAACACACGTAATGATTTTCACGTTATGACTAGTCAAATATGTCTTCGTACAGTTATGTTATTCGATATCAAGTTTGGTATTGACACCACTATCGAAACGGCAAGGACAGGTGAAAGTCGTCGTTGGCTAGATAGATAGATACATAGATAAATAGATAGATAGATAGATAGAGAATATAGATAAGATAGATAGATAATATCGATAAGATAGATAGATAGATAGATAGATAGATAGATAGATAGATAGATAGATAGATAGATAGATAGATAGATAGATAGATAGATAGATAGATAGATAGATAGATACGCTCAGTAATGCCGAAGTTCGCTGAGAAATGCTTCGCATTTAAAAACTCATCCTAAACATCTGTTCAAATGTGCTGATAGGGCTCCCACCACTTCAATAAAAATGGCTGTTATGCAATGGTTTAAATAACAAAAAGAAGCATAGCGGAAATAAATTGTGGAGACTTGGCAGCTACGCTAATTATCTGCTAATGCGGCGCCGTTTCAAATAGCTACAACCACTAAGGAATAATGCGTTGAGCCTTCTCCTACCTAGAAGACGCCGTGAGGCAACTGTTATAAGGAACTCGCAGTCGACGTCACCGGGAGGCGCCACGTTTTGCGAACGCTCCGGCAAAGCTCTTGCTTGGACTGTTAAAGTCCTTGAGTGGCTACGTCAATGAATGAGCAGTTTCTGAAACAGCGACACAAACTAGAACAGGAAAACCAGTTAGCGCAACTCAGTTTTACTCGAATGTCGTTCTGAGTAAAAGTGAAAGAAACAGTCAGATCTCAAGCCAGAAACTAGCGACGATGCGCAGACCAGCAGGTCTTGTTCAAGAAGATGCGTTTTACCGTCAGAAACAGAAATGAAATGGTTTCTTTAAGCTTTCACCGACGCTCAGCCGATAGGGGAAGAGAAGGTGTATACATGTCATGTGAATAATAATGTACACTCTGCAATATATTTGGGTGCAAACAGCCGCAACACAAGAATACATATAGCCGGTAGATGTTCTTCAGGAACACATTTAGAGGTAAAGCAGTCCGGTGACATCCAGCACACAGCGTTCCTGTGACGTCAAGTAAGGTACATGACAAAAAGCTGTCACAAATGGCATTACATGAAATGATGCTCCCTGCCACGCAACACACCGGCATAATTTTTTATCATGTTGGGTCCCAACCGCACCATACCATAACGAAGAATACCAAAGTGGAAGACTCCTAAATTTGGGAACATCTCGTGTTGTGCAACATGCACGATCTTCGCAGAATGAGCTAAGAGCTGAAACTGACGCCGTCGCAGCCAGCCGTTACGCAAAGAAAAAAAAAGGAGGAAAAAAGAAAAGACAAACAGCTGAAATTCGATGGAGCAAAGACAGCAACACTAAGATGTCGTTTTCATTACGAGTGCGTCTGAGAAAGTGAGATGAACGGTCAACTGATACGACGAGACGCGCATGCGCACTGCAGCAGGCGTCTCACCGCTAGATAGTGGGTCGATGCCTTCGCCCACGCGATCACACTTATGCTCACGCCTGTATGCCCTGCTGTTACATCCAGGCAGGTAGGTACCATAACATTAAACAATGACGCGAATATAAGAAAGTCAAAGTAAAAAATTGGCTCCGTATCTGCAGGTTACTCCGCTAATGTCGTCAAAAGACGGTAGTCTTTCCTATGGAGAGAGTGACCAAAACGTTTATTTGATGTTCTGCGCAAGAAAATCGGTTAATGGTATTCTGGAGGCACTGCGTTAGAGTGCCTCGAGAGTGCAGCGGAGGCGAACGAGCTCATCAATCCACGTCACACGTCAGACATGAGCGCCATCTGGCAGTTATCTTGAAAAGGAAGCGCACGCGCAGTCTCGGAGGTGATAAGGTGTAAACGCAAGGTGATGGGTAGGTGCCTACACCTCCTCGTTTCAGCAAAGCGTTGGAAACACTTGTGTTGCATGGTTAGCGCCGCGTTATAAGTGCTACGATCCTTAAAATTACTTATGTATGCCTTTTCTAGTAAAAAATACACATACATAATATTGACGTGTTGCTGTTGCCTCAGATATGCGCCATACTCGCTTTTTAATTGACAATAGCTTAAGTATGAACGCTTACCTTTGAGCAATATTGGTGGGCGCTGCGGATGAGGTCGGCCGTTTGGAGTATCGTTTGGTTACTTCGGCGTCGTTCAGAGTACCGTTAAGAGTGTACAAACAAAGGTACAGACAGACAGAAAGACAGACTAAATTGTTTGTGTCGGAGGTCCCCAATAAGTACTATTGTCTTTGATAATGGAAAAAATGACAGCACAACCACGGGGTGAATGATGAATATTAGGGCGAAGTTGGGTCCGCACGCTGCTGCCGCGACAGTTCGGCCTCACACGCTCGCACTGCAGGGCTCACGCGGCGCCGCTGTTTACATTCACGGCTAGCTTTGGCCTCTTGCACCCGCACTGCGGGGTCGCTTCTTCGAACACAAACAGCCGCCGCTCGGCAGCCTTGTCCATCGACGCAAAAATTTTGGTCTGTCTGTCTGTACGTTTGTCTGTTTGTCCACTCCTACCAGCATCGGGTACTCGAAACGGCCGACCCAAACCGCAGCGCCCCCCTATGTTTCTCAAGAATCAGCGTTAATACATGTGCAATGGTCGATTAGAAAGCAAATATTGCGCATGTCTGGGGCACCATAACAACACGATTATATTCTGCATGTTCGCCTTTTACTAGAAACGGCATACATAAGTAATTTCAAAGAGCGTAGCGCTTATCACGCTGCGCTCACCATGCAATGCTTGCATGGAAAGGCGAGTGTTTCCAACGCTTTGCTAAAACGAGACGGTGGTGGCACCTACACATTGCCTTGTGTTATACACCTTATCACCTCTGTGACGGGCGCGCACACCCGTCTGAGAGCCATGCGCTTTGTTTTTGAAAAAAAAAAACGGCACGAATCTATATGTTACACTGCAAATGTCGTCGAAAGTTGATAGTATTGAGTCTGGAGAGAGTGAACAAAACGTCTATTTGATGTTCTGCGCGAGAAAATTTGTGAATGGTATTCTGAAGGCGCTGCGTTAGAGTGCCTCGAGCGTGTTACGGAGGCGAACAAGCGCATCTAGGCACGTTAGACACGAGAGCAATCTGGCAGTTATCTTTAAAAACGAAGGCCTGCACGACCGCGGAGGAAGATGCACGCCAGTCTCGGAGGTGATAAGGTGTAGAATGCAAAGCGACGGGCAGGTGCCACCACCGTGCCGTGGTAGCAAAGCTTTGGAAACGCCTTCTTGAGCATCGCGTTGCACTGTCAGCGCAGCCCTTTAAACGGCGCAGTTCTTATAGTTAATTGTGTGTGCCTGCTTTAGTATAAAAGCAGACATACAAAACATAGACATTTTGTTATGGCGCCTAAGATATGCGCATAATTTGCATTTTCAATTATTGATGGTCGGACAACTATGAACGCTAAACCTTGAGCAATAGTTGCGGATGCTGCGGATGGGGTTGGCCGTTTGGTGCCGTTTGAGGTGTCGTTAGGACGGACAAAAAGACCAATGCGCGGACAGACAGACCAAAACTTTTTTTGTAGGAGGTCCCCAAGCAAGATTAACTTCTTTAAAAAAATTGCCAGATGGCGCTCATGTCTCACGTGTGACGAGACTTGATGCGCTTGTTCACCTCCGCTGCACGCTCGAGGCACTCCAACGCAGCACCAAGGCACTCGAGGCACTCTAACGAACGCTCGAGGCACTCTAACGCAGAACATCAAATGAAAGTTTTGTTCACTCTGTCCACACGCAAGACTATCGTCTTTCGACGACAATTGCAGTATAAATGCAGATACGGGGCCAATTTTCCGCACTGGTACACGGTGGGAGCACTGCTACAAGCGTGCATTGACTGGCACTGCGATGAGCGTACTTTGAAACAGCTTGGCCGCACGAGAACGGACGCTGGCTAAACTGCTGTGACCCTGGCGCACACGTGGTATCACTGGAAACACTGGAATTTTCACTGGAGCATGAACTGTTTCTGCCAATGCATAGTGCACGTTTTAAGTGCGAAACATTTCTTAGCGAAATTCGGCGACTTTTAGCGAATCTATCTATCTATCTATCTATCTATCTATCTATCTATCTATCTATCTATCTATCTATCTATATATATATATATATATATATATATATATATATATATATATATATATATATATATATATATATATATATATATATATATATATATATATATATATATATATATATATGTGTATATATATATCTATCTATGTAGTTGCCTACAACATTTAGCTCTCCTAGCCGTTTCGATAATGGTATCCATACCAAAATAGATATGGCATAACATGACTGTGTACCAGCATAAGTGACTAATCATAATATGAAAATAATGTACACATATCATTTATGTCATGATTTATGATTTATGGTATTGTTGCTTTTTTGGTGGTTTAGTTCACAGGGCATACTGTAAAACTAGTATGGTATGACTTGACTGCATTGCGAACATAAGTGCCAGACCCTGAGGTAGAAATTATGGCATGCATGTCATATAGGTCATGACTACATGCCATGCTGATTGTGTGCTCAGGGTCATTTCTCAATAGCTGCACATATAGTAAATTTTGTATTACGGGATGTGATTGGATGACGAAGGTATATGACTGGTGCAAACATGATAATCATGAGAGGCATACAGTGTAAGAAAATGACTACAGAGAGCACTCATAGTGCACTCACCGCCGTTTCGCCAGCTTCACATATACTAAATTCAGTACTACTTGACGTGAATGGACAACGAAGGTAAAAGAAATATCCAAACATGATAATTACGATATGCGTGTCATGTAAGACATGACTACTTGCGGCGCTCATGGCGTCCTCACGGCCGTTTCGCTAGCTCCACATATACCAAATTTAGCATTACGTTACGCTTATGGTCGATGAAGGTAAATGACATGTCCAAAAATGGTAATCATAACCTAAAAGTTATTACAGCATACTTCACGTCCGCCTCGTAACGTCCGTGTGCTCAGATTTGGGTGCACGTTAAAGAACCCCAGGTGGTCTAAATTTCCGGAGCCCTCCACTACGGCGTCTCTCATAATCATATAGTGGTTTTGGGACGTTAAACCCCACATATCGATCATCAAGCCTCGTAACGTTGTGATTGATTTTAAGTGACATATCAACCATCCTAATTCGCGCTTCGCATATCAGCGATTCTCACACTATGTCAGATCTGCCATTTCTATTTTTTTTGTAGTGTGTGAGGTGGTATGTTTTACCGTCATTGAATATAAAGTGGCTTGTTCGATGGCAAGGAGCGCTGCCACCCTAGAAATTCCCGGGCATGCCTCACAATTTCTCGCTTGACAAAGAAAAAGGTGCAAGGCGTTATGATGTGTGATATTCAATTCACTGTGACTTCAATTGTTTGGCTTGGGAATTAGGAGAAATATATGTTAATAACAAAAAGCAACCGATGCGCAATATTTCGTTTTGTAGCCCACTTTATTTATATTATGTACGCAGTGACAATAACAGCGCTAGTTTTTGCGGTGCACATCCGTTTTGCAGCAATCAATGCGCGTTTTTTGCTGTCCCCCACGTATACCAATTTCGTATGAGTGACGTACTGTTGTAACGATGTTATGGTGCAGTCTTCGAAGCCCTGAGCTAGGTGCCACTTCTAACAGAAATAGCAAATCATTTACGCCACAAAGTTGATGTGGCGTGAATGAACTCTTTCGATCGCTTCACCAGCTCTCCTTTTGGAGGCTCGTCAAACAGCTGGCGTAAAATAACGCCACACCGGAAATGCATTTCTGGCAATGCTTGTCCTTCTACTTATTTCAAGTACAGTTTACGTAACAGTAATAATTGCTCTGCAGCTGAAATGCAGAAACTTCAAGCATTGAAACTCAGCTGCATTGACAGTGGTATTACCTGTGCGTCGTCCCAGAGAGCACTAAAGCATCGTGCCCGACGCCTCGCTATACATGTTACTTGCGCTTCTTGCTTTGGGAACAGAGAAATTTAAAGAGTAAGAGACGTCTCCTTCGAGGTCATTTCCGGCAGTTCCTACTGCAGCATGGACAACGAGCACTGGTATTAACGTCACTATTATAAAAGGCTGTAATACATACTAACATCGGTTTACTAACTACTTGTCACAAATGTTACTAACCGGTTAGTAAGTGAAGTTAGTAGGGGGAGGGTAGTAACCGTTACTACCACTTCAAAACAGTCTAATACTTTCTTCATTAAACGGGCTGAACGTAAGCGGACGTGGCGAAGCCCTAGGGACGAAAATAAAAGTTAAATAGGCTTCATTGTGGGTGAACACCAATGCATTGTACAGAATGTAGAAGTAGTAGGCGAAATCTGATGCAGTGACCATAGAATGGTACGTGGTTCTTGTCACCTAGATTCTAAAAATCAAAGCCATAAACTGATACGCAAGACGCGCATTATTCAAATAGTGGTGAGGCGGTAAGTATTTAAACTGTGCGTCTCGCTTCATATTATATACGAGGTACTAAACGAGGTAACCAACGTTATGGTATAAAAAATGAACGTTAATATTGACTATCATCAAATATCTTGCTATAGAAGTCGGAAGTCCAATACTAATAGATAGGAGACTAGAAAAATATCTCAGTAGACGAAATTAAGAGACGAGAAATCATGAAAGCTCCAATTGCAACCGACAATATTGTCACGGAGTCTTGACGTGGCCGAATACAGGAGACTTCGTGTTGGGATTTAATTGTTTATTTGGGCGAACCTGTGCCCGGTAAACGGAAAGTCCAATTACAGCAGCAGTCTCGCACATATAGCAGTCTCGGACTGATAGCGGCGAACGGAGCGTCTGCCTTCGATCAACAACTGACAAGCGGCGAAGCGCGTCGGCATTAATACTCTTGCCGTCGAATGTTCTAGCGTTATTTCTGGTGGTGGCGTAGGTTCCAGAACAATCTGTACCGTTCGCACAGTGGGCGTGATCTTATCGAAATGATCTACTACAGTCCGTAACCTTCTCGAAAACTGCAGGCGCGGTTTGCGCTGAGAATCGTGTGGTGTTTTGGGACGATAACAAAAACTTGGGAAATGGAACGTGGCAATATAGAGCTCATTGAGCTTTCAAAGCTTATCATTAAGCGCAAAGTGGCCGACAAGAAAACGAGGATCTGCTTGGTGACCTGGATAGCCCAAGGATCAAACTAGAATTAATGCCTTCGAAACACAGTCGCCAGTTAGACGATGGTGCTCAAGACAAAGCACAAGTGAAGTTGGAAGCGCAGTGTAAGGTGGTCAGTGGAGGCAGAAAACGGACCACTGCCCGACAACGATCGTCATCTCTCAAACGCGATGGTGGCCGTGCAAACTAAAGGTGAACAACGCGAATCCACCCTGGACGATGAGAGCCCAACTCGTGAAAGTGCAGGGCTCTCCGCCTGGACCCCCTCACCGATCTCGTCTTTGAGTGGGTTTATGAAAGCAGCGACGTTCATTATACGAGGACTCGCTTCCAGAAAGAAACATACCGAGCTTTATAGGCTAGCAATGGATCAAGACCTGGGCATTATTGCAGTTCAAGACACCAAAGTGGAGAGGGTGGACGTCCACGAGAGCTTACTGCAACGTTTCACCGGACGTTATAGTGCGAGCGTCAGTCATGCAGTTGGTAGAAGAGCAGGGTATGTGATCATTGTGAAGAATAGTTCAGGTACCCCTGTGCAAAATGTCACGTCTGATTATACTGTAAGGTTTGTTGTTTGTGATTTAGCCTTCTTTTCACTTTATTTGCAAGTTGTTTATGTGTACCTGTTAAAGTTGCTTACCATTGTCCAATATTTGAAGAAATTCGTGCTTATAGTGAATGCGATCGCATATGTATTCTAATTAGGGATTTTAATTTCATGGTGAGCGCCGGTGATGAAATAAGTCCTACCGATTTTAACTACTCAAGCACAGTAGCGTTAAAAAGTTTAATCGGGGGGCACGGCGCTGATGTCTTTGAGAACCGTGACCATCCCATCTCGTATAATGAACTGACAAATTGTTTTCACCTGATGTGGAGACAATACCTTCCGCCACACAGAAAACCAAGCAGACCTCAGGTTCCCACCCTCAGGCTTCTCCAGGAAGGGGCGTACTCTAATTTCACGCTATTGAAGAAAATTTATTCCGAAATACAGCGAAATAATACATGTTCATTCTGCCACGATATAGCTACCTTGGAGCACATATGCTCTGGCGTTGCCCCGCGTTAGGCTGTTGGGGAGTCATCACGCCGTCGAATTGGGAGGGTGCTATTGCAAGCTGAGGACTTTAGGAACAGCTATGGGCAGTCCACCGGGCCCACAACGCAGGAGAGAGACTTGGTCTTTCTGCTCTAACGTGGGAGCGGCCCACAGCGTGCTAAAGCACGTTTCAAATGAAACAAATAAAGTTCATCCAGCGATCCATCTATCATCTTATTTGGACCTCAAAGAATTCGCAGAGTGTATTAGTTAAGTACCAACACTGTACACGCATTTTGTCGGAGGCAAAGGGCTACACAGGCTAGTCAAAGAGCTGCTTCGCATTTAAATTTTTACTAGCCATGATCACTTCTCCTCATGAATCAGCCGTTTTTTAACGGTTCATTCCCGGGCAATAACATTTCGATGTCATCATCATCATCATCATCATCATCATCATCAACCTGACTACGTCCACTGCTGGACAAAGGCCTCTCCCATGTTCCGCCAGTTAACACGGTCCTGTGCTTGCTGCTGCCAATTCATACCCGCAAACGTCTTAATCTCATCTGCCCACCTAAGCTTCTGTCTCCCCCTAACCCGCTTCCCTTCTCTGGGAATCCTGTTAGTTACCCTTAATGACCAGCGGTTATCCTGTATACGCGCTACATGCCCGGCCCATGTCCATTTCTTCTTTATTTCAACTATGATATCCTTAAGCCCCGTTTGTCCCCTAATCCACTCTGCTCTCTTCTTGTCTCTTAAGGTTACACCTACCATTTTTCTTTCCATTGCTCGCTGGGTCGTCCTCAATTCAAGCTGAACCCTCTTTGTAAGTCTCCAGGTTTCTGCTCCGTAGCTAAGTACCGGCAAGATACAGATGTTATAAGCTTCCTCTTGAGGGATAGTGGCAATCTACTTGTCATAATTTGAGAGTGCTTGCCTAATGTGCTCCACCCCATTCTTATTCTTCTAGTTACTTTAATCTCGTGGTTCGGCTCTGCGGTTATTACCTGCCCTAAGAAGACATAGCCTTTTACAACTTCAAGTGCACTATTACCTATCTCGAAGCGCTGCTCCTTTCCCAGGTTGTTGTACATTACTTTCATTTTCTGCAGATTAATTTTAAGACCCACCTTTCTGCTCTCCTTGTCTAACTCCGTAATCATGAGTTGCAATTCGTCCTTTGAATTACTCAGCAATGCAATGTCATCGGCGAAGCGCAGGTTACTAAGGTATTCTCCAGTAACTCTTATTTCTAACTGTTCCCATTCTAGGCTTCAGAAAACTTCCTGTAAGCACGCGGTAAATAGCATTGGGGAGACTGTGTCCCCCTGCCTTACACCCTTCTTGATTGGTATTCTGTTGGTTTCTTTATGAAGCACTATGGTAGCAGTCGATCCCCTGTAGATTTCTTTTAGAATGTTTATATATACTTCATCTACGCCCTGATTCCGCAGTGTCTGCTTGACGGCTGATATTTCTACTGAATCAAACGCCTTCTCGTAATCTACGAAGGCTATGTATAGTGGTTGGTTATACTCTGAGCATTTCTCTATTACCTGATTGATAGTATGGATGTGGTCAATTGTTGAGTAGCCTGTTCGAAATCCTGCTTGTTCCTTTGGTTGATTGAATTCTAATGTTTTCTTTAGTCCGTTAGCAATTACCTTTGTAAATACCTTGTATACCATAGAGAGCAAGCCGGTCAGCCGGTAATTCTTTAAGTCCTTGTCATCTCCTTTCTTATGTATTAAGATGATATTCGCGTTCTTCCAAGACTCTGGTACTCTTCCCGTCAGGAGACACCTCGTAAACAGGGTGGCTAGTTTTTCTAACACAATCTGTCCTCAATCTTTCAGCAGATCTGATGTTACCTGATCCTCACCAGCAGCTTTGCATCTTTGCATGCTCTCAAAAGCTTTTCTGACTTCTTCTATCATTACTGGTGGCGTGTAATCTGGGTTACTGCTAGTTCCTATAGTATTAAGGTTGTGGTTGTCTCGGCTATTGTACAGATCTCTGTAAAACTCCTCCGCTATTTTAACTATCCTATCCATTCTGGTAGTTATTTCGCCTTTTTTGTCCGTTAGTGCAAACATCCGACTTTTGCCTATCCCAAGTTTTTTCTTCACTGCTTTGACGCTTCCTTCGTTTTTCAGGGCGTGTTCAATTCTCTCCATGTTATACCTTCTTACATCGCATACCTTACGTCTATTAATCAACTTCGAAAGCTCTGCCAGTTCTATTTTGTCTGTTGTACTTGACACTTTCATGATTTGCCGCTTCATTTCGATGTATCACTGAGTAATCAGCACATATACACAAGTCCCCGCGACACGTACAGTTCCTAACTGGTTCCAGGAGTATTAATAGCCCAGCCTTTGGACAACTTAGTTGGTGCCGGTGTGGGGCTAGGCTGTAGGATGAATAATTTAAACTGGACGCCTTTATTTGTACGCCTTACAGTTTCCAGGTGCGCGGGTAACGTAGCGTATGACTTTTAATTAAAAGTATTAAGAAAAACAATACCTTGTGTGCTTCTTAGACAATACCACCTAAACATGGCCTAATTAACAAGACCTAATAATGAATACTAAGCTCTAATAAATGGCCGCAACAAATTGGAATGCATCCGCGTGCAATTAAACACGCTGTTACGCGCTCGTGAGAAGAACCTCCAAGGTTTGTTCAACAAGTTCAATAAACACGTACATGGCGAAAAGTTAGTAACGATGCGCAAGAGGTAGTAACCAACGCAATGGTTACTACCTTTGCATTAGTGAGCGTCTGCCAACAAAGACAGAGAAAATGTCGTACAAGTTAGTAATGGCCTGAGCAAGCTAATAACAACCACTGTTACTAACTTTTCACTCATGGTTAAAGGTTTTTAGTACCTTTATCTTTTTCAAGAGTGTTCTACACGTAGTATGCGCGAACCCATATGTTAGCGACTAATTCTAAGTTTTGACGTAACGGCAGCTCTGATGTAGCGTCACGGCGATCGTTCTATAAGGATTAACAAATGGCACGTGTATATACGTAAATAGAATGATGATCAAGAGGTTTTGCAGACTCCGGGTAGTCGGACTGTACGTTTCAAAAAAATAAAAGAAAGGCGTTACCTGTACCACAGCAGAACCTCTTAAAATTATTATGGCTACAGTGCAAAAGCGGCAGTACCCTGCGCCTCAACCAAGGCTGGATGGGGCCTAGTCCGTCCAATGGCGGCTGCCACAAACACGGACATTCATGAACCCCGTCATCATGCACCACATATATTCTGACGTCTATAGTTCCAATCTACGCCAGCACTGTACCACCACAGCAACTCTGATTATACCCTATTGAAATGTTCCGCATTAATAAGAAATTCAGGTGTCGTGGCCTCCAATAAAGGCCATTGGCGGCGTCAGCGGACTGCGTTGCTCAGATAGGGACAGGACAAGCAACTCTGGTTGATCCGGCAGGCCCACGAAGCTGCCGGGAGACGCCGTCTCTCGGTAATTTCTAGGTCAGAGCCCAGCCCAGCAATCTGCCTGAAATTATTAAGGTTTATCTCTCTCTCAACTGACCATTGTGAATTAGAGTTACAAGAAATTGTGGACTCATTAGCTCGAACGGTATTGAATGGGCCGATACTTTCTGTCATTATGGTAGTGGCCAGTATAACTGTGACAAAATATGGAAAATTTTCACTCTGTGCAGATGCAATAAAATTAGTGGCATCATAAACAGAATTGAGCCAATGAAAACTTCAATAGAAAACCGAGTCATGTCATACTAGACAATTGAAAGTCATGCTAAGTAAACTACGTTATCGAGTGCTTCCATTGAATCTAAATTAACACAGAGCTCCTCTCGTGCTATCACCCCTACGTAGCTTTTCTTCGGAAGTGGAATCAATAGAGCACTTTTTTGTCATGTCCCCGTTACAGGTTATTAGGAAAACGACGCCTTGTCATCCCATTCGTTAAACCAGGGCTGACCTTCCCTATTGACAGTATACTCCCCTTTGGAGCTTCGGTTCCGGGCTTTGGCCAACCTTTGATGCCGTTCGCAGTCACCTTCAGGAAATAAGACGAATTCGCGTTTAAACACATATTTATATATGTATTATTGTAATATTATTGAGTAGTCATGACATATAAACGTGTTTGATATTACTGTAATTTATATTGAAGGATTAGGCTGGGCTGGCCGCAGACAGAACAGTCTAAAAAAGTACTTATGGCACTCTTTCGGTTTTTAAATACATTCTTTCTCTCTTAGCATTTTTTATTACTTGAAAAGCCGAAAATTTACGTAACCAATTCAGAGCCAACCCCACTGAAAGGGTATAGGCCACAGTGAGGCATCAGAATTATCATCATTTCTACAGCCGATTTCAAACCCACTGTTTCAATGTCACATGTTCCTTGTATGATGTGTTGAAGCTGCACCTCATGTACCCTATCCTACAGCCGTCACGTCGGGTTAACCGTTACAACTGTAGTTAGGCGCCATCCGCTAATGTTGATGCATGTGACACTGTCTAAAGCTACCATCCACGCAAGCTCTAGTGATTCATATTAGCTTACCGCTTCTGATGTTGCTATTATCCATATTGCTGCTGGCGTCGTTACGCAAATGTAAGCAACTTGCTATATAAAACATGTACGGATATTTAGCTTGCGACTGTGCGTACATTTTCAGCTATGTTTGGCGTCACTCTTTAACGTTTCCCTCAATAATAAATTGCATCAAAATCATCTTTCATCCTCATGCTTCCCATACCATAATTACCAACGTACATTGGGTCTGTCCTGGTTTTTCCATCATGGCAGCTAAATTAAATATTGGCAGGGAAGTTACTTGTTCACGTAACAGACATCTGAATAAAAC
Organism: Rhipicephalus microplus; assembly: GCF_043290135.1. NCBI lineage: Eukaryota > Metazoa > Arthropoda > Arachnida > Ixodida > Ixodidae > Rhipicephalus > Rhipicephalus microplus. The sequence continues at coordinate 135,977,908 of NC_134705.1, forward strand.
TCCATGCATTAACTCCTACCCAATACCTTAGTAGCCACAATTACGAAGATAACATCTACAATTAAGTATGTTTCGCCACTTGCCACTGCTGTTGTACAGTCGCCCAGAGGACAGTAGTATCTCCCTCACTTATTATCTGAGCTCCCTAAATAAGGCCCATAACATACGTTTAGCAACAGAGCCTGCGCCTAGGAACTGTCACCTTCAAGTGTTTTCTGTACCAAGAGCCTGTCTGCGCCATACATCTCACTGCATCTTCGACAACGCACTCACACAACGCAGCAGCGGTCAGCAGCATCGGTTCCAGAATACTAAGGGCAGTTATTTTCATAGTATTGGAACATCTTCATTAAAGTGCACAACACCCTCCACCAAAAGCCACCACGTTATTCAATGTGTTTTACGCAGCCTATTTGAGTAATAAATTATTTCAATGTGGGTCACACAAAAATCAAGCATTATTTATTGCGTGTAATTACATTATCACCTCGATACCGTGAATGTGCTTGTAGCTTGACAGCGCTACCTAAAATCCAATTCACAAAACAACTTTTAAGCAAGAACAGATGCTATTGCGGTCTTAGAGCAAATATGCGGTCACTGAAACTAATTTCATTCTAAAACCTTAATGCCCAGACAAATAGCATCCTGATGTTAAGCATACTGACTATTGCGTCATATTTTGATAGTTGAAACGCTAACAAGAAGTTCAATACTAGCCTACGCTCGCACTAATTACTCCATAGAGCCGTCGTCATTCACAACAATTTTTTGTACGATCTCATTCAACCTAATACGAAGTCTTTATTGTACTGTATACTTGTTGAAAAAGTTTTGAAATGTTATTTTCATCGTGCTAAAGCATTATAGTTTGTCTCGTTATAGGTGCGTAGAAACGATTGTATTCTTTCGTTACGTGTATTCTTCACTAAGTTGTACAGCGAAATGCGCTACCAAATAGCCCAACAGCAAGTTATTTTAAATCGCAGTATAGCGTGCTATAACACTAAAATGAAAACAAGGCACCACATATTGCTAATTGTGTAGCCAGGCGTCAAACAATATGATTTGCGTAACGAGTAGGTCGCCGAATAATCGCAAAGCAGTACAAAGTGTTCAGCCATAATTCTTAATCGCTAACAGCCACTGCATCAACTTATGGCGTGATGGGTACCGTGAAGTGTACTTGTATTGGATTAGCCCCTAAAAAGCTTGCAACAAGTTCTAGAAATGCCACTCTTTCAGCCTTCTCTATGAGTGGGCAGCGCCTTCAGCACAGGCCTGAAATTTTTCGACATCGTAGTTGTCCATCGCCGGGGACACCGATCTGTCGGAAGTGCTGTCACGCGAAATAAACATAAATATATATACTAAAAATTGGCAGATGCCCCGTACAGTGGGAGTCAATGATATGCGAAACAGGAACGAGAAATCTTCATATGTCACTTTTAAATTCGGCAAAACGCCACGATGTGAAGGTAAATAATGCCGTACATCACTTCCCTCTCATGACTATCATGTTTGAATGTGTCGTTTACTTTCATCATTTATTCACGTCACGTGGAACAAAATGTAGTATATGTGGAGCTCGCGAAACGGCCACGAGCACGCTATGAGCGTGGTATGTGGTCATGGTGTTACATGACACATGTTTCAGGATTATCATGTTTGCAACAGTAATATATTTCGCGTTCCATTGATGTCATAAAAACCTAATTTGGTATATGTGGAGCTAGCAAAATGGCCACGTGCGCATCATGAAGGGCCCAATATACTCCTATGTAGCGTTGACACGCCCGCACGCTGGGCACAGCAACGCTACGTTAGCAGAACGCGAGCACTCTATAGTAGAGAGTTTTAGTACTGCGGAAGGGTGCTACGTACGCATCACGCAAGCGCCTTGCGTTACGTGGCGTCGTTTGCTACTAATCGGTTTTTAGTAGTGCCCGCGCACGTAACGAGCGAGAACCGTGTTGCGCCATCTGGTAGATCAAAATGGAAGCACGTGTAGTTGACAGCCAATGTGAGCCAATCCAAGTGATATAGCCAGATTATGGCCATATTTTAAGCCACAGAGCTGGTCGGTGCTTGCCCAAATTGCCTTCGATGCCGCCATTTTGCAAAACGAAATCTCGTGCTGTCGCGCTCTTGTTCGAGAGCGGCGCGATCAGCTCATACGTACGCACGCACGCATCTCATGCGTGCGTACGTAGCGACTGCGTACGTAACGCGATATGCGCGAGTTGCGGTCTGCGCATGCGCACTACGCAGAACGTGGCGTGCTTACGTACGCAACGCCGCCACGTACGCGCGTACGCAGTACTGAAACTCTCTAGTATCAACGCAGGCGCGACCAGCGTCCATCGGCGTGGCCCGACGGCAACCGGGACGAAGTGCAGCATCCGACGTGAAATGCGACATGCTGTATTTTGCAGTAGTGCCTTGCCAAAACGACATTGCGTCTCCCTCTTTTTGTGACGGAGGGACGCCGGACGCGTTGAAACGTGCATGCGTCAAAGCAACGCAGCGTGACGCGTGCCCGCGAATATAAGGCAGGACCAGCGCCTGGCATAGCAACGCCGGCGTGAGGCGATGAAATGAACGCTGGCAAGCCCACCCACCGCATCACGTCGAAATCTATTGGCACATTGACTGTGGCATGCAGTCATGTTCTCACATGACGCACATCCGATGATTATCACGTTTGCACCAGTTACGTACCTTCATCATCTATTGGCGTCATGTAAAACCGAATTCGGAATATGTGTAGTAAGCGAAACGGCCGCGAGCGCATATCAGCATGGCATGTAGTCATGTTATTACATGACACGCATCTCATGTTTATTATCTTTGCACGAGTATCATACCTTGTTCATCAATTCACGTCCCGGGATAACGAATATCGTATAAGTGAAGCTAGCGCAACGGCCGCCAGCGCATCATGAGTGTAGCTTGTAGTCATGTTATTGCATAACACACATCTCATGATTTTAATGTTTGCACCAGTCAAATACCATCGTCATTCATTCAGGTACTGTAATGCCGAATTTGGTATATGTGGCGCTAGTGAAATGGCTGCAGGCGCATCATGAGCGTGACATGTAGCCACGTTGTTACATAACACGCATATCATGATTTTGATGTTGGGGTCTGTTGCTTGTGTCCGCCATGCAATCACGACTTACCATACTAGTTTTGCAGCATGTCAAAAAAACGAAACCACCGCAAGAGCTGTAGGACCATTATAAGTAACTCCGGACATTCGTGACATACATCTCATGATTTTCATATTATGACTGGTCAAATATGTTCTCCACACAGTCATGTTATGCCATACCAAATTTGGTATCAATACCATTATCGAAACGGCCAGGAGAGCTAAGAGTCGTAAGCGGATAGATAGATAGTTAGTTAGTTAGTTAGATAGATAGATAGATAGATAGATAGATAGAAAGAAAAAAAGAAAGATAGATAGATAGATAGATAGATAGATAGATAGATAGATAGATAGATAGATAGATAGATAAGCGCAAAATCGCCGTAGTTCGCTGAGAAATGCTTCGCATTTATTACTATCGAGGATCAAACGAAGCTCAAGCCTGCGAAATTACCAGGTAGTCATGCCACTTTCTTTTTAAAGACGATAGTTTGTCTTGGGGGCCTTCAACGCAAAAAATTTGGTCTGTCTGCCTGTCTGTCTGTCTGTCTGTCTGTCTGTCTGTCTGTCTGTCTCTCTGTGGTGTAGTATAGTGAAGGGGTGGTGCCTGTGAAGTGTGGAGGCACCGTGGTGTTATGTACAACGTGTTTGATGCGACGGCAGTGGTGCTTCTCGATTCAGTGGCGGAAAGACAATGATTACGTTGCGCGCAACGTAACGCTTGAGACTGCGGCACGCCAAAAGAAAGAGAAAGTTTGCGCGAAAGGTTGCGCTGCCAAGGCACGAAAGGGAAGAAGAGGAAGACGAGTCGGGAACAGAACGAGATCGAGCAGGCTGGAGTGAAGATCCTGGGTGTCGCACGACTGTAGTGTCGGGTTCCGGACCCAAACGCGTGAAGTTAGGCAAGGCCAGGACGTTCCAGATGCCCATGGTGTACTCGGAGGTACGTGCTATTCCGGGTTTCCGGCAGTGACTGTGCAAGGTCACGTCCCATGGGTCTGTTCCGGCCGTGACTGCTCAAGGTCACGTCCCTTGTGTCCAGGCTTCAACTCCGGGCCCGAACCACCCGTGGAAGGCGGAACCTTCAGGGTGGTGATCATCTCCTCGAGACGAGCCAGCATTGGTAAACGGCAGCAGTTCTTGCTAAGGCAAGGGCTACTTCGTCTTCCGCCAAGCGTCGCCGTACTGGTCAGTGCGTGACTCCAGCTGCTGAGACATTGCCAGCGTCTGCCGCCTCAACCCGCCCAGCCACCGCCACCATCAACGTCACCGGTGACTATTGATTTTCATAAACATTATAGCTGGACAACTTACAGGACATGTTTTAGTTTGTCAGGTCGGACTCAGTGTCTGTACATTGCAACTTTATCTCTTTTTTCTCTTAATTATGCTTCAAGTTTCCACTTTTCTTACTTTAAACTGCTTCATCATTTCTTAGCTCCGAGGCTTACTCTCCGAGCAACAATTTACTAAACCGTACACCTGCATCGCAACTTGGTGTCCGGCGACATGACAAAGTCGTTTTTTATCTGGATTTTCGGACGTGGTGCGAACCGTGACCAGCACGTGGGAGATAATAGAATCGGCTGAACGCACGGGTCTGAAGGGAACCGAGTTCAGAGTGTGATATGAGGAGTGGATGGAGAGAGAGCGTGAGCAACGGGCTGCAGAGCGAAAGGCGGCGAAAGAAAAGCTCGAATTAGAGACGCTAGAACTCGAGTGGCGACTCGAACTTGCGATGGCAAAAAGGGGCAGCTGGGGATAGAAAGGAGTGTACAGTGGCTGAGGTGTGCTCTGACAGCAGTTACGTCACGAGTGATTTGAATTTATGTCAGGCTGACCCTGTACTTCGTCATAACGTTTCGCTAGAGAATAAAACTAGGGAAGAGTATGACAGGGAGGTTGGTAGCCAAGAAACTAGGAGACTTGAGGAGATTATTGACGCACGGGAATGCTTCGTCATCGTGGAACAAGAACGTTCCATTCAAAGTAAAGGGTGTATGAAGTCTTGGTTTGGAAGACCTTTATCAAGCCCGAAGAACCAGCAGCCGACAGCTGAGATCAACAAACCAAGATGATGATGCTACGTGACAACGATGAGGATGCATGAGCAACACATGATAATCATGATAATGTACAGATGAAGAGGATTGGTATACTAAATGCCCACACTAATCCCCCCCCCCCCCGTGAAAGCAGCCAGTCTGGCCGCGGCAAGTCAAGGGGACAAAGAACGTCGCATGAAGTGCTTCATACGGGAGACATGAACGACCTCAGTAGTTCGATAACGGCGATCTTCTGGGGCTACAAGTGGCGTCACGCGATAATTCACTTGTGAAGTTTCCTCAAGAAATGTGTACGGCCCAATAAACCGTGGCTGGAATTTGTCGCACAAACCAGATGTGCGAATAGGCGTCAAAAGGAGCACTTCGTCTCCAGGTTGAAAGAATACAGCACAATGCGATTCATCATAAACCAGCTTTCTGTCATGCTGTCGGGCTTCAGTGTTTATACGAGCACGTTGGCGGCTCTCTGCGAGCCGTGAAACGTATTCCTCTGAAGAGGATGGAGATGAATCCACATGGCAGGTAAAGAAAGAGATGTCCAGGAGAGAAGTAGGGGAACGTCCATAAGCTAGGTAAATTGGTGAGTAGCCGGTTGTCCGCTGAATAGCCGTATTGTAGGCGAAAGTGACAAATGGTAGAACTACATCCCAGTTCTTGTGGTCTGGTTGAATGTAGGTGGCGATCATGTCAGCAAGAGTGCGGTGGAATCGCTCAGTGAGGCCGTTAGTTTGGGAATGATAACTAGAGGCCGTCTTGTGAGTTGTGCCAGAGGCGCGAAGAAGTTCGTTCACTTGTTGTGAAAGGAAGGCCTTTCCACGGTCACTGAGCAATACACGTGGAGCACCATGACGCAGTATAATTGCTCGGAGGATGAAATCGGCAATTTCAGAAACTGAACCGGTAGTGAAGGATGCCGTCTCGGCGTAGCGCGTCAAATGGTCAACGGCTATTACTATCCATCGGTTTCCAGCAGCACTGACTGGAAGGGGGCCATAAAGATCAATGCCTACAACTTTGAATGGTGTGGCTGGGCACGGAAGAGGCTGTAGTGTACCGGCTGGAGCAGATGTGGGTAGTTTTCTAGATTGGCAGGTAGTGCAGGACCCAACGTATCGAGCTACACTAGTGGTAATACCTGGCCAATAAAACCGACTTCGAAGGCGATCGTAGGTTTTGAGGTAACCAAGGTGACCAGCCGTCAGATGGTCATGAAGTGCTCTGAGAACTTCGGACCGAAGCGATCGGGGTAGAACGGGAACCCAGCGCTGACCGTCAGGATGGTAAATTTTGCGGTACTGCACCGAGTTGTCCAGCTTAAACTGCGACAGTTGGCGACGGAGCCTCGCATTAGGTGGACGGGAACTGCCAGTGAGATAGCCTGTAATACGTCGACAGTATGGGTCAGCCAGCTGTCGAGAAGAAAAATCGTGCGGGTCGTCCGAAGGCTGCTGGTCCATAGAGGCGAGAGAGGAAACCGCCGTAGACGTGGACTCCGAGGGTGTGTTGTGCAAATTGATTGCGGAAACGCTGAGGGGAGCCGCTGGTAGTGGGCAGCGAGAGAGAGCATCGGCGTCGCTATGCTTTCTGCCACACTTGTATACGATGTCAAAATCATACTCTTGTAGGCGTAGAATCCAGCGCCCGAGGCGTCCCGACAAGTTCTTGAGTGCCGAAAGCCAACATAAAGCATGGTGGTCGGTCACAATGGTGATATGGCGGCCGTAAAGATAGGGACGAAATTTCCGCACAGACCAAACGATGGCGAGGAACTCCTTCTAGGTGATCGTGTAGTTCCTCTCGGCTGCGGAGAGGACGCGGCTGGCGCACGCAACGACTCGCTCTCGCGAAGAGTTGTCGCGCTGGAGGAGCACGGCTCCTAAACCGTGGCCGCTAGCATCTGTATGGAGGAAGGTCGGTGCACCATCGTGAAAATGAGAAGGTACAGGATCGGTCGTGAGGGCACTCTTCAACCTGTCGAAAGCCGATTCACATTCCTGAGACCACTGAAAGGGCGTACCAGAAGCAAGTAGCTTATGGAGTGGTGCTGCTATGGAGGCAAAGTTTTGTATGAATCGCCGAAAGTAAGAAGCGAGACCAAGGAAACTTCGCAAATCTTTCGGCTTGACAGGGCGAGGGAAGCGAAGCACCGCAGCAGTTTTCTCAGGGCCTGGACGAATTCCATCCTTGCTCACAACATGACCGAGGACTTTAATAGATCTGCTGGCGAAATGGCACTTCTTGGTGTCAATTTGAAAACCAGTGCCTTAAGGCAAGTCAGGAGCTCGTCCAAGCGTTGCAGATGTTGAGGAAACGTCGATGAAAAGACAACAATATCATCGAGGTTACATAGGCAAGTCTTTCATTTCAGGCCACGCAGCACGGTGTCAATCAAGCGCTAAAAAGTTGCGGGCGCATTGCATAGACCAAACGGCATAACATTGAATTCGTATAGGCCGTCCGGGGTTGCAAACGCAGTTTTTTCTTTTTCATCTTCGTGCATGGGAATTTGCCAATAGCCGGAACGCAAGTCGAGGCTTGATAAGAATTCAGCACCTTGTAAAGAATCAAGGGCGTCGTCGATACGTGGCTTAGGGTATACGTCCTTCCTAGTTAAAGCCTGCGAGAAGTCAAGAACGCTTCATGCAGAGGTAGGATTGTCTCTGAAGAGCTCCACTGAAGGAGCAGTAAACGGTCTACTAGCTAACGCCGGCGAATGCCGTAATGAAAGCTCCGATATAGTTTCTGCCTATTATTTTGGGCCACTGGATGTAGCAACAGGTGCTACGTACACAGCTTTTCACGATGAATATAACTCGCCCATACAGAGAGAGGGCTTAAGTTCTAGAGAAATTGTAGATGATGCTTCTATGAGAAAACTGTAGCAAAATGCAGAAACACTTGTTAAAGAACAGAGAGTAGTGTTGCAATGTAGGTCAGCTCTATGTGGTAATGAGGGTAGTCACGATGATCCAGGCAGAAGGGTTGAAAGTTTTGATAAACAAGTAAGACAAAAAGCTGAAGTGATGGAAAGTAAGGCAGTAATGGTCCAGCCGCTCTTTGTACGAAGAAGGACGCCGACTGGTGCTCTCTGGTATCTTCGGTTGAAGAGGTCGCTTCTCTAAAGGTGTCTGAACAATTGCCGGCTTACGAGCTCAAGCAAGGCGTTACTGGGAAGGATGAAGTGATTCAGACGTGGGTGTGCTGGCGCGCCTGGAGGCAACGCTTCGACTGGCATACGGCCATTCTAGCGTGTATACTTGTGATTTAGAGGTTGGGCGTCTGGTGATACACAGCTTTAGATTAAGATGAGCTTATGGTTGACAATTCTTTCACCGGCGTCGGATTCCTCACTCTTGTTAATTGGTTAGGGCCATTGAACGTCCTGTTTGGGACGCTATAACTTACGCGTCAAGTTCGATTTTCTGGTGTTTTTTTATCATGATTGCGGACCACGGAAGGGTGTTTCACGCGAAGAGTTGAAGAAGCCACATGCAGTGTAACATCGACTTGATGAGTAATTCCTTTTTTTACCTAATACGTATATATGAAAAAAAGGTGGTGTACTAAACAGGCTAATTTGGGGATTTTCATTATCCACTAGATGAGTTCATACTTTTTCTTGGTTCGTGTGTATATAGTGGGTAGTGAATGTGGACCTTTGGACGATGTAGTGAACTTTGTGAGTGTGAGTTTTGAGTGACTTTAAGAACTGAGCAGAAGTTTTTCGAGCAGGAAACCTTTCCCAAAAAGGACCTATTGTGGTGAAGTGTAGTGAATTGGTGGTGTCTGTGAAGTGGGGTGGCACCGTGGTGTTATGTACAACGTGCTTGAATGCGACGGCAGTGGTGCTTCTCAATTGAGTGGCGGAAAGACGGTGATTACGTTGGCGCGAAACGTCAGGCATGAAACTACGGCCCGCCGAAAAAAAGAGAAGCTTTGCGCGAAATATTGCGCTGCCAGGGCACGAGAGGGAAGAACAGGAAGACGAGTCGGGGGCAGAACGAGGTCGAGCAGGCTGGAGTGAAGATCCAGGTTGTGGCGACTGCGGTGTGGGGTTCCGGACCCGAATGCGTGAAGTCAGGCAAGGCCAGGACGCTCCAGCTGCCCATGGTGTACTCGGAGGTACGCAGTCTTCCTGGGTTCCGGCAGTGACTGGGCAAGGTTACGTCCCAGGTGTCCGTTCCGGACGTGTCTGTTCAAGGTCACGTCCCAGATGTCCGGGCTTCGACTCTGGTTTTGAACCACCCGTGGAGGGCGGAACCTTCCGTATGGTGATCATCTCTTCGAAACGAGCCAGCATCGGTAAGCGACCAAAGTTCTTGCTAAGGCATGGGCTACCTCGTCTTCCGCCAAGCTTCGTCGTGCTGCTCAGCGCGTGACTCCAGCTGCTGAGACATCGCCAGCGTCTGCCGCCTCAACCCACCAAGCCACCGCCACCATCAACGCCACCGGTGACTGTTGATTTTCATAAACAATATAGCTGGACAACTTATAGGACATGTTTTAGTTGGCAAGCTTAGACTCGTTGTCCGTACATTGCAACTTCATCTCTTTTTTTCTCTTACTTATGCTTAAAGTTTCTACTTTCCTTACTTTAAACGGCTCTATGATTTCTTAGCTCTGAGGCTTTCTCACCGAGCAACAATTTAATCAACTGTGAACCTGCATCACACTGTCTGTCTGCACCTTTGTCTGTATGTCGGCCCTTAACGGTATCTTAAATGATACCTAAGTTGCTAAACGACACTCCAAATGGCCGACGCCATCTTCAGCGCCCGCTATAATTGCTCAAGATTCATCGTTCATACTTGTGTGATTGTCGATTAAAAAGCAACTATTGCGGATACGTGAGGCACTATAAACACGTCAATATTCTCTATGTGTGTCTCTTACTATAACAAGCGTGCATAAGTAATTAGAAAGACCGTAGCGTCTATCACGTTGCACTTACCAGCCAACGATTGTACAAAAAGGAAACTAAGTTCAACACTTTCCCTAAGATGACATGGTGGTGGCACCTGCCCGTCGCCTTGCATTCAACACATTATCACGTCCGAGAAAGTCGCGCAGGGTGTGCGCACTTTGTTTTCCAAGATAACTGCCAGATAGCGCTCTTGTCTCACGTGTGACGTGACTTGATGCGCTCGTTCGCCTCCACTGCACGCTAGAGGCACTCTAACGCAGCGCCTCCGGAATACCATACACCAATTTCCTTGCGCAGAAGATCGAATAAACGTTTTGTTTATTCTCTCCAGACGCAAGACTATCGTCTTTTGACGACATTTGAAGTGTAACATGAAGATACTGGGTCAATTTTTTCGTTCATGATGCATTACTGTTGCGCATACATAAAAACTGTTCTTATATTGTATTTGAGCTCCCTCATCAACAACAATATCATAAACACTGCACCACAACTCTTGGCTTCTTTATATATATATATATACATATATATATATATATATATATATATATATATATATATATATATATATATATATATATATATATATATATATATATATTTATATATATATATATATATATATACTGTTGTGAAGAATATCAGCAATGTTCTGAAGGGCAGAGGCGACCATCCAACAGTAAGACGACGACGTTCTCCGTTGGCGCATCGCGACACTTGTACCTGCTCGGCTGTTGCCCCACGCCCTTCCGCGACGAACCATACTGTTCATTAAACATGTGCTGCGCAGAAAGACCTTATTTTAATTGGTGGATGTGCTGGGTATACTACCGTCGTGCTAGAACTTCGCAACCGTACGTTGCCCCAGTTGATTTCTTTGTGCCGGATGAAGACGAGCAGCTTGACTCCCATGCAAAAATCTCTCAAACTATTGTTAGCTCCGGCCCTCTTAGGCAGCGTGACCCTCCTCTCTTCAGTGTCACTGAGGACAAAGACGCAGAAGACTGGCTTGACTAGTACAAACTGGCAAGTAAACACAACAAATAGGATGATGCGCACAAGCTTACCAACGTCATCTTCTACTTGACTGAGGTCCCCGAACTTTGGTTCCGTAATCACAGCACTTACCAGCCTACTTGGTCAGCCAGATAGGCAGGTCAAAAAGATTCACGCAAGCGTTGCAATCTTTGTGAACACTGGTTCACGTAGAGTACTAGTAAGTCATTGTTACAGCCTTATCTATATACCAGGCGACTTTTTTAGTCTCAGTGTGCTGACGGTAAATGACGAAGCAATCTTTCTTTGTAGAGCATGCACCTATGGGCTGACACGCCGCAGAAATTTAGATAAGTAGAGTGTTTGGTAAGCAGCATTGTACTTCATCCTAAATACAATAAGCCAAAAATTATTCCAAATATGGAAGACTTTTCTTATTTACAACATTTAGTTTTCTTGCAGCGTTGCACTGATAAAGTTATGTTGTCGACAGTAAATACGACAATATTCACAAGCAAAATATGTCAAGCTGATATCTAGCTGATATGCCTACATTTTATGGCAGTAATACTGGAGCCAAGTTGTGTAGGTTCTCTACATCAGCCTTTAATATATGAATATGCTTCCAAGTGTAACATTTAAACAAGGTCACCGATTTCCGGGAAAGAAACTTACTACAATGAGACCTACTCGCTCTAAAAGTGTTTATAACACAATTGAGGTTGGTCCGAAAGTTGATGTATTAAAGCAAAAGCTTGTGAACATTTATCACGTGCAGCTTTCACTAAGCGCAATCTTTCACGATTTTTTGTGTGTTCTGGCCAGGAGCCTCGTCTAAACTAAGGCGTCAACACAGTGCTAGGATACGATTTTCCCAACTGATGACTTCAAAATTGCATTTCGCTCACAGGCAGCGCTTGATCTTTTCAAGCGAACACTCATTGAGGTGACATATGCGATAAAAAGAACCAGTGACCCAGCAGAACTTCAAGGATAACGTAGGGGTGCAGGTGCAGAAGGTTGAGAATGTGATCATAAAAAGCACAGCAAGCACTGAACAAGCCTTGAAACTACAAAGCATAAACACTATACAACTAGGAGACCTCATATATCAAGTCAGTCTACACATTCGACACCCCGATGGTGTGTGCCGTGGAGTGATTTATGGCGTCAAACCTGGCACAAGCTCTGTTGACATTTTTGAAGGACTTTGTGTAAACACAAGACACATTGTTCTTTGCACACGCATGCATGGATCCTTCAAAGCCGCAGTTATTACTTTCGACAGACAGCATGTCGCTTTTCCCGTAACATACCTGAGTGGGGACTACAGATGCAAGCCATACCTCAAGTTAGTCCAATATTGTGGAACCAGTGTCGACATAGGTCACAAAAAAGACATCTGCCCCCATTCTAAAGCCAACTTCTACTAAAAATGCGGCAGACAAGAGAACACAGACACCCATGACTGTCAACCCTAAAAAAGGCATATCCCACGTACAGTGGTAATCGATGATATGCGAAGCATGAATGAGAAATGTTTGTTTGTCCCTTTAAAATCAGCACAATGTGATAAGGTGGAAGTAAAAATGCCGTACATGAATTCCGTGTCATAAATATCATGCTTGGATGTGTCGTATACCTTCGTCGTCCATTCACGTCACGTGATACCGATTTGGTATATGTGGAGCTAGAGAAACAGGCGCACGCGCACTATGAGCAGGGTACGTTGTCATGTTCCTACACGATATGCGTGTCAGGGTTATCAAGTATGCACAAATCATATATTTTGTCATTCATTGACGTGACGTAACACCAAATTCGGTGCATGTGGAGCCAGCAAAACGGCAGCGAGCACAGGATGAAGGGTCCAGTATACTTCAATGTAGCGTTGAGCATGCGCATACTGGACGCAGCAACGCTGCGTTAGCGATGCGCGAGCACTCCATAGTCTGACACCAGGTGCGACCAGCATCCATCGGCGCGACCTGACGGTAACCGGCTCGAAATACGACATGCTGCATTTCACGCTGATGCCATAAAGCAACATTGCTCTATGCCGATGCGTTACCTAGACAACACTGCGTTTCCCTGTCTTCGTGACGTAGGGACGCCGGGCGCACTGATACACACGTCCGTCATAGCAACGCAACGTGGCGCGCGCCTGCGAGTATATGGTAGAAATGGCGGCCGACGTCACGAAATGAACGCCGGCGAGCAAGCGCACGGCGTCATGTTGAAATGTATTGGCGCCTTGACTGTGGTATGTAGCCATGTGCTCACATGACACGCATCTCATGATTAAATTGTTTGCACCAGTACAATACCTTCGGCGTCCATTGGCATCACGTGATACCAAATTTGGCATATGTGAAGCTAGCGAAACACCCGCGAGCGCATCATTATTGTGGCATGTGGTCATGTAAATGACGCGCATGTCGTGATTATCATGTTTGGATGTGTCACTTGCATAGGTCGGCCGTTCGCGTCACGTAATACCAAGTTTGGTGCATGTGAAGCTAGCAAAGCGGCCACCAGTGCATCAGGAACAGGGCATGTTGTCATGTTGTTACATGACAGGCATCTCATGATTATCATGTTTGTACCAATAAAATACTTTCGTCATCCATTCACGTACCGTAATACCAAATTTGGTATATGTGACGCTAGTGAAACGGTCACTAGAGCATCATGAGCATGCCATGTAGTCATGTTGTTACATGACACGCATGTCATGATATTCATGTTAGGGTCTGTCGCTCGTGTTTGCCATGCAATCATGCCATACTATACCAGGTTTGGACCATGCTATGTGAACGAAACCACCACAAGAGCTGCAGGACCATGACATGTAAATCATGACAATCACAACATACGTATCATAATTTTCGTGTTATGACAGTCAAATATGTTTTTTATGCAGTCATGTTATACCATAACAAGTTTTGTATCGATACCATTATCGAAACGGCCAGGAGAGCTAAAAGTTGTATAGGCGGCTAGATAGACAAATAGATAGATAGATAGATAGATAGATAGATAGATAGATAGATAGATAGATAGATAGATAGATAGATAGATAGATAGATAGATACGCTCAATGTCGCCCAAGTTCTCCAAGAAATGTTTCGCACTTAAAACTTGAGGGTACAAAACAGCTTTCAGGAAAAAACGATTTCAATATCCAACAAAAAGCCCGGAAGAATCCAATAGACGCAATGCACTCAAACGTGAACCAGCACGCTTGCCTGGTGGAATAACGGCGCGCTACGGTAGATGAGCGGAAGGCAGCACCGGTTCGGTTACTTTTTAGAGCCCTCCCCCTCCCCCCTCCTATCGCTGTGTATATTGCTTTCAGGTTCTAAGCAATTTTGACTAATAATGCAAGATCAACTACTTTATTACAGTTTTACTTCAATATTCCATAATATAGACCGTAAATACGACTGTAACGACATCAAAGACGTGTATAGCAGATCTAGTGAACAAACAATGAATGACTATACAAACTTCACAAGGTGTTACAGCTGGAAAGAACAACTGTAAGTTCCTTTAGTGATAATATCAATATTTCGCACATACTATTGAAGATAACTCTAGAACAGGGTCAGCAACAGCGTGCACGGAGAACTTTGTGTACAGCTGCCTGCTCGTAGTACTAGCTATTATAATGCCATGAGAGTCAGCGTACATAGTAAAGCATTGACTAATGTTCAATGAAACATTTTGAAATTCACGTGTCACTCAGAAGCTGATGTCATTATTTTTATGACTTTGCAGTATTGCAACTTGACGCAATAGGCATGTCAAAATATAAATTGCCCGAATACAGGACCCGCATCAACAAGATGTTGAGATGAAGCCTAGCACTTCTTGATCTGCTTGTTTCCACGATTTGTTTTAGTTCTCTAAAGTGTGTGAAAAAAAATTGTCGTTCAGTGTTGTTTTCTCGAATGTTTGTAGCATCTGACCCATTAATCAACGAAGGAGTGTTAAAACTTCTGCACACTGACGTTAAAAAATTCCCTGGTCCAGACCGCATTTCGAACAAGTTTTGTATAGGTATGCTAAATGTGTCGCAAATTATCGTACAGTCATATTTCAAACTTCAATGAGGCCTTATTTCCTTAAGCTTGGCAAGATGCTATAATAATACCAGTTCCTAAAAGTGGGAACTCATCAGACGTGGGTAACTACAGGCCCATCTCTCTTACTGGTAACTGCTCCAAACTGCTTGAGCAAGCATCTCTTTAATTATTTAGACGCCCAATATATATTATCACCAGCGCAACGTGGCTTTCAAAGGGGATTATCTACAGTAACGTAGTTTGTCGTTACAGTTCACGATTTTGTTCACGAATGCCTCTGATAAGGTCTCGCATCTCAAACTCTTTATAAAAAGTAATGAATTATTCAGAAATTCAAATATTACCCAATGCTTCATTTCATACCTCCATTCTCGTACAAAGTACGTAGAAATAAATGAAATTAATTCAACGTCCAGGTCCGTTAGATCTGTCGTGCCTCGAGGCAGTGTTCTGGGGCACTTGTGTTTCTTATTTTATAAATGACCAGCCCTCAGATTTGTCTGTACCAGTAAGATTGTTTACAGCTGACTACGTTGTATATAACAACATCCATCTCTGAGAGACCAGTTAAACCTCCACAACAACCTAAAGAAACTTTTACTCTGATATATCGAAGGGCGGATGCTTCTGAATCCCGTAAAATTAGTTTCCACGAGCATAACAAGAGAAAAGGTACCTCTCAAGTATAGAGTAATGGTATGCACTATCTAAAAATGGCAACAGAATATAAATGTTTCTAAATATTTGTAGAAAAGCAAATAAAACTGCACAGGGCCTGAGGCGAACGTCGCATGACCCAACACGCGAAGTGAAAAGTCTTGCGTACAGAATGCTAGTACGACCAAGAATTGTATAATTTAAAATAGTAACGGACCCTCACACCACCACTGACCTATATACCCGGAGAAAGTTAAAAATTCGCTGCCAGGTTTATATTCAATAAATATTATAAAGGTGATTTATTGTACCGGAGCTATTGGCTAATCGCACGCAGTTTCAAGCCCAGACCGCTAGCTCGTGCCTGTACTGCATACACAATGCTGCTGTCCTTGTGCCGATCCACTTTTCCTTTGCGATCGGCCCCCATAGAAAAAGGAGTCGTCCTGGGGACTTAGTCACCTTCAGGTGTTGTGGAACCGTAATACAACTTGAGCTTTCGAAGATGTACGACCTCGCGGTCGTGACTTCGCATATCACAAGGTGGTGTGAGAGGCTTAATGAGGTAGTTGACCGAGGATGTTTTTTTTTTTGAGGATGCGGTAAGGCCCGTCGTGCCAGTGTGCCAGTGTGCGATGCGGCACTGACAGCCACACGAGGTCACCGGGCAGAAAAACAGGAGTTGAGTTGTGGGCATTGTGAATGGCTTTCTGACGGTTCTGGTCATCTGAAGTGAAGCCGCGGGCCAGCTGGCGACATTCTTCAGCGTGTCTACTGGCGTACAATATAAACGGAGACATGGATGCGTCTGGTCAGTAGGGCAGAATGGTGTCAGTCATGTGCTTAGGGTGACGGCCGTAAAGGGAGTAAAAGGAAGAAAACTCAGTTTCTGCTTGTGTCGCGGTAATACAGGTGTAGGTTATGAACATCAGAAGTGGGTCCCAATCAGAGTGATCAAGTGTGACATACATAGCAAGCATGTAACCAAGAGTTCGAATAAAGCGCTCCGTAGTGCCAATTTTCTGTGGATAGTAAGGAGTGCGATTGCGATGAACAATAGCGCAATTAGCAAGCAATTTTCGATGATCTCAGAAAAGAGGGTGCGGCGACGGTCGCTGAGAACTTCTTGAGAACCTCCGTGACGCAGCACAAAGCGGCGCAGTATGAATGTGGCTACTTCTTGTGCTGTAGCAGTCTGGAGAGCAGCAGTCTCGGCATAGCAAGTTAAGTGGTCGACTGCTACTATTATCCACCGGTTCCCTACAGGAGTGAAGGGAAGTGGCCATAAATATCAATACCGACACAATTGAAGGTTCAGGACTGGCATGGCAACGGTTGTAGTTCTTCAGCTGAGATGGCAAGAGAGACCTGCGGCGCTGGCATTCACGGCAAGAGCGGCCGAAGTTACGAACGAAGGTACACATACCACGCCAGTATTACCGGTGCCAAATTCTTTCATACATCTTGAAAACTCCTGTGCGGCCACACTGTGGGTCAGTATAGAAGGAGGAGCAGCTCTCTGACCTCAAAGTTCGCGGTACGACAAGCAACCATGTGAGTCCCCCTGGAGCACAGTTGTGACGTTAGAACACCTTGTCATGAATCGCAAAATGGGAAACTTGGCGCGGGAGCATTCGCGATGGTGGCTCTTTAGAGGTATCTTATAGAAGGTCGAGGAGAGATGCCGTCCAGGGGTCGTTGCGGTGTTCCGCAGCAATGTTATCAAAGTCAAGAAAACACAACCTGTGCTCACACGAAGGGTCATTGATCGGTTTCACAGAGAGAGGTGAGCGGCAATGCGCGTCAGCCTCAGAATTTTTGTGTCCTGAACGATAAACCACGCGTATGACGTACTTTTGGATCTTCAAGAACCAACGGGCAAGATGGCCAGATGGGTCTTTCAACGCCGAAAGCCAACACAGCGCATGGTGGTTGGTGACGACGTAAAAAGAACGACCATATAAATAGAGGCGATACTTGCCAGGCTCCCACACAATTGCCAAACACTCATTTTCTGTCACGCTGTAGTTGCTTTCAGTCTTGGTGAGTGTGCGACTCGCGTACACCACGACGTGTTATGTGTAGCCAGGTTGACGCTATGCAAGCACAGCACCCATGCCTACGCCTCTGGCGTCGGTTTGGACCTCAGTGGGAGCTTGGGAGTCAAAGTGGCGAAGATCGAGTGGGGTCGTAAGGATACGTCACAATGTTGTGAAAGCGTCGTCGCAGGCTGAGGACCACTATAACATATCGTGAGTGCCACCATGAAGTTGCTTTAGAGGTAATATAACTGATTCGAAGCTTCAAACAAATAGCCTGAAATAGGAACATAGGCCAATGAAACTGCAAAGTTCTTTGATGGTGGAAGGTTTAGGAAACTCAGTAACGGCGCGTAGTTTATTAGAACCCGGAAGAATGCCGTCATTGGCTGCAACGTGTCCTAGAATACTGAGTTGACGTACAGCAAACTGGCATTTCTTGAGATTTAATTGTAACCCGGCGTTAGTTAAATATTTAAGCGCGTGCTGAAGTCACCGTAAGTGTGTTGGAAAATCAGGGGTGAACACCACGACGTCATCAAGGTAACATAGGCAGATGTTCCATTTAAGACCCGCAGAACGTTGTCCATCATTCGTTCGAACGTAGCAGGTGCGTTGCACAGTCCGAAAGGCATGACTATAAATTAAAACGAGCCCTCAGTTGTGATAAAGGCGGTTTTGGGACAATCGGCTTCAGCCAATGGCACCTGCCAGTTGCCTGACCGCAAGTCTAACAAGGAAAAAAATTCAGCACCCTGATTGATTGATTTATATGTGGGGTTTAACGTCCCGAAACCACCATATGATTGTGAGGGACGCCGTAGAGGAGGGCTCCGGAAATTTCGACCACCTGGGTTTCTTTAACGTGCACTCAAATCTGAGCACATGGGCGTACAACATTTCCGCCTCCATCGGAAATGCGGCCACCGCAGCCGGGTTCCGCACCCGCGATCTGCGGGTCAGCAGCCGAGTACCTTTGCCACTGGACCACCGTGGCGGGGCAATTCAGCGCCTCGTAAACAGTCAAGATCATCGTCAATATGAGGTAGTGGGTAAACATCCTTTAGCGTGATCTTATTCAATCTCTGGAAATCGACGCAGAACCGAATGGACCCATCTTTTTTTGTGATGAGTACCACTGGAGGTGCACATAGGCTCGGCGAAGGTCGGATGCCGCCTCGGCGGAGCATGACGTCGACGTGCTCTGCAATAACCCGACGTTCTGTAGAGCATGACGATAGTTATAGCGCGAGAACAAAACGACGACACAGAGACAATTTTTTTTATTCTTGTCTCTGTGTCGTCGTTTTGTTCTCGCGCTATAACTATCGTCATGCCATACCAACTAGCCCAAGCTGCCACACTTCTAAGTTCTGTAGAGGACACGCGATATGGCCATTGCCACAGCGGTGAGTGAGACCCCGTATTGACGTGGTGTTCAACTGTGCATGTATGGCCTAGTGATGCTTGTGCAACGTCGAAGGAAGGGTGGAAGTGCTGAAGCACAGTAAGGAGCTGCGACTACTGCGAAGGCGTCAAATATTTGGCGATGCACGGGCTGAATATATCCGTAGACGCTGCACCAGGCATGAAGAGGACACCCAGTTCACACACAGCTGTTGAAAATACCTTATCGGGGATGGAGACCATTCGAGTCGAGTCGAACACCTCAACTTTTCCAAGGCACTCGCAACGAAGCAATGACAGCGGCGTCGAAAAAAGGTTGTGAATGGGCAATGCGATAAAACCTCCAGCCAAATCAAGAGCAGCAAAAGGCAACGGAGTATGGCATTGCATGACATCTGTACGAATGACGAAGAGCACGGTGGAATATGGGTGTCTTCCTCCACGATAAGCTTAGCGGCAGATTGATGGTCGATGGAGGTGAAGTCGGCGAAGAAGGAGAACTCAACCTTCGTCCGAGCACAGTCAATTAAGGCGTTGTGGCGCTAAAGAAACTTCCACCCTAATATGCCGTGGGTGCATGACAAAAGCGCAGTAAACTCTATCGTGTACACAATGTCTTCAATGGCCACATGCGCGGTACACGCTGCGGTCGGTTGAAGTAGCTGAGCCGTTGCTTTTTGAAGCGACAATCCAAAAACGAGGCGTCAGCACTTTACGAAGTGAGCGACAAAATTCCGCAGCGATTACAGATACAGCGGCACCAGTATTGACAAGAGTGACTCTTGCGACATTTCTTACTAAGACGTCAATCACATTACTAGAAAAAGAGCGAGGACTTGGGCGAACCAAAAATTGGACGAGCTGGGTAACCTACACGTCATAGCAATTTTCTCCCAGTAGTGATTTAGGTGAGCCCTCTCCCGTTGAGAAATATGCACCGCTGCGCGTAACTCCTCATAATGATTGGGTATACCGAGGGCTTCGAGACCTTCTGCGGACGTTACAAGTGGTAGGCCGAGAGCCGCCTTGTACAATGTCTGTATCAACGCATCTTGGGCCTTTCAATCGGTTTTATCAATCTCCTGGAAAGGATGACTATATGTCAGCCGACTGAGGACAAAAGCCTTAAGCAGCCGGAGTGTCTCAGCTTCCTTGAAACCTTTTCGGTGATAGGTGACTCTAAAAATCTTACGGGAGATCTGCTTTACCATTGTTCTGAGGGCTTTGATTGTTTGGTCCACTCGCTTGTTGCTTTGTAGCCACAGTCCGAGGACTCACATTTTCTGTACCTCTTTATCTTGTGGTTTTTGTTAACTTCTCTGCATCGTTCCACTTGTTCAAAGTGCTCATCCGTTCTTAAGTCGACAGCCAGGCTTCAACGTCGTTTTCGATAGTTACGCTGAAGCATGCAGGCTCTCGCAGGAGAACACTTCAAGTGCAAGTGGCGGGTGGTGAAGGAAGCTCCTGTTGGTCCACGTCCGGCATGGCACATAGTAGTTTCCGAGAACAGAGTTCCAGGATGGCGCAAGAAAACAGCTCTACCAAATGTAAAAGTGATTTACTGTACTAGAGCTGTGTGCTGATTTTACACAGTTCTGGGCCCAGTCCGCTAGCTCGTGCCTCTGCTGCACACACGATGCTGCTGTCCTTGCGCCGATCTACTTCTTCTTCATTACAATGTCAGCGCATGCACTTTGCTTCCAAACTTTGTAACATTAACAATTCATCAGGCCTTGGAACCTAAAACTAAGTATCACTGTTCAGAATTTCTATTCCTCATTATTCATAAGCAGGTTAAAATTAACTCAATTAATTTGTATTTTTCTCCAAATTCGCGCTCTATTACAAACACACTTTATGTATACAGCCACCAGCCACCCTAAACGACGCATTTAAATACAGCTTCTTTCCGAGAGCAATTGAAGAAGAGAATGATTAACTGAACGCAGTCGCGATGCTTTCCTCTATCGTAGCATTTCCTGCAGCTTTAGAATCACTTATTTTCACGAAACCTTAAAAACAGATGTGCCATTGTGTCTTTATTATTACTTTTTCATTCCTGTTTTAACAATGTCAATGCATAATGCCTCTTTCTTTATCAATTTTTGTTTACAATGCGCAAAATGTAAGTGTACACGCCTGTGTTTAAATTTGTCGTTTAGTGTAAATGCCTCCTATGTTTGCAGTATGTCTCTATTTTGTAACGTATATCATGCCCATTTCTTTTATTTATTTTCTTCGCTCGAATTTCCTGACATAAGTGTATGCTGTTCATTGTGTGTGTTTTTCACTCCTGTAAAACCCCAGCTTGGGGTTGACGCAAATAATAAACAAACAAGCAAACAAACGAAATATCAAAGTCCAGGTGTGACTTGTCCTTTTGGGAAACTGGGGGTAAGTAAAGGCTTGGGTGGGCCTGCCTGACGCACGCCTTTTTTCTGTCTTTCTTCGTTCATTTATTTGTATTTTTAAACATTTTTTCATTCATTCAGGTATTTATTTACTTTTATCCTACTTTCTTTTACTTTTTTTATTTCTTTCTTTCTTTCCTCTTTCTTTTTTTCCATCATTACACCACTGCAGGATTCTTTTCTTTTTCTATATTAACCACGTACCTCGGATGATTCTTTTTTCCTACACACAGATATGTTAAAACCAAATTGGGAGCTTTTGCAACGGCTAAACTTGTAAGATAAGAGCTTCCAGGGAAACACGTCCCGCACGTGAAATGCAAAACACCAGCGAGTACGAGTGACCGAAGGACTCCCAGTTTAACATCGCTCGGCTGAGATGGCGAACAGCGTTGCACGACATTCAGGTTGATGTTGTCTACTCTGCACGTAGGCCGGCATAGCACGGAACGTTGCGTACTGGATTTTCTCTGTCAACGCAACATTGCTGAAAGGTGCCTTATCGAAGCTGATCAAGAAGGCAGTGGACAGGGTAAACAAAGTTGCAACGCAGAGCAACAGGTGGAGGCATTGATTAAAACTTATTGATGAAGACTCTAGCAGCAGAAGCACAGAAAACGCACTGCAGTAGGGAATGTTTCCCAGGAATACTGCACTTTCTCCCATTCTGATGTATGGTGGGCTCTGCATTTCCTGAATATGACTTCGAAAAATAAGCGTCAACGCTGAACTGTGTATAAGCTACTTCAAGAAGTTTTTGAAGGTACGCTTTGCTGACTTGCATTTTTTATCAGTGTGAGAGCAAAATTAGAGCACATTATTGTGACCTCTGAAATACTTCTCCCTACGGCAGATCCCAAAGCTGAAGCTCTGTCAATAGAGGCATTTGCTAAGCCTACAGATCTCAGAAAATGAGTGCGGTGCTCAATAACTGTACCAAATTGTCATGAATACGTTAATGGCGAAGCCAAAGCCAACATAATCTTAGGTTTCGGACTAACAACCCACACAATGCGACGACGAACTGAAACATTCGAATCGGGTGGCTTCTGCTTCAGACAGGGCCGCTATATTTGTTTTTTTAATCTCTGGTATGCCTCGTCCGCCGTCTGGATTCGCTTCGCAGCCGGATGGGCGGTGGAACGATCGTCCGCAGAAGGGCTTTCCGCGGAGAAGTCTGTCATGCGGATAAACGGTATAGGAGTGCTGAAAACGCTTTATTCCTCACAGTAGGCAAACCCTCTCGAGAGGAATCTGAAACTCCGACTGAACCAGTGTGAACAACATCCTTCGCCAGAGTAAAGTCCTGTTTTTTAAATGCATTACAGAGACCGAATGTGGTAGGTAGGCTACTCCCTCGAAGAGTTTCACAGTTCTTATTGGGCTGGAGAGCATCAACTCCGTGGACCACTTTTACGGCTTGGAAAAACATTGATTAGCAAATTAACGACATCTTCTCAAAGGAAACCCTAATTGAATGTGAAGCAGCAGCGTTGCACACGGTGGCATGGGTGGCGTCGTGGGTTGAGTGGCGCTAATGCGGGTGCTGTGATGAGCGCTGGAAGAATCATTTGAAGCAATGGCTAGCGTAGTATAGGTCTTTTCGTTTCATCAAAGTGGACACGGGCGCTGGACCGGAGCTGGCACGCGTTTCGCCCTAACTACCGTGGCCTTGTGATAAGTGAAGGGCACTCTGAGAGGTTCCTACAGGTATTCGACGTTGAACTTGGCAAATACCAGATCGACGCAAGTTCCCCATATCGTCCGTTTCGTCGGCACGCACTTCAGTGAGTGCATATCATGCACGTTGTCGACGAACCATCCTCTTCCGCCTCCACTGACATCAACGTTGAATGCTCCTGCGACTATTAGAGGTGTGCGTAGCCACAAATTGCCACAATCAGTCGGCGTCTCCTCTGAGACGGCGTTGAACCTGTTCCTTCAGCAGGCTGGAGGCGACGCACAGCACACGAATCGCGATGTCACAGACACGCACGGCAACGCACTCAGAGCAGGCGAGCCTTCGAGAATCATTCTTCCAGGTCGCCTCCGGATTGGCCGGAGGAGCCTTGCACTGGTGGGCAGCCACTTCGGAAGAGCGCGCGTGGCAATTTCGAGACGTAGCCGACGACGGCCGCGTCAAAGATTCACCGGCGTTGGCCTTCCGCTATCAGCGCTTCCACTAGGCTTCATTGGCTCGCTTGTCGTCCGTGTTTCGGACGCGTTGACAACACTTGCGCTTGGCTAACTCGGCTCACGTCTCGTCGGTGTTACCCACGCGCCACCTCCATCCTCGAGTGTGATCGGTGTGCTTGAGAAAAAAGGTACAATCTTAATTTTTGGTCTAGTGGTGCCATGCTACTATTTTCCCACAGATTGGGTGCTCTCAAGAGCGACTATGACTTCGTTTCGCCGAGCACCAGGTCGCAAGTATGCTTGTACCTATTTACTCAGTAGGAACAATTACCCAGTAGACAGCTATTGTCTGCTTCGCACAGCAGCGGCGGATCCTACACTATTTCACCACGGCTGTAGTGAGTACGGTCAACGGCCTTTGCAGAACCATATTGGGCTACTTTCTAGGTGAGTACCCAGAAACAACTTAGCGCCAGGTCGGTGCACTCATCTACCCATTGGAAAAAACCGGTGGGTTCCCATTAGTCTGGGAGTCGAACCTGGCAGCTCCAGCACTGGAGGCGGATGATTATAACAATGTGGACATAGAAGCGGTAAACCTTGGTCTTCCACTGCCGACGCTTGCATTGGGCTTCGCTTAATCGCACCCCATCAGTGTTGCGGGCTCAACGTCACCATTCGCGAACGCAATCAGCTCGGCTAACCCTCGCAATGCCGGTGACGGCAGGCTTGGCAAATCGCTTCGGCGCATGATTCCGCCGGCCAAAAGGCTTCGCATTCGGCGTCCTCCCTATCGCAATGAACGAGCTGAAAGAGCGTTCAGTGTATGTGCGCTCGAACGTTGCGAAGGGTGAAGAGGGTGAAGCGAGAAAGGCGACACGCGGCGAGCTGATGCCAGCCTTGAAAAAATTCCTGGATATTCACGAAGTGAATGATGATAAAGGGGCTTGCTCCCGAGGTTAAATCCGGTAAACTGTAAATACTCTGTACATACGCTCAATCGTCATTATATAAAGACCTTTAGAGTTGTGGTGTGATTTTCTATGGACTTTATATACGTATTGTTCGTTTTTTGAAGAGCCACGTTACACGCCCAGGGGTCAGCCCACAAGCATGATACCATCCGCTGTCTTCGACAGCCCTACGCATCCTACGTCGTGTGGCCAGTTGATGGTGGGCTATGTCAGTTATAGATAAATTTTATCGGACTTACGTCACCAAATTGCGGTGGCGCTGTCTTGGTAGGCAAATGACGCTCTGCCTACCGCAGTGTCTGCTGGGTTTTCAATGGTGCATGTGGTGTTCTCAGTCAAGCAACGAGAAGGAAAAAAACGGTATGCGACGAGCTGCATCGCGGTTGGATGTGAGTGGCGTCTCACAACTTAGATTTGTTTGTTGGCGCACATCGCAGCCCTCCGCACTTATGGTTTCACAACGCTTATGGCGTCTCACAACGTCATTTTGTCAACGCACATCGCAGCACTCAGCGCTTATGGTGGAAGCTACGGGCGGACGTCGCTATAATTTTAACCATAATGAATAACGCGTGCGCGGGCGCATGCGTTATCTGGAACATGCAGAAAAACTCTTCCTACTCATTTGCAGAGTTTGTGCAGGTTTTTTTTTGTACTCTACCAAACATTTGTTTTTATAGACATGCCAATATTGAGGAGAGTTTGTGCTTCTGCCTCGAGTATGCCATTCAGCCCAATATCAGGGTAATGACCATGGAAACATAAAATCAAATCTTTCGTTTCAGAAAATTTCTTGTGCCCGACACAAAAAGCGGCTTTTGTTCAAGTACTTCTCACACTGGTGCGTAGTCGCTCATATAACGTAGGCACGACCTACTGTACTCCTGACCTGCCCAGCTGGCGGCGGTCTACGGAGCGGCCTCCGCCGGCTCGGATTCCGAACTTCACCACCTAGAGGACGCTTGAGTTACCCCAGCTGAACGCTGGTGGGTGCATGGTAATGCATGGGTTACCGAAGGTTCGAGAAGAGTTTCATCACGCATTGAGTAAATATGGCGGGTATGTTGAATCATTTTATTTCATGTGACTTTGAGAATCTTCTTTTGCATTTCAGTTGACATTTCAGTGCATTATTCTTCAAATGGAACCGCAAATCAGATACAAACACATGTATCAACGTGCAAAACAAGAAAGAATGTTGACAGAGACAGGTTGCAAAAAGTGCTGGCCCACCAAATGATTATTTACCTCATGATACGGGCTATACGTGTATACAATGGTAGACTTGTCGCACACTCAGCTGCATTGAATTTACTGTCTGGATAAGGAAGGGCAATGACAGTGACATTTTAAAGTGGCTGCGGCATCCAGCGCGCGTAGAAAACAACCCAATACAAACAATTTTGCGCGTATATACTTTCGTCTCAAATGGCAAATATAAATCGCAAGTACATGAATAATAAATAAAAAACACTCTGCAACTGTTTTGAAACGAAACAGCACCAACAGCAAACAACAACAGCAAATAACTTTACCTCCAAGACTGCTACATTTGCTCTTCTGGAGAGCAGATTAACCTCTGCAACTTTACGGTTCAGCTTGGCTATTTTTCCTTCACGGTTTTTCTTCACGGCCAATTTTTCCTTCACGGTTCAGCTTGGCTATTTATTCCTTGCCATGGTTTGGAATTTCCGGCGCGACAATTGTGCGGAAGTCATCACACGCCGCATCTTCTGGCTATAGTTGTTTGCGTGGTCAAGGAGCGTCCATCTTGCTAGGAAGCGCAGCCACTATTACAAAGAACACACAACACAAGCGCTTACCTTAAACTAAACGTTTATTGCAAACGTCAGAGTTTATAAACGGGGTGAAAAGAGAAAAAAATTAAAAATGGTAGACAACAAAAAGCACACGTGACAGTCCCGTACATTACTATCGGTTATTGTCTGTCACCCCATCCAAACAACATAGTTCTTTCCGCGTGAGCGAGATAGAGGGTGCACTAACACAATCAAAATCATCGCGTGTCATTTCAGCTATTTCTACTATCAAACGGGTTAACAAATCTCTGTCCCGATACAGCACGCACGTGTTTTCGAAATAACGCACACAACCGCACTCCTTACAGTTGATCGAGCTTGTGTTGTGTGTTCTTTGTAATAGTGGCTGCGCTTCCTAGCAAAATGGATCCTTACCAACTGGCCCGATACAATTGTTTATCAAGGAGTGTCGGTCTTTTTTTTTTTACTTTGTCACCAGGTGCAGTTTCAGCTGATTGTGTGCATTCAAATTCAGTGAGAGGGTGCATAAAGTTTGAGGATGGTCCCGCAGTTGTGTTTGCAGGTGGTACTGATGATATGTCGCTCGATGTCAAGCTCTGCGGAGCCAGGGCTGAATCTGTTTCCTTCCTGCATTAAAAAATTGCGTTCTGTTTTACGCCTTTCCTTGAAATTTGTTTTAATTGATCCAATTTGTATGCAAGAGCTGTGGGGAGACGTCAAGCATTAAAAATTGTTAGTCACTTTTCTTTGGGCAGGGTTCATGTTCCTGAACATTTGAACGTTTCAAGGTGCGGCGGACTTTCGCCACGAACGGCTCCATGTACTTTTGGTATTGTGAAAACACTGACGGCACAGCATCGGCTTTCAGTCTTTTTATCTTTAGTCCCGGCTTATAGTCGGTTGGAGCAAAGAGCACACTGCACACCTTCGACCTGTCATTTGTGAGCCAAACTTCATTGCCAGCACCTTGAAAGGAAGAAGATGAACATTCAGTGAAATATTCTGAATATACTACAAAATTTCTTGTTCTTTTATAAGAAATTTATCATGCAATTAGAAGTTTATACCAAGGTGGAGAAGTGATTAAAACACAGTTATGAAGTGAGCGTATGGATTCACTTTGTTAACCATGTGACACACGTAACTGGCTGAGATACATTAGCACTAAATAAAATATAAAACCACAAGAAAGAAGACAAAGACACACGCTACTCACAACTGTTCATTAGAAGAAAAGTTTTCACATATATGTCCTTTTGTCAATCATGCGCGTAGACGGCTAAACTAACACGTTTATATCAGACGCGTTAGCACATAAATTCAAGTCCGAGGTTGATTAAGCGACAGAGGATAAATATTCACTTATGCAACGATCTCTGCTCTTTTTGGTAATGTAATTAAACTACCAAAGCAACCTCGATGAAACTGCTTCTTCCCACAATGGGTGTGTTTGAAAATATAGTTGCATAACCACATGTAGGGACATGACTTCCATATGTGGACTCTTGTTATATTTTTTTACTAATAAAAAGCTGTGAGTATAGCACGTCCTCATTTACTTTCTTGAGTTTGTTGGTTTATCTTTTTTTGTGCTAATATGCGTCAGTCTGTCATGCACCACCGACCAGCCCAGCATCTCACTCTTTCAAAGACACGTTGTCAATTACAACCCATTACATTTTGAGCATGCCAGACAACGCCTAATTGAGCAGACTTATCATTTTTAGATATCGCCTTGATCCATTTTTCACCATCTCGGTCACTGGAAACTCATGAAAAGTGGCATCGGAAGTCTTCCCTTGCCTTGATTCGTAGAAAGGCACGCAGCACACCGCCATCATGATGGTTCATTTGCACCAAGAAACCTCGCTTCGCTGGTGTACAAACTGCACCTACCTGCACGTTCCTATCGCCGCTCAGCATGAGGAGACGGTAGCAAAAGATCGTCCCTATACTCTTAAGTTTATTCAAAAAGAGGCTTTTATTCGTTTTTTTTTCAATCGTCCAGAGTGTATGCAGGCGTAAACATTGCTGCTTGTCTCCCAGTGTCGCGCGAGCAGACGACAAAAAAAAAAAGCGTGGCGGCATATGTTTTGGCCGTTAGCAACCGGTGCGGATGGGGTAAGTTGTAGTGCCACAGAGCGCATAGCGGCAGGCGCCAATACCAGAAAGGGCGTGCTGGCGCTTCACTCGCTGGGCAGGTCAGTAAAATACAGAAGGTCGTGAACATAGGTGTCGGGAAAAATGTTAGTGCTAGGTCTATATTAACCCATGTAGCCCCAGTGGGGACTTCTACTGCACTGCTGGTACTTGGATCGGAGTATCTGGTAGTGGCTCTTAAATATTAATATTAGAAGTAAAGATCACACACCTCGAAATTGTTTAGCAAAGCGTTTTACCGTGTCTACAGGCATCTCAATTTGAAGAAAACATAATATGCTAAGGTGGTGGCGAGAGTGGCACAAAAATACAATACCACAAAAAACTGTTGGAACACTGGTAAAAAACAATACTATGCGGAAAACAGATGCACCAAGCAATGCAACTGCATTCTTTTCTTTCTTCTCAACCAAGTAAATGAATGCAAAAAGCCCGTGGTGCGAATCATCGTCATCATCACCAGCCTGACTACGTCCACTGCAGGAAAAGGCCTCTCCCATGTTCCGCCAGTTTACCGGTCCTGTGCTTGCTGCTGCCAGTTTATACCAGCAAACTTCTTGATCTCATCTGCCCACCTAACCTTCTGTCTCCCACTAACCCGCTTGCCTTCTCTGGGAATGCAGTTAGTTACCCTTAACGACCAGTGGTTATCCTGGCTACGCGCTACATGCCCGGCCTATGTCCGTTTCTTCTTGATTTCACCGATGATATCCTTAACCCCCGTTTGTTTCCTAATCCACTCTGCTCTCTTCTTGTCTCCTAAGGTTACGCCTACCATTTTTCTTTCCATTACTCGCTGCATCGTCCTCAATTTAAGCTGAACCCTCTTTGTAAGTCTCCAGGTTTTCACTCCATAGCTAAGTACCGGCAAGATACAGCTGTTATATACCTTCCTCTTGAGGAATAGTGGCAATCTACCTGTCATAATTTGAGAGTGCTTGCCAAATGTGCTCCACCCTATTCTTATTCTTCTAGTTACTTCAATCTCGTGGTTCGGCTCCACGGTTATTACCTGCCCTAAGTAGACATAGTCTTTTACAACTTGAAGTGCACTGTTACCTATCTCGAATCGCTGCTCTTTTCCGAGCGGTTCGGATCGCTAATAGCAAAATGTATACCGATGCTGAACGAAAAACACCTGTTCTAAAATGTACTACCATGCACATTTATTAATTTATCGCCATGGCTTACGCTGGCAAGTCAGAAGCACACATGACACCTTATATTTAGAGCAAGCACGGATCATGTTGGATATGGTGCCATTGGGACGACTTCGAAATGTGTAGTACGGGCACACTTACCTTCGGGTCACGAAGAAAAGGGATGGCGAAGTCAACTGGACGAACGACATGCTGCCGTTTCTTTCATCAGTTGTCCTAGAGAAACATGAACACTCGCAACTTCGGCCCGTTTGCAGCGACAATTCGCCCCGCAGCTTTGTCCAACCGTTCGGATTTAAGGCTGTACACATTGCGAATATCAAGTGCACAAAGTGCATCACATATCTACGCTGCATTTCACTGATACAGAAGAACACGGTCTTCTAGAGTCGCCAGCAAGTACACCTGCACGCCACGAAAACCTTTGTCCAGCTTCACAATCCTCGTCTGTCGAACGGCGAGAGCAAGCGTGTGCACGTCTGTGCTTCGAAGCACGGTAGTCTAAATGGAGTGACGTCAGAGCCCATGGCAGATACAGTGAGCATGTCTGAAATTATCTAGGCAGAATTAGGCGAGAGAAAAAGGAGCGTCATAGCGTACTGCAAAGTGACGTCAACTCATTACACGTATCTATAGCATTACAAATGCAAGTCAGAGAGCTGCTTCGCATCTTAAAGAGAATGCAAGGGTCGTGCATTTTTTTGCCCTCTGGCAGTAAACACAATTACCATGTCTAAAGTTTGCGCCGCATATAAAGGACTGAAAACCGCGCGTACATAGCAATTGTACACAACACAGCCTAATTTAACATATACGGCTTGCGCAACGGACAACTACAAACAATAACCGATGGATATGTTCCAATGAGACAACACATCTTCTGCGTGTAAACACCGAATTCAGACTTGAGAATACAGACACCGAATACATAGACTTCAGGTATCCGGCTACCGTTACCAAGATTGTAGGTGCATCGATCTTTTCCTTTAGGACTACGTAATCTTTAGCACTGTTGCCATCGGTAAATTTCAATAATCAGCCGGCACTCTGTGATATTGGATCAGTGCATCACAGCCGTTGGTGCACAGCAGAGCCGGCCAATGGATAATCTATGACATTACGATCCGACATTCCAGGCTACTAGGGGAGGCATGGGTTTACGCTACAAAAACAACGCTGGTCCACCGAGAGACACCCAAACCCATTCCTGGGTATTCTTGTGCCTGAATGTCCTTGGTTTCACTCACACCAGATGGAGTTTATTGTTACAGCGAGAAGCTTTCAACACCAAAAATGTGCAGACTACAGCCTTCTCGAGCTACTTGCGCCGAGATCGGCTCACAAAATATAAGGCCGTATACCTCCCAGTGATGGTAGGCCTAACGTTAGCAGAGTCCGTCGACACACAATCGGTCCTTCTGGTTTAAGTGTACCTGAATTTTCCAAAAAGTAAGAATGACTTCACAGTTGAGCTTTGGAGTCGCTCCTTCATTGTTCTTGTTTTGCTTATTTTCTGCGTGAAGTGTCCGCACAAAAAGTGATCAGTAGTAATACCACGCTCTTTCAGGCACTGCGCCAATCCGCCAGAGAAAGCTACCGGGCGTATAATCGCCGCACTTCGCAGACTCATGTAAAAACAGAGACTTGTTGTTTAGTGCGTGTTATTAAAAAAACAGTATGGCATACATTCACGTGCAATATATTTTTTACCAATGGGCTATGTAGCAGGAGCCGTCGATAGAGATGCAGATTTCGATCGACAAAGTCTCAGTACTGACATATCGTTGCTTGTGCAAGAAAATAGTTTAAACTAACTTTTCCAGTAGCCACCTACTTTTTGAATGAGTTTGCTGTTAAAATAGAACGGTGCCTACCAGCTTGCGGGAACAACGAGAAACTGTTTTTAGACTCGTCAGTAACAGCCGATGAATTGCCCTTACTGCTGGGTACTTTTGTATTTTCCATATTATAGTAGATTCTGAAGAAGACCTGGTGTTGTCGGCTTCTGGGGCACTACATGCGGGCTTCGGCAGCTGTTAGTATCTGATAAAGACACTAACTTTAGCTGAAAAATAAGATTCCTTCTACTTTGAGTGTGCGACACGTTAGGTCAAGCGGTGTATATTGTTTTCACGAGCGTTTTTACGAGCGATGTGGCATGTGGCGAGATGTACAGTTAGTCAAGAAAGCCAAATAATGCAGTTGTAGAGAACTCGACTGGTGATAAAGAGATGCCAATTTTAAATCTTGCTTATGGATGGTTTTCTTTTTCTTTTAAGGGCGGTTTTCGTTCTTTTTTATTTCAATTACGTGTTGCGTGCCTGCCTTACCCTAGTGGCAATTAGTTTGCGTCGTGAATTAATTTGGTCTGTGCATTACAAGTTGCTGCAGACCCATCCTTCGGAATGGCTGCTGTTGTCATTCCAGACAACAAGCCATCAAAGATCAGAAAACGTATATTTGTATCACTAGCGCTTCTATTAATTAGACGCAATAAATTAATTAGAGTCTTGTCATTTGCGCCTGCACAAATATAAATACAAGAATGTTATTGTGTTTTGTGACGTCGGAGAGACGCTGGCTCTAGATTTTGCTGTATTCGATGAGACAGGAGTCCAAGACCCTGTTCACCTTAAGGCGGTGTGAGAACAGCAGGGAGTGGGTACTCCACCTGAGTAGCAGATAGTTCATCATTAACGCGGCATTCAAGGAAAGAGCATGTTCCGCGGCTGCCTCTCCAGTGTGCCCCAACGTAGTTAAAGGGACACTAAAGTCAAATAACAATTTACGTGAGAGTGAAAGCTAAGAGTATGACAACATCTAAAACGACAGTATTATCAACAACAGCATCCTATATACGTACTCAGAAATTCAAGCAAATGCACAATAGCACAAGCGCCAACGTAGGACATTTTCAAAATTATCCCAATGACATCAGAAGGACCGCTTACAATTAATCACTAGTAATCGACCTAACTGCACTGAAAAAAGAACCTTCCGTGCATCAAAACACACAATAAAATGCCACCAGTTCCTTTCTGCTCGATTCATGAAAAAAAAAACGTCAGACGTTACTATAGGGAATTGCGGGGATGGTTCAGATATTCAATTTTCGCGTGGTTACACGGGATAGGTGGTGCCATCTAGCGATTCGCAGTTGAAACAAAATACGTCGGCAATCTCGAATCTAATTCAGAGAAATTGATCAGTGGCTATTGTTGCTGTTGTGGCTCCCAGCGCTGCTTTCGCCGGGCAACGTTGTGCATGGCAACAGTGACGTGAATCGGTCTGGTCGGTTCACTTCTTTAGGCCGGTAATTAGAGTGCGCTATCCCAATGCGACCCACTAAAACGTGAGTTTATTTCAAAATCGGGCCTTCCTTGGCAGAAAAGTAACACTAAAGGTTTCTGGGCCGTCAATTCAACGATGAACGTCGACCCAATAGCTGCCATTAGTGCCCTTTTAATGAACGCTGCCCATAGTAATACAGTTGCTTTGCTCTTGCAGTATACTCCTTAACAATCCGTATAAATCTGAGTGTATGCCATTTGCGTTAAGCGTTACAGTCATGTCGCAAGAGTTTCAGCGGGGTACATCGTTGAACTTAACCTGCGAAATGACGCAAAGGGCCAACGCGGTCGCATGGAACGGCATCAAACATATGTCTTTCGTCGGACGAGTGCACAGCGGCACGCAGTGTTCGCATTTAGGCTTTTCTTGTGACATGCTTTAGGTCTCGACTATAGTGAACTAGAATTATATTCTAGTTTACTATAGCCTCGACCGAGATGCCAAGTTAAGCGAGCGATTATAAAGGAGACAGGAACATGGTCCGATAACAATATCACGTTCTGCTTTTAAAAGCCAAGCTCGAGCATCCTCACAAGATTTTTTTTCGAGGGCAAAATCTGTGATAATTATGAGGTGCGGCTAAATGCTCCATGGGCGTTCAGAATGCACATATTTGGTTTTTACAGTGAAACGAAGAAAACTTGTGCGAACCTTCAGCTTGTAGAGCATGTGTGCTGCCATGATGGTAGTGGACAAAAAAGGTGAAGGAACACGAGATCAATATGAAGAGCGCTGTAATCTGCCATTGAAATTTTAGGTTTTCTTTCAAGCTCCTTAAGCAACACCATCGTATAATCACACCACACGGTCACTGGGTAAATTTCCAGATGTTCAAATATACTCTGGCCACGTTCAAGTAAAACAATTTGGAGCAAAAAAGGCAGCCGAAATGGTGAAGCAGCTCCTAAGCTCGCAAAAAAAATGCTTAACACCGTATTCCCTCAGTGATTTTGTCGCTGCGGCTCTACGCCTTTGTCGCTGCTGCTGCTACGCCTTCATGACAGCGACTCTTATGAACAGGTGCTATAGGACTGAAGACAAGGTTCTGTGCAATGAGCTTCATAAAACTGACCGCAGGCTGTTTTGTGAAGAGAATTTATTATGATCCTGGCCCTACATGTCGCAGGCCAGCAAAGTGACTAGATAATTGACACTGTTTTTTCAAGTGGATCGGGTTGCACTATCACGTGTAGGCGTGCGTGCAGGTGCCCTGGCACTGCTTCCTTCTTCATTCTTTCTTTCTTTTGTTCTCTTAATATACGTCCCACAAATGCAGCGCATTAAAACGGGCAACTATAGTATGGACCTCTCTGTTCTGCTTCTCATTTTTTTTATTCTTCCTCATCCTCCACCACGAAGTTTTTGCTTGGCACGAAAGTCTTTCTTTGTGCTTTATTGTTCTCTTAGATTTAACATCAGCTGCGAAGATTGTTCAGTCATCCCCTAATAGAGCTGGAGGAAAAAGAAGTGTCTCTTTAGAAGAACGTAAGTATTTTCCCCCATACAGTATACATTACAGTGGCGCGATTTCGCACACTTAAAATCAGGCAAAATTTATCTGACCCTGCACTGACGGCTTCTCCAGAGTACAAACACTTGTTATTTCCCTGGCGCAGTGAACTGACTAAATCAAGGATGATGGAAGTTGTCATCACGAAATTTCGTTGCCGCGTTACCTCCCTCAATTTTTACTTGCATAGATCAGGCATATTGAATTCCCCTATGTGCATTTACTGTAATCAAGAAGAAACGATCAGTCATTTTTTATTACATTGTCGCCGTTTCGATTTATTCAGGCAAAGCATACTAGCACCACCTCTTCAAAGACTGGGCTTGCAACTATCACAGCCTGATCTTCTTTCATTTGGAGCCTCTACACTGGGTTTCAGCCACAGGGATGTTTTATTCGCCGTTCAAGAATACATCACTGCGACTAAACGATTTTCTTGCTAAATTGCTGTCTCAAAATTTGTCTTATTTTTTTTTTCTGCAAACTTGATATCGGTATTTCAAATCAAAATTAAGTTACAAAAAAAAACTGTAGGAATGACACAATGCTGAAAGTTTAGGGCAAATTCACCTTAAAATCGGCCAATCCCCTTCTTTGGGTACGAGCCATTTCTACAGGGAAACAACAACAACAACAACAAGGCTTCCAGATTTCACTCCTATAATTGAAGCCGAGCTAGTAGCTATTGTTTTAGCTCTTCGTAAAATTTCTACGACCAAGACCAGTGCCATCATCCTAAAAGACTCACTTTCGGTGTGTGCAGCTCTGACAACCTCCAAACAATCTCGTGCCCTAGCAGCGTTCCACACATTAGCACCGCCGCATTTAAAACTCCTCAAATTAGTGTGGGTCCCAGGTCACTGCGGATTACAGTTAAATGAATTGGCAGATGCTTTGGCACGAGCATCACTCGATGAACCAGTAATGTCAGTACTTCCCGAGTTAGAATACTTATCAGGGGTTAGATATAGGAAATTTGCTATTTTTACAGATAGTTTAGAAAATATCACACAATGGACAGATCATCAACACTTCAAATTTCCATGGAAAGCCCAGTGAAGTCCGTCAAAAGAAACTTGAAGTTTTAATCTCCAGATTCTGGTGCCGTGTCCCCCCATTAAATTTTTATTTACGCAGAGCTGGTCTGAAACTTTCCCCCCTTTGTCCGTTTTGTGAAGAATCAGAAACTATTGAACATTATTTTGGCTCATGTCGTAACTATGCAATAATCAGAAAACGACTTTTAGATATTCCATTTGCGAAAATAGGTTTAAATTTAATCACAAAAAATGTTTTAGGTTTTTGGGCCTCTGTTTTGGGAAATTGCCACAGAGATGCATTAAATGCGGTGTGTAATTTTCTTCAAGACTCTAAACGTTTTTCAACATAAAGTCCACGTAACAGGTACTAAAAAAACCGCGTCGAAAAGTTTTTTTTCAAATCTGGATAAATCCGTGACATACCAAATTAATCGGGTTCGGCAAAACCAGCTGTCTGGTCGGCTCCCCAAATCAAGGTATAGCTATTAGTGTCTACTTTGTTGTTAATTCTTTTTTCTCACTATCTAAATATTTGGTTTCTTTCTTTTTTTAACATACTGTCTTCACTATACAACTCCCCCCCCCCTTTTTTTCGTTGTAAGCAATGATGCAGTTATCGTCCGTATGAGACTATATGTTCTCTTGGCCAGAGAACATCCATGGTTCATACCCCAGAGTGGGTACGAGCCATGGATTAGAGGCTACAAACAAACAAACAAACGAAGAACGCTTGTTTCTGCGCTGTGTATTTTTTGGTGAAATCATCGGTCTTTTGAGGTGCCTCGCCTCCCTGTCTTGCGGTGATGGCCGTGGATCATGCCAGAGGCCCGCCTGGTCACTGGTCCTCACACCCGTCAACCACAAGGAAGCGAGCTGGCTCTCCCAGTGACGCTGAGGACACCGATTCTATTATATGTCGGAAGTCGACGCATCCGATGGCAGCTTTATACCTGTCCGGGGTAAGAGGGCGAAGAGGAGGACGGTGTGACGAAGCAGGGAAAGCGAGAGCAGACGACGGAGTGGCCGATCGCTGGAAGGCGAGAAAAACGAAGGAGCTCGGGCTGCAGAGAAGATTAAGAAGGGCGCGCGCAGGCGAGACAGTTTTTTTTTTTGGAACGCCGGCAGAACGGGCGGCAGGTTGTTGGAGAACCCGCATCTACGCGCGAGGTTCGCATACACAGGGCGCCTGTCTTCGGGACAGCGAGCGCCTCACGGTCCTCGCCTGGCAAGACCTGGGACGCGGCCTGCTGCTCTCGGAGAACCCGCACCTACGCGCGAGGTTCCAGATTGTCCACCGCCGTCGAGACGAGCGTCGCAAGGTCCTGGCCTGGCGCGGACGAGCCCTGTCTGGCTACCGGCTACCGAGCGACGGTTCGTTCACTCGGCCCTTAACCCCTGCTGCTGCTACGTCGTTGCCACACCGGACATCTACCCGACGACGATTACGTCATCACAGGGACTCAACCAGCCCACAGCCTCCTGGTCCCCAAGCACCGCCACGTGAGACAATTGACTAGTAGTGTACGCTGCCGCTTTATGTATTTCGTGTGTGTATGCTGTCAAATACAATTGTAGTGTGGTTTGTTAACGTCAGATACCGTCTCCTCCATCCGCAACGCGTCACACGCTCTGCGGCGCGACGAACCTCACCAACAAACATCACATCTGGCGTCCGCGCGACAGGACCGCTCTTATCCTATAAAAGAGCAGCGCGTCGCTTATGCGGGTCTGACGGTTGACGATGGAGACGGACAAGCTCACAGCAATTGGAAAGGAACTGGGGTTGAGCGGTCCAGGGCTAAAGCAGTGGATCGATGAGGAGCGCGTACGTGAACGAGAAGCGCGGGAAGTACGTTTAGCCGAACGCAATGCGGCAAAAGAAGCTGATGCCGAGGCACTGGCGAGGCTACAAGCAGAAAAGGAGGTTCTCGAACTAAGGTTGAAGCTCCGAGAGTTAGATGCGACAACGGGTAGCGTGACTACAGGTCAATCAGTAGAGGGTCCGCACATGGGTTCTCCTCAAAGCTACGAAAGTCCGCACAAACTCATACCGCCCTTCAACGAAGTTCGCGACGAGCTGGACGCGTACATCCAGCGCTTTGAACGCGTCGCCAGGAGCCAGGATTGGCCGCAAGACAAGTGGGCCCTTTCACTGAGCCTTTGTTTGACAGGTGAAGCGCTAAGTGTTGTTGGCAGAATGGCACCTGACCATGCCATGGATTACGCAACGTTAAAGAAAACGTTGTTGCAGCGCTTCCGGTTTACAGAGGAGGGCTACCGCACTAAGTTTCGGTCGGCGAAGCCTGAGGACTGCGAAACGGGTCGACAGTTCGCTGGGCGATTACTAGGTTATTTCGACCATTGGCAAGAGATGGCCAAGACCGAACGGACGTACGAAGCTCTACGAGACGTTATTGTTTCAGAGCAATTCATCACGCAGTGCCACGAGAAGCTGGCAATCTTCCTGCGGGAAAGGGATTGCCGAGGAATTGAAAAGCTAGTAGAAGCTACTGATCATTATATGGAGGCGCAGGGTTTCGTCAACCTTGGTAAAGGTAAGGACGACAAGGACCATAAAAAGCCACCAGATCGAGCGCAGGCCGCACTACGGAAAGAGGAAAAGGACAAACCACATTGTTTGCTTTGCGGAAAGCGCGGTCATAAGGCCTCAGATTGCTGGGCAAATACTAAAGGGCCAAGGACAAAACCAGCCTTCTGCGGAAAATGTAGACGTAGTGGGCATAGCAAAGAGGACTGCCCTAACAAGGGAAGCGGTAAAGCCTCGTGCCTGAAAGAGCAAGCAGAAGGTCCGAAAGCATCAAACCAGGAGACACAGGCTTCCCGGCAAGGTACTGATTGCTCGAAACGTACGAGAATCAAGTGGGAGGACAAGTCTATGCCTACGGCCGAAGGCGTCCTTGAAAACCAGCCCGTTACGGTCTTACGGGATACAGGATGCGACTCGGTTATTGTGAGAAGGTCCCTTGTACCAGTCAGCAATCTGACGGGGAAAGTTTCCTCTGTGTGTCTTCTTGATCGAAGGGTACTGAAACTGCCGGAGGCAGACGTGCGAATTATTTCACCCTTTTTCTCAGGCAAGACTCGCGCGATCTGCATGGATGACCCACTGTATGACGTCGTTCTGGGAAACGTCCAAGGGGTCCGTGACGCCTCCGATCCTGATCAAGATTGGAAAAGACACCTACGTCCAGCTAGTCCGATGAAAATATCATCTAGGGTGGGAGCGGACGACGGATCGCTGACTGGATCTTATACTACAGATGCATTCACTTCGGTTGCGAGGCAATCAAAGGAAAACGAAGTCGCCGCGACAGTCGGACGGAGTACTCGTCGCCTGCCGGTACCAACAATAAGTCCCCTAGATATGAGTGCACGTGACTTGCAGAAAAGTCAGAGGGATGACGCTAGCTTACAGAAATGCTTTGAGGCCGTCGATAAACCCATCCAGACCAGGTTTGCCGAGATTCTTTTCTTCACAAAAGAAGAAATTCTATACAGGAGGTACAAGCTCAGATCGAAGAGAGAAACTGAACAACTTGTTGTACCTACAGCCCTCCGCCATTGTGTAATGCAAATGGCTCATGAAGGAATTCTTGCGGGCCATCAGGGTATAAAACGCACAACAGACCGTATCCTCGAGGAGTTCTATTGGCCAGGGGTACTTTCTGACATCACACGATTTGTGAAATCGTGCGACACGTGCCAGAGAACTTTCCCAAAACACTTAGTTGGGCGAGTACCGTTGGGTAAAACCCCCGTCATTGATACACCGTTTAAGAGAGTGGCCATTGACATTGTGGGACCATTATCTCCCAAGTCAGAAAAAGGGAATAGATACGTTTTGACAATGGTGGACATGGCAACGCGGTATCCTGATGCGGTGGCGCTGCCAAGCATTGAAACAGAAAGGATCGCTGAAGCACTGTTGGAGATGTTCTCGCGAGTGGGGGTACCTCAGGAAATCATCAGCGACCGAGGCACGTCTTTTACGTCCCACCTAATGCGCGAATTCAGCAGGCTTCTATCCTTCACACAGTTGCCGACGACACCATATCATCCCATGGCAAATGGTCTTGTCGAGAGGTTCAATGGCACACTTAAACGAATGATAAGACGAATGTGTCAAGAGTGCCCGAAAAGTTGGGACCGGTACTTAGCGCCTTTACTTTTCGCCTATAGAGAAGTTCCGCAGTCAAGTTTGGGCTTCGCCCCGTTTGACTTACTGTATGGCCGTTACGTCAGAGGGCCCATGTCAATATTGAAAGAGATGTGGACTGGTAATCATCTAGATGATGAGGCGAAGACCTCGTACGGCTATGTAGTTGACCTGCGGAGACGTCTTGAAAACACTTGTCGTCTAGCCAAGGAGGAGCTGTAGAAAGCCAAACTTGTGCAGAAGAAGCACTATGACATGAAGACTAGACCACGGCGTTTAGCTGTTGGAGACAAGGTGCTGCTGCTACTCCCGTCGGACAACAACAAACTGATTCTAACATGGAAAGGGCCTTTCACAGTTCTAGAGAGGAAGAATGACGTGGATTACGTTATTGATTTAGGAACGCGAACATCTCTGTTTCACGTCAACCTCCTCAAAAAATATCAAGAACGACCATCGGTACCACAGCCAACAAAAGAAGCGTCAGTCGCGTGTCTGGCTGATGATACTGAGCACGACGATCTACCATGCGTACCTTTTCAGCAAAAAGAATCTGCTGCCGATGTGAACATATCGGAAGCACTCTCTACTAAACAGCGCACGCAGATCGCTAGAATACTGCATACCTACGAGAATGTATTCACCGACATTCCCGGCAGAACACATCTCACCCAGTGCAAGTTGAATGTCGCAACGGATACACCAGTGAACATACGGCCGTATCCACTACCGTTTGCTACCAAAG
Organism: Rhipicephalus microplus; assembly: GCF_043290135.1. Classification (NCBI taxonomy): domain Eukaryota; kingdom Metazoa; phylum Arthropoda; class Arachnida; order Ixodida; family Ixodidae; genus Rhipicephalus; species Rhipicephalus microplus. The sequence continues at coordinate 136,018,687 of NC_134705.1, forward strand.
AGGCAGTTCAACAAGAAATTAGAGACATGCTGAAGCAAGGCATCATCGAGCCATCTGAGTCTCCCTACCAGTCGCCGATAGTAGTTGTCAAGAAAAAAGACGGGACAATACGTCTATGCATTGACTTCCGGCAACTCAACAAGATACTGCTGAACGACAATGAGCCCATACCTCGAGTTGATGTTATTTTTGGACAACTGGGGAAGGCACGATATTTTTCTAAGTTCGACTTTGCTAAAGGGTATTGGCAAGTCCCGATGCATGAAGAGTCCAAAGCAATGACAGCGTTTTCTACATCAGCAGGCCTTTATCAGTTTCGTTTCATGCCGTTTGGCATTAAAACCGCCCCAGCTGTCTTCAACCGTCTAATGAGGAAGGTGGTAGCAGATATACCCCATATTTACTTTTACTTCGACGATGTGCTCGTTGCAACCGAGACGTGGACAGAACACGTGGCCACACTTGAAGCCTTTCTTCAACGAGTTAGCGAATCCGGGTTGACGATTCGACCAACGAAAAGTGAGATTGGTCAGCGGTCAGTAAAGTTCCTCGGTCATCACGTCGAAAATGGCATCATCAAACCCCAGATCGAAACCCTTGATAAAATACGGGCAGCCAAGCGCCCACAGACGAAAAAAGAAGTACGCTCTTTCCTTGGACTTACGGGCTATTACAGAGATTTCGTCCACAAGTACTCCGAGATAGCAGGACCATTAACTGAACTGACTAAAAAGAGAGCCCCTAACAAAGTAATTTGGGGAGTGCAGGAACAGAAAGCCTTCGATGCACTCAAGACCATGCTGTCTACACAACCTGTCTTGAGAGCACCCGATTTCGCTCAGCCTTTTGTACTTCGCACCGACGCCTCGTCAACAAGCGTAGGTGCCATACTTATGCAGCGGCATGGTGCTATGCTACACCCAGTGTCGTACGCTAACCGACGACTGCAACCACGAGAAACTGCCTATTCGACAATCGAGCGCGAAGCCCTGGCACTCACGTGGGCCATCCAGAAATTTCATATTTACTTGTTCGGGCGAACGTTCATACTACAAAGCGACCACAAGCCTCTCGTTTACATCAACTCCGCCAAACACATCAACAGCCGTGTTCTACGTTGGAGCCTCATACTCATGGAGTACGACTTCAGCGTTGAATATATAAAAGGCAGTGAGAATGTAGGAGCAGACTATATGAGCCGGTTGCCAAGCGCATGAACATCATCGCTACACGGCTTGAGGATTTCGCAGTGTCGGGTATAATTGATGGAATTTTTTTTTTTCGGTGCACATTACTTACCGTGACGGACCAACTTTCATCTCGTCTTGCGAGTACCTTTGAGAGTGTCGGGTGTGCGGGGCCCTGAACACTGGTGACAACTTTTGTGTCTCTTATGTGTGCCGAGTGTGCGGGGCTCGGAAGTGTAGTGCAGTGCTCCGAGTGCGCGTGTACTACGGTGTCCCAAGGGATCCAGTGGCAGCTGCAAGTTCTTCACAGCGAAGAACCTTCTTAAGTGGGGGGGTAATGTGACGAAGCAGGGAAAGCGAGAGCAGACGACGGAGTGGCCGATCGCTGGAAGGCGAGAAAAACGAAGGAGCTCGGGCTGCAGAGAAGATTAAGAAGGGCGCGCGCAGGCGAGACAGTTTTTTTTTTTTTGGAACGCCGGCAGAACGGGCGGCAGGTTGTTGGAGAACCCGCATCTACGCGCGAGGTTCGCATACACAGGGCGCCTGTCTTCGGGACAGCGAGCGCCTCACGGTCCTCGCCTGGCAAGACCTGGGACGCGGCCTGCTGCTCTCGGAGAACCCGCACCTACGCGCGAGGTTCCAGATTGTCCACCGCCGTCGAGACGAGCGTCGCAAGGTCCTGGCCTGGCGCGGACGAGCCCTGTCTGGCTACCGGCTACCGAGCGACGGTTCGTTCACTCGGCCCTTAACCCCTGCTGCTGCTACGTCGTTGCCACACCGGACATCTACCCGACGACGATTACGTCATCACAGGGACTCAACCAGCCCACAGCCTCCTGGTCCCCAAGCACCGCCACGTGAGACAATTGACTAGTAGTGTACGCTGCCGCTTTATGTATTTCGTGTGTGTATGCTGTCAAATACAATTGTAGTGTGGTTTGTTAACGTCAGATACCGTCTCCTCCATCCGCAACGCGTCACACGCTCTGCGGCGCGACGAACCTCACCAACAAACATCACAACGGCGAATACAGCAGCATCAGCTCCTACAAGCACAGCGACTGCGCACTCAAGGCCTGCGCGCTGGCCGCACGTCATCATCTTCATCCCGAAGATCCATCAAGCAACCTACGGCTTCTGAACAGGCAAGCCCTTTCCGTTGCTCTCTAATGTGCAGTGCCACATCAAATTAAAGACGTGCGAGTAAACCCAAGGAAGAACGTTCTCGCAATAGACGTGCACGATGTGAGTGCGCCAGGACAGCTGCAGCAAATGACTGAGCTAGGCGGCATTGAAAAGCGCCCCTTTATCCCGATGGATGAAAAATAATTGCCGGTGTAATTTATGACATCGACATTGCCATTCCTAATGCTGACTTGTCTACCCTCATCAAGCCTGCAAATGAGGGAACTGTCTTTACGCAAGTGCGGCGCCTTGGAAATACGCGCCGCGTAAAAGTGTTTTTCAAGAGCGATTGCATACCGTCCCATGTTAAAGTTGGACATTTCCGACATCCGGTTCGACCATTCATCCAAAAGCCACTTCAATGTCATCAGTGCTTCAGGCTTGGAGACGTCAAGGGCGTATGCTCCAACTTACGGCTGTGTCCCCGCTGCGCTGAACCTCATGCTGAAGACGCCTGTCGGGCGACTACTCTGAAGTGCGCCAACTGCAGCGGTCCTCATGCTGCCTCGTCAAAAGACTGTCCTCGAATCCAAAAGGAGCGCGTGGTTCTCAGACAAATGGCCCGAGACAACTCGACACACAGGGAGGCAGCCGAATAGTCCGGCGTCGGCGTCGACGTCAGCATCATCGAAAGTTTTCAAAGAAGGCACATTCCCGAGACGCTACTTCCCACTCTTTAGCGGTTCCATCCAATAGCGCCGCGAAAGGGCCCACTATTTCTACGAAAGAAACAGAGAAGGCTCCTTCTTTTGAGGAATGGCCCACGCTCCCGACGCGCTCTTCTGCCAAGGAACCTTTGCAGGTTGTGGCCACACCAGAGCCGTCTCCAGCCGTGGAAGATATGCCTAAAAATGATCGTCAAGTGATCTCGGTGCTGCGTTCCCTCATAGAAGCCATCCGAGTGATATTAGTCGACGTGAAGACACCGTCTGCTCGAAGCGCACTTGGACTATTGGACGCCCTAAGCCCAGTGCTTGAATCTCTCAACTAGGAAGATGGCTACTCACACCTCATCATTTAGTAAAGAAGTCAAGGCTGCATCCGTCATCCAATAGAATGTCAGAGGATTAAAATCACGCCTTTCAGATTTTCGTCTGCGTGTGTTTACCAACGTGTTTCAAATCATCGTCATTTGTGAACCAAATTTGTCGAAACCAATAAAACTGTCGGGGTACGAAGCTGTCATGTCTTCAACGAACGGTGCGTCCAGCAAAATCATCGTCTTTTTTCATCGTGAACTGACGTATGTTGTGCAACCAATTGCACCTCACGATGACAATCAGTATGCCTGCATGACTGTGAAAAAGAACAAACTCATGTTCACTCTCATAGGCGTTTTATATCACCGTCGTATAATCTCAATTCCAGGAGATTACCGGATATTTTGAGAGTGTGTCCTGCACCCTGGGTCATTATAGGTGATTTCAATGCACACAATCACGCATGGGGAAGTACGTGGACAAATGCAAGAGGACTTAGGTTAGGAAACATCGCCTACAACTATAGCCTTACTCTCCTTACATACGGAAGCCTTACATACGGAAGCTGTCTCGACCTTGCCTTTGTCTCTAACTCCCACGCGAGATATGTCAAGTGGTTTCCAGATGTTGAGACACGAGGAAGTGATCACATTCCAATCTACCTTAACATCAAAGGCTTGTCTAGTTATGGTCCATGGACGACCATTCGAGCAGTCCAATGGACCAAATTCAAATCTGACATGGAAGATGCTTGCAGCGATGGCCTGCGATCTGGGTTAGAGCAAACAATTAGGAGCACAATGCAGAACGCCACTCGCACGGTGACGATATCTTCCACGCAAAACGACTTTGATATAGAGTTGGAGCGACTCCGAGCACTGCGACGCCGGGCGGAGCGTCGGTATCGGCGTACAAAATTGATTCACGATCTTAGGGCAGCCAGGAGGATGCAAAAGAAGATTCGGCGTCGCATGGATAGATTAGCGTCGGAACGATGGACAACGTTTTGTCAGTCACTAGACCCTCGCAAGCCAATCTCACACATTTGGAAAATGTGCAAGGTCTGCGTCACCCTACGGAACAGCGCTTTCAATTCAAAGCACTCGCGCTGTTTCAAAGAAGGCAAGACATCGATGTCGCAGAAGATTTCTGTGCGCAGACCACCAACCAAGCCACTCGTCATGATTCTCCAGTGAGAGGTGACGTCCCCCATTCTCGTGACTACCACATAGACCTCCCTTTTACAATGAAGGAGCTCGAGGCGGCACTAGCTCTCTGCAGGTGTTCAACTTCTCGGGGCCTAGATGGTATTCCGTACCGAGCCTTGTGCAACCTTGGGGAAGGTGCAAGGAGAGAACTGTTGTGCCTCTACAACATCTCGTGGCAGGATGGCAATGTTCCTGATGACTGGAAAGTAAGCCGCTTGTTACCCATCTTGAAGCAGGGCAAATCCTCACTCGAACTCACCTCATACCGCCCAATAGCACTGGCCAGCTGCGTAGGGAAGATAATGGAACGAATGATACTAGGCCGCCTGGAGTGGTATCTTGAATACTACAAGATTTATCCGAATTCAATGGCTGATTTCCGACGCGACCGCTCTTCTATTGACAATGTCGTTGATCTAGTTTCGTACGTTCAGCACGAAAGATCCTGTAAGCGACTATCTGCAGCTCTGTTTCTAGATGTGAAAGGCGCTTATGATAATGCACTACATGAAGCCCTTTTCGGTGCTCTTGCGGTGGCTGGCTTTGGTGGTCGAGTCTTTCAGCGGATTTCAAGTTACCTGGCTGCAAGATCATTCTTTGTGTTATCAGAAGATGGCCCAACTACGCGACGCTATACTTTCAGGAGTATTCCTCAAGGCGGAGTTCTCAGCCCGATGCTTTTCAATCTTGAAACAATTGGCCTTGCCGAATACTCGCCAAGCACCATTAAAATCTCAATATACGCAGACGACATGTTTGTCTGGACTTCGGCAGTCACATGTCCTCAGATACGTTCCCGGCTTGAAAAAGCAGCAACTATGATTGCCAACTACTTGTTAAAACAAGGTCTCAGCATATCACCAGAAAAATGCGCGCTGGTGGCCTTTACTCGCAAAGCAATGACCCCTTATATCATCTCAATCTGCGGGTGACCGATTTCTTACGCCAAAACCCAGCGGTTTCTGGGCATCATTATTGATAGCGACCTCTGTAGGAGTCCGCATGTGACCTATATGAATTAGTGCCTGACCGCTATTTCCCAACTGTTCAAGTTCCTTGCAGGAAAAACGTGGGGGATGTCAGTAGAGGCAATGATGGAGCTCTACAAAGCCCTGTTTCTCGGTTTCTTCAGATATAGCTTGCCCGTGCTTAGCAATATCTGCAAGACCCATGTTCTTGTTCTACAGGCAGTACAAGCCCAAGCGCCGAGAGTGTGCCTCGGTCTGCCCAGATGTACGTCAACGGAAGCAACAATTGCAATTGCTGGTGACTATCCGATACAGACTCACATTGTTGTAGATGTCCTGAGAACGCACATCAGACACTTCGCACGTACTCCCTGTCATCACCTTGCACTGTTGCCTTTAGAGAGGCACCAAGCATCGTTCGCCAAAATGTTTGTGAAATACAACGATAAACTTCCCTCGGGCTTCACTCCTGCGTCTGTACCATCCATACTGCCTTGGTGTCTTAATCGACCCACAGTGCATCTTAGTGTATCAGGGATCCGGAGGAAATCTGAGCTATCGTCGCCTGTGCTGAAACAACTGTCTCTTCTTCTTTTGCACGAGAAATATTCAGAGAGCATTCATGTATACACCGATGGTTCCACGAACTGCCAGTCTTCGTCAGGGGCAGCAGTTGGCCTAGCAAGAGGTGTTACCATCAGCTTTAGGACTGACCACTCCACGGTATCTACAGCAGCGAAACTAGCTGCTTTGGGCGCTGCACTTCGTGTGGTCAATCGGGAACCACCGCAACAATGGTAGATTTTCAGCGACTTAAGGGCTGCCTTACAATCTGTGCTCTCAGCATTACGTCGCGAGCCATACGAACAGCTTTTTTTCGAAATTCGATGCCTTCTTCACACTTCACACGAGAAAGGGCATCATGTGACGCTTCCATGGCTGCCAAGTCACTGCGGCATCATAGGGAACGAACATGCCGATACTGCCGCGTGGGCAGTCCTTGAAGGAACACGAGAAGAAGCCATACCACTTTTGCGGACCGATACTGCCAGTAATCTTCGGCGACTTGCGCGTGAAATCACGTTTTCACTATGGTGCCCACCAAGCATCGATACGAATCGTCAACACTACCTGTGCTCTTTGATGACTGTCCGCATGCCCACTGGACTCGACCGAAGAGAAGCCATCCTTCCTCATCGCTTATGGCTAGGAGTGGCATTTACAAAATCTTATTCCTTTGTCATAGGAATGGCCGACAACGCTCTCTTCGATGCCTGTCATTGCGAAGAGACGCTACACCACATCTTGTGTGACTGTCCGTTGTATGAAATCCAGACAGTCACTGGCGCCCGCTTTTGCGCGCATCGACAACAGCCAAATGTCTGTGGACACTATTCTGTCAAGTTCCCAAGAGAAGACATTGCAACAGAAGGTGACGAAAGCTCTGTTGAAATTCCTACGCGACACGGACTTGAACAAGTGACTGTAACAGCAACGTCACACACCGCGAAAGACAAGACTGGACTATGACTGAGTGTGCGCGCGTGTGCTGCCGAATGTGCTGTGTTTCTCTCTTCCCTCTCTGCTCTCTGTCTTTCATCTCCCCAATCCCTCTCCCATGCGCAAGGTAGCAAACCGGCTGCATGTAGGCTGGTTAACCTCCCTGCTGTTCTTTTTCCCCTGTTTTTCTTCCTTAATAGAGCTATCACAAAACGACGTCTTATCTTTTTCACATATTTGTTTGCACTCTTCCGGGACGTTAATCTCGGCGCCGAACAAGTATACGCTATCAGGTCACAGTACCTTTATTACGACCTTACTTTTGAAGACGATAGTCTTTCTTGCAGTACTTCGACACGAAAATTTTGGTCTGTCTGTCTGTCTGCCTGCCTGCCTGCCTGCCTTGCCTGCCTGCCTGCCTGCCTGCCTTGCCTGCCTGCCTGCCTGTCTGTCTGTCTGTCTGCCTGCCTGCCTGCCTGCCTGCCTGCCTGCCTGCCTGCCTGTCTGTCTGTCTGTCTGTACATTTGTCTGTTTGTCCGTCGTAACGGTGCTCCAAATGGCCAACCCGATCGGCTGTGCACACCAATACTGCGCAAGTTTCAGTGTTCATGCTTGTGCGATTGCCAATTACAAACAATAATTGCGCACATCTGAGGCACCACAACAACACGTCAACATTTTGTGAGTGAGAACTTATAGTAGAGAAAGCATACATAAGTAATATTGAGGGGCATAGCGTTTATCACCCTGCGCTGACAACTCAACGCGATGGTAAAAAAATAACCAAGTGTTTCCAACATTTTGCAAAAATGACACGGTGGTGGCACCTGCTCGTCGCTTTGCGTTCTACACCTTATCGCTTCCGAGACAGGCGCGCAAGCCTTCCTATGTTTTCGAAGATAACTGCCAGATGGCGCTCGTGTCTAACGCACCTGGATCCGCTCCTTCACCTCCACTGCACAGATCGACACACTCTAACGCAGCGCCTCTACAATACAACTCATTATTTTTTTTTCGCCCAGAACATCAAATAACCGTTTTGTTCGCTCTCTCCAGATGCAAGACTATCGTCTTTCGACGATATTTGCAGATACGGGGCCAGTTTTTATTTAATATTCTCTTGTATGTTAGTGCGTAGTATTTGCATCAGAGCTTGCTTAATTGTGCGAGAACTTTCACATATACGTATTGTAACGACTGAGTAATTACAAAAATGCTGCTAATAAAAGACCACGTGCTGCACACACAACGTTTACACGTTACTAGTGCACTCGCATGTTACTTCTTGTACCTCACAAAGCGACCTTGAAGCACAGATCCTATGCTTCAGCTTTAAAATGTGTCGCATACAAGAATTCCCGTGCCCTCGTGGTGAACACTTGTTTCTAAAAGATTAACTTGACAAAACTATAACAAGATCACACAGACGTTTTGTTATGTATGCTAATGACATTATTATACACTAAAGCCAAATGATTGAGACTCGCTCAGTCAGCTTCTGGTCACATATGCCGGTGCAAATATAGGTGAAGGGGCCAGTTGATGATCGCCGAGCTGTCATGGCGGATGAACCCTTCATCCAGGATTTTTATCCTTAACCAACGCTCCTTTCTTTACGCGACGGCGTGGTCAAAATACTCAAGTCATGGTCTGATGCCCAACCGTGCTCAACAGCAAGCTCTGTCTTAAAAGGCGCGGCTTGGTTGGCATTAGTTACGTACCCTTTGTGTTTTTTTAAACCCAGTTGATCGTTGGCTAACGTCCCTGTGCTCCCACATATTTTTTCCTCCTCCTCGTTTATCTTTGCCTTCCGTTTCACCCGCGAATGTAGTGTTGCTATCGCAGCAGTGTACTTTGTAAACGACAGTGCTTTGTTCTTTCTCAGGTTTGGAGTTTTTTCAAAGACAACACGCCTATGAGCTCTCATGCACTTTCCGTTTTTTGAACGGATGATAAACATGGCAGTATGACGAGAGTCATCTGGTCGAGAAATCATGCTTTTAATTGTGGAGCTGCTGAACGAGACGAGTGGCTGTCATTTCGATCTGCCGAAACATAACATTACTGGAGCAAAGGAATGGCTACACCAAAGGATCGCTTGTTGATTGCTTGAGAAGGGGCAGAAATTTTCGCATGATGAAGGATATCATTATCTGCATTGTGAAAATGAGTGAATTATTCAACCACATCATGGCGATGCAACTGAAAGCACCTGAGCGATCATGTCTAAGGTACCAGTATTGCAACAACAACTCCCCCTGCTTCATCAATTGGCGCGTTGTTTTTTGTAGAGCTGTTCAAATTGTATAATACATAGGTGTTACAAATACTCCGGATTTCAATTCAATACGCGGCGGCCTTCTACGTTGGCCAGCTCTAGGTACAGCTCTAGGTACAGCCAAAACGTGAACACGCTTTCCTTTCGAAACAAAATACCTCTTCCCCACACTGCGGCTTAGTTGAAGAGGGTACTTCCCACGCTCGTCCACTCAAGTTTACTGGTGGCAGCACCGTTATCTGTGCTGCTGCACCGCTTTGTTGAATCGTGGAGTGCTTTTTTTACCAGCGTGTCATTTCTTCAAAAAGACAAGGCAAAGCATGCACAGAAGGAAGTATCTCCTATCCACGTGTGGTTTCAGAAGACACGATTATGTGCACACTACGCCTTCTCAAGTTTATTGCAACTTATTGCTTCTTTCGGTACGTGTGCCGGAGGAATATAGAGAATGTCTTCACTTGACGCAGTTTTCTGAGCATGTTGAGGTATACAGTAGGTGAATTACTTTACTCATTTATCTTGCACAAAAGATGCGTAAAACAGGTAACAGTGTTTAGATGATGCGACGCTGTGACAAGACGTCTCCCTCAGTTACTCCAACATTGAAAATTATCTGCAAGTTGCCGCAGCTTGGCGCATCAGCCCGCAAGCTTACGAACACCGATAATTCTCTGCGCGCTACCTACAGGTATGGATGTGATCCCAATGGGGTTAAACGGTCACCTCCACCAAGGAGCCAGATAGGAGGTGTCTTAAGATGCAGTTACATTCGAGGCACGAAGTCCGATGTTTTGTTAAGCAGCCAAAACAATAAAGTTTAAGACTCTTTAATATTATTAGTTTTACTTGCCTAAATGTTTGCTCCATACTTGCTATATAAGTTTTTTTAAGAACTCCGGAAACTTTACGATAACCCAGAACTCCACGAGGAGGCTCCAGTGTAAAGTTGAGCGTGCCACAATGGACTTCTCATAGTTCTGAACATTTTAGAATATGTGTCGTATGTTATTTTACTTATATTTAGCCACCGTGCAAAATTACTCTTCTAGCAAAACTTTTTATGCTCTCCTCACTTCGCAGAAAATAAAAAGCTAAGTGGGAACCAGTGCGACATTCAGTTGGTCAAAGAATGTTCTTATGAGGGGCATAAAAGCCGACAAACTGAGCTTTTACGAATGAAAAACAAAAGATTCTAACCCGAATAAATCTTTGAACGCGGGATCTTATTCAGCACTGTGGAAAGCATATTTTTCCAAAAGAAAATGTTAGATATTCATTTACCTTGGAAAATTACCTGCACATTAACGTCAATTTTCTTTCGTGTCTATTCCCAACAGGTCCACCTCCATCAAGCAACGAGACGCTCCAATATGCAGACTCAAACTGAACTTGTGGCATGTTCTCTATAGTTTTTTTATAAGAATAGTACGTAAGTGAAAAAGAATAAAGTGAAGTGTTACTGAATGTACGTTTAGATTATGAAGATTTCCTATAAAAGTTTTGTCACTGTCTCAATCTGTTCATTTTTTCACGCGCACTCTTGTAGGTGTAGGTGAAAATAATTTGTCTCAACTAAACCTACATTGACGGGACTAGTTACTAAGAAGTCTTTGTTTAAATTTTTGGTTAATAAATTGACAATAGTTTGTATCAGAAAGATGCGCTTTATGTCAACTCAACACATCATTTTTTCAAACAGGAGAATCGAGCTTGACACTTGAGATTTATATCTCTGACTTTCAACGCGCTCAGACGCCACCTGCTGAGAAGTAGCTATAAATTTTCCAAATGAAAATGCTAATATCTTAAGTCATTCAATATTCCATTGGAGCAACGATGATATCCTTTTACACTGACTCAGTTGTGTTATTGTGAATCATTTTAATTAGGTTGCAAATAAATATCCATTCATTCTGAAATAATTCATCCTGTGCCAAAATAAAGAAGTTTGTAATAAAATAACGGCTGACATTTACTTCACACTGCGTTCATTCCAAGCAAACAAACGTTATGCCTTTCACCGGGCACGCAGGAGCCGGCACCTTGAACGACTCGTTCAACGCGGCAGTGCCTTGAACAAAGTTATCACATTCAACAATGTATACAATGCAAAAATGAAGTGAATGAACACATTGTTACGATCGCAGAAGTTCTATTCAGGCAAAGTTGAGCACAAATAGCTCTTTATTTGCACCTAGCTGATGAAGAGCACAAGAAAGTGTTTTGTGCACAATTTCGTACACAGCGTATCAAAGTGCTAATAGTGAAATCAAAACTGATTGCGTCCGGCGCACAGAGACGCGTCATGCCTGCTACATCCGACTGGGGGTATAGGCTTGACGAGAATGAGCAGTTTGAAAGGTTGCGCGTCATAGCCGCATTTTATCAAAGGAAGCGGCAGCTAATCTGAGTAGCGCAAACAAGTCACTTTACATTTGCATGTGGCGCTTTGTGCCTGTTTCTGTCAAGCAGCGTGAGAAACGCGCAATATTCACCTTTTCTTTATCCGTGAAGCATAAAGCTTGCAGCAAACCTCGGCTACGCTTCTTCTGCAGAGAGAGTAAATAATTTTTAATATATCATTTTTATTATGAATTAAGCAGATTCGCGCTACATATCTCACTCTAGTATTCAGCAGTCTACTTGCATAGTTCAGAAATTCTGCAAATGTTTCTGCCAATGCTCTGCATTGAAGGTAGGGACCCTTTCAACAATAGGCCACTTGTCTAGTGTAAGCTGTAGTTTTAGATAACTTGGATATATGAAAGCTGATAAAATGCTTTGGAGGAATCCAAGGGATTGAGAACAATTCGGTTGTGTGGATAGATGTTTAAGAAGCGTACTGACTATTTCAATCATTTGAAAATTCTAGACATGCCTCTGTAAAAACAGTGTTGGTAATGAAATAAAATTATGCGTTCTTCAAGGTTCTTATGCGCTGTGGGTCGTGTATTACAGCAGGGCACTGAGCCTGCATGCTAACGGAAAGGGTCGATAATCGTAAGATTCGCTTTTATTTCCACTCACATGTCTTCGTTGAATAAATTTGTGAGGGCAGTAAAGGTACGGAGTTACTGTTCCTATTGACGGCATAATGCTTCAAAAATAGATTATAAAAAAAGCTTAATAAATGGAGTTTCGCTATGTATACGGTATTGCATTTCCTTACTGGTTTAGTCGAGCCCTGTCACATTTCTAAATAAAGCCCCAGAAGTGCAATGAACAGCCTGTAAGCAAGAGAATTTGGTGACGTATGTTTTTTCATCTAATTTTTGCTTTTATTTACTAGATAATTTATTTATCGCACATCCCAGCATGTTGCAGACAGTGAGTAGAATATACTCTGGACGACCTTGTCAGCAGAATGTCTTGAAGAATGGGCAAATGTGCATGCTTTGTACGTGCCACCAGACATTACGTATACGAAAATTTCAGGAAGTGTCGTTGTACATATCAGAGACTGTTATATCATTCTCGCACTAAGCATTTATTTACAATTGGGTGCTAGTTCAATCTTGATCACACGTAGAGTTAGCATCACTATACTCTAATGTCTTCTATACTGAGTGAAAATGGAGTAATAGGCTGACAGGCCCGCACTTCTCTGGTAGGATAATACTCCATTTTTTGCCATATGTGAAAATAATCGAACCGTAAGCAGCAGTGCTGAATTGAGCTAGACAAATGGCGTAAAGCACCTAATGCAACTGCTGCCACCAAAGGAATCAAGGGCAATACATGCGCACTCGTTAATTTGTTCGTACGGTCAGATGGAAGGTCAAACACAATTTTACGATGTGACCTAACGAAACTGCACAAAGAACGCGGATCAGACCTGCCGAATCTTATTTTCGCTGGACTATCAACACAGCGACAGTCACGCAATGACAAGATAACAAGTTTTATCAGCTTTTATTGAGTATCACAGCGTGCAACAAGTGTTGAGTAATTCACTTTCGCGCTTCATTCACACCATCGTGCAAATCTAGCGTTACTTCCCTTATATACATGCAGCGCCTCCATTATTGGTGTCAAGGTATTGCATCCTACACTTTTTCATTGTTCTAAAAACTCTGTGCATAATTTGAGAAACCAATTTATCGCAGATTCTAAAAATAGTGAATTTGTTACAGCTGCCTACTTTTGCATACGTGTGAAGAACACCACAATCGAGGAACCAGATCCTCAGTGTGTTGAAAAATTAAAAAAAAGCTATTTTCGGTATAATTACAGCAATATATTGGAAGAACTGCACGTTTTCTGAATACCGGTGATAAAAAGCCCTCAATAGCTGCCAAAACACACCCCAGTGTAGCAGTGACCTCATAAACTTCCGCTGATCATGAGCTAAGCATCTTAACACTACTGTTTGATTTAAAGGGGAGCAGATAGCACAATGACAATGCCTCTAGTTTTGCGGGGTATAATAGTTTCCAGAAAACCTATCTTGAGACAGTCGTGTTCAGAAAAACCCATGAATCTCCATGAAGTTATAGATGACAAGGGGTCGAATCAGGGTCATAAGGACCAAGTGCGGCCGAAGTGGCATTTCGACGAGTTCAATTGGAGACCAGTGCCGCGGAAGACGTCGAGAAAAGCTGAGAGACGCTCAAGGTGAATATCAAATGTAGGTGAAAATACCCAGAGGTTATTCTAGGTAACAAGTGCATGTTGACCGCTTGAACACTTGTAGCAGAGAGCTCATCATGCACTCGAAAGTGACTGATGCACTGCAGAGACTGAACGGCATAACCTTGAGTCGTTACAAGCCATCCGATGTGATGAGCGCATTCTTCTTGTGGTTTTTCGTGTCTACAGCAACTCGCTAATAACGCGTACAAAGGTGGATTGATGAAAAGTGTCGCACACTGTATAGGCAATCAATAGCTTATCAATTCGAGGCAAGCAGAAAACGCCCTTTTTTGTGATGTAGTTTGGATGATGGTAATCAACGCAGAAGTGCCACGTGTTATCTTTATTTTTAGCAAGAACAACAAACTGCCCCCAAGGGCTTGATGGGGACTCAATAATGCCTTTGGTTAGCGTCTTTTTCGCTTATTTTTAAATAAGTTTACGCTATAAAGCAGATACCTGATACGGTTGGCGGTGAATGGAAACTTCGCCAATATCATGGGCTATGCTTGCAAGCTGAATGCGCTAGAAGCGATTACCAAACCATAAAATGCACTGTACGCGCTAGGTATTGGTATTCATAGAGAAAATTAAACATTTTTAGTTATCCGTGCAAATCACAAGCATTCCCTTTTTCCTAATCTACGAAATATTAAGCTGAAAATTCATCAAGAAAGGCGAAACCATCTGCACGGAACGTCACTGTGGCCACATCGGACGTGAGAATTGACAATCGCTGTCGGCGCCGATCAGTGGCGTCCCGTGCTAGAGGCACCACGTCTTAAATGAGCCCATAATCACGTTGATGGCATAATTTTGACAATATCATCACATCGCCTTCTTTATCGCTAGCGTCGTACCGTGTCTTGGGGCTACGAAAATCGATATGTGGAGTTTAATGTCCCAAAACCACCATATGATTATGAGAGATGCCGTAGTGGCGGGCTCCGGAAATATCGACCACCTGGGTTTCTTTACCGTGCCCCCAAATCTAAGCACACGGGCCCACATTTCCGCCTCCATCAGAAATGCAGCCGCCGCAGCCGGATTCAATCCCGCGACCTGCGGATCAGCAGACGACTACCTTAGCCACTATACCACTGCGGTGGGGCAGGGGCTGCAAGAAACTAAATGTCTGTGTGCGTAAAAATGGCCGTTTCATACTATCCTGAATACCTGCTGCAAATACGCTTCTCAAACTGGGCCATGTGTCGCTGCGCCACGCGTGTTTCGCCGCCTTTCTAGCGAAAGCCGGTCACTCGGTACCCCACTACCGCCTGCTGCCTGTGCTATCTCAGCGCGTTGACGCACTCTGCACGCGCTGTTATCTTGTCACTCTGCACGTGCAGTGTCCCTTGTTACTTGCCGCGAAAGCTTCAGAATATTATAAAAACGTTTTCACGGTGTGAATCTTATCTAAACCGAGAGTGATTCATTAACAACCTTGCGTAACCAAGCAAGTCGAACACGATGTTTTTGAGCGAGCGCTATATGCATGTCGATGGTGAGCTGCTGCATTTCTAATAAATAAAAAGTGAGGTGATGGCACGAATTCTATATGCATTTTGCCGGTGAAACGTGCATTTGCTGCGGCATTTGTGTCTTCTTGGAGCTTTCGGGACTACCACCACGCTTTCACGTGCAATTGTACATAGAGTTCGGATTTCTATTGCTTGAATGCCAAATTTTTCACGCGGCTTTCAATTTATTAGGAGGTCGGTGTGATCAGATTGAACTTACGTCTGCCCTGTTCGATCCCTGTAACCGTTTAAATGCGGTGTGTTCAGTTTCATAAGAGTTTCACTTGCCGAGGTTTTCATCGGATGTTAACAAGGTGGTATCATCAGTTCAATGACACCTTCGATTTCTTGCAGCTCCTTCGAAAGTATAATGATGCGCACACAAAAAACTTATTTTATGCCGACTTCAACCATGCATATTTCTTGCTCCGCATGTGTCATTTTGCATGCTATCCATGCCTGATCACGCAGCATGTTCACTGATTCGAATACCGATTAAATTGTTTCGACAGCTCACTTGGTCGTCGTCATATTATGCAATGCCCACTTGGATAAAAGCATGTTTTTATCGACGCCGAGATTCACCCCTGATAACCGCGTCAAATTTCGCGAAACCATTGAAAAATTTTTATCTGCCTTGGTTCTTTTTTCAACTAGTTTTCATAGCTACAACTGTACATTAGCCGCGGCTCGGGCGTATGCAAAGACATAATATTTTACTTGCCAAAACCATCGTATCATTAGAAGGCACGCCGTGATTTGAGTCTCCAGATTAATTCCGACCATCTGAGTGTGTGAGTGAATGAAAAGCTTATGGAGAATGTGCGGCGGTATTATTTGGGGAGAGGCTTCAAGCCCCCCAGCCTAAATGACAGCCTCAAGTCCTTGGGCTCGTATGGCTTCCCGGGTGTGCCGGATGGCCCACAGTTGATTGGCGAGATCGCGCTGAGCAGAGCCACCTCCCAATGCGCCTTGTGGTTCGACATTGCCATGTCTACTAGGTGCATAAGGTACTGGTGCATGCTACTGGTGCAATCCCACAGAATGTGCTGCAGCGTCACTCTTGCCTCACATGCTTTACAGTCGTCGTATCTATAAATGTCTGGTTAACAGACGCGTAGGATCACTGGGTTCGGGTACGTGTCGGTGTATAATTATCTCCAGGCAACCTGCTGTTTCTTGTTTAGTTTTTCGTGTGGTGGTGGTCGATATTTTCATCTGTTCAGTCTATAGTGTTGGGCGATATCTCTGAAAGTGTATACGGTGCAACGATAGCGGACAGAGGTTACACACACACCGAGCTTCACTTCCGTTTACATTGAGGGTCATACCACCATATGCTTGAAATACGCAAGACCACCACGCCATATCTGTCATTCTTGCACCGAAATCTGAGCGCACTGTTACTGTGTTTCGCTCCCGTGTAAATGCAGCTGACGTATGCGGGAATCGAACTCATAACTTTAATCCTAGCATCACAACACCTCATCATGATAACTTATCCGTGGGTGTTGCTTCCGAGACCTGTACGTATAAATATTCAGCGTGAACCCGCAGCACAAATCTGTTTACTTTGAGCGGCGACGAGAAGTCTACAGCCATCAGCTGAATAAAACACTTGCAGAGCTTAAAATAGGGAAGTTTAGATGTATTAAGCCAGCAAGCTCCTTGCTTTCGCACTACCAAAGGTCACCACGGAAAACCAGAGTCCAATCACAAAATGTGCAGCGGTTGTCTATTTGCTGTTTTTTTTTCAGTTTACAAGCATGCTTTCTTTTATTATGAGTCCGGCCATCGCGTTTTTTTTTTCAGTTATTTTAATTTGTAGTATTGTATTGTGCACGACAAAAAAGTTTTCAAGGTAACGAGACCGCGGAGTATCGGCGAACTGCCACAATCCACTCTTGACGCCTTTGCTTCTAGCATTGTTTGAACCAGAAATGGTAGAACTTGATGGGCAGTTTTCAGGTCTTCGTCTTGTTTAAAATTTTGTAGTTGCTTACAACGCAGCAGTAGTGCTGGCTGTTTTCCAGAAGGACAAAGGAGCACTGCCCATGCAAAGTGCGAGATAAGTGCTCAAAGGAACACGTTGTCCGTAGGCGCAATGGGAAAATGCAAGCGCGGCCCGTTCGAGCGGCTGGAGTTGTGCTCTCTTTCCGCTTGGGCGGGGAATGGCGCTGCGCAAACTTGAGCCTGTCCTTCCTATACTCTTCCAAAGTGACCACTGCACCATAATTTTTTCTCTTGTAAATCAGCGAAGCACCCGCTGTGAATTTGTTTAATGCGACCCGTCAACCTGCCCAGCGGCTCAGAGTGTTGCTCCTTGTTGGTATAAATATATTATTTATTTATTTAGTTATTTAGTTATCTATTTATTTATTTATTTATTTATGTATTTATTTACAAATCCTGCTGGCCTGTACTTAGGCGCTATAGCAAAAGGGGCAACAACAACAAAAGGTTGAAAGTTGTATACTATCACATCACATATCCAGATGACTTATGGGGCTCTTAGGCAGCAGCTTTACGGCAGAAAAACGATGGCTTTACGCAGCAAAAGTCTATAAATATTTCAGTCGGCCACTGCCAACACGCCGTCTTAAAACACCATTCAATACTGAACCAGACAAAAAATAGCTTCGAGTTGTTTCTTCATATCATCGGATTGAAAATCCCTTCATAAATCAGAATCAGAATCACAAATTACAAAACAGAAGACGCTCTCATATATGCGTCTTCTGGAACCATTGGGCTTCAAAACACAAAATCGTAGCGCAATTTTCATGTTTTTATGCCTGGCGAAATTCTATGCTTCTGTCACGCATTATTTTATGCATTGAAGGTGTTCCTTCCAGTGCATAACATTCATATATAGTTTGTTCGCAAACATGGTTCCACATATGGTCGGCGCCGATGATGTCAAAATTAGAGCAAGAAAAGAGTCAAGCGACGCCATTGAAGACGCACTATAGGAGGCCGCAAATCTGGTTCGAGCGTGTCTTATCCGGATCAGTGAAATGCGCAGAATAATTGTTGTCAGTCATGCGGTATACTAATAAGGAACTGGATTGCTGATATATCCTATTTAAGGCAATAACCTTCAAGAGCACTTAGCGTGCTTGCGTTAATATAGGTACTCAAAAATCAGCAATTTGATTTTATGTTTAGAATTCCAATCCAGTCATTGGCTGTAATTACTGGTTAGTAGCTTCAGACGATCACACTATTACCCCAAGTGGGCAAGGATGTCTTTATTTGATTGGAGTCGTTTCGTGGAGATTTTAGCATTTGCATATATTGTCACTATTAGGGCAAGTGGGCTAAAATGCCTTTACGAAGTCTTTTAGCGCATACTTCTTCAATTTGGCGTAGTGCATTGAATCATGAATAGTATTTTATGACCCTCTCATGCGAAACTCATAGCTTCCACCGGTAACAAAATCAAAGTGATATAATCTTGAATTTTACTTGCACAACTTGCGTTGCACTTAACACTATATATTCTACAAATATATATTACAAAGCAGCAGTAGTTGACATCCCATAAGCCATAAACATTTGGCGAGATTCAACGAAACTTGTCATGTTTAACAGCACTTACAAACCCTACAATAATTCAAGCTTCAATCGATGAAGACAAATATCGCTAGGACAGGCCATCAAGTCAACGAATGCTTACATACTTATTCATGACCTTCCTTTCAACATGCTGTATTTAGTTGAAATTCAGCTATAAATAGAAATATGGTGAGAGGTGGCCCTATATATTCTTGCCGATGAAAGCTTCCTTTGACTCACTGGTAGGTGCCGTTTAAGATAAGAATGACGAGAAAGAACATGGCAATCACCTATTAAGATCTTGTTAGTTTAATATGCCTTCCAAGATTCTGTTAGCCACTGTTTAGTGTCATTCTAAAAAACTTGTTCCTGCACACATCCTAACCACCCACTCACTCACGCCCTTCGAGTGCCAGTACCACGGTGCCAATATGAGTTGATGTGCGTGAAGTAATTACTGATAAATACAATGCAACCTCAACTGTTCTTCAGTGAGCAAAATAGTCGCGAAGACCCAATTAAAATATTTATAGTAGATTGCCGTTTAGACCTAGAGAATATTTGCGCAGAAATTTAATCATATACTGCCCTTCAAAACTAAATAAAGGGCATCCTGAAATGAGCACAAATTAAGCTCACACGAATTTCGCAAAATGTTCTATACAAGAACATGTTTTTACACAGATCACAGTATTTGACATTAGTATAACATAAAGCATAAAGCCTTAAAATGAAAGAAGTCAATGAACTAATACAAGGACCAATAAACCTCTCGTGACTACAAAAATAATAAAATTGCCCCGAATACATGCAGATTGTTGTTTCGCTCAATTTGCAGAGCGTGTTTCTCTGAACAAATTGGCAGCGTAAATTTAATTGAAGTTTTACTGCACTAATTGCCCGAAAAAGTTGCTAAAATGATTCAAAGGCATTAGAACCATACAAATACTCCAGTGCAATGCATGCTGAGACACCATGACAATTCAAACTGCCACTATATGCGTCAAGATACACAACCATGACTTTTGTAGTCGTCACTGGCGTGATCCAATTTTCATTGATGGAGATCATTGTCGTCGCTGGTTGTTTCGATTCACAAGCTAGAGACGACTTTTATGGTCAACGGCAGATGAAAATTTAAATTTTGCTTTGTACCCAACATAGCCAAATAAATCATGAACGATTTTAAAAAATACTGCAGTCACGCATTCAAAATGTCAATATTTTAGAAAACGTTAAATTATTCATAACCCTGACAATAGTGTAGTCAACTACTCTACATTCTTAGTGTGGGCCGCAATAAATGCCTATGGCCTAAAGGTTTCAGATTTTGGGAACTAACAGTAAAAGCAGTGCGAGTAGTACATCATCATCAAAGGCAGCGCACATCTAAGTAAGATAGAACCAAACGCATGCTTTGTCGGTTTTAAGGTCAAGTTGAATTGGCGTAGGAACTAGCGTGAACCACCCAAAACTAGTGCCCGTTCAACCCCTTAGGAAGTAAAATTACACGAGCTAAAGTATGCGTTTTTGCAAAATAATAATATAATGAACCGCTATTCAAAAGTCATCCTTGTGAGGACTGCAGAAAGCGAACTTTGGTGCGTGCGTGACAGTACAACAACCAAAAAAAAAGCGATATCTCTTATGAGTCGATATAAACTGTGCAAGAATAATGACGGCTAAGCGTATCTTCTCCTTGCCTGTCGTCTTGTTGGCACGTTTTACTCGGAAAAATGCAAAAGCAACACTTCCGATGTTTCATGCCAACAGTTACGATATGGCAGCACAGCCCCAATCAACGTGGCAATTTTACAGCGCCACCGATACCCCTAGCAGATATCATGCACAAGGAGAAAAGGATTGAAGGCATTTGCGCGGCTTTGAAATCTGACCGAACAGAGGAGCTGCGAAGCGAACGCTGCCACTCGACAATGTGCAGATTGAGTTGTTTATTCGCCTTTCATCACTTCCTCCTTTTTTACTCTGTTTTTTCATCTCTATATTGTCAGTTCTTATCCTGCCTTCCGGATATTTAGATCCTTGTGTCTCACATTCACCTCTATGTCAATCGTTTTCAGGATATACTCTACGTATAGCTTACTCTTGTGCCACATCGCTTTCCTCCGTGTAAGCCTAACGCTAATCCTCGCCCCCTGTTTCCCCTTACCACTCCTTTGTTGAGTCAATGCCTTTTCTAAAAAGATGCCAGTAATATCACACGCTTTCCCATGAGGATGGGAGGTTCCTCATGATTCCGTGCTTTCTCCGCAAAGAACACTCGCAGCCGCACCAACTCCTCCCACTGGGTTCGGAACTGACGCCATCACTGAAGCATGTCTGTTTTGCCCTCAGGACAGCAGTAGGCAGTGCACTATTTCAGAAGCTGCAAGGTTTAGAGCGGATGCCGCAGTGAGCGCTCGCAGCCAACACTGTTTAGGGGAGCGGAGTAGGAAAAAACAGGATGGAGCCGGCAATCTGCTCTTCGGCTCACGTCACAGGGATTTTTTTCGAAGATGCATTGGTTCAGTCAAAAGATAAGCAACTATGCCAAGCCAAACCCATTGCTACAGTAGAGTATGCATTAGTATGCTGCATGTACACTGCTGCATGCACACTTTTTTGTATAGGGCACCTGTTTCAAGTTGAAACAATTCTTGTTGTAAGTATGCACGATGATGAGGAATTAAAACATGGGTCTCCGCGTGACAGCCTAGTATTCTACTAAATAGCTTTGCCAATCCCTAGAACTTTTTCGTGAACAGAAACTATAGTGACATCATGCCAGGGAAAAAAATTTTGATCAATTATATATTGTGTAAGATGTGTAACCTGCAAAACTAGGTGTCCCAAAGAGCGGATTGCGCAAAGAGAAGGTGGTTTAACTATCACTACCCTGTTACAAAGGGTGCGTCATATAGTCCTTATAACAATGAGCCTTAGGACCAACAAAACACACATTGTCATATATCATATCCCACTTCGATTAAACATTGAAGAAATATTCAATAAAATTACTATAATTGTTTTGTGTCGTTAAAATGCAAGACAACATACTTTTGTGATGGAGATTTTCAGGATACCTGCTGCATGACACAATCGAAAAGTATCTCCAACACTGTGGTCTCAACTGTGTCCCAGAGAAGTCGAAGCACCTTGCATTCAAAGCAATGGTGATAGGCGGGCTTCGCTTATACGAAGATACTGACCCTTGCGTCACCCTGAATAGGACAATTATTCCGAATGTTGATACGTTACGGGTGCTCGGACTTCACATACACAATGATGAATCGAGAGCAGTCACCATACCGAGATCCGGAGAGCTCTTTCGCAGCTCACTCACCTCGTCAAAAGGATCACAAATTAACGCACTTGCCTAAAGAACATGACTCCCTGCGAATAATGCAAGCTCTGCTCACCAGCCACACACGTACGCCACGGCATACCTCAGTTTGAAAACCGCAGAAATAGAAAAACATAATAATATGATTAATAAGGCAACCAATCCGCCTTGGGACTACAACGGTTGGCTTCTACTTCATCACTTCTTAAGATGGGTGGCCACGACACGTGGCCAGAGCTCGCCGGTGCTCACAAGAACAGCCAAACGGAACGACTCAAGCTGCCACCTATCTAGCGCTGGTCCCTCATACCCTTCTGGGCTTGGCCACTTCAAGCCACAATAAGACCGCAACGCCGATGTGGGCGCTTTCGATTGAGACCCCAATTTTTCTTGTTTTGCAATGTTTTCTTGTTTGTTTTTTCTTGTTTTTTGATGCCAGAAAAAAAGTAGAGACAAATAATTCAGTGCTACCCCCCCCCCCCGTTTCGTAAATCCCCAGGACTTGGAATCCTTGAACTTGGCAGGTACATGGTTCAGTTTATTAGGCTGCAAAACACAGCCTTGCCGAGACTCCTAGGCAGTGTGGTCAAAGTTGTAGTTCGCCGCAATTTGTCAGTGATTTTACATTGGTCACTCAGTGGGCACTGGTAGGGTGGCAGCAATTTTTGAGAACCTTTCTTCAATGGAAGACCAGTTACACTTGCCTGCTGCTGATGGCAGCTGCTGCACAAAGTTGTAACCCATTCAGTTTTGAAGGAACTGGGCCAGTGCAGTCTTGAAGCATTTAGCTCTGGTTTGAGTATTTGATTTTGAATTTTTGATTTCCTAACTTGCTTTTTGTTTGCAGCCCTGTTCAATTTATACATTTAGGATACAACAGAATAAGAGAAAAAAAAACGAATGAAAGACATCTTGCTCCGAAGCTTAGAGATTAGCGCCGAAGTAAACCTATGTGTCTGGCAATCTATATTCTGTTTTAATCGGTATATGAATACAGTAAATACGATTCTTTATTTAAATATCATTAAAACTCATGACAGCACTCTACAGGGAGGAAGTATAATTATGTGTTAGGGTGTTTATCAATTGAGAGCCAGAACATGGTTGTTTCAACATAATAGCATTTAACTGCTTGTCTCGGAGAAATTCTGGTGTTGATTTCATTACATATCAGTGAAAACTAAGCATTCTAGCTTCATCAGCGAAATTTCGATAGCTGAAACATAAATAATTGGCTTGATCTAATAACGAACTTGATGAAGCCAGGTTTTCTGATTTGCAATTGGGCAGGTGTTTTATTGCAGAGTCACGTCATTTTTGGGAGCTGCTTTTAAAGAAAACTCCATATGAAAGCCATTGTATTGTGAAAACGTGAGGAATCCCCTTAATGGATTTATGTTTCATGAAATTCGGGAGTGAGGAAATATTGATAACAAACTGCCGCTGCCTGCGAGCACGTTATGCCGCTGCCCGTGAGCACGTCATGCCACTGCCCGCGAGCATGTCAGACGCGCTATCCCGAGACCAAAGGATACCCGATTCGTGGCTGCAGAGATGGGGATGACAGAAAACAACTACTTGTCGCTACTTCAACACTACCAACTGGAGTGACGGTTGTACCCTCTGCCTCATCCAAAACTGACCAAAGTAGAAAGTGCGATCTTCACGCGCCTGAAAAGTAACACGTATATATATGAAATATTAATGCACGGCCTCTACCCAACGGCACATGGATACACGTGCCCGCTTTGCAGCGTGGCAGACACGTTGGCACAATTGCTTCTCGAATGCCAGTGCCATGCGAACCACGACATGCAACCGGAGCAAGACCAAGCACCAAGAGCGAACGACGACCATTTATTGAAACTCGAGGACCGGGATGACCAGCGTCAACTCATTGTTGCGACCAAGAATGCAGTCGAAGCCAGAGGGTACCTTGACTAGAGAACCCTCCCACATTAGGGTGATACCAGGCATCGCTCGGAGTACTGTTTTGAAATACACGTTTATTTTCCTCTCTCTCCAGTCAGTATTATGCAATTCAAGTGATATATCAGATAGTATTACACTTAACATCATAATCTGTTCGTACACATAATAGCTTTTCTTGTGTTCAAGTGGCTAAACGACTCGGTTGCACATCGCTCAAATGTTCTTGTTCATATGAACTGCCTAAAGCATTTTCCTTACCATGGGGAAAGTGGCCAATTTTCGTTGGTTTCAGCTAGGAATTTTCTGTACCATTATGGTGTCAGGCAATACACTGAAATAACGGCGAATGAATGTACCTTTATTGCTGCTTACTTCATTACAGTAAAAAATGATTAAAAATTACCATAACAAAGATATCAAAATAATACAATAATGTTTTTTTACAAAACGAAGCCACATCTCCAACAAATTTTTTTTTTGAAATGGTATTCAATACGTGTTCAATAGTAACTCGGCATCAATATTTAGAGGAATTGCGAAATTCGGTAGAGTTGTCTTCTGGTTACCAAAAATTGCGTCATGCAGAGCAAAATAGAGAAGTTCTGGGTTCAAGTGGACGTGGCATGCGCAACATAAAGCGTTCGACTTGTGTTGAATTTTGTTCTCCTTGTCGCACTTTTTACAGTTGCGCTGTATGCTGAATATCTCAGGCTTGTGCTGTAATTCTGCGGGTGGCCGAAACTGGGGAACTTACTCGCTACTAAGAGGCGACGTTTCCGGCTGATTTCGTGAAATGTCTTCGTCGGAGCACAACTCTGACGTCACCGCATTATTGTCTGAGTCTTCACTTTACAAGAAGTCCTAAAGATTGATCACCAAAGTGTCAGCATTAAGCTAAACAGCTGTTTTCCGAGCGCATAGTTCCGGACGTCGACGCCATCGCGCGGCTCACGTGCGCTTCCATCTTTGAGCTCGCACGCCCTTTAAAAATTGCCGCCCTACGGTGAAAAAAAACGAACTCTACAAAAAGCGCCATTCTAGTCCGTGTACAATTGCCTAGAAGGCGCTAAATGTTCAAAAACGCGGTAGTTCTTCAAAACGAGTGGCACGAAATCATCGGTCACCGGTGAACGATGGCTAGTGGCGTGGTAAAAAAAAGGCTAATAAGCCTAGTTGTGCGAATTTTGTTGAGAATAAGTGAGATTATCAAATAAAAGTACAATCTGCCTTGAATAAATATTTCAGGTTTCTGAATATGTACAAAACCACTAACGGGACTTCTCAATATTGCACATATAATAAATGTAAGAATGAGCTAATCGATTCCGTCAGTCTCCTGCATCCAATCACTGTTAAGTCCCTACTTGCACCTTCTAAACAGAGATAATAGGTAACTCCAACAAACAGTATACTTGATTTCACCAATCAGCGTTTTCATAAAGTAAAATTTCAAGAGTTGATGAAGCGAATTTTCATGTTTCATTCTCAGCAGCCCAGAAATTGCTTCTAAATAACCAAAGCGTATTCGTCCAGCTCTGGTCTGAAGTTCATAAAAAACAATTTAAAATGAATAAGAAAATGAATATGTGCAAATCCGAAAGCTTAAGTTTGTCACGTTTAGTGGCGCTTGCGAGTATCTGAACAAGTACTTTACATTGATGTGAGTAAAATCGAGCTTGGAAATCAGCATTGCACCTAGCTCTCGTATAGTAGCATAAATGTCATACAATGAAGATCTCAAGCTTGGGCTTGGTAAGTTCTCTGAATTACAAAGCGTACATAAGGGAACGGAGGGGAATGACATTTTAGAATTGCCTTTTAATATTGCAGCCAATGTATATTACACAGATTATGTTAACATTGCATACATACGTAGGTATCATTCCTGTTTTGAGTGTTGTACTTATGTTAAAGGCCTCTCTGGGTGTTACGCTGCGTTGGTTTTTCGTTCCTACATTGTCATTTTGAAAATCGAAATGTGTCAGACGTTAGTGCTGTATTCTCAAAGCCTCTCGCTGAGCTGCACTTTGTGGGTGCTAAAAAGTTAACATTATATTAGTGTACGCCATAGCAGCTTCATGCTGTAGCTCTTGATTTCATTGTTGTTCCGCGCGATGGCGATCTTTCATGCGCATTTTTTTTTTGCCCTACTGCACACTTTTTAGTGTGCATTTTAAATTCACAGCACTATTTTTAGCAAACTTCGGTGACTATTAGCGTATCTATCTATCTATCTATCTATCTATCTATCTATCTATCTATCTATCTATCTATCTATCTATCTATCTATCTATCTATCTATCTATCTATCTATCTATCTGTCTATCTATCTATCTATCTATCTATCTTTCTATCTATCTATCTATCTATCTATCTATCTATCTATCTATCTACCTATCTATCTATCTATCTATCTATCTATCTATCTATCTATCTATCTATCTATCTATCTATCTATCTATCTATCTATCTATCTATCTATCTATCTATCTATCTATCTATCTATCTAGCCGCTTACATTTGGGTGCTCTCGTGCTCACCCCTTCACATAGCGCGAACCGAAATTAGTAGCATGGGAAGGTAAGATGGTTTAACGAATATGAAGCACTGGTCAAGACATCAATAATGTCAAAATTCTGTGACGTACGACATCAAACACTACTTGCCAGGCAGTGGACATTCCAATGGGCCGGTATGTGCTGCTGGTATGCTGGTAGGTACCACAGGTCATTGAATCCAGGAGCGACGACAACACAAATGGGCAATTTTAACGTACGAGCGTTAATAAATACCAGACATCGTAGCGTGGACCAGACGAATGCAAAGAATAAATGTCAGGGTCCAAGCTAAAATCAAACCCATGCATTCTGCGTGGCAATGAAGCATTTTAACACAGAGCTACGCCAGGTCTCGGAACTACTTGTCATATAGACGCTAATCTTTGTAGAACGTGAATAGTGGTCGCAGTGCTGCGTACCCAATTTTATAAGCATCATATATGTACTGCTTTGATGCAGCCGCGACGTCGGGTTAACGTCAATAGTAATTATTTGCCATGCAATGAAGTTCAGTTATGTAGCAGTGACCAGGGCCAGCATCCTCGCGAGCATCAGCACTTCATAAAGCTTCTGGTGGTGCTAATACACAAATTCCAGTTGGCATCGCTGCGCAAGTGCAAACAACTGGTTATTTGAACACCTGAAACTCTTCAACATACGTTTGTATGTGCAACATTTGTGCTTATGTTTAGCGTCAATCTATGACGCACCGCTCAATTAAAAAATTGACACATAGTAACGTTCCCCCCGCATGCTTCGCATAGCGTTAATTTCCAGGTACGTGGACTCTGCCGATTTTCTTCTTTGCATGTTATGTAAAATTTTTTGTTAGGAATGCAATAGGATGTTCTTTTAACATAATAAATCTTTTATTACGAATGGACCTTTCTAGAAATTGAATTGTGCCCTCCTACGGCGCCTGCAAAGCATTATGGGAAACCGGAGCGGTGGCAGAGTGTCGTCTGCTTGCGGAAGCGTAGGCTCAACCCGTTTCCCACAGCGCGCAGGTGAATACCAACGCATCGTTACGGGAATTTCGCGCATCGTAAACTTGCTTCAATGTCCACTAACAGAAGAGGCACCACCCAGAGCAACAGTCACAAACACTAGTATCTTAGACCTATTAATGACTTTGGAACCTGTTCACGTACCCGTGAAAAGGCCCATTGAATTGAAAATGTTTCTCGGCTTTCGTGGCGAATCCTCTGCGCTTTGTTGATCGTATTTCGGCGTAGTGGAAGCTTTTGTAATTTGTTTGATTGTCAGTATGACCATACAGCTTCTTTATCAGTAGTTTATGTCGATGACTGTCACTCGTGATATGCTTCCACGCGATTTGCCGTGCAAGACTATGCGCTTCGCGAATTTTAATGTCAAAATTTCACCTTTATAAATGGGTTCAAGCCCCAATATCTTGTGTATATTTCGACACTAATTGCCTGTTTGTAATGCTGCGTATGAGAACGTTTGCACTTGGGACGCTGAGAGTAGTAAAAATGAGCTACCAGCACGTCCATAGAGCGGATATTTCGCATGCAGTATTTGCTTTCCAAAGCGTAAAACCTGCTGTATCTGCGTAGTTCTTGTTTCCACAAGCGTGAGCTGGAAATTAACTTAAGACTTTTGAACCTGACTGCGCAAACGGTCATAACTAGTTAACAAGTGGAAGAAATATAAAACTAATTGAGCGTCAGTGTGCATAATTCACCGAATATTCTATTTTACAGTTTCAGATCCCATGATCTCTTGTTTTATTGCAGTTTATGGTTATGCTTATTTAGTAATTTGTCGTTTGTATAGATCTACCTCTCCAAGCTGCGCAAAACATATAACCATTCCTGTCTCCTTTGACAAAAGGGAAAAGGAAAAACATTTGAAGATCTTGCCTTAGGCTTATTCAGAAGGAAAAATTGCGCACCATGAACATTCCTAAAGCACTAATAAGCACTCACTATCTGGGCACAGATGAAGCCAGAAAACGTTGCTGTAGAAGGATGTTAATGGTCAGAATTACTTTAAAAGCAATTCAGTGTGGGAAAGGTATAGATGGCCACAGAAGCGCTTACATACGCTGACAATGTAGAAGAAACTGAAGGCGATTGTAGCTTCTGAATCGATAATCATGAAACTATAGCTAGAGCTCCTTGCCTTGAGACAGAGAAAAAAAAAGAGAAATGCGAGAAGCAAAAATAGGTGAAGCCTCAGGTTTTATGGTCAATAAAAAGCAGATGCGATTGAACATAACCTTGCAGTACGCAGCAAAATCAACACTACGTCAGAGCGCAAAAAAAAAACTCACAGGGTTCTTTATGCATTCGCCCAAGGCTACCTGAAGGCGACAGCCATCTGTTTCTTTTTGTTCAGTCAATTTATTTGTCCTCTCTTTCTTCCCCACCTGTGAACGTTTTCTGCACCTGAAATGGCTTTGCACTGATTTTTGACTGGAGGAATTCCGAACTTTCAGCACCTCACCTGATTCTGCTCGGCCTGACGTGATTGGTGGTCCAGTCACACGATAAAACAGCAGTGCAAAGCGATGATGTCTCATGACGTGATCATGGGACCGTCATGATAACCTTACACATTCTGGTGATTTGTGATGCCACGATGACGTCGTGTTGTGACGCAATCACGCGATAATTTTTTCATCACTCCTGTTGACGCCAACGCCGCAGGACGTCAAAGCCACCTACGGTCAATTTTTGTTTTTAGGCGAAAAACTTAGATGCCTTATCAAATGTGAAACTCGGCCGTTTGCGTCCCACGTCACTGACGTCGAGTGATAGAAAAAAACCACCGCGTGATCACAACATTTATGACGTCAGACATCACCAAAAATTGTGACGTCATCAAAACGTCAAGTGACTTGGCCCGATTACGTTATCGCATGACATCCGAGCTTGGTACAATGTAGTCTTATTTACGGAGGCAATGCAAAGTCAGTTTGTCAGTTTCTGGCTGCTCCGTTTCGCACTGCCTCCTTGGGCAGGTGCCGGTGAGGCTTGAAGGGGGCACTGGCCCCCTACAAGCCTCATCTCTGCTTACGGCCAAGCTACACCTGTGCTCTCCCCCAGCCGCGGCGCAACATGAGTTCGCCTTCACGGCAAAACGCTGCTGACAGTCATAGACTGGCGGGGTAGGATCATTACATCGACTGAGAACAAAAAGATGGCCTTCTCCATCAAATCATCTTAGGTGGATGAAAAGGGAACCCTGTGAGTTTATAACGAGGTATCTAAGCCTCTCGCCTTAATAAATTCACGCAGTTAATTACAGGGTAAGCTGCAAGTGTAAAATCTAAGCCCCGTAATGACAGTGAGGACACAGATAACAAAGGTCCAACTCAGCTGCAGCACCACAAACATTGAAGCCTAGAAGTAGCGCCAAGCAAATATTGAATATTATAATTATTGGGGTATAGTGTCCCAAAACCACGATGCGATTATGAGAGACGTCGTAGTGGACGGCTCCAGAAGTTTAAGCACATGGGCCTAAAACATTTTCGCCGCAATGAAAAATGCGGCTACCACGGCCGGGATTCAACCTCACTACCTACCTGCGAGCTAGCAGCCGAGTGTCTTGATCACTAGACCACCATGGCGGGTAAGCAATGAATGAAACGTCCAGTGACTTATCACGTGTTATCACATTCCAGAACCGAGCAAGTGAGTCCACTGCTTTCTTTATTCGCCGTGTTTAGTGATGACTACGGTTATTTGCGACGAACAACACATTCTAGCATGCGTGAATGAAGGTCAGAGCTATCAGAAGAAGCGTTTCTTCACTTACAGCTGCTCCTTAAAACAGCCAAAACTTCTCAGGGCACGCGATGAAAGCAGGCGAAAGCGGGAAAGCGGCGTCTGCTCCGACCACCAGCGCTCCGCTCTCTCATGATACCCCAGTGCCAATACACCAGGGGAAGGCAAGGCACTGCAACTTCTGGAAAGGTCCATTAACTCAATAATTAAAAAGTAACACTCACCACATGAAAATTGACCTTCAGAAAAAGATTAGAACCATTGAAACAAATAACCAAAAAGATATATAGAACTGCGCCATTAGGATACTATTCCCAATGAAGTCGAAATTTGTAAAAAGCCCCTGAATTTCCTCTTTTGTAAAACAGCGTGCGCAAGCAGTACACTGGCTTGTCATGGTGGTGCTACAGGGACGCTGTCTGTGATACGCGAGCCGACATTTTATTGCAATGGATGGTCTCAAGTCTGTAGGCATGCCTCGATCTGTGGGCGAAAACTGTAGTGCGAGGTGTATTGGCTGACATGTTTTCTTGATATCATGTTTTTTTTCGGTAAGATTTGTCTCACGAGGGTCAAGAAATTATATAACGAGGCAAAACGAGTACATTTAGTATTGGCAATGCTTGTGTGTGTATTGTTGACAAAGTTATTAGAATTGAATCAAATAGAATTGAAGGATTTTAGTTTACATCTATTTTTACAAAGTGTACAGACAGTTTTCGAACTCGTACACGCATAAGTTTGTTGAAGTAAAAAAATTGATATGCACACTTCGGTGAAGCTAACTATAGAAAGCTACTTAACAACCAATTAATAACTCAATAAATGAAAGTGTTTACCTACCGATAAAGAATTGAAAAAATGAAAATAAAGCTCAAAAAATAATTTCGCAAATATACACACAGGGCGGAAGAATAAATAAATACATCAATGAACATGAGAATCGGTCGTCAGACTAAACAAGAGATCATTTGGACATTTCTTTGTGGTTTTTTTTTGCAAGCACACGGGGACAAAGATGAGAAGCGAAAGCAGTTGCAAAATTGCACCTGTTTGTGTTTCCCACCGATGTCTTCGTTGGCTTGCGCAAAAACTTTCGATGTTGCATCTCGGCCAGTTCGCAGGTTTTCTTCATGACAGTATATTTACAGATAAAATAATTCATCTCAGTAGTGGTTTTATAGTGTTTTTGAAAAGTGTGAACACGATGCTACAGGAATAGTTGAGTAATATTATAGATTATTGTGAGAAACGCGTTTTCAAACGCTCTTTGTAGGCTTTAGGAAGAATAAATTTTGTCGTATAAGGAGAAGCTTTTTTCTGCCGTATTTTGTTGATGTGTAAACTGATGTGTAAGCGAACGCTCCAAACTACTTTTAGCTCTAATATTTGCTTACCTTTGCAATAATCGGCATTGGAGGGTGGAAAAAATATTTTGAACACTCCGCTTGTAACTGTTGAATCCACAAACAGTATCTGCTGAGCCAGGAGGGACGTAGTGCCTACAGGAAAACAAGAACATATTCATATGTCCAGAAGCGTTCTAGGTGACAAAGTCGTCAAATGATATAGTACACTCCAAATGTGTTCACACCCAAAAGGGTGTAAAACAGGTATATGCAATAAAAGCACCTTTCTAAACACCCCTTTTACACATCGCTTTTAAAATATAGGTTGTTCCTAAATAACACACTCTTGAAATACGCCATTTACACCTTTGCCTTAGGGGTGGGACGAGCAACGCTACAAATGCATGACATTTTGGGGCTATTTTGCTCATAGTATAAGTTTTCATTACCGCAATGATACTAGCCAGGCTCCTACTACTAGCTGTTCACGGGTCTAGTAATTAATCAAAGCAGAAAGTAATGCAAACGAAACGCAGTGCTCTTCAATAATGCGCGCAAACTACAAAGACAGCGGACACAACAGAAACGCCACTTGTTCAATGGAATATATGGGCCAATCCACTTGGATCTGTTTCTCCCCTCTCTGTCATTTCTTTGAATAATGAACACGCTGAAAGTTAACTGACTTGCCCAAGTGGTGGCGGTGGTAGTGGTTAGAAGAGGAATAAGGCACCTAATTTCTGCAGCCCAGTCGAGAGCACGGCGCAATGCCTTTGCCTGAGTCAAGGTAATGTTACGCGCAATAGTATAGCCGACCCACCCTCTCCCATATTATCAGAGCTCTATTCGCACAGTTGATGAGCCATAACCACCCCGTCAATGGGTCATCAGGTTCCTTACAAAAATGGACACAGAGGTGATGTATTTTGAGAGCAGGCACGTTTTATTTATTTACTGTTGCCAATATTCCTTTTCGTGAGTCTTTAAAAGTGCGTCATGAAAGTTAGAAAGAGGACGCTGAACACGAAGAGAAATGTGCGAAAAAGACATTGGGGTCATCTTGACA
This sequence comes from Rhipicephalus microplus, assembly GCF_043290135.1. NCBI lineage: Eukaryota > Metazoa > Arthropoda > Arachnida > Ixodida > Ixodidae > Rhipicephalus > Rhipicephalus microplus. The sequence continues at coordinate 136,051,709 of NC_134705.1, forward strand.
TAGCCTTGCTCCCACTGACGGGAGCCTCAAAAAAGCTCTACTCAGGAGAGCCGAAACGCCTTTTTTGTTTTTCTTTTTTGTGGATAACCTTTTTCTTATTTTTATGTTACTCTTCGAGCAGGCGTGCTTCGGTAAAAGCCGCGACTTCGTAGACAGCGAAGAATCACTACTGCTGAATTATTTTCAGGCGCGGTCTCATTTCAAGGACTGCAAGCTATGTACAAATATACTTTCGATGCATGCAATGTTGCCTGGACCAATGTCTTTCTCTGAATGAAAAGGGGGATAAAATATCGCCCATATCACCTGCGTTACTATGATTGCGCAGTCCCTAAAGACCCATAGAGCTAACCAAAAGCCATCATCTTCGCTTTTTGACCAGTCTGCACGACAATGTAAGTAAAGGTGCGCTCAATTTTCCACTTCAATATTACAAATGCGTGCTCTGACTAGCAGCTCGTGCTGTCCGCTATGCAACGGCACACTGCTCACTGCGATTCAGGTACACTGTTAATGAACGAGTATAATGCAACAGATCACTGTCGCAAAAAGAAAGCTGCGCGCGCGCGCGAGCAGTCAAAGGCCGGAGCTAGCATTGAACCGGATCTAGCCAGTGTGCAGGCGCCACCAGGTCTCATCACCAAGGCAATCTCTGCTGCCCGAATCGCCACGCGTGCGCAGCCTATGCAGAGTGCGGGAGAGCAAATGGCTTCGTGTTACATGTCACTGCGTGTGCTGGCGAAACATCTGAAATACCCTCCCATTTGTGTGCGTGTTGTGCGCGTGGCCTGTCGATCGGTCGTGTTTATTAGTCAGTGTTGATTTGATTGATTGATATGTGGAGTTTAACGTCCCAAAACCACTATATGATTATGAGAGACGCCGTAGTGGAGGGCTCCGGAAATTTAGACCACCTGGGGTTCTTTAACGTGCACCCAAATCTGAGCACACGGGCCTACAACATTTCCGCCTCCATCGGAAATGCAGCCGCCGCAGCCGGGATTCAAACCCGCGCCCTGCGGGTCAGCAGCCGAGTAGCTTAGCCACTAGACCACCACGGCGGGGCGATATTAGTCAGTGTTTTGTTGTTTGAAATGTGCCTGCGCCCTGTGGTCGTCCTGTGTGTTCTGCCAGTGCTGCTTATTGCGAAGATGCACCTTACTGAAGGCGGGACCTACAGATTCATATCTTGGATCACTCGAAGTGAATCAGTAAGTACTGCACTCACGTCGTTGCGATAAGCGCTCTAGCTACGAGAGCGCGGAAAGAATGCCTTCAAACATTTTTTTTAACTAGTTGATGATAAATGAGAATTTGTTTACCAAGCGAGCATATCTGTGTGAAAAGTTTCACAGGGATCATGGAAAAGTGTGGTGCGGCCAAGTTTTTTTTTTGTTTGGATTCTCTAGAGTGTAAAGGAGAGTGCGTGTGCGCGGCTGTGGTTCAGCGAGGAATTTGAACAGAATTGTGGCGGCGCTCTTTCTTGGCAATGGTTCTTGCCGCCCCGATCGCAATCGAAATCAATTTTGGTTTACTAATACTTGCGGGGACGCCGCCTGATAGCTCTAAGCATCAACCGTGTCTAAGACACATGTGATTGGGCATGTCAAAAGTTGACTTGCACTTCCTTTTTTTCTTGTACAAAAGGATCGTGGGTGGAAAACAAGGGCGTGGTGTTCATGTCGTTCTTTTCAGTCATTCCTCATTTTGTGCGCTCAAACTAACGTGATAACCCAATTTGATGCATAGGGCGAAAACAAAGAATATTGGCTCGTGTTAGATGCGTCTCGAGAAGTTCGCCTAATTCAATTTCGTTAAATTCGTCTTTACCAACGTTCTCGTTTACCCGCAACGTAGGGTGCGAGACACTGCCGGCAGCTGTGCCTGTGTAGCCGATCGTTAAGCTGGACTTGTGTTTGAAACCACCATTCATCTGTGTGGGGGGCCGAATCGCCGTACTTGAAAATTGCAAACGCTTGTTTGAGCATAACTGCTGACGTTTGAGCACTCTATATTTATTTCATTCCGCTTGTTTTCACGATGTGAAACTTTCATAATGTTCTTGTTATTCAGAGTCATAGTGGCCTCACCCAACTTTGACGTTTTGTTTCGCTAAGTACTTAATTTTTCTAAGTACTTCAGATGTTAGAGATTTTTGCTATAGAAAGTATATTATTAGTTTCTTTGTTGCGCGAAAAACACTACAATGTTATATATACTGCAGGAAATCCATGCATGTGTTGCCACCAAAATGTAAGATTTGGTAGAATATTTATCTGAGAGCACAACAAATATAGAGTGCTTTTTCGGTACCTTGGCATTAAAAGAAATAACTCAGCAATCAGTTCCACTCAATGATTTTGTAGTATAAAATTGCAGTCAAAGTCTGAAAGGATTCTAGTTGCTGTGCAGATTGTCAGAGAAGCTTACATAGGTATTGTGATGGCACGGGGTTCATTTGCGGGTGCTTTGTAAGTCTTGGCATTTACAGTTTTTTAACGCACAGCCACTGAACAGCCTATGCTGCATCAGGACCGAGTTCTGCTTTCTTAGCGGACCAGCATACTTGAAACTATAGCCCTAATTGAGCAGTATGCAATCACCATTGAGTGAAAGCGAAGTGGCCGTTGCATGCCAAACTTCTCAGCCATTTTAGCGACCATGTCAAATGAACTTGAAAAAAAATTGTGCTATCTCATACATTGAAAACAGTGCAATGAAAGAATATTTTCGAGCGAAAAAGATGTTTGGTTACGTGGCCGCCTTCTGAATTTTGCAGAATGTTGTCTGTGTGTTGCTTGTGGGAAAAAAGTTTGAAAAGTAGCGATCCTTCCTTCTATACAAAGTTTGGCATACACGTTAAGTAAAGGAGCTTGTGCAAGGTGTTTGTAGTTCAGTAAAATTAACTAAACTTTTCGGTCACATAGGCCTCCAACATTTTAGCCAAAATTCATTTTTCTATTGTAATACTGCACTGTGTATGAATATCTGAGCTGTGAATACTTACAAGGAGGTATATTTTGAGGAAAAATTATCTTTACATCTGAAGCTGTTAAACTTCGCAAGAAAAGATCACAAACTTTATAGAATTTTTATTTTTGTTCATATTGAGACGCAATTTGGACCACGTGCTGGTACAATTAGTAGTCACCTTTCACCTAAAACGAAAGCAAACAAACACCTCTTTGTATACGACAAGTTTTACCCTCATTTTGTATTTTGGGAAAAAAATAATTTCTGAAATTTCCCACTGACAGCAACAGGAAATTTTAAGGCGGCAGCTGTCGTATGACGAAATGACAAGATAGCCACCAATAGGGAACTTCAAAAATCATTTAGAGGCAAAGCTTCTTAGGCCGTGGGTAGTTCCCTCCTGTATAGTTGTAGTAGTAGTGTGCAGCCATATCTAGTTTATGATTTGCTCAATAGATGGCGTTAGTGATTTTCAGAGCATATTCATGGACAGAATGAGGATGATTGGTGCGAAGCGTCCATCTGTCTGTCTTCCCGTGCGTCCACCCGCCTGTCCGTGTTTCTGTCCGCCCTTGTAACGTGCGTGCGTCCGAACGGATGGACGAACGGACTCTTCGACCTACTCATCATCATTCACTTAGTAGATATGCTGTTATTTTTTCTTAAAATGAAAGTTGTAGTTATAAAAATTGGCACCTAAAAAGAACTAAATGGGACTAGTTGCGTCTCAATATAGACAAAATGATCATTTTGTGAAGTTCTGGATTTTTTCTCATAACTTTTAACAGCGTGAAAGGTCTAAAAATATTTTTGCCTCAATGTATACCTTCTGTGTAGTAAGTATTGACTCCTCAGATATTCATTCAAAGTTCTGTATTGCGATAGGAAAAAATGCAGATATAACACATTTTCACTACATGCTTCGATGCGTATGCGGCCGGAAAATCGTATTCATTTCATTTCAGTTATTGATACTCTCACCCCTTCTTGTATGGCCAATACAGGGGTGAAAAGTACTCATATTCAAACAAAATTAGCCTAAAAGAAATGCGAAAACGAATCTGTGTTGGAGAAACACATATCCCTTTATGGAACGAATAGCAATTTTGGTAATAAAAGTATTATAATAATAATAATACTGAGCTTCAAACACCTTACACCAGCTCCTTGAGTTATCAAGTAGACCAAATTTGGCATACGAAGAAGGAGCGGTACTTTTAAAATAACTTTCTCACAAACACCCAGACGATATTCTGAGAAGTTGAGGAGGCAGCCACGTGACCAAATGTTTTTTCGTTCCAAAAAATTCAAACAGTTTACTGTTTTATTGCAGTAAATCAAAATGACTTTTTTCAAATACATTCGATATCGTTGCCAAAATGGCTGAGAAGTTTGACGTGGCATGACGCAATAGCTAATTCTTACATTATATAATCGTGTCTATGTGAGCCACCTCAAGAAGACTAGTTTTATACGCAATTATACACGCAACTACACACTACTTATTTCTACATGTTACTTGCATTGAATAACTTACAAATGTCGCATGGGGGTCGTCATGTATGCTCAGTAGTATTGTGTTTTTGTGCAATATGAATAAAATATGTATATGTTGTTGCTAATCTTCGTAGTATTTTGCATTACTTTTGAAACTAATCGAATGAGTATCATGGTAGATTTGAAAAAATGCACGTGTACATCTGTTGATGCATAATTAGGCATATCTTAACATTCACTTCAACTTGGTCGGGGCATACAGCCAATAGAACATTTCCAATAGAGCTGCACATTTCCAATAGCCTGCGCAAGCTAGCTAAAAGGGTAAAGTAAGGTTCATATCTACATTATGAAAGGTATATAGATTGGGCCACAGCACGCTTTTTATGGCTTTTATTGCTCAACATACCCTTTCTTTCAACTGTCACTGCAGTGGAGCCCCACTCCACTGAATATGCATGCTATACGCTTCATTTATACTTACACATAACTAAGAAAGCAGTTAGGTATGCAGGGTGCATACTCTGTTTCACTCTTTGTGTAACTTTTGATCATTGTTCCTTGTGTGTTTATTCGAGGTTTCCGGGATTTAATTTACTGTACAGCAAGAACAGGCTGGCTCCACTTCTCTCGAAGGCGTCAGTGATCTCACCATATAATAAGTTGTAAATATTTTGCCAGAAACTTGCTTACTCTTTCTACGCATTTTTTATTGTATAGGTGTCATTTACCACTATACCTATCTTTCATTTGCCCAACCAAAGCAAATGTGTAAAGGAATTGTGGTGTTTTATTGCATTGAAAACAAACCATTTCTAGTATAAAGAGAAAAAAAACTTGGTCACGTGAAAGATTTCAAAACTTTGCTGAATGCCGACAGAGTCCCATTTGTCGGACTTCTTGCAGTTTTTCTATAAATAAAGGCAGACGTGAACATATGGGCTTCATTTTTTTACTGATGCCTTGTTATGTTCAGTTGAAGCTTACGCTACAGCGTACTCCTTGCGCTGCTGTGGTATATATATATAAATATATATATATATATATATATATATATATATATATATATATATATATATATATATATATATATATATATATATATATATATATATATATGTGACGAACCACACGAGAACGGTGTGGTGGAATGGTAGAGAAGGAGAAAGACGAAGACAAATAAATGGTTCATCGTACAGCCATCATGCCTCCTGCGTCACACTAGCCGACAGGATCTACCGTGCCCTTCATCATGGCCACATCCAAGAAAGTCATCAACATCCCGAAGTACTCGGGAGCATCTACGGACGTCTCCTTTGACAAGTGGCTCCAACTCTTTGAGGTGAGGACTGCGGCCGCAGCATGGACGGAGCGAGACAAGCTGTGCTACTTCTCCGATTACCTTGAAGGTGAGGCTTTCCGATGGTTTCTCACCGAGGTTTTCGACACAGACGCGTCTTGGGAGAGCTTATGTGAACGCATGAAGGGACGCTTTACGAGTGGCGTCGCGGATCCTTTTCACCAATTCATTCATTGCTGGTTGCGAACAGGCCAGAGCTTGCAGGAATACTATAATGAAAAAATTTCTCTCGGGCGCCTCGCCGACTTAAAGGACACGCACCTTATATCAGGGCTCATCGACGGCCTTCCTGCGCATATGGAGATGGCGCTTGCTGGGCTTACCTCGTCTACACCAGAGGCATGGCTTACAGCTGCACTTCGTGTAGAGTCAACCATGCAGAGAATGAAGTTACATCGCTTTCCACCAGCTCGGAATACACAGATTAACGTAACAAGTGACAGAACTAGTCAGCGTCCACGTAATTCCCCGGTACGAACACCCGTGCGTGAGTGCAAACACTGCGCGATGGATGGCTTACCCCGACAGATGCACTGGCATAATGAATGCCCACGACGCGCAAGCATTTCCACCCTCTCCGCCAACCAGGGAAACGAGGAGGGCAACCCAGAGGTCATGTAATTCAGTTTGATGCCCTCATTAACGGGTACCCTGTCAGCGCTACTCTTGATACCGGAGCTACAATTACCTGTATCAACGAAGCAGTGCTGAAGGCACTTCACCTGCAAATAATGAGGAATTCATGCATCTCAGTTCAACAAGTCACATCACCTACCAAAACTTTAGGTCGCGTTAATCTAAAGGTACAGATAGGAAAAGTGACAAGAGAAATTCAGGCTCATTTTCTACAAGGCATGAAGAGCAACTTACTTCTTGGCTTGGATAGTGCTTGCCTCTTCAACTTGTCGCTGGACCTTGACACTATGACTCTACGCCAAGGGAAAGACATCCTCCATTCTCGTACACAGAACCAAACCACGGTTAACAAGGGTGCGTCTTTGCAAGGTGTTGAAGTTTGTGATGTACTACATCTGAATTAAACTCAACAGTTGGCATTGAAGCAGCTTATCCACAAGTACGATGACATTTTTTCCAAGTTTCAGACAGACATTGGGTGCATCAACGGCGAAATGCATCGCATTCATCTCAACAATAATGTTCGCATTCGTAGAGCTCCCTATCGATGCTCAGAAACTGACAGCATTGAAATGGACAGACAGATCAATGAGCTTCTCAAGCAAGGTGTCATACGACTATCTACCTCCCCATACGCTGCGCCAGCACTTCTGGCAGAGAAAAAAGAGGAAGGACGCACGCGCTTCTGCATCGACTACCGCAAGCTGAACGAATTGGCGGTGCCTGATTATCAGCCCATCCCTCGCATCGATGACGTTCTCGATTCGCTGGGGAAATCTACGTACTTCTCGACATTAGACATAACGTCAGGTTACTGGCACGTGAAGATTCACCCTGATGACATTCCGAAAACGGCGTTTGTCACACGTACCGGTCACTACGAGTGGCTCGTCATGTCTTTTGGCCTTCGGAATGCTCCGGCCACCTTCGAACGGGCTGTCAAATTCGTATTGGCAAAACATCGTTTGCAGAACGTCACGAATTACTTCGATGACATTGTTGTCTACTCTGACACGTTTCCAGACCATCTGAGGCATCTGGAGGGCGTTTTAAAGCTTTCAAAAGGGAAGGCGTCAAGCTGAAATTAAAGAAATGTCAATTCGCTCGAACCTCCATTGAGTACCTGGGACACAAGGTTTCGCATGGCACCATCACTCCAAAGCAAAGCAACGTGGACGCAATCCTACGGTTTCCGACACCATCACGTCCTAAAGAGTTGCAGCGTTTTCTCGGCACTGTCAATGTTTACCGGCGATACATCGACCACTTCAGTGAAATCGCTCACCCACTGACGCGCCTGCTCAGCAAAGACGCCACCTGGAACTGGGATGCGGAGTGTGAGCTGGCTTTCACTCAGCTCAAGAAATGCGTGACGGAAGAGCCAATCCTTAACATCTACGATGCCACTAAGCCTTGTGTGCTATACTGCGATGCATCCAACAGAGGTATCGGCGCCGTCTTGAAGCAGGCTGATGATGAAGGTAGAGAGCATCCAATCGCATACCATTCACGGAAGTTACTAAAACACGAAATTAACTACGCCATCATAGAACTCGAATGTTTGGCAATTGTTGACGCCATCGATAAGTGGCACTGGTATCTACACGGGAAACCTTTCACTGTGATCACAGATCACGCAGCGTTGCAATGGCTTAAAAGCATCAAGAATCCCCGAGGCCGACTTTTCCGGTGGTCCTTGAAACTCTCCATGTACGACGTGAACATCAAACACCAAAGGGCCATTGACAACATTGAAGCTGATGCACTATCTCGAAACCCGGTAGTTCAACTCCTATCTGCTGAGCAACTGCGAGAGCATGACAACGACAAACCACCCGGAAAGCATACCATTGAGAACGGACTGAGTATAGTGACACGCAGGGGAATACGAAAAGTCTATGTGCCTTTTGCCCTCCGGTCTTCTCTTTTCCAAAAACCTCATGACGCTTTCGGTCATGTCGGGGTAAAGAAGACGCTGCGGCTTCTCTCTCCACAGTACTATTGGCCCGACATCATCACCGACGTGAGCGAGTACATACGCCACTGCGATACCTGCCAGCGCTGCAAGAAACCGAAGAACAAACGATTTGGTTCCTTGGAGTCTTTGCCACCAGTGGAACAACCGTTTGATCTTCTGGCCATGGACACTATCGGAGGTTTTGGCAACTACGGCTCATCCAAAAGATTCATTCACTTAGCCGTTGATCATGCCACCCGTTATGTCTGGGCTTTCGCACACAAGAATGAGACTTGCGACGCGTACATCTCTTGCCTGAAAAGTATCTTCGCTGCTGGAAAGCCGTGGAAGTTCCTTTCCGACCGCGGCACAGGATTCACTGCCGGCAAATTTAAGCAGTTCCTCAAGCACAACAATATTCATCAACTTTTAACAAGCTCACAACGCCCGCAGTGTAATGGCCTAAACAAGCGCACTAATCAGACGATTGTTACTCGCCTCCGATGCAAGATCAACGATGAACCCCGAAAACCGTGGCCGCGTTTCCTCTCGGACGTTGTCGACGAGTACAACAGAACGCCTCACGAAGTCACAGGCTACCCACCCTGCTTTCTTATGTATGGCACACCATCGTATCCCTATCTTCTTCCAGGCGTTACCGAAAATCTGCAGGAAGCTCGTACAAACGCAGTCCGCAATTCAGTAGCATATCACGAGAAAAACAAGATCATATATGACAAGAAGTTCCTTCCGTTAGAGCTTCAAGTGGGAGACTTTGTTCTATATGAAACACCCTGGCACCCGAACCGCGGCAAACTCAGCGCAATCATGGAAGGACCCTATACGATCATACGCAAGATTTCGGCAGTTAACTACGAGATCGACCACAGCGTGGCTCCACTCGGTCGCCAGACTGACATCGTTCATGTCGGGAGACTTAAACGATATCATCCGCCCCTGCACCTACGTCTCTCTCGAGGGAGGGGGGAAGCGTGTGACGAACCACACGAGAACGGTGTGGTGGAATGGTAGAGAAGAAGGAAGACGAAGACAAATAAATGGTTCATCTACAGCCATCATGCCTCCTGCGTCATATATTTATATATATATATATATATATATATATAATATATATATATATATATATATATATATATATATATATATATATAACGTATGCACGTATGCACGTATGCCCTGACGAAGGCCGGTCCCCGGCCGTAACGTTGGCAATAAAGCATCGTTTTTCGTTTGCTCGTTCGCTTCTTCTGGTGACTTATATATATATATATATAACACATACACACACATATATATATATATATATATATATATATATATATATATATATATATGTGTGTGTGTGTGTGTGTGTGTGTGTGTGTGTGTGTGTGTGTGTGTGTGTTATGTACCTGCCGCATCCCACAGTGTACTTTTTGGCCCAGTTTACCTACACGTACATACACTGGTGCTATGCTCATTGAAAACCACGTTCTCATTGCTCATTCAAAACCACGGCACCTTTTTTATCAGCTGCATACTTGCAGGTATATTAAGTGCAGTAGTAACACCTGTATCTGCCTTATTTCTTGTCAGCCACATCGAAGAAGGATCATATATGCTTCTCCCTTAGAACAGTTCAGACTTGCGCTAGTTGGTGACGCATATGTGATTGAATGGAGTGCCATGAGTGGGACAACAAAAGAGGAGGCATACAAGACGAAGCGTTTTCTCCCGTCTCTCTCCTTTTGTTTGATCAAGTATGCTTATCCATGTAACTGTCATTGTTTCAAGGGTGTTTTATGTGCTACACCTCACTCGCACGGGTGTAGCTTGATCTAGCACCCATAGTTTATGGATGTTCAGAAACACTTATAAAAGTAGGACGTAACGTTTCTTTACACCCTACGTTTTTAGGGTGTTTCAAAACAACCTGTTGTATAGGGTATTTTTAAGCATAACAGCCGATGCATGCAATGTTGCGAGGAGCAATGTGTTTACCTAAATGAAAGTGCTGATAAAATATTGCCTGCATGACCCTGAATGCGCAGTCCCTAAACACCCATAGAGCTAAGCAAAAGCCATCAGCACAGCTTTTTTAACAATATTAACTACATTCGGTCAGTGAAGGTGCGCTAAATATTGCTCCTGAATAATAAGGATGCGCGTTCTGACTAGCATCTCGTGCTGGCCACAATGAGCCGCCACAATGTTCACTGTGATTCAGACGCACCGTTGAAGAACGAGTATAACGCAACAGATCACTGCCTCAAAACAAACGAGAAAAAAAAAAGCAGCACCCGCGCAATCAGTAGAGGGCCGGAGCTAGCGTTAACCTGCATCTAGCCGGCCTGAGAGCACCACCGACGCCATGAAGTCTCGTCGCCTAGTCAACTTTGGCTACACGGGATTGCTGCGCGCGTGCAAGGGGCGTAGACCGCGGGAAAGGGACCGGCGTCGTCTAACATTTCACTACGTGCGCTGGCCAAAAGCCCTCCAGTGTGTGTCCGTGTGGTGCGCGTGGCTTCTCGATCGATAGAGTTCAGTCGGTGTTTAGTTTGAAATGTGCCTGCGCTCTGTGCTCGACCTGTGTGTTCTGTCCGTGCTAAATATTGCGAAGATGCACCATACTGAAGGCTGGACCTGCGGATTCGTTTTGTGGAGCACTCGAAGTGAAATAAATAGTGAGTACCACTCTCACGTTGTTCCATTCAGCGCATTGTTAACTGCGTGAGCACGAAAATAATGCCTTCAAACAATCTTATTTTCAACTAGTCGATGACAAATCAGCATTTGTTTACTTAGCGAGAATATTTGTCCGAACTGTTTCACAGAGATGATGGAGAAGTGAGATTGTGGGCAAGTTTTTTGTTTGTTTGTTTGGATTGTTTGGAGTGCAAAGCAGAGTAAGCATGCGCGGCTGTGGTTCAGCGAAGATTTTGAACATAATTTTGTGGTGCCTTTTGTTGGCAGCCGTGTTTATTGGGGCCCACTCATGATCAACACCAATTTTAGTTTACTAATTAATACTTGTGTTGGGACGGTGCCTGTTAGCTCTAAGCATCAACCGTATCTACGACACATATGCTTGGGCATGCTGGCAGTTCATTTGCTCTTCTTTTTATTGCACAGAAAGACCGAGAATGAACAACAATGGCGTGGTGTCCATCTCGTTCTTTTCGGTTCTTTTTTGTTTTCTGTGCTAATACTACTGTGATAACTCGGGTTGATGCATCGGGGATATATTCCTTTGTGTTAGGTGTGCCTTTGTGTTAGGTGTGCCACATATTCCTTTGTGTTAGGTGTGCCTCGCAAAGTTTGCCTACTTGCTTATACATTCCATTTCGTTAAATTGGTCTTCACCGGTATTTTCGTTCACCCGCAACGCAGCGTGACACTGCCGGCTCCCGTGCCTGTGTAGCGGATGGAGCACTGAAGCTGGAGTTGTGTTTGAGTGGACCTTTTGTCTGTGTGTGAGGCCGAATTGCCTGTTCGAACTGTGAAAATGCTTGTTAACACACAAGAACATTTGATTTTATTCCGCTTGTTTCCATCATGTGTAACTTTCATATTATTCTTGTTATTCGTAGTTATGTTGCCCTCGCCTTTTTTCAGCGTTTAACTTAGCTAAGCAATTCAGATGTTAAAGGTATTTTCGCAATGTGAAGCATAGTATTAGTTTTTTGTTGCACAAAACACTCTAATTTTATACAAACTGCATGATATCCAAGCATGTGTTGCAGCCAAAATGTAAGACTGGGCAGCATATTTAGGAACACAACACACGCAGCCCCTGAAGAGCCTACGCTGCATCGGGAAGGAATTTTGCTTTCTCAGCCTGGCAGCGTGACTGAAACAAATGGCCCGAATTTAGCAGTATGCAATGGTCATTGATTGAAAGTAATATTTCTGAGAGAAAGAATATTTCAGAGAGAAAAATATTTGGTCACGTGCTTGCCTTTATACTTCCCAGAATGTTGTCTAAGTGTTGTTTGTGAACAAAATATTTTGAAAGTTCTGCTATTTCTTCTATACCAAGTTTGGTACATGTTAAGTAGAAGGGCTTATGTAAGGTGTTTGAAACTTAGTAATAATAATACAATTTTTCGGTCACATAGGCCTCTACTAATATAACCGAAATGTGTTATGCTTGCGCTTTCTCATTGCGATACTGCACTTTGAATGAATATCTCAGCTGTGACTACTTCACCAAAAATATATTTTGATGAAAAATTATTTTTAGACATCTCAAGCTGTTAACCTCTACGAGTTCTCACAGTTAACCTCTACGAGTTGTCACAGAATGTTAACCTCACAGTAAATTTTGTCCATATTGAGATGCAATTTGCACCATGAGGTGGTCTATTTAAAAATCTCCTTTTGCCTAAATTGAAAGCAAATATACAGTCCTTTGTACGTGAGAGGTTTTATCATTACGATTTCCGTTTAAAAATAAAATAATTTTTGAATTTTCCCATGAGCGGCAAAGGAGAACTTCAAGGAGTCAGCTACCGTAGGAGAAAAGGGTGAATGGGGAACTTCAAACATCATTCAGGGGCAAATCTCTTGAGGCCGTGGGTCGTACCCTCCTCTGTAGTCATACTAGTAGTATGTCGCCACCATCTGTGTTGCACAATAGATGGCGTTAGTGGTTTTCACAGCATATACACGGACAAATGGTGATAGGTGGGGAGAATCGTTCATCCGTACATTTGTGCTTTCGTCCGTCCGTCCGTGCATACGTCCGTCTGGGCTTCCGTCTGTCGGTCTGTCCACGAATTCGTCCATCTTTCTGTCCGTACATGCTGTGACCTTTTTTCTCAAAACATAAATTGCTATGACCAAAATTGACACATGAAAAGAACTGTTTATTTGCTTTCGATTTAGGTACAAAGATTATGTTAATTTAACCGCCACATGGTGCAAGTTGCGTCTCATTGTGGACAAAAGAACTATTTTGTGAAATTTGTGAAATTTACTTGTAAAGTGTGACAGCTTGAGAGGTCTAAGTTTTGTTCTTCTGAAAATATACCTTATGTGGATTAGGTATTTATTTCTCAGATATTCATTCTAGCTGCAGTATTGATATAGAAAAATGCAGATATAACACATTTTGGCAAAATATTTGCGGCATAATGCTGAGCTTTGAACACTTTACGCATGCCATTTACTTAACTTGTAGACCAAACTTGGCACGGAAAAAGAAGATGTACTTAAAAAATTACTGTTTTCACAAACACCAAGACGAGATTCCGGGAAGTTATGGTGGCAGCCACGTGACCAAAAATTATTTGGCTGCGAATTGTTCAAGCAGATAACTTTTTAATGCAATAAATCAGCGTGATTCTTTTTCTAATGTTTTGAGATGGCCGCCAAAATGGCTGAGACGTCTAACGTGGAATGACCCAATAGGCAAAGCTTCCATTATGTAATCGTGTCAGTGTGAGCCAGTTCAAGAACACTAGTTACATTCGCATTTTAACACGTAACTACACACTACTTAATTTTACAAGCACATTGAAGAACCCTAGGTGTTCGAAATTTACGGAGCCTTCCACAACGGTTTCTCTCATAATCATATGGTGGTGTTAGGACGTTAAACCCCTCAGATCAATCAATCTTTTGCTTAATTTTACACGTTACCTGTACTGAATACCCTCTCAATGTGCATACCATCATGTATGCTCAGTGGCATTGTGCTTTTGTGCAGTATATATGAAAAAAGTATATGCTGTTGCGCGTTGTACTGCAATTTTTTCAATAAACTTATCGAATGAGTCCAATGGTACATCTGCAGAAATACACATGTAGCTGTGTTGATGCATACTTAAGCGTGGAAATTGACATTCACTTAGATTGGTCGATGCATGCAGCTAATGGAACATTATCAACTTGAAGCTGCACCTTTTTATTTGCCTGCTCGAGTAAGCTAAAAGGGTGAAGTAAGCTTCATATCCACGGCGCGAAAGGTATAAAGTTTCTGCCACAGCGCGCTTTTTATGGAATTTATTGCTCAGCATACCTTTTCTTGCAATTCTCACAGCAGTGGAGTCCGACGCCACTGAATATGCTTGATAAGCACTCAATTTACACCTACACATAAATTTCGACCATTGTTCCTTGTGTTTTTATTTTAGGTTTCCGGGATTGAATCTTCTCTACAGAAAGAACAGCTTGGCCCAACTTCTCTCGAAGGCACCAGTAATCTCAGCAGCTAAAAATGATTGTGCAAGCAACAGTGACGAGCTGTGGTATTGCAATTAGAAGTATACGAACACTGCAAAACATTATTACAACCCCATATACGCTACCTTGTCGAGTGTTCTCATTTTTAATTTCGAAATTTATACTGCGACCTATATTACGTTGCAAATGTGACTCCAGAAACTCGATTACTCTTTCTACGTGTTTTTTTCTATTGTGAGAGTGCCATTCAACGCCATACCTCTCAGTCGCGTTTGCCCGTCTAGCACAATAGCTTTTGAAAGTAGTAGGGATTTATTGCATGGAAAAGAGTGAATTTCTAGTATATAGAGAAAAAAAACTTGGGCACGTAAATATCCTCGCGCTACTGTGGTGTGCTGCGTGCGTGTGTGTGTGTGTGTGAGTGTGTGTGTGGGGGTGTGTGTGTACGTGTGTGCATGTGTTAGCCGTGTCCTACTTTGTGGTTTTTGGCCCAGTCTACCTACACATATATACACTGGTGTTATGCAGCTCATTCAAGACCACGGCACCTTATTTTATCAGCTGCATGCATGCAGGTATAATAAGTGCACTGGGCGACACAAGTATCTTCCTTCTTTCCTGTCAGCCGCAGAGAAGGTTTATGTATGCTTCTCCATGAGAACAGTTGAGGCTTGAGCCTACACTGGTGATGCATATTTGATGGAATAAAGTGCTATGAACGGCTCTCCGCAACACAAAAGACGAAGCGTCAGCTCCTGTGTCTCTCCCTTTTGTTGTCTCGTTAATTGCGCTTCATTCAAAGAAGCATGCTTATCTATGTAACTGCCATCGTTTCAAGGGTGTTTTTAGCGTTACACACCACTCGCATGGGTGTAGCTTCATCCAACACCCATAGTTTGGGGTGTTCATATGCACCTATAAAAGTAGGGTGCAACGTTTCTTCACATCCCACGTTTTCAAGGTGTTTCTAAACACCTTATTGTTTAGGGTGTTGCTAAACACCCTAAAAGGTGTTGCCCATGGGACAAAACAAACACACACTATGGGTGTAAAAATTTTGCAGGGTATGGTGGAGGATGACTCACGCCCATAAGAATAACGAAGGGGCAAGATCCCATGGTGGCTTGTGTGGCAGTATTATAGGCATTTGTGACAAATGGAAGCACCTATGGTCCTAATTTGTGTGGTCAGACGTGACATAAATGCCCAACATGGTGCCAAGATTTCGATTGAAACGATCCATCATACCATTATTCTGCGGGTGATATGCCAGTTGTGGCACGATGATTGATACGGCATTTTTCGAGGAAAGCTTTAATGACGTCGGAGAGAAATACTCAGCCTCGGTCACTGAGAAACTTTTGCGGCGCCTTGGCGCAGAAGAAACTAGGAAACATCGGGTGCAGTAGCGCTATAGGTAAAGGGAAAGTTTCTGCATAACGTGTCAGGCATATGGTCGATGGCCACGATCAACCATAATTTGCCGTCGGGAGGGCTCGGTAAAGAACCATAAAGATCAATTTCTATACGGTCAAACGCATGGGTTGGGCAAGGGAAAGGTTGCATAGGGGCAGTTGAACGGCGACCAAAATCCTTGCGACGTTGGCATGCGAGGCAGGAGCGTACATAGCGACGTACGAAGCGGTAGATGCCGCGCCTGTATTAGTGAAGATGAAGGCGTTCGGAAATTTTCAGTACACCTGCATGCGTGCACTGTGGGTCAACGTGAAACGCCGCACAAATGTCCGAGCGTAGATGCTGAGGAATGACAAGCAGACAAGGAAGCATTTTTCGCCGCCCGTAAGGTAATACGGCGTCATAAAAGTCCATCGCGAACGGACAAGTGGTGAACTTGGCGACGCAAAGCCCTACTGGCAGGAGACATCGATGGGTTTTGTAGAAAGTTGAACATAAAAACGATTGATGGGTTCTTCTTCTGCTCGATAACTACGTTGGTAGCAGAAAGGAAGGACTCGGCTAACGTGGTAATTGGGAGATTGGTCTCACCGTGTAGTAGAGAGAGGGATAAAGCGTCTGCATCTGACTTTTTTCTGCCAGAACGGTAGATCACACGAACTTTGTATTATTTTTCCCAAATCGCCCATCGAGCGAGACGACCTGAGGGCTCTTTTATGGAGGAAAGCCAGCAGAGGGAATGGTGGTCCTTTATTACGTCGAACGAGCGTCCCTAGAGGGTGGTCAGAATTTAGTTATGGCCCAAATTATCACCAAACATTCTTTTTCTGTGACAGAATAGTTAGTTTCAGCCTTCGTCAGATCGCGACTGGCGAATCGATGACGTCAGGCTTTCATCGAAGACAGGCTTTCATTGAGCAAGGACGATGCCAAAACCCACACCCCTGGCGTCTGTCTCTATTGCTGTCGGTGTGCTTGGGCCGAAGTGCCGCAGAATCGGAGGAGAGGTTAGAAGACGACGCAGCGTTGTGAACGCGGCATTGCCATCTGGTGACCAGGTCGAAAGGTTGTAGTCAGCACGAAGAAGCTGTGTTAAAGGGGCTATGTCGGGGGCGAAGTTGCATATGAAGCGTGGAAATTATGAACATAACCCGACAAAGCTGCTAAGCTAATTCAGATTTTTAGATTGTGGGAAGTGAGCAACAGCTTGTACTTATTACGGATCAGGGAATTTTTTTGTCACAACATGGCTCAGGATGACCAGCTGCCGAGCAGCAAAGCGACATTTCTTCAAGTTTAGCTGGAGGCCGGCGTGTACAATGAATGTGTGGACGTGTTCGAGTCGAAGTAGATGAGAAGAAAAGTCCGGTGAGAAGATGACGATATCTCCAGGTAACAAAGGCAGATTTGTCAGGATGTTATGCATCATTCTTTCAAATATGGCAGGTGCATTGCATAGGCCGAAGGGCATGACAGTAAACTCCATAGACCATCTGGGGTGATGAAGGCAGTCTTGGGGTTGTCTGCCTCAGCCAGAGGGACCTGCCAGTAGTCATATCGTAAATGAGGGGATGACGAAAATTCTGCGCCTAGGAAGCAGCCTAGTGTGTCGTCAGTACCAGAAAACGGGTAAACATCCTTACGGGTTATGTTGTTCAGACAACGGTAGTCCACACAAAAACGAATGGTGCCATCTTTATTTTTTACCAACACTACAGGAGAGGTCCAGGGACTGTAGGAAGGTTGTAAAACTCCTCGTTTAAGCATGTCTCCTACGCACTCGTCAATGACTCGGCGCTCGGTTGCGGACACACGATATGGCCATTGACGCAATGGCGCGTAATCTCTGGTGGTATGTGAAACCACTTGTATTTCTTTCATGCCAATTATTAGGTCCTAGATAAGGACAGCCATATGGGCTGGTTTGTTTACGTTCAGAAGATAACCAGCGCGAGGCAAATAAATATGCAAATGCAGCTATTAAAGACGGTAGTAAGCGCTCTGGTACGCATTTCTTTGTTTCATCTATCTTTCTTGTCACAGACCTCGGGGGCATGCAATATCGAGACGGACTAAGATGATGCTGGCAAGCACAGCAAAAATGAAATAAATGCTCCGCCGTGGTAATATAGTGGCTAAGGTACTCGGCTGCTGACCCGCAGGTCGCGGGATCAAATTCCGGCTGCAGCGACTGCATTTTCAATGGAGGCGGAAATGTTGTGCGCCCATGTGCTCAGATTTGGGTGCGCCTTAAAGAACACCAGGTGGTCAAAACTTCCGGATTCCTCCACTACGGCAGCTCTCATAATCATATGATTGTTTCGCGACGTTAAACACCACATATCAATCTATCAATCAAAATTGAATTAAATACAACGAAGAGATAAAACTGGTTAAGGCTCAACACTCAGTAAAATTCAAAAATATTAAAACCTTGCAGAAACAATGTAAACAGATATCTAAACATTTACTATAAATAAGAGGTTCTGGCCTTGCCACCTATATTCAGTATCATCAATGTAATACGTAGAAAGAATATTTGAAGGCTCTAAAAAACCGAGTTTCAGGAGTCGAAAATACGTAGGTAAAACACTGTTTTAGGCCCCCCTCAAAAGTTAGTAGTGGCAAAATAAAGTTTGACGTTATTCCAAATTTCGAAGAAATACGTGTAACATATGTATCAACGACAGAAAAAAATGAGTTTTTGATCATAAAAGGTGCCAATAGTTTAGCATAGACATACAATTTTTTTCCTGCAGGCTTTGATTGCTTGATTGATTGATTTGTGAAGTTTAACATCCTGAAACCATCATATAATTATGGGGGACGCAGTAGTGGAGGGCTCTGGAAATTTCGACCAGCTGGGGTTCTATAACGTGCACCCAAAGCTGAGCACACGGGCCTACAACATTTCCGCCTCCATCAAAAATGCAGCCGCCGCAGCCGGGATTCCATCTCGCGACCTGGGGGTCAGCAGCCGAGTACCTTAGCCACTAGACCACAGCGGCGGAGCTTCCTGCAGGGTTTGCAGAATTGCCTTCTTTTTCTAGTTCAGCATGGTCAGTTAACTTTCCACCGCTGAAAAAAAAGACTCTCCTGGGGTACGTTTCTTTTCGGCATGACTGAGAACAGCAACAAAAGAGCAAATGGCTAGAGTACTAATAAGCCAATTGGGACTTTTTGCCTCATGATAACTTTGTCTAACCGCACAAGATCAATTCTTTTGCTCTGAACCTAAAGGGCCCTCCACCAGGCTTGAAAATTTTGAGCATACAAGACGAATGCATGCACTAGGTCCTCTCAATCTCATCTGATGAGATTTGCAATGCTACCTGCCCTACAAAAAGGTAAAGTGTCAGACTAAAGGCCACTTGACTTTCATCTCACGGGCATACCCCCATACATAGTGGAGGTGACGTGTACAAGGAAAAGTCCTGTGTACGTCAAAGTATCACGTCACACCGCGAGATTCTTTCGAGGCGACGTGTGTTTTTTAACGTTACAGAAATAATATGAACTTTACAGAAGTAATAAATCATTGAAACCGAATAGTGCGTTAAATTTTTATTTCCGTACCGAGCAAGACCCGAGACTAAGCTCTCGATTTCAACGGCGTTGGTGTTATTGCCGTTCTTCAATTGCGCCAGCACCAACCCTGACAATTCTTGACGTATTTCTTTGGGTGTATTGTCCCTAAGAGCAGTTGCAGCGGTGAGACTCTGTGTATCATCGTTACAATCAATGATCTATGTCAGCATCTCCAAAAGTTTGCGCATACAGAGATCGATCACGCAGAAAAAAGCAGTACAATACAAAGAACGTCGAAATGGCTTAACACCGCTTGCGTTCACGACCTGCCGTGGCCATGTCATGTGAAAGTAACTTTCCGTGCGCATGACCTGTGGAGGCGTTTGGGCCACGTGATCTTACGGCTCCGATTTAATCCAATAGCAGATAGGACAGAGAAGAAATTAGGCTTGCGAAATCTACACCGGGTGAGTGGCAATGGTTCGAAGCTCTATTCCTCGAATTCTGTTTTTGCATCTTGTAATAAAGAAATTGAAAATTCGAGTAGTTCAGAGCCTTTCGTTATGCACGCAACGACTTTAAGTGTCTAAGTAAAATTTCTCATGTCACCTAGTAAAGAACCGTCTAGGAAGTAAATGAAAAACGAAACAAAGACCACGTGGACATGTTTTGTATATACTCTATTTTTCCTGATTACAATTCTCGGTATCGCATTCATTATTTATCGTCTCATCGCTGCACAGAAGCACCTTGATCCTATTTCCTACATGTGTGAGCAGATGCCGAGGAGATTGTAAGCAGACGACGCGATGCGAATAAATACATGTGTAGAGGGTAACCAGCCTTTCTATAGATTGGTTAAGAAGCCTTGTAGCCTTGACAGGGCTGAAAAGAACCTATGAGATGGAATATGGGTTGCACCCATTAGAACCGGAAAGCTCAAGTTTGCCCGGTAACAACAACACCTCTACAAACTGTTCCTGAAAGGAAAATTTGAGATTTATTGGCGTTCATTCGACACCGATTTCGAAAATGGGCATTTTTAGGCACTATAAAAACACCATAAAACTCTTCTCAACTTCCACTCCATGCTCATATATCTAAGTGGCACAATAGGAACGCAAGAAACAAAACAGGCATCTGCCTATATCAAGGTCTCTAGTAATAAGCCTAAACCCCAGACTGGTCAGTTGGACCACGCAGTCGAGTTGAGCTATAGCACTCATGAAATACTTTGCTTGGTTGCGTCCATCGGTGTTGTCTGAATGTATACGCTCGGGTTTGCTGCGCCCAAAGCAGATTTGCTGAAAGTCCTCTTGAAACAGTCGTT
Organism: Rhipicephalus microplus; assembly: GCF_043290135.1. Classification (NCBI taxonomy): domain Eukaryota; kingdom Metazoa; phylum Arthropoda; class Arachnida; order Ixodida; family Ixodidae; genus Rhipicephalus; species Rhipicephalus microplus. Next base: position 136,072,592 of record NC_134705.1, read on the forward strand.
CCGATGCGTAACGGCCATCTCAGCAGCCATTAGCCTTTCACCGGTCCCCTTAACTGACGTGGCAGTGCGCCTTTGTTTATTAGGAACGCGCTAGACCTGTGCTCGTAATGGCGACGTGGCGTCCATGTGATTGTTGCTAGTTCAACTTCAAGGGGGACTGCTGCTGCTGCTGCCTCTGTAACTAATGCTTGAGGCTACATCATTTTCAAGCAGCATTTTCCTAGTGATGTCGAGGCTAACAACCCCCCGACATAAGGTGACAGTGTCATGGCCTCAAGAATCAAATGCCTGCTGCTCCCATTCACAATATGAAGCGTCTCATGCGACCTTTTACGATCATAGCTACGCAAACAATGCTGGATCATTGATATTCAAGTTTTGTTTACGGCTTTTCCTTCGCATTTTCAACCTCGTGCCACTTAGTGCACATGCTCGTGCCCTTTCATGTGCCTCTGTGGCTTCGTCATCTTCAACACGAGATCTCTTTACTCATGCCACTTCCCTCTGATTTCACCTTTATATGCTTCACGCTGGCCATCTGGCACATATATTCTTAGTTTGCGGAATAATCCATTGTTAAATTCCTGGCTTTTCATACTCATTGCTATCTGAAAAATGCTTTCTGAGTCACCCAAGTCCTCAATAAGAAAAAAATTCAAAAGATTTCACGTATCTGGAAATCAATGGTATGCGAAGCATGTGGAGGGAAGGTGACCGTGTTGCAATTTTTTTATTGAGCGGAACGTCATGCAATTACGTTAAACATTCGTTCGAAATTCGCATGCACAGACATATGTTGAAAAGTCGCAGATGTTCAGACATCTGCGACAGAACTGGTACATGCGTATTTGCAACACCAGAATCTGATATGAAGCGCTGATGTTCGCGAGGATGCTGGCCCTAGAGACTACTACATAAATCTATTTCAGCGCATGACAACTAACCACAATGAACGTTAACCCGACGTGATGGCTGTATTAAATAAGTACATATGTAATGTTTATAAAATTGGGACGGCAGCAATGCAGCCACTATTCACGTTTCACGAAGACTAGCGTCTATTTAAAAAAAGTAGTTCTTAGACCTGGCGTAGTTCTGTGGTAAAATGTTTCATTGCCACGCAGAATACTCGGGCTCGATTCAAGCAGAGAACCTGACATTTATTTTTTGCAGTCGTCGGGTCGACGCCACCGATTTCGGGTATTTCTTAACGCTCGTGCGGTAAAATTGCCTACGTGTGGTCTCGTCGTTCCTGAGCAGATACTAAGTGTGAATCACCTGTGCCACATACCCGCCAACCAGTGGCACATACCCGCCCTTGGGTATGTGCCACTGTCTTGCGGGAAGTGTTTGGTGATGTACGCGTCGGGATTGTGACATTATTCATGTGTTGAATAGCGCGTCATATTCATCAAACCATCTTACCCTTCATGCTAATTTTGGTTCACGCCAAGTTAAGGGGGTGGCCACGAGAGCACCCAAACGTAAGTGGCCAGTTAGATAGATACGCTCAATGTCACCTAAGTTCACTAAGAAATACTTCGCATATAACAAGTGAATATTTTCATGCTAGTTCCGTGAAGCCCTGTGAAAATGGCTTTTTGCAAATGTATTCTAATACAACTTGTCGAGATCAGGGAGCCCAAACTACCAAGCTGCAGTAGTGAACAGAAACACAGAAGAAGACATAACCGTAGACATAACCGTAGGTGCATCCTAATTGTATGCTTGTACAAGAAATAATCATCTCAGGAATGCACTTCCACAACAGTAAAAAACATCCGGATGCATTAGCCACACAGTGATCTGTACCTTCTTTTTATTGCTGCTGCCAGCACTGCCCAAAATATGGACCTCTCAACCAATCATAGCAAAGTACAATGCGTAACTCTTCCATCGCACCGGTTCCTTACTTGGGCGTGGCATTTACGAATGCGTAATTTTGTCTGTTATGAATGGCGAGCAGTTCAGCATGCAACACTTTCGCCTGCGAGGAAACGCTTGAGCATATTCTATGCCACTTCCCAGCATAGCAGTCTCAACAACGCATTATGAAAGCCAAGCTCCGTCAGCTGGACTCGTAACCGCTTTTAGACAAGAAGGTGCTGGAACCTTGGCTGACGGTTTTGAATACACACAAAGACACGAAACCCCCCTTGCGCTTCTTCAAGACCACCTCACTTCACCACCACTTGTGAAATCGCAGCGTGAGAGCGTGCTGTGTAGTCCCGAGCTCTCTATTTAACCATCTTTTTTCTACTCATCTTTTTCTCTATCTTTTTATTTTCTAATATTCCCTCTTTCCTCACCCCAAATGTAGGGTAGCCAACCAAGCCAAGCTTCATTAGCCTTTTTGCCTTTCCTCTATATTTCTCTCTCTCTCTTGACAGGAGGAGCCTTGTGTGTGAAAAACGTCAACCATTGACATCTGTAGCAAGCGTCACTTGACACCTTTTTAAATCTATTTTGTTTGTTTTTTAATAGGCCAGCACCTGTTCAGAAGTCGGCGACTTTGTCATTTTTTGTTGCCAACTGTTCCTATGAGTTTCTGTCCCGCCAGAGGTTTTAACGTTTACGTAACTTGTGTACAAAAATGTTCCTTGTGGTAATTGAACCAATCAATCATCCCGAAGCATTCTTTTACAACATAACTTGTGGCTATTCTCACAGCACAACACTATTGAAAAAATAATAAAATGATATAGGTGAAGAGCATCTGGCTGGTACCTGCTAAAAAAATTACTATGCCGTGTACTTTGGGCGCAAGAAATGCATTCGCTTTTTCTCATTATTCCTTTCGAGGAAGTGAGGGCAATATTACTTGCCATTTATTTTCCTGCAAACAGACCCCACATTTTGTTCCATCATTGTAAACGATTTAATCTTATATGCGTCATTGAATGTCTAACATTTCCCGCTGTTGAGTAGTAATGTGCTTTTCGTTAACCTTCTTGATTGCTCAGTAGGTGTGCGTGTCTGAGTATTAGCTTTAGTTTTAAAGCATCATTCTCCTAATCACCTTACTTTTTATTTGCCATTGTCTTATTGTGTTCCTTGTTGAAGCGGAATATGGTTACGTTGCATTGATTTGGCAAGCCTGCAGTGAACTGGCCAGTTTACTCTAAGAATATAGCTGTTGGATCGACTCTGCTGACGCATAACTGTAATCAATAATGTATCCACTTTATTTGTGTTCGTTCTGTAAACGGGCAAAGCAGCGGCGAAAAAAATCTGTTTTCCGACTGCCTGACTACCCCACCTCATTTGCAAGGGCTCATCGCAGCAAAGCAACAGTTTAATTTACAAAACATTTAGGAAAAAATTGCGAAATAAAAGTTATTATATTTAAAAAAATGGTACATAACTTGAAAACAAAGGCTTCAACAACAGAAAAACAACAAGTGCAAAAAGCAAAAATGAAATAATCAAAATAAAAAAACGAATCTATGCCTAGTAATAACCAATAGTGCTTACATGTTTCAAGCCTAACTTGCCTTATAGAGAACGAAACCAATCAAGATTCGTTAAGATGTAGTGAATGCGAAGGAAAGGCAAGGTAAGGCCCACGCATTGCACTGAAAAGTGTACACGCTAGGCCGGTACCTTCCACGTCTCCTCTTTTTGTGTCACATAATTATTTCTTTTCCTTCCCAGCAAGCAATCTCTCTTCAACACTCCAGGTTTCCTTTAAATCAAATTTAAAACGGACAATTAGGCTATAGCGATACAAATGATGACTGGTGATAATCTGAGCATCAATAAACAATGCAAAAGGTGTGTCGCAGATTGAATATTAATAAAGAAGTAATTTTTTTCGCATTTTATGTATTTTTGTAACTTATAAAACGTCGTCGTGCCCATGAGAAGTATACAGTAGTTTAAATAAAAGCAAAACTGTGAATAGTACGTAAAACATTTTACCCCCGCTGAGACAAAATGTTTGAGACGACCTTGCAACTATCCCTGTTATGCCAACACATTCCTTCAATACTGAAGTGGCAAGACTATCCCAGGACATAGTTGCAGAAATTACTACTCCTAGAATATTACCAATATCAATAATTTCAGTGCTGCGATCATTTACAGCTATATCTTCGTGGTGCGGGAGGAGGTATATTTCTTTATTATTTGCTCTGAAATTGATGCACTTTGTTTTGTTTTTATACATTTCACGCTGTTTTTAATGACCAAGCTGCTAACTTTTGTAAATTCTAATTACAGATTTCATATAGGTCATGTATATTTTTAGCAGAAAAAAATGCTGGTGTCATTGACATATACAATGAACTGCACTTGAGCTGATACATACAGCATCAATAAAATTTAAAATGAGCAACAGCTGATCAACCACGCTCCCCTGCAGAACTCCGCAGAGTACCCTTAGACCCTTTCAACATGCTTTACCAATTTCGACTATTTGTTGCGGTGTCTCAGTTAGGGACCTCACAAGTTCAAGTACACAACCCCGTATGCCATAACAACTAAGCTTGTGTGTAACCATTCGACAAAAGTGTGTCTGGTTGGGTATGAAACTGGGAGATGATTTTGAACCCCAGCCAAAAGTTCTGAAGAAACCCGACGTTTCGAAACCGACCTGGTTCCTTCCTCAGGGGTGACTGCGGAAGCTACGTAGCAGCAGCGTCTTCAAAGCACTCGCGGGGTGGATAATGACCCCCTTTCCCTCGTTTTGCCGTGGAGTGCAGTCCGTCTGTATACACTGGGGGAAGTTTTCCGAGAAAGCGGCTTATGTTATGGGCTGTCCTCTGTAGTCGTGGCACATACAGAGGACAGCCCATAACATCAACCTGGAGGAGAAGGTTGTTACTCGAGTCGTTGCACATACAGAGGACAGCCCATACCATCAACAGCTTTGTCGGAACTCTTCCCCCTTTGTATACATACAGACTGCAATCCACGGCAAAACGAGAGAGAGGGGGTCATTATCCACCCCGCGAGTGCTTTGAAGACGCTGCTGCCACGTAGCCTCCACAGTCACCCCTGAGGAAGGAACCAAGTCGGTTTCGAAACGTCGGCTTTCTTCAAAACTTTTTTTGGTGTCTAAATCACCTCCCAACTAAGCTTGTTTATTGGAATTTTATGAATAAATAAGCCGAATGTGATGGTATAACCAATGAACACCCCTATCGTTATTAGTTTTTTTCACCGCGTAAAACATGCGTTTTCTGTTGAAACGATGCTAGCTCCGTGGATTCATTTTTATGGAAACGAAGTCTGCACTCAGTAAGTAACTTTTTTTTTCAATAAAGCTAACGATTATCTGATGTGTTAGCTTCTCGAGGACTTAGAGAAAATTGGTTCAACAAAAATAGGTCTGTAGTTTTCTAATTTATTATGATCATCTTTCTTATACAAAATTACTACTTTACAAGTTTACAATTTAGGAGGAAAACAAGAACGTATCCCGAACAAACATTGTATATATGAACAAGAACTGCAACACATTGCACCAGTCGTATCTGGACACCATCAATGTCACTGTCACTTGTAATATTTAGAATTTAATTACAGTTATACCTTCTCTTTATATCACAGGGTTGAAGACCGATAATTCCTACATTGTTGTTCTGCATAAACGGGTAAATCAGGTGATATTTCGTCAATGGCGACATTCGTTAGGAAGTGATTTATTTCATTAGCCAGTTGAGCGTCAGAAAGCACCTTACCATCGACTATCAAATTTATTGTGTCACACTGTGGGCGGTCTAAATTCAGTAAAGTATTCAACCCATTCCACAACTCCTCCGGTCTTCCCGTTGTAGTATCTGAAAAAGATGCGCAGTGCTTCTTTTTTGCTAATCAAGGCCTCTTAGTTTATGTATTTCTGTATTGTTGGAGTGAGCCAAGTCTTCGGGACAATGGGAAGCAATGCAATTTCAATAAAACTGGTCTTCCTTAATCTCCTTGTTTTGTTTTGCCATTATCAATGGTTAGCGTATTCTTATGTTTTTCTTAAGCACTTTCATAAAAAAGTGCATTTTGTGCAATTTCTTGAATGCTTGAATGAATCGTTCATACTCTTGCTTAACATTACTAATTATGTGAATTACAACCCAATTGTTTCAACTTAGTGTTTCACGAAAGGAGTTAAGGGCTGGCTGGCTCTGCCAATTTCTGATAGAAATTGATTTTAAATGCAAGCGTGCGCCATTTCCCTGAGCTCAAAAACACTGGCAAATGGTCACCTACATCACATCACAAGATACCCGACTTCATACGTCATTGCGAATGGTTTTTATTGAATATACCTAATAAAGACTGGGAATCGGTTGTTATGCGTGTCGTTTGAATAATGACATTGATGAAACCTTTCGAGCAGATAATGTTCTCCGAATTCAAAGAAGTCGTATTGCTATTGCCCATATCAGTTATAAAATTCTTGGCAGATATAACTCGCACTTTGCATAAGAAATATCTCCTAGACATTGGTCATAGAAGACTAGATATATTGAAAAATCACCGTTTGGTGGCTGGTAACAGACGCTAAATAATGTATGACCACTTAGTACGGAGAGAATTTTATTATAAGGCGTGCAAGCGGAAGTGCGCTCATGTATCTGGCCTTCCATGAGCCGATATGTTAGTATAAAAACTGCACCTCCCCTAAGCTTCTTTTCGAATAATGGTATGTACTTGAGATCGTACCATTTTAGAGACTTCATGTTTGCAAATACTCCACGTTTCTTTGAGCATGATGCATAAAATCTCAAATGAAAATTCACCAAAAAATTCTTCCAGAGAGATCATTTTATTTTCATCAATTTAGTGTTTAAATAAATGTATGTTTGTGCATTTACGCCTAAATTACACACTACCCTGCCGAGATCACTTAGCATGTAACATTCATTTATCGCCATTGTGTAGTGCAATATTGGCGGAATGTAACATGACAAGCAGTTTAGGCCAATATTAAACAGATTCAATTAAACAAACACTTGACTTTCATCGTCTGCAACAACCATGCACTGTATTTTTCTGTGGGTTCGGTGCAGCTGCGCAAACGTATTTGTTAATGCCGTGCCTTCATACATCACAGCAGATGTGTGCATGTGGTACAGTGCCTTGACGGTTGGTTGCCCGGTGTTCTACTCGCCCGCTAGACAGCGTCATTTCCGAGCCATGTGTGCAGCTCACTAGGCTTTATTATTCAGCAGCGCGCATGCTACTTCATCCGTTGCACTTCATCATTGTACAGGTGTTTATCACCATGTCACAGGATTTAGTCAATGACCTAAACTCATTGTTGTAGCAGTTGACAGTGCGCTTAGCGTCCGCGAAGGATGAAAAGATAGATAACATTGGACTTCACCACTCAAGTCTAGACCAATCCTCTACAGTGAACATGCGCCAGAGTTTTTAGGTGGATAACAATTACGATCATAGCCCTGCACTTCTGTCTCAACGGCCATTAGACTACTTGTTCTTAACAGTCCCCCAGTCAGGTTGTGCGCACTGTTCGTAGTTCTACTGTACTCTACTCTACTCCACAGCCGTGACATCAGCTTTGTCAGCCGACTAAAAAATGTTTGTGTTTGCTGAACCTTGCGCTCCGACAAGTAAGTGACGTCAGACGCTTACTGCATCACAGATATTCGTCCCGTCGCTTCTCTTCGACGCCATGGAACCGACCTCCCAAGAATGCCAGTGTATTGCAATACTTATCTTTCCCACACTAAAGCTTCTCGAGTTCCAGCCCGTAAATTCCGATCTCAATTTTCTCCCAATCGAGGTGCAGTTTGGTCGCCGCCGCATGGCATAGATGGAGGCAAGTACAAAGATGTCATGAGTGCACTCAGCCAGATCACCCCAGCTTCGATCGGCGACGTTTCTCTGGCTCCACCACCTGATAACAGGTGCGACGCCCTAAAATAGGAGTTACTACGACGCACGACTGCCTCCGAGTCCTGACGCATTCAACAGGTCTTATCATCGGAGGAAATGTTTTACAGAAAAGCGATGAGATGCTCTGCCGCATCACCCAGCTACTCGGAACCAATCGTTCTTCAGCGGATTTGAAAATAGTCCGCGAGCTCTTCTTCCAGTGTCTACCGAAGGAGGTATACGACGTTCATTGAAGACTTAGCAATTATGGCAGACCTGATTACGGATACTTTCATTTCTTTCGCATCTGCCATCGACCGTTGTAATGTACCATGTTGACTCGATTGCAGTTACAAAAGCGCTTTACCGAACTCAGCGCCTCAAACGCACAGCTTGCTACGCAAGTGGGCCAACGAACTACTCAGCTAGCTAGCTACCTTGCGCTTCTTTGCGGTTAGAGACAAGGAACGTATCCACACTAGCCACCTACCCAACCAAAAGAACTTCCACCTAGTGCACTGCATGGACCGCGCACCAGCCTGGGCCAGGTAGGACATTGTTTGATCGGGCCTGGTCCGAGATCGGTCACATGATTTTTGGGCTCAAGTTCGGCATTGACCTGTGTACAGGGTGTTTAAAGAAATGTGTCTGTGAAAAAGTTTATCTGTAATTAAGTACAGCGGAGAGGCAGCGTGCAGAACCGTTCTGAGACCGGTGTCGACAAATGGCTGAAGCACTTCATGCTGAATGGCTAAAGGAAGATGTCGACGAATGGCTGAAGCACTTCAATCGTGTGAGTAAATACAATTGTTGGGATGCGACTGCCCGGTTGACCGACGCCGGATAGTTTCTTCATGTGACGGCGTTGGTGTGGTTTGAAAACCACAAACAATTACGACATGGGAAGCGTTTGAGAAAGAAATATGGAGCTGCTTCGGGGACCCATTGATGACCAAGAAGCGCGCTGAGCAAACTTTGATGCAGCGCGCTCAAGTCCCCGGTGAAACATGCACAACTTATATTTAAGAGATTCTTAAATTGTGCAAGTTTCTAGACCCGCGTATGAAAGAAGATAATAAGGTTGGGGATCTCCTCAAAGTGATTGCTGGGGATGTCTACAATTACCTCATAAAAGTACACCATGGCGTCTGTAGCGGTTGTACTGCAACACTGCCGCATGTTTGAGGCACTAAAGGCTGGGCGCACCTCTCACCAATTCGGTAGACTTGCCAACTTCATCAGCGTTGCAAGTGTCGGCGTCGCTCCAACATCATCCTGTGATCTTGCCTGCATGATAAGACAAATCGTACGCGAAGAACTTGGACGATGTGATGCTGTCACCCCACTGAGGGCAAATATTAGTGGCACATCCTCGCCATATGACGCAATGTGTGCTGCCGTTGATCCCGGGTGTGCCCCAATCAATAGCACCCGAGCCTCCAACCGACAACCCACATCTTCGCCGTGGTTTCCATAACGCCTCGAGCCAACCACCTACAGTGGTGTATTCGTGGAACAATCATGGGTACATGACGCCTCGTGAAAGGTTTGACGACTAGCGTGAGGCCCCTGTGGGCTATAACTGCGGTTTTCGTCGACAGGTGGCTCAATTCAGTGGTCAGAGGCGTCGCCCCCAGCAGCGCTACTACGAGGGACCATCATCTTCTTCTGGTATGCACTCGATGATACGCACTCGAGGCGGGATGCGTACGAAGGGGACAGCTCGCAGTAAGTATTACCGACTGGGCAAGTTGGTGCACAATGAAACGATATTGCTGTAGCACAGCTCAGTTTGAACGTGAAGGAAAGATACCACGTAGTCAACAAGGAGAAAACGCGGACGACAGTGCGAGCGCTCAAACTGTCGTCTGTGTTTTCCCCTTCTTGACTGCATAGTATCATTCTTTCATGCTCAAACTGCGTCTCCAGCAAACCGCCTGCAGTGACACACATGCGAAACGCAATTCCCACTGGAATTTCTGCAACTACTCGCCTTGCTCCGCGTGAAGCTTGACGCCCCCCGCAGCACGCCGGCTCCGTTCACCATTCCTTGGTCGACGCGTCACCTCCTTACCTTCGGAAAACTAGGTGGTGCGGACAATGAAGGTGAGGTCACCGAACACTTTTCCCTACATCCACCTATGCCTCCACCCGTTTTTATTACTCAAAATACGACGGGCCAAAACGCTGTCAAGGATGCATCACCTTCACTGAGATTGTTGTCTTGCGGACACAGAAGAAAAACGTTGTGTAGTGGAGCATACGCACCAATGCATTTGCACCTTTGGAAGAGAGCGAGAAGCCCCACGCTCTGATTGCACTAGAACCTGTGCCACCTTTGCCAGACTTGCTGTACAGCCATTTTCTATTGTGACCTCGTTGCGACCTCTCTGGTTGAATAAATATCATACTATTTGGTGAAGGCTTCTAAGATCCCCAAGCAGACCTGGAGCTCCGCTCTCGCAAATTGGAGGAGAGACCAGCGCACATGACGGACGCAGTCGCCAACCAGCCCATCCAAGCACAGCCAGCACCAACGGCTGCCCCGTCTACCTACCCGGGCGCTACCAATTCATGGGACCCACCAACCTTCAGCGGCAGTGGTGAGCAAGGTACCAAATGGTGGCTCTCGTTGTACGAACGCGTAAGCGCCAGCAACAACTAGTACGACGACTCTAGCCCGCCTATGTTATTTTTTTTTGCTTGGCTGACGTCGCTAAGCTTTGGTTTACAAACCACGAAACCGCCATCACCAACTTTTCCCCCTTTAAGACCCTCGTGAACAAAGCGTTCGGCCGACCAGAGGTCCGCCAGCTCCGCGCTGACCAGCGTCTCCGCCACCGAGCCAAGCAGCCTTGCGAGACGTTTAATAGTTATATTGAGAATGTACTTGACCTCTGCAGGCGTGTTAATCCATCTATGCCTGAAGAAAAGATAATTCGACAGATTTTCGAGGGCATTGAGGATGGCGCATACCATATGTTGCTGACGAAAATCCCGACCACTGTGGCAGTCCTGGTAAGTCAGTGCTACAGCTTTGATGAATTGCATCGTCAGCGTTTCATCGCCTGACCGAGTTTACCACCACCAGATTCAATCTCAGCCGTCACACTCGCAAATGCCAACGTTCGCCAAGAAAGTCTATTCAACCAGATCAAAGACTTCATCAGGGAGGAAGTCGCCCGACAGCTATGCCTGCTGCCGCATAGCAACGCGCCCACCACAAGCCTGTCTTCGACACTGCAGCAGGCCATACGCACTGAAATTTGCGATGTCCTCCCTACAATACCAGCCCCTTACCTATGCACTTCAGTAGCATTTGATCTCTCAACTGTCAGCTACACACCACCTGCGCCACCTTCAACCTCAGCTGTGCAGCTGTGGTAGCGCGGCCTCCGCCGCATACAGTCTCCTTATCAGCTCCACCTCCTCCCGCAACACCTCCAGTTCACAGGGCCCCACCTCGCTTTTTCTCTCCATCTAATGAGTGGCGCACTCATGACAACCGTCTTATCGGCTTCGCGTGTGGCATCGCTGGCCATATTGCACGCTTCTGCCACCGCTGTCCCACATCGGCGTACGCCTCCTTTGGAACTCTACCTACGTGCCGCAGCATGCCACCACGACTGCATATGAAGAGAGGCACTAAGACTCGGAAATCACCGCCTATCAACTGCTCGTTTCCCATACCCTCGTCACTGATCGCCATTGCCTATACGTCATCGATCACCTCCTGAGGAGGTAAACTAATCAGTGCAGTTCCGTCGAAAAGAGCTGCAACTTTTGCGCGATTCTCAAGCCCTCCCTTTCGCCGCAAAATGCTATTGATGTCGACGTTGATGGAGTCGCCACACTAGCGCAAATTGATATCGGGTTCGCCGTTTCTGAGATTACCGAAAAATTTTGCCATAGACTGAAGAAAGTGACCACATCTCATTGTGGCATGGTGCTGTCCACGGCTCGCATGCAACGCATTGATCCCTCGGCTTTGTGCAAAGCGCGTCGTCATTCAAGACATTTTGTACATCGTGCAATTTTTTTCTACCATCTTGCTCTCATAACCTCCTCCTGGGTTGCGATATCGTATCACGTCATCAAGCTATCATTGATTGTTCACGTGCAGAAGTGTCCCTTGTGTCAACGTGTGAATTTCCATCGCCCGACCATTCTCCTCAGCTCTGCAAACTCACCGCTGATGACACCACCTTGCCTCTGAAAGCTTCATTCATATTAGCCTTTCATGTGTGGCGCAACCTGACGCCACGGTTGTGTATACGCCATTTCCGGTTTTTACTGAGTGCAAGGGCACTGTTCTTTCATTTGCCTTTCTTACAATTGCGTCTGGTTCAACTGTAATGCTGGTTAACAAACATGGCAACTACTTCATTGGCTTACTCTATTGTGGAAACTTAGTATATGTACAACCCTTAGACTATATCGATCATAATATTCTTCCCGATGAAACCCCATGTCAAATTGCCGCAATCACTCATGTTTACCGACATGCTACTGGCCGCAAATGCCACACAAAGTAAAGAAACAGTCAACAACAAGCACAAGTGGCACTTCCAACTAAAGTAGACCGGGCGCAAATCCAGACTTAAGTAGCAACATACAGACATGCACACTCTTCACACAACTTTACGCTATGCAGCTATTGAATAGTCTCTTCTCCGATAACTCCAAGGTCACCGACGGTTCACTGATACAACTTTCACCTTTCTTTTAATGTAAAATGCTTCCATCAACTCACGCGCAGTTTTATGCCTACTGCGCCCAAAAATCTTAACCTCGTTAAAACGTGGGGACAGCCGCAGACTTTACTGTGCAAAGGCAAATACCCCAAGTCATCTTTTATTAAATTTAATATATGCTCCCTTACCCGTTCATCGTTACAGCACCCGGTATTCCCGATGTACTAGTTGCCAAAAGAAAATGTAATCTCATAAACAACGCTTTCGGCACAATTCCCGTACATCGTGCCATGCTTCTTGCCACAATCCTGATGGCTCACCTCCACCCTCCGAGCAGTTCTCGGCCATAGCTTGGTCAGTTTTACGGGCGCGGAAAAAGGCGACAGGTACACCATACCAGCCTGCTACCTTTTCCACGTCGTGGGAGACCTTATGAACATAAGGAATCACGTCAGGTCTTACGGTTTCAGTTCCTTTTTCTCCCGTGGCAGCTCTAGTACCTTAACTTTTTTTCCGCAAAAGCGCTTCGGAGACAACTGTCAATAACGAATCAGGGAACTTCGCAGCTTCAAGTCACTGGATCTGGTTCTCGAATGATGCCTGCATCATGCGCGTGCACAATATTTCGGGAGCAGATACCACGCAGGTCGAAGGATGTCAGTAAGCAAGCCAAAGCCAAAGCATGTCAGTAAGCAAGTACCAACTAGGCCAACAATCAGTAGTGTTACAATCACTCTTGTGTCTGAGCCATCAAGTTCGTCAACCTTCGAAAATGCTATAGACGCAGAGTTTCCCCACTCGCATCGCCGCCAACTTGTTGCTCTCCTTAACAAGTTTCGCTCTTCTTTTGACTGTCAAGAACCTGCTTTGGGCCGCACTCTATCACTCTTAATATTGACACCGGCTCACACTCGCCTCTGCGACAGCGTGCTTACCGCGTTTCCGCCGAAGAGCACCGCGTCATTACGGAGCAAGTAGATGGCATGCTTAAACTTGTATCATACAGCCTTTTAAAAGAGGGTGGTCATTACCTGTGGTTCTGGTAAAAAAGAAGATGGCACTGTTCGATTCCGCGTGGACTATCTCCACATAAACAAGATTACGATGAAAGATGCCTACCCGCTACTACGAATAGACAATGTTCTTGACTGTGTACAAGGCGCCGAGCACCTTACATTCTTGGATCGGCGTTCTGGGTATTGGCAGGTGCCAATGGCTGAATGTGGTCGCACTAAAACAGCCTTTGTAATGCTAGATGGCCTATATGAGTTCAAAGTCATGCCATTTGGGCTCTGCAACGCGCCTGCGACATTTGAGCGCATGATCGATACCTTCTTGCGGGCCCACAACTGGAAGACTTGCTTCTGTTACCTGGACGACATATCATAGTCTTTTTAACAGATTTCTCGACTCATCTTGGTCATCTCCACGAAATTCTGACGTCTCTAACTTCTGCAGACCTACAACATAACACTAAGAAGTTCCACTTCGCAGCACGAAAACTAACCATCTTGGGACATGTCATCACGAGAGGCAGTGTTCTTTCGGATCCCCATAAGCTGTGAGCTGTCGCTTATTTTGCAATGCCCACATCACTGAAAGCCTAAAAATTTTTTGGTTTCTGCTCCTACTTTCGTCGTTTCGTGCGCAACTTCGCGTCCATCATCGCACCTCTGACGAGTCTGCTTTCCAACAGCAAAGGTCATGGTCACCTGCATGTGACGACGCATTTCGCGAGCTGCGCCACCTGCTGACCTCACCACTTATTCTTCGTCACTACGACACCACTGTTGCCACAGAAATTCACACCAATGCAAGTGACATCGGTCTTGGTGCAGTTTTGGCACAACGGAAAGGCACCCAAGCCGAATACGAAGTCGCTTATGCAAGTCGAGCTCTCAAGAAGGCTGCACGGAATACTCTGTGACAGAGAAGGAGTGTTTGCCCACTATCTGGACGTTGACGAAGTTTCGCCCGTACCTTTACGGTCGTCCTTCCGACGTGGTCGCAGACCACCACGCTCTGCGTTGGCTGTCGACCTTGAAACACCCGTCCGGACGCCTGGGGCGTTGAGCACTTCGATTCCAGAAATACGACATCCGTGTCGTATATCGTTCCGGTCGCAAACATGCAGATGCCGATAAAATTTCCCGATCGCCATTAACACCAGATGTGGGTTCTCTTTTCTCCCGTTTTAACACCTTGTAACCACTTGACCTGTCATAATTTGAGAGTGCTTGCCGAATGTGCTCCACCCCATTCTTATTCTTCTAGTTACTTCAATCGGCAAGGACTCTCAAATTATGACAGGTAGATTGCCACTATCCCTCAAGAGGAAGGTACATAACAGCTGTATCTTGCCGGTACTTAGCTACGGAGCAGAAACCTGGAGACTTACGAAGAGGACTCAGCTTAAATTGAGGACGACGCAGCGAGGAATGGAAAGAAAAATGGTAGGTGTAACCTTAAGAGACAAGAAGAGAGCAGAGTAGATTAGGGGCAAACGGGGATTAAGGATATCATAGTTGAAATAAAGAAGAGGAAATGGGCATGGGCCGGGCATATAGCGCGTAGACAGGATAACCGCTGGTCATTAAGGGTAACTAACTGAATTCCCAGAGAAGGGAAGCGGCTTATGGGGAGACAATGGTTGAGTGGGCAGATATTAAGAAGTTTGCGGGTATAAATTGGCAGCAGCAAGCACAGGACAGGGTTAACTGGCGGAACATGGGAGAGGCCTTTGTCCTGCAGTAGACGTAGTCAGGCTGATGATGATCATGATGATGATGATGAACCACTTGACACCACTGACTTGCTTTCGGAGCAGCGTAAAGACCTATAACTTGCCTTGTAACTCGATTACCCTACCGATTCATTTGCTGTCCCTTCCACGAGGTCGCTACGCCGGCAAGCAGCCCACTTTTCCATGCGAGATAACATTCTGTACCACCGCAACTACATGCCTGGGGGTCAGAAATGGCTCCTTGCTGTCCCTAGTAATAAGCACTCTGACATCTGCATGAATTTCCATGCAGATCTCCAAAGTGCTCATGCAGGTGTCCTGAAAACCTACGAAAGGCTGCGCCAACACTACTACTGCTGAGGAATTTATCGCTTTGTACCGAAATACGTTCAGTCTCGCACTGTTTGGCAAAAAAAAACAAGACACCTCGGTGGCACCTTACTGCAATTTTACAGCCACTCCCGTGCCCGGCTCGCCAATTTGACCGCGTGGGTGTCGACCTCTATGGACCCCTCCCATGTAGTAGCTCTGGAAACTGGTGGAGGATTGTCGGCATCGATAATCTGACCGGCTACGCTAAGACTGCAGCTCTACCGGCAGCGACCGCCCTTGAAGTTGTTTGGTTCACTCTCCGCATCTTTATTCTACGCCATGGTGCTTCACGAGAATTACTCAGTGATAGGGGTCGTGTATTCCTGTCGGAGGTCACCCTAGCTATCCTCGCTGAACGCAAGATCATCCACCGGAAATCCACCGCACACCATTCAGAGACAAATGGTCTCACTGAGCGTATCAACCGCACACTTGGCGACATGCTTAGGGTGTACACCTCCTCCGACTGCACTCACTGGGACGCTGTGTTACCTTTTGTTACCTTCGCTTATAACACCACGACGCAAACGACTATCGGTATTTCTCCGTTCTTTCTGCTGTACGACCGCCAACCTTCCCGTGCACCCACTGGACAATATACTCCCGTACCGCCCTGATGAGTCTGAGTGCTCTCTTCCTTCTGAAGTTGCCAGATACGCTGAAGACGGCCGTCAGTTGTCTCGGTCTCTGAGAAGTGAGACTCAAGGTCCACAAAAGACCCGATATGACGACGTTCGTTACATAGCTCCCACGTTTCGTGCTGGCTTCTTTGTGTGGCTTGGGGTGTCGCCGCACGTTCCTGGCTTTTCTTCTAAACTTCTGACCCGGTACCATGGTCCGTACCGTGTCACTGACGCGACCTCGCCATTGAAATACATCAACGAGCTCCTAACACGATCGCCATATTTGCGCCGTCGTGGTCGCAAGACCGTACACGTTGACCGTCTGAAGCCCTACTACGACCCCTACATTGTGCCTACTCTCCGAGTCGCCAGGATGGCTACACTTCACCCCAGGAGTATTGTGGAGGAGCATACGCACCAACGCGTATACGCCTTCGGTAGAGAACGAAAAGCCCCGCGCACTGACTGCGCGAGAACCTGTGGCGCCTTTCCCAGACTTGCCTCTGTCTCAAATCGCATCTGATAGCCTGCATCGCTCCCTGCTCAGATATACTCCTTTTTCGATTTTCGGCTTTTCTTTCTATACTTTTTTTCAGCGCAAAATTACGTTTCCTTTGAAAAACCATTAGCCTTTTAGTTAAGATCCTGCCGCCCGGTTCTTGGCCGATCCCCCTTTGTGGGTGTGCGCCAGAGTGTCAAGGATCATCATCATCATCATCATCATCAGACTTGCTTTACGGTCATTTTCCTTTGCGACCTTGTTGCGACTTCTCTGGTTGAATGAACATGATCATAATTGAATGGAAGGTTGTACGCGTCTCGACTGTTTTATGTACATTTTGTGAGGATGGAATCACACTGAGGCACAATAGGCGCTGCCAAAATCTTTTTCTAACAAATGCAATAGGAAGATAAAAATAGGAGCAGTGAAATGTTTTCTCAATATTACAACAAATTTCCATTACAATCTGTATAGTTACGTCGAATTTGTAGTAAAACTTTATGGATGATTCGTAATTTTTTGATAACGTATGTATGCCGCATTATATCAGCTCATACAGAATTTGTAATATTCATCAGCCGGGATTTTTGTGATTTACAAAAAATTTTATTCCGATATGTTAAAACTTCAAAGTCTATAAAATTTGATTTCTTCGCTGTTACCGCGTTATTACGCTGAGACGTCCCACCGGAATGTTAATTAAACAACGAAAGATCTCGTCTATGCGGACAGCTTTTCACGAGTATGAAAATTTCGAAGGTTCTACAGCTAATAAAAAGTACTGCACGGCACATGTAATTCTTAGGCAGGAGGCTGCAAATATAATGAGACACTTACACTGAAATGGAAAAGTTCAAGAGCACTGATTGAATTTGAAAACCTAATGAAAAACTGTCGCGTATCTTCCGTAATAAAATTACACAAGCGGGTGTATTGTTCAATAGCAAAAAAAAACGTCAGGGCTGCACGGACTGTGCAGCACGGTCACAGTGAAAGCTGGAATCACAGTTTCAGGGTATTCAATACGCCAAAGAATATTATACGTTTTGGTTACTAGAGAACATTCGCTATGCCATTCTTCACCATAATTAGGAGAAACGTGGCCCATGCTACCCACCTCCAAGGAAGTATGTGCAATTTTCGATGCTTTGGTTCAACGTGATCTGTTTCTCGATAGGAAGCCTACCTTAGGCCATTTTGCAGCGGAGTTTCCAGCACAGACGTTTTCTATAACTGATGGTTGCTAAATGACTTTTATGACGAACAGCAGTTTCAACAGGACTGCAATTCAGACTTAATGAAGGGAACTGCTAAAACTTCCCTTTAGAAAACAGTGTTGCATGGAATGTTTTCCCTCATGTTTATTTACATTGTTAAAGGTGGCCCTAAGTATTTCGGACGCTATGTATATATACGTAAACCTCATTTTTAATAGATACCAAGCAGGTAGAGAGAAAAAAAAACTGTCGTGGCAAAGCGCTAGAACTGCGCTGCCACGCAGGGGCCCCGGGCAGAAATCGCACTTTTTTCCTTGGTGTTCTTTATTGACATAGTTTTTTTATTTCGTGCGATGATGAGGACTGACACAGGCGGTGACGACGAACAACAACGTAATGAAAAACGACCCTTGTGCTCACTGCTACAGCTAAAATTTAGGCTTTTATTTAAAGTTATTACCTCACTTTTGGCCACAGGGTGCAAGAACAGATAATGCTCAGATTTCTGTTCTGAATAAACTGGTACATCAGATGACTTTTCCTCAGCGACTGTATTCGTGAGGATGTCATTGGATACGTTAGCCAGTTGAGCGACAGAAAACAACTTACCATCAACTTTCGAATTTGGTGTGTCACACTGTGCGGCGTCTAGATTCAGTAATCTATTCAACCTATTCCACAACTCCTGCGGTCTTTCCGTTGTAGTTTCTGAAACACATGCGCAGTGCTCCTTTTTTGGTAATCGAGGCCTCTTCGTTTATGTATTTCTGTATTGAGTAAACACAGCATAAAGCTCTAAAGAATGAGAAGCAATGATATTTTAATATAACTGGCCTTCTTTAATCCCTTTGCTTCATTCTGGTGTAATAAATGGTTTTCGTATTTTTCTGTTTTTACAGCGAAAGCTGCTATGAGATCACAACTTGGGCCTCGCGCAGTTGCATGTTGTCTGCCGCCGCCACCGCCACCGTTGTGAGTAACCACATCGCGCGAATTTAGGAGAAAAAAAAACCTTGCACCAATGATACAGTGAAGCTTGAACCCAGGTCCACTGGGTGCCAGCCCAGTATTCTACCACTTAGTTACACCGCTGCTTGTAACTTTCTCAAACTTGTCTTAGGCAGGCTCCATATTGGGAAATCAATCACGTTACTATGACTTCTGAAGCGTTTTACAACAAAGAAAGAACAACCAATCGTCGCACAACGCGATTAGCGTAACGAGTGGACCGTCAAATGTTCCAACCCGTTACAAAAGCTTGTTCTTTTTTCTCTGTTAACTATGGCGCATACCCACTTCAGCCACAGTACCTAATCGTCGTCAGCCCCTGCATAGACAATTGGCACAAAATTCCTAGCAATTGCTTAGAAGAGTGACAAAAAATAGCATAGTGAATGCCGGCCTACTACTCTAAAGTTTATTAATATCCTAGTGGGTACGAAGCAAGTGTGCTTGCAGTAGTTACCGAAGGGGTGTTTTGAAAAGGCTTTGAAAGGCCGCTCTTGTAGCTTTCACTGTGAGTGTGCTGCGCGAACCGCGCAGGCCTGGTGTTTTTGTTACGCACATTTGTGGCGAAGTTCTTTTCATACATTTTTCAATGCTAGAATAAATGATTTATACGCTTGCTTTACATTACTGGCTCTGCGAATTACATCCCAAATTTTTCCACTTAGCGTTTCATCAAAAGAGCTGAAGGCCCGTTCTCTAAATAACTGAAAAAAATTGTTCGTAAATCGACATGTGTTCCATTAACCCAAGCTCAAAATTATTGGCAATTGATTACTGATATCACATCATGAAACATCCGACTTCACATGTGATTGTGAGCGGCTTGTAATGAATAGATCTGATAAAGAATGGGAATTATTTGTTATACATGTTGGTTGAAGATTGACATTGATGAAACGGTTCAGGTGAATAATTGTCTTCTAATTCGTAGAAGTGGTATTGCTATTGTCCATATCAGTAATAAAATTTCTGGCAGATATAACTAGCACTTTGCATCAGAAATATCTCTAAAGAATTCGTCCTAAAAGACCAACAGTATTGAAGAACGGCCGTTTTATGGCTTGTAACAGACGCTAAATATTTCATGACTACTTAGTACGGAAAGTATTTCATAATGACGCGTGCGAGCGGAAATGCACTCAAGTATCTCGCCTTTCGGGAGACGATGTGTTAGTATATGAAACTCCACCTTTCAGACCTTCTTTCTATATTAATATATTGTGCCTAACATTGTACCATTTTAAAGATGTCATGCTTGCAGGTATTCCACGTTTCTTTGAGCATGATGCATCAAAACTCAAATAAAAATTCACCGAGGGATTCTTCGAGGCTGACGATTTTATCGCTCACAAATCTAGTGTTCAAAGGAATACATGTTAGTGCACTGGGGCCTAAATTAAACACCACCCTGCCGAGCTCGTTTGGAATGTGACATTTATTCATAGCCAACGTGTAGTGCAATCTTGATCGCATATAACATGACAAACAGTTTAGGCCAATATTGAACAGATTCATTTAAACGAATATTTCACTTTCATCACCAACCACCACCATGAACTCTATTTTTCTGTATAGGTTTGGCGCAGCTGTGAAAACATATAGGTTAATGCCACGCCATCATACATCAGAGCCTATGCGTTCATGTAGCACCATGCTGCGAAGGCTGGTTGCCCGGTGTTCTACTCGCCTGCTAGACGGAATCATTTCCGGGTCATGTGTGTCACACCACTGATGTCACATATGATGTATGATAGGCTCAAAAGGATGCACATAGACAAAGGTGGCTCCAGAAGTCTGGGTACTCATCACAAGCGTATCAAGCTAAATTTTGGAAGAGCAGTGAAAGTGGGAAGGAGACAAGACGAGCAAATACAGGAAAATTTTTATCCAGAAAGGCAAATCGAATTGGCTACTAAACAAATTTAGAAAGTAATCACTGAGGATAATAAAACAGTGTGGGCATTCACAAATCTAATTAGACCGTTTGAGCTAGAGCTTGCTAAGGCAAGTAGCCTGCCACCCCGCAAAAGAAGACACAAACCCGAGAGTTGGTTGGAGGAGGAATTCAAGAGAGCCTTAGCAAAACGTCAGCAAGCCTCCAGGGAACACAGGCATTCTAAGCACCAAAGTGGACCGACAGATGATGTTGAAAAAAAATGGGATATGTCTCTAATCTGTAAAAGGACTGCATCACTTCTAATAAATAAAAAGATTAGAAGAAAAGTAGCTCAGTTTATAACTACAGCTCAAGGTTCTAGGATAGACGGGGAGGAAGACACTGATTATATAAAAACAAGGGTGACAGAAAAACTTCTGCAAAGAAGTGCTTTATTCACCACAATGGACAAGGATGAATCAAGCTGCACAATGGCTTAATTTTCACAACGAGATTGAGAAAGGACTTAGAAGAGCACTCCTAGTAGTACATCAACAGGCCCAGATGGCATTCCAAATATGCTGATAAAGACATTAGGTCCGAAGTCTAAGCAGGCTTTGAGAGAGGCAGTGAGCAAAATAATAATCGATGGTGAAGTTTCCGATAGATGGAAGCTTAGTAGGACGAGCATTATCTGTAGAGGAAAGGGGTACAAAGTGGACATACACAACTACCGTTCTATAACAGGGACATCAAAGGTCTACAGGCTGGCGATGCAGATTATAGAGGAAAAACTGCAGGCATAGACAGAGAATGAGGGGGTGCTGGGGGAACTGCAAAATGGGTTTCGGAAACACAGGAGGCTGGAAGACCATCCGTTCTCACTGACGCAGTGAATCGAAATAGCAAGAACTGAACACAGGCCCCTGTAGCTAGCACTTCTGGATATCAAGGGAGCGTACGATAGCGTGGTTCGAGAGGATTGTGGGGAATACTGGACACACTAGGTGTACAAGATGGAGTCACTAATCTTTTAACGGATATCTATAAAGGCAACAAGGCAGTTATAAAGTGGCAAAAACAGGTATTCAAGCCTGCAGAGGTAAAACGGGAGCTTGATTGATTTGTGGGGTTTAACGTCCCAAAACCACCTTAGCATTGTAAAACGGGAGCTTAAGCAGGGGTGTCCTCTGTCACCCTTGTTATTAATGATGTACCTACAAAGATTAGAGGCCAAATTAAAGGGAAATGGACTGGGCTTTAACCTCTCTTTCGTTAAACAAGGAAAATTCCTATAACAGGCACTAACAGCATTGATGTACGCAGATGATATAGTGCTAATGGCAGACAACAAGAAAGGTTTGCAGAGATTGATAGACATCTGCGGTAATGAGAGAGATATTTTAGATTTCAGATTCAGTAAAGAGAAATCAGTATTCGTGTTTTTAATTGATAATGAAGGTAGTGAGCTTAGAATAGAGGAGGTCGTGCTAGAGATAACAAATAAATATAAATATCTGAGCGTATGGATAAACACTGGGGCCGAGTACCTAAGGGGACACAAAATATACGTGATGACCGAAGGTAACAGGAATGCAGCGATGATGGAAAACAGGCCACTGTGGAATTACAATAAGTGTGATGTTTTGAGAGGAATATGGAAAGGGGTCATGGTTCCTGGTCTGACGTTCGGCAATGCGGTTTTGCGCATGAGATCAGAAGTTTAAGCAGGATTAGAAATTAAGCAACGTGGAATATGTGGGCTTGCTTAGGAGCTCATGGGAATACACCAAATCAGGGAGTACAAGGTGATATAGAATGGACATCGATTGAAGGCAGGGAAGCTAGCCGCAATATAAAGTTTTAGAAGCGATTAAGAGAAATAGGGGAGGAGCATTGGGATAGGAAGGTATTCAGCTGCTTGTATATGAAGAATGTCGATACAAAATGGAGGAAGCGAACCAGATAATTGACTGGTAAATACTTAGAAAACAGCAGGAAGCCAAACCAAAAAGAATAATCACATTTAGGATGACTGCCAGTTGGACGTGTTGGTAAAGGTTCATAATGGAACAAGCGCAAACATACACACACTCAGAGAGGACACAGACAAGCGCTTATTAGCAACTGAAAATGTTATTTCGAAGCGAAATTTTCAGTTGATAGTAAGAGCTTGTCTGTGTCCTCTCTGTGTGTGTGTATTTTCACACTTGTTTCATCATGAAGAATAATCTGTTAAGAAGGAAGTGAAGGAAGTTGAGACCGATATTTGAAAAATTGGTATGAATAAGAAGTCCGCACTAGAGATCTATCGAATTTTTAAGCAGCAAATTGCCAAGGAAAGGATCTATGATAATACTCAGGGTAGTTTTCTACTGTTTGAGGCCAGAAAGGGAGTATTGCGAATCAAGACATATCGAGCCAAATGCGAAGGGGTAGACACGGTATGCAGTGCGTGTAGAGAGGAAGGGGAAACTGCCGAACACTTGATAATGTTCTGTAAAGGGCTTCACCCTATAGTTCAGGATGATGGCGCGGAGTTTTTCAAAGCACCGGGGTGTAGGGACAGGGAGGGCAAAATAGACTTTAAGCGGGTAGAAATAACTTCAAGCAGGTTATCTCATTGGTGGGTAAAGTCAATGCACAAGTTAAAATAAACCCTCCTCTGCAAAGTATGAGTCCTAAACCTCACTACTTACAGAAAAAAAGCTTGCTTTTTGTTCACTAAGTATTACGTCTTGGTGGCGTTAGCCAGACCCGATCTAAAGGGCATAGCCATATCAATCCATCCATCCATGTGCAGCTCGCTAGGCTTTATCATTCGGCAGCCAACATGCTATTTTACCCGTTACACTTCATCTTTGTATAGGTGTTTATCGCTTTGTCTTCGAATTTATTCAACGACCTAAGCTTATTGTTGCAGCAGTTGACAGCGTGCTTAGCGTCCGCGAAGGATGAAAAGAGAAAAGATATTGGACTTCACCATTCGATTGGAGACCATTCACCACTTTGGACATGCGCCACAGTTTTTAGGTGAATAATAACTGCAAATATTGCCCTCTATTTCTCGCTTTAAGGCTGTTAGACTACTCGTTTTTAACAGTTCGCCAGCAAGGTTGTGCCCAGTGTTCATAGTTTTACTGTACTGTACTCTGTTTTATGTCCGTGTAATCAGCTTTATCAGCCGGCTAAAAATGGTTGTTTTTGTTGAGCCTGGCTCCCCGACAGGTTATTGACGTCGGACGCTTCCCGCATCACAGCTATCCATCCCGTCGCTCCCCTTCGACGCCATGGAACCGAACTCTCAAGAATCCCAATGAATTGCAACACTTTTTCCCCACACTGAAGATTCCCGAGTTCTGGCCCATAGATGCTGAGTTTTTTTTCATCCTGATTGAGGTGCAGTTTGCTCGTCACTGCAAAACATAGAAGTTGGCAAGTACGACAATGTCGTGAGTGCGCTCAGCCAGATCACCCTAACTTCAATCCACGACGTTTTTCTAGCTCCACCACCCAATGACTGGTGCGACGCCCTCAAATGGAAGTCACTGCGATGCACGACTGATTCCGAGTCTCGATGCATTCAACAGATCTTATCATCGGAGAAAATTTTAGACAGAAAGCCTATGAGATGGTTAGCCACATCACCCGGCTACTCGGAAGTAATCGTTCTTCAGCGGATTTAAAAATAGTCCGCGAGCTCTTCTTGCAGTGTCTACCGAATAAGGTACATATGGATTCTTTTATGTGTTTTACCTGAAGCGATGCCCATCAAAGACTTAGCAATGATGGCAGACCTGATCGTGGATACTTTCATTTCTTTCTAATTTGCCATACACCGTTGTAATGTACGTTGTAGACTCAATTGGAGTTACGGAAGTGCTTTAATGAGCTCAGCGCCTCAAACGCACAGCTTGCTACGAAAGTGGACCAGCGAACTCCTTAGTTAGCTAGCGATCTTGCGATTCTTTGCGGGTAGAGACAAGTACGTAACCATACTAGCCAAACATCCAACCGAGGATCTTCAGCCTAGAACATTGCATGGCCAGCGGGCCAGGCCAGACTGGACCAGGCAAGGCATTGTTGGATCAGGCCCGGGCTGGGGCACATGAGCTTTGGGTGGGACCGGCGTGGGTCTGTGTCAGGCCTGTAATAGACCCAGGTCTTATATACAGGGTGTCAAAAGAAATGAGCCTGTGAGGAGGTTTTATAGTCGTTAAGGTCATATGGTGGTTTTGGGACGTTAAACCCCACATATCAATCTATCAAGCAATTAGTCGTTAAGGACAGCGGAGAGGCAGCGTGAAGAACCATCAAGAGACTGGCTCAGCAGCGAAACAAAGCTCGCACCGAGCGAGCCGGGCGTTGACTATGCTACTCACTCTAGGTGCATATTCTTTCTCACAATTTCCCCATTGAAAAATGAGCCATCCCGAAGGTCAGAGAAGTTTCAAGCAGAAAGAAGCTCATGGCACGGTTTGAGGCGAAAAACATGGACGATGTCACCTGAATGGCGGCGCATGTCGTCATATCAAGAAACTGGTTCAATAGGGAAATTTACCGGTGAAATTTTTACCAAAATGGTGTAAGGCCCCTCGAACCGGGGGAAAAGCTTCGAGAAAAATTCAGAAGTTTGGTATGCGATGGTGATTCACTCAAGACATCCTTGGAATAGCTGGGATCTGGAAGGGATGTGCAACGGTTTTCTATGTGGCGCTGCTCATCCTCCGAGGTGAACGTACGGACGAGCTGGCGGCACTATTTGGCTTGTCGAGCAGCCTCGGAGATAGGCGGACACTCGGAAGCATTAGGACAGTAGAGAAGTATAGTAAAGGCTGTATGGGAAGGCTCGTGTCAGTAAAGAAGAAAGAAAGGTGAAAATTTTGTGAGTGTTTGTATCGCAGTGTTATATGCGAATTTTGGCAATAAAGAACATGGTCCCGGTTTCTATGATAAGATGCCACGTACATTGAGAGCATATCGGCCAGCGTACGGTTAAACCATCCCGTTAGTCTGCGGGTGGTATGCTTCCGTTGTCCGATGAATAACGTTGCATTCCAAAATAAGAGTTTCGGTGACCTCGGAGAGGAGAGCGTGGCATCTGTCACTAAGGAGCTCTCGAGGTGCGCCTAGCTCAAGAATCAAGCAACGCAAATTGAAAGAGGTGACATCCCGAGCGGTATCACTCGACAAAGCGCCTGTTTCGGCGTAGTTTGTCAGGTGGTGGACCACAACTTTATTCCACCGATTGTCATCTGGTGTCAATAGAAGGAGGCCGTAGAGGTGAACGCCGACGCGATCAAGTGGCTTGTGAGAGCGTGGAAGTGGCTGCAACGCGCCAGTCGCACGCAGAGTTGTGGATTCGCGTCGCTGGCATTCAAGAGAGCACTGCCGACTTTGCGCACGAACTTGTACAGGCCACACCAGTTACAGCGATTGGCAAGGCGTTCATATGTTTTGAACACCCCGGCGTGGCGACAATATGGATGGTCGTGAAGAGTGGCACATACTAGCGATTGTAAAGTGCGTAAAACACCATTAGCCACCAGCAGCCTTCAGTAGCGTAATAGCGGCGATGAAGAAGTTGATCTCAAATGGCGAAATTAAAGCTTGATGTCGGAGGGATCGAGGTATCGAAAGGTTAGGCGTGCCGGATAGATATTCGAGAAGACATGCGATGCATGAGCGACGACGTTCTTTGGGAGCAATCGAGTTGAGATTTAGCCAAAGTACAGTCTGGACATTTGTGTTTCTGCACGTCGAATCTGGTGGTAAAGGTGAGCAGGACAGGGCATCAGGGTCAGAGTGATTGCGTCCTTAGTGGTATACGACATGAATGTCGTACTCCTGGATTCAGAGTGCCCCCAACGTGGAGAGCCAGCAAAGCTTGGTTGGTCGGTTACTAGATCGGACGAGCGGCCGTATAAGTACGGCCGGAACTTTCCAAGCGCCCACACCAGAGCCAAACACTCTTTATCTGTCACGCTGTGAATTGCTTCGGTATTTGTCAAAGTGCGGCTAACGTAGGCGACAACGTATTTCGAATAGCCGGGATTTAGTTGAGTGAGGACAGCGCCTAGCACAATACCGCGGCGTCGGTGTGCGATTCCCTAGGAGCTGTCTGGTCCAATTGACGAAGAGTAGGTGGGGAGATGAACAGATGACACAGAGTTGTGAAGGCAACGTCACATTCAGGAGACCAGGAGCAGAGGTTAACGTCACTTTGAAAGAGCTGGGTTAATAGTGATATGATGGATGCGAAATCGGGAACAATGCGCCGGAAATAGGAACATAGACCTACAAACCTCCAAAGTTATTTCATGGTCATCGGCTTGGTAAGTTCTGTGACTGCTCGAAGTTTTGCTGGGTCAGGTAATACCCCTTGCTTGAACACGATGTGGCCTAGGATCACGAGCTCCCATCCAACAAAGCGACATTTTTTTAGGTTAAGCTGGAGGCCAAACTTGGCACGACAATTCAAAACGTGCCTGAGGTGAAGCAGGTGCGTAGAAAAGTCATGCGAGAAAACCACGACATTGTCGAGATAACAGAGGCATATATTTCCACTTAACGTTACGTAGCGTATTATCCATAAGTCGTTCAAACCTGGATGGTGTGTTACAAAGCACAAAGGGCATGACGTTAAACTTTTAGAGTCCTTCAAGTGTAATAAATGCAGTTTTTTTGGCGATTGGCTTCAGCTATTGGGACTTGCCAGTAGCTTGACCACAAGTCTAGCGACGAGAAGAATTCCGCTCCATGAACGGTGTCATTGACGTCATCAAAGGATAGACGACTTTGTGGGTTATCCTATTCCAACGACGATAGTCAACGCAAAACCAAATAGATCCGTCGTTCTTACGCACCAGGACGGCAGGAGACGCCCAGGGACTGTGGGATGGTCGATTGATGTCTCTGCAAAACATATCCTTGACCTTGTCGTTTATGACGCAGTGCTTTTCAGTGGAGACACGGTACAATCTTTGACGAAGTGTCTGGGGTAGGCGGGTGTGAACATGATGTTTGACTTGTGACGAGCAGCCCAGTTGAGGTTGCGCATCGAAGCGATTCCCGAACTCATGCAGAAGATCAAGTAGTTGGGCTTGTTCGGTGGGAGTGAGGGTGTCGGTGATGGCGCTAGAAAACATAGCCTTGGACGACTCCCCGAGTACCAACAGTGCTTTTGGGTAGTCGCAGTAGTCATCCGGGACATCAACCAAAGACGAAGGGTCGAGATCCTGCACGTGGCCGAGACATTTCCCGCAAGCAAAGTGACAGGTGCGGAAAGTGGATGGGGCAGGAACATACTGCTGCTTTCGGCGGCAATATCAATCGTTGCGAAATGTAGCGGCAAAGCTCGACGACTCGTGAAGACATCGAAAGGCATCAAAAAGACTCTAGCGTCAGTGTAGACGTTGCATGAAACGAGAACAAGTGCGAAATTTTCAGGTGAAATGCCTGTATCTTCACTGACGAGCAACTTCTGTGGCTGATGAAAAGCGTCAAGTAATGAGACGTCACACAAGGGTGAAAGCTCAACTTCAGCGCGAGAGATGTCAATAACGGCATCGTGGCGGGATAGGAAGTCCCACCTGAGGATGACTTCATGCGAACAGACAGCAAGGACAATCAACTACATGATGTAAATAATGCCTTTTATGAACACAATTGCAGGGCAAGCTCTTGCAGGGCAAAAAAGGCGACCCTTGCTGTACGCTTGCAGCATGGAACGACAGTCCCAAAAGTGGTGTCCTGACTTTGCATTATAAACGACAGAGATTAGCTGCTATAACAGAAACAGCGGTGCCGGTGTACACATTATTACGCTTGTACCAGTCACACATCTTCATCATCTCTTCACGTGAAGCTATACCAAGTTTGGTATATGTGAAGCCAGCGAAACGGCCGTGAGCGCATCATGAGCGTGGCATGTATTCTTGCTACATGACACATATCTCATAACTATCATGTTTGCACCAGTCACATACCTTGGTCATTTATTCACGTCCAGTAATAGTAAATATGGTATAGGCGAAGCTAGCGAAACAGCCGCAAGCGCATCATGAGTGTGGCATGTAGTCATGTCGTTACATGACACGCATGTCATGATTTTTGAGCTAAGAACTGTCGTTTGTGTTCGCTATGCAGTCATGTCATTTCACACCAGTTCTGCAACATGTCATATTAACAAAATCACCACAAGAGCAGCAAGATCAAGGAATATAAGTCATGATATTCATGACAAATATGTCATGATTTTCATGTAATGACTTGTCTTTTAGGTTCGTCATGCGGTCATGTCGTGTCATACGAAGTTTGGTATCGATGCCATTACCAGAACGGCCAGGAAAGCTAACAGTCGTAAGCAGCTATATAGATAGATAGATAGATAGATAGATAGATAGATAGATAGATAGATAGATAGATAGATAGATAGATAGATAGATAGATAGATAGATAGATAGATAGATAGATAGATACGCTCAATGTCGCTGAAGTTCGCTATAGAAAGCCTCGCATTTAAAAGGCATCGCACCGCAACAATATTTAAAGATTTTAGATAAAGGGAATCAGCGTGCTACCCGCGGCGTTCATTTTACTTTGGCAGAACGCAGCTTAAGATGTGTACGAACATTTATTACGACAACAATCAATTGATTGATTGATTGATTGATTTGTGGGGTTTAACGTCCCAAAACCACCATATGATCATGAGAGACGCCGTAGTGGAGGGCTCCGGAAATTTTGACCACCTGGGGTTCTTTAACGTGCACCCAAATCTGAGCACACGGGCCTCGACATTTCCGCCTCCATCGGAAATGCAGCCGCCGCAGCCGGGATTTGAACCCGCGACCTGCGGGTCAGCAGCCGAGTACCTTAGCCACTAGACCACCGCGGCGGGGCTACGACAACAATCAAAGAAAACAAAACAATTACCTTTCCATTGAGGGCGTTGTCGAAGTGAATAGTAGCTGACTGTTTCGTGCGTCGGTTTTCCTTTCGCCAGCTGAATTAGCCAAATTGCCTGACTCCGTGGTGATCACCAGGGACCATCTTTTCCGAAATTTCGAAGTGGCTGTACTATTGGTGTGGAAGAACTTTGATTCGTCCATTGCACTCGACATCTACTTTCACTGGCTAAAAAGATAAGTGATTAAATTTTATATTTACTGTCACAAATAATGTTTTTACAAACATAAGAATGCCTTCTAGCAAAGTGAAATAATACCACAGTTAGGTTTAGATGGCTCCTTTCTGTGATTGTTTAAATATAATAAACACTTTTCATGAAACACCTCTCATACTGAAATAACGAAGTGTGTTCGCTGTTTGGTTTTCTTTTTTTGAGAGGTTTAACAACCCTAAGCGACCTAGGTTATGAAAAGTGCCGTGGTTGAGGGCTTCGGCTAAGTTAGACCACTTGAAAACGAAAAATGCACACAAGACGTCTACTATTTCGTTCCATTGGTATGCTACACGTAATTCAAGAAGCTTATAATTGAAGTTCCCCCATTACACGAAGTGAAAGATTTTCTTGCATACAGTAAGGAAAGGTTTGCCAGGTGGTACGGGTGCAACAGAGTGGACACTGCTAACGTTATATATAGTATTTAGGATATGCACCCTTGTATTCAGAAAAAAAGTTTGAGTATTCACATAAGCTCACATGCTCGCCACGCCTTTTTCCGCATGGGTGCTCCGTACACTAGTCAACGCGACTACTGAGTCGATGCCATTACCAGAACGGCCAGGAAAGCTAACAGTCGTAAGCAGCTATATAGATAGATAGATAGATAGATAGATAGATAGATAGATAGATAGATAGATAGATAGATAGATAGATAGATAGATAGATAGATAGATAGATACGATCAAAGTCGCCGAAGTTCGCTAAGAGCTGCTTCGCATATGAAGTTATTATGGAGGGTAGATAATTGGACGAGTAGGACTTCATAGTCCAAACGTGAGTCACGATTTTGTCACCTGTATCTTTGAGCACTTCCCGACTGACAGTGACACATACCCGAGGGTGGGTATGTGCCACTAGTATGCGGGTATGTGCCAAAGGTAATTGAAACTTAGATTTACCCAGGAACGGCGAAAACAAAAGTGAGGTTCTTTAGCGCATTAGTATTAAAAAAAAAGTTGACATCTACTGCTTTATATGCGAAGCATTTCTTAGCGAATTTAGGCAACTTTGAGCGTATCTATCTATCTATCTATCTATCTATCTATCTATCTATCTATCTATCTATCTAGCTGCTTACATTTGGCTGATCTCGTGGTCACCCTCTTAATTTGGCGTCAACCAAAATTATCAAGGCAGGGTAAGGTGGTTGCACGAATATGACGCGCTGGTCGAAACATAATGTCACAATCCCGACGCGTACGTAAGACAGTGGCACATTCCCACCAGACAGTGGCACATACCCACTGGCAGGTATGTGCCGCTGGTATGCGGGTATGTGCCACAGGTAATTGACATTATTATTTACCCAGGAACGAAGAGAACACACATGGGCAATTTGAACGTGTGAGCGTTAAGCGATACCCGATATCAAGAGCGTCGACTCAACAAAGGCATAGAATAAATGTCAGTGTTAAGTAAGTCTGAAGATAGGCAGATTCCCAGGCACGTGGAATCTGCAGAAGTTTTTTCCCTTAACGCTGACGGGTTCAAATAACCCATGTCTGTTCTCGCCGTTTGCCCCACAACACTTACACGTGCCAGGCTATGATACAGAAGTGCTCAAACTGGAATGGATCACGTGATGCTTTCTCAAAGAACTGTCGTTTAATTCGAAGGAAGCTAAGAATACTGAACAAAAGGGCCAGAGATGACCTTTCACGCCTAGAAGCAGCTGCATCCATTACGCGAAGATGATCGCGCTGCCGGTGCTGCACCAAAGCTTCGAAAACCTTGTCGCCTCGCGAAGCACTTCCCAAACCACCTCCACCTTTTCACTCCGGCCAAGTGGTGCCGGTTCTAAAAACAAAAGCGTTTCTGCTAGAAGTGGAGCTCACACGTCATTCTTACTAACCAGTTCGAACGCAGCCGTCTCAAAGGACAGTGACGCATCTACGAGCAATGCAGTTGACGTTTGGCCGAACTCTCAAAGATGCATGTTCCTGATGAGAGGCATGAGACTTCTACAGCAAAGGACACCTCATCGGTACGTCATCCCCTGATGGTCGAAGGCGAAAATTATGTGCATGGTCAGCCCTATTGTGAGGGCTATGCGTATGCTGCTAAGCAAGATGCAGACACCGACAGCTCGAAGCGAC
Organism: Rhipicephalus microplus; assembly: GCF_043290135.1. Lineage (NCBI taxonomy): Eukaryota > Metazoa > Arthropoda > Arachnida > Ixodida > Ixodidae > Rhipicephalus > Rhipicephalus microplus. The sequence goes on from NC_134705.1 coordinate 136,104,752, forward strand.
TTGTAGCCGATTGACACCATCAGTCCAGTTCTTGCAAGCCTTCAGACGGCTTCTGGTTGAGAAGCAGTCAGCACCACAATGGCTTCATCATAGACAAGATTTTGAGGGCGTGGGAACATACATATACAAGCTACGTAATGCAACGAATGTGCTCATTTCATTAAGACATGGGGGTGACTCATCATCTGTGATGATAGGCTGAGCACTGCAGTCAAACTGGTGGCCTCAGTGACATTGCTCTCTTTCTCTCTTTCTCTAACATTCTTTCTCATCCTAATCAGCGCACAAAAACGACACAAAACACAATGAAGAGCACGGCACAAGCGCTGACTTTCAATCGTTCTTGCAGAGGCTGAGATTTTGTATCTACAGCATATTTGATATCAAGCTTGGGAGGAGGGGAGATCAATGGATTTCTTATGCCTTTAGGAGCCCTCATTTCATGCACAGTCTTGTGTTTGCTGTGCTTTTTATAAGATGATTGTGGTGAGTATGTTCCAACGAGCCCAACTTGATATTTTAACAATTATTTGCCTTGCCCCTTTACCCAGTGCAAGATGGCTTACTGGGCTCAGCCGTGGTTAACCTCCTAGTCTTTCTTTATTCTTTATTCTCTCTCTAACATCGGCAGCATTGACCCCAGTGATTGCATACAGTAAATATTATGGTCTAGGCAGGAATCAAGCCCAAGCATTCTGCGCGACGATCAAGTATTCTACTACAGAGCCACGCGAGGTCTCAGAACTACTTTTCAAAATAATCCTGAAATTTATAAAACGTCAATAGTGCTTGCACTCCTGGCTCTAAAATTTTATAAATTGATTTACTCATATGATGCAGCCGTCATATCGTGTTAAACTTTAGTAAGGTGCCATGCGCAGCAGTTCATTTATGTAGAACTGTCTCGGGCTACTATTTTCGGGAGCACGATCGCTTCATAAATGCTTATCGCTTCTGCTGTTGGTAATGCTTATGGTGCTGTTGGCATTGCTGCGCAAGTGCAAACAACTGGTTATATAAACATCTTCAGTGGTTCAACGTCTATGCGTGTAACCTTTTTACATATATTTAGCGTTCTTTCATAACGTTTCATAATGGGAGGACGACGAACTTGAGAGTGCAGCTAACTCAAGCCTCTATCTTCTATTTTTCCTTGTTTTGTGTTATTTTCCGTCATTCTTCCGAAGACGTCGGTGGCATAAAGAAGATTTTGTCTTTACAGGGCCCTCTACAACAAGACGCGACCGCAAGAAGAATCCAATTCCGGGACTTCGCCCATGGTCCAGCCATGCAAGCGACCAGGACACACGTCCCATCCATTCCCCACACCATCTAAACGACCAGACCAACATGTTGGCGAACGTAACTGTGGCGACACCAATGAAACAACTGATAAAGACGAATCCACAACAGTGGGACTTGATGAGAAGGTAGACGATTGGTCGGATATTCAGGACAACTTGAAGATGGTAAATCACCGCAAAAGCACAACTGTGGGTATTCTGGTGAATATATTACCTGTAGAGAGCGGAAAAGACTTAAGACAGGAGAATATCCTATTGCCTTACACTCTGCGGTAATATCAGTCATTGTTGCTGAGCCAGTTCCGAGTTATTTTAGTGCGCATGGTTCGCTACTGCTTGACGTGGCCACTGAAAATCATGTCAATGCGCTTTTCAAGTGTGGTGAGCTGTGTGGTGTAGCAGTTAGTGCTCATCTTCCTAATGCCCACCTGCGAAACACGCGCTTAATCAGAGGTGCTCCGAAAAGGTACACAAAGGCGGATCTTCTTGAATACACGAAATTCCAAGGCGTGATTCATATCAGGAGGATTGTTAGAAGAGAAATTTCTTCTACAAATGAGTAGAAAGTTAGACTCACGGATGGGGTGGTGCTTGCGTTTACCTCGAACACAGAGTGACCTCTGACTGTTAACCTTGGCTTCACTCTACATGAAACCACTGAATACACGAAGCCACCAGTGAGGTGCTTAAAATGCCTACGCTTTGGTCACGTGGCGAAACTCTGCAAAGGAGAGCTGCGGTGTAAACGCTGTGGAGGTGCACATAACTTCAAAACTTGAAAGGTGGACCTTAAATGCACGAGCTGCAATAAGGCCATCCCGCCAGTTATAGTGGGTGCCCATTGCGAGTGAGTGCGCTGCATAGACGCCAAGCCTTTCTTACGGGGCCTAAACAAACTAAATCAAATACTGCCTGGTGAATTGCTAATCACCTGAGAATTCTTTTCATTGATGAAAGACAGAATATCAACTAGTCCAAAAAATGTACGTGAGGTACAATCAGAAGAACGCTTCTTGAAAACACCGGGCTACGCGAGTCAAGCAAAACAAGGAGCCCTGCCAACTGAGTCTACTCAGAACATATCTACGGAAGCTACCTATGCTAGAGTACTGAGACAAGAATACGAGCGGAAGACAAAGGGAAATGAGAAAAATATCAATGACACTGCGCAGATTGTTCGTGTTCTGTTCGCCACTCTACACTCTCACCTAGGGACGATGCCACCAGGTACTGCGAAAACCATGCTGCAGGCCGTGCTGTTTCTAGAATCAGCGCTGCTTGGTTGTTTCGAGTACAACTAGCACTAGGATGCCGAAGGCCAAGTCTTAGTGCACGTTAAATCGCCGAAAAGTGCCTTCCATAATGCAGTGTAATTGTGCCGGTATTTTTTTTCTCGCGTGAATGAACTACATCTGTTTTAGAGAATATCAAACTCTGATCTTGGCTGGGTCAGAGGCTGAATTACTGAGACAAAGATCAATCACTGGATACGTCACTCACAAAAACCCCACCATAAGGACTTTCCTAAATGCAAGCTCCGCTGTGTATATACGAAGAGAGATACCTTACGTAGTACTCAATGTGGTGGACTTGTACACAGATGTTATAGAAGTTTGTGTGGTCAGGGCACAGATAGGAAAACGCAGAGGCAGCATTGCATCAGCGTATGTGTTACCTCACAAAAGATTTCTATCGAAAACTTTTTAGAAGATCTGTGTCATCGTTGCCCAGCTTCGCGCATTATTTGTGGTGATTTCAGTGCGCGTCACATGTCATGGGGGGACAACGGTTCGAATGCACGTGGACGTTGTCTGGAAAATACTATTCATAAGCTAGACTTATGCATTGCGATCCATTTCAATGTAACATTCTTTAGGGCCCCAGCTTGTACAAGTATTATTTATTTGGCTTTGCATTGAAGTGATGCTCAACTCACGTGTTGCACAGCTCTGGACAGAATGGGAAATGATAATTTCCCTATATTTATTATTGTTGCTGGCTACCATTTCACGGGAGCACAATCACGCAAAATAACTAATTGGGATCGCTATCTAAAGCATTTAGATCACCAATCAGGAGCTATGTTTTAGGATATTCTGGCGAGAAAAACTGCTGCAACCACAATACTTAAGCTACCTACACGTTTTCCAGCACCATACTTGACACTCCGTAATTAGTGTGCGGCTAAAAGGAGGGAAGAGAAAAGGCTTAAGCGGAGAGGTGGCGAACCTGTTAGGAAAACTCAGTTCAACAGACTTAATGCTGTTTGTGGACATCTATGTGTAACTGGAAGAGAAGGTGAACCTCCTTACCCATTTCCACCTGGTTCTACATCTGCCATCGAAGAACCTTTCATGCTGCGCGAACTTGCGTCAGCCATAAGTTGTCTTCATCGACGCTGTGCTCCTGGACCGCATGAACTAAAAACCAAATGATCTCAAATATGCCTGCAGAAGTGAAGAGCGGGCTTCTGATGGATTTCAACTATGTTTGTGAGTCCGGAAATATACCTCAAGCCTCGAAAACGGCCTGGCTTGTGCCAGTACTGAAGCAAGGTAAATACAGGACAAAACTGGCATCATATAGACCAGTGTCACAAACTTCGTGCGTAGCGAAGCTGATGGAGAAGCTGGCTTGTGTTCGGCTGACAAGGTGGATGGAGAATCACAATGCCCTTCGAGCATGTATGACTGGGTTTCGGCAACGGTTGAGTACACAGGACAACATCTTGGACTTGGTGAGTCACATAGAACACCAACGAGCATATGGCTTTTCAACTCTGGCAATATTCTTCGACGTTTCAAAAGCATACGGCTACGTGTTTCAGGGTGCGATAATTTGGGGTCTTGCATCTACGGGAATAACAGGGCACCTTTTACGCTTTGTTCAGGCGTTTCTTAGGGATCGCTCATTGCATGTCAAGTTAGGGACAGTGCTCAGTAGCTCAAGGAAAATCACCAGAGGAGTGCCACAGGGCAGTGCCCTGTCTCTAATGTTCTTCAATGTGGCCATGACTGGTTTACCTAGTGCTATGAAGACTGTGAGCAAGGCAATTCGAATTTTCATTTTTGCCGACGACATATACATCTGGCTGTCTAGATATCAGCATAAGCGATTGGAAATGATTGGCCAAAGAGTTATACCGTCCGCACAAACCTATCTTGATTATATGAGACTAACAATATCACCTGAGAAGCCTGGACTCATTCTATTCCCAGGTATGCGAACATGAGACATAAGGATGAAAATATTACTTTCTGATGCATAAATTAAAAAGTAAGTACATGAAATTTCTTGAGTCACACTAGAGACCAGGATGAATTGGCGACAGGCAGTAGACAAGACAATATCAGCGCTGTCACTCCGTGTAAACATTCTTCGAAGGGTGGCAGGAACAAGGTGGGGGAGGCACCCAGCATGAATGATAAAGTTACACGCGACAGCACTTGTCAATCGTGTGCTTTTCCTATTGCTTCTGATCTCTACGAGTAAGTCGCAGCATGAACGGCCTTCTGCCATTACATCTTGCCTCTCAACGAGTGCTGATACAGCATTGACGACTTAACGAATCAAGCCCAGGGCGAGCACTACTCAGTCGCCTTCGACGACGCACGGCATCGTGAGTTTTCGTGGCCCTCAACACGCTTCGCCATCGTGGCATTCGTTTTCCCAAACAAACACAACTTCGACAAGACCCATCTTGGTCACATGAGGATGTCGACTGTCATGTGACGATTCCACGAATGCACAGCAAGCGTTTCACACCCACAGCAGAAATACGTTCTTTTGTACATGAGTATATTGAAGAAAATTATGCCGATCATTTGAAAGTTTTCACTGCTGGATCGGTTAACATAGTGCGCGGAGCAAGCACTGCAGCGTTTGTGATCCCGTCCCTAAAGGTGTCCTGAAGAAACTGAAGTTTTGCTGGTGGCAACAAGGCGTGCTGTTTTCGAACAGTAAGCTCACTTTGCAGCGGCTATAACATAGGTTGGTTTTAATCGATGCACTCAAAGATCACTGCGAATCCTGAAAGACCTGCATTGTATGGGTAAAAACATAAAGTTTCAGTGGATTTCATCTCATGTTGGTATAGCGGGTAATGAGGCGGCTGACAGACTTGCCCGGAGTGTTCTGGAACTTACACCAACGAAGAAGGCTGCCAAAGACAATTAGCGTATATTACGAGAAGCTATCAATAAGCAATTTATCTTTTTTCTTATGGCTGACGCCTCAAGAGCCACGTGTGACAAAAGTACTATCAAGGGAACAGGCCTGCTTGCTTCGCCTCATCTGAACGGGATCAGCGCGTACACCAGCATGTCTCTACAAGGTCAGACTACGCGACGCTCTTGTGCCCGAAGTTCAAGGAAAGTGGTGATAAGAACACAGTTTGCTTAAGTGTCGTGAGCTTAAGAAGGAACGGCAAGGTTTATTTGAGGAACAGCAACGTTTAGGCTCGCCATGTGACAGCGTGACTGATATTCTGTTTCCACGTGGTCACTCGATCTACCTTTAGGAAACCGGTGTCACGACTTTTAAAATTTTTGAATGCTACAGACTTCGCATGTGACTGGTAAAAGGTGACAATTATGTTCGGGGTATGGTGCAGCGAGTTAGAGTACCGGCACAATACTGCATATAGAATAGCACAGAGGTCATCGTCTCGTGCAGGCTCATGTCGCGCATTGCACAATTTTTAGTTTAGGAGCCTGCTTGTACTTAGTTAAATAACAAACAAAAGACACCAGCTACAATTGGCAAAGAGGAAACCGGACAGGCAATTGCCTTCAAATTACGCAAGGCTAGATCCGCCGGCTACCTACAACACCCTAACCTAACCTAACATATTCTAACCTAACATAATCGACTTCGGGAGCTGCTTCGGAAGTATAGCACAGCGACCTACGGGGAACCTATGCTGGTTACGGATGATTTCAATGCACCGCACACAATCTAGCGCTACACGCGAGAAACACCTGAAGGCAAACACTTTAGGGAAGACTCGCAAGACCTACGGCTTGAACTCATCGCGAACCCCGCGGATCCAACGTGCAGGGGCGACAGCGTGGGAGCGGACACACTGCCCTACCTTGCGTTTATCGAATGTAACCGCAGATTCTTGGTAAAACATTCAGGAGGACTTGCGGAGTGACCACTCGCTGAGACAGATTAAATTCGCACGGGTCCGAGCGTTTGTGGAGCATGCTCAAAAGGCAAAGGCCATAAACTAAAACAAATGGAGTGGGACACGCTCAAAAAGAAACGAGAAGAAGAATGCCGTGGCGACGACCCGATCACGAGCACACACCTTTTCACTCTTTACAAACACAACCCCTTGACGACATCCGGTTTCAGCCATAGTTGTGCAGAAAAGGCATCGGTGGGCAAGAAGAGCTTTCTAAATTATCCCACATAATTTCTACACTTTCTTTTCTGTATTTGGCAAATTATATTTATATAATTGTTCTTTTGAGCTAAGTGAATATTTGCCTAGAACATCACAATTGCCTTGAACATTACACAAGTTTCTTTTAATGCAAAACCTAAAGAAAGACATTTCTTCCATTTCAAAGCAACTTGAAAACTTGCTATCACTTTCGACGTTAGGGGCCAGTAAATGAGGTGACCGGACATTTTCTGGGGTGCAACGCTAGTGACCTTGAAACCGTCTATAGGCACCGTCCGCTGACCAGAGGGAGCTGCATTGCTGGCACTATCGCATCTTAAGTTAGCTGACGTGGTCTCTTAGGGGAACGCAGAAAACAAACGTGGGCTCGCGTCCCCATGTATCTTTCCTGCCATCCTCCCACTCACGCGAGCATGGAGACGCGGGGATCACGTTCCATTTTGACTGACCCCAACCAATGTTTGCGTTTTTTCCCGCAGCGCATAGCGTTCTGGCGCTGCAGTCACAGTGGAAAATTCCACTACAAGGTGCCCGTGCAGTCGAGTTTTTTCCTACTTTGCCTCAGCGAAATCGGGAACGCCTCCTTGCGCCGCTAGCCTTGATCCACGAGTGTTTTGCATTGACCTAGAAACTTGGCCGGACTTCCTTGACCAAACGCCGTAACATCACAGAGGACACGCCGAGACCAATCAATCAAAATCCGTACTATGTGGCTTCAAAAGAACGAGCAGCGATAGAACAGTAGGTAACCAAAATGCGAGGGGACGACGTAATTCAACCATCGGAAGGCATTTAGGCGTCACTTGTTCTAGTCTAGAAGGACGGCAGCCTGCGTTTGTGGAAAATCGGAAGCTGAATCAGGTGACAAAAAAAGACATGTACCCGCTTCCCCGCCTAGATGATTCGATCAAAGGGCTTCGAAATGTGCGTTACTTTACTTACGTGAATTAGAGAGCGGATATTGACAAATTGAAGTTGACCCCAGGGATCGTACAAAAACTGCGTTCGTGACACCAGACGAACTGTACGAATTTATAAGGCCTTACCATTTCTCTTGTGCTCCACACCTGCTACTTTCCGGCGTCTCATGGATACCTTGTTCTCTAGGCTTAAATGGAGGACTTGTTTAGTATACCTTGACGACACCATTGTGCTTTCAGCAACGTTTGACGAACACCTTGAACGGTTGCATCTGGTCTTGCATGCCATACGGGCCGCCGGCCTTACGCTCAAACTGGAGAAGTGCTACTTCTTCTTTGAGGAACTACAGTATCTTGGCCATGTCAACACTTACGCAGGAGGTCATCCAGATCCCGAGAAAGTTGCCGCCGTCACACAGCTTCCAACACCATAAGATAAAAAGGCAGTCAGGCGTTTTCGATGTATCTGCGCATATTGGTGGTGGTTCAATCTAGATTTCGCGCGCATTGCGTCACCTTACTCACCTGACGAGGGATGACGCTGCATTTGTTTAGGGCAAAGAACAGGAAGCTGTTTTCCATCACTTGCGGCTACGTCTAAGCACGACCCTCGTGCTTGCCCACTTCGATAAGACAGCACCTACAATGCTCCATACTGACGCAAGCAATGTTGGCCTCGAAGCTGTGCTTTTGTAGCGTCAGGAAGACAAGGAAAGGGTGATCGTTTACGCAAGCTGAACTTTGTCACGAGCAGAAGCAAATTACATGAAATCTGAATAAAAAATGCCTGTTCGCAGTTTGGGCACTTATAAAATTTTGCCCATACTTGTACGGCCGCCCATCAAGGTTATTAGTGTCCACCATTCGCTGTGTTGGTTAACAAGTCTGAAAGATTCTTCTTAACGATTAGCACGCTGGAGCCTTGAAATATAGGAGTTTGTATTAACGGTGGTCTACAAGTCGGGAAAACGACACACGGAAGCCGACTACCTGTCTCGATCACAATAGAGTCAGCTGCTTCTCCTGCTTCTCGTGATGAAGAGGCAGCCTTTCTCAGAATTCTCGGCCAGTCAACCATCGCATACCACCAGCATGACAATCCTGAGCTACTTAGCTTGAATAATTATTTTGAAGTACGAAACCAGCACGGCCCTAAAGTTTTCCCAAGACAATTACCGTCGTTCTGTTTGCGAAAAGTGCCCTTTACGAATTGAGCTTCTCGCCACACGGGTCCACACTCTAAAAAATTTTACAGCCATAAGGGTGTAATTGTTTTGTCCCATGGCCAACACCCTTTTAGAGTGTCTAGGAACACCCTAAACAATAAGGTGTTTAGAAACACCCTGAAACCGTAGGGTGTAAAGAAACGTTACACCCTACTTGATTAGGTGTTTATGAACACCCCTAAACAATGGGTGTTGGATGAAGCTACACCCATGCGAGTGGGGTGTACCCTGAAGAAAACCTCTTGAAACGATGGCAGGCATATGGATGAGAATACTTGATCAAATGAAGCGCAATTTACGGGCAACAAAAGCAGAGACACAAGTGGTGGCGCTTAGAATTATGTGTTGAGGAGAGCCGTTCGCAGCACTTTATTCCATCAAATAAGCATCACCAGTTGGCCCAAGCCTCAATTTTTCTCAGGGAGAAGCATATATGAACATTCTCTGTGGCTGACAGAGAAGAAGGAAGATACTGGTCTCACCCACTGCACTTATACCTGCATGCATGCAGCTGATAAAATAAGGTGCCTTGGTCTTGAATGAGATGTATGAGACCAGTGTATATAGCACACACACACACACACACACACACACACACACACACACACACACACACACACACACACACACACACACACACACACACACACACACACACACACACACACACACACACCACAGTACTGCAAGCAGTAACCTGTAGCGTAAGGCCCAACCGAACATAACGCCGAAGCAAAATACAATTTTAAGCCCATGTGTTAACATCTGCCTTTATTATAGAAAAACTGCAAATCTGACAAACTGGACTCTGATGGCAAGCTGCAAAGTTTTGAAATATGTCACGGGACCAAGTTTCTTTCTCTCTATACTAAAAATTCATTGTTTTTAATACAATAAATCTCCACAACTTTCAAAAACATTTGCGTTGGTCGGGCAAACGACTGAGACGTATGGCGTTTGATACAATAGAAAAACCTATACAATATAAAAAAGAACACGTAGAAGGAGTAAGCGAGTTTCTGAAGTCACATTTACAACCTATTACATCCCGAATTATAAATTTCGACATTAAAAAGAGAACATTCAACGAGGTAGTGTAATTGGGGTTGTATTAATGTAATGTCAGTGTTGGTATACTTCTAACTGCAAAACCACTCGTCACTGCTGCTTGCACAATCATCTTCAGCTGCTTAGATGACTGGTGTCTTTGAGAGAAGTGGGGCGAAGCTGTTCTTTCTGTACAGGAAATTCAATCCCGAAAACCTAAAATAAATACACAAGGAACAATGACTGAAATTTCACAAAGAGTGCAACATACAGTCTGCACCATGCATAATTAACTGCTTTCTTATGTGTAAGTATAAATTGAGTGCATAGCAAGCATATTCAGAGGCATCGGGCTCCACTGCAGTGAGAAAAGGTATAAAAGGTATGCTGAGCAATAAACACAATAAAAAGCGCGGTGTGGCAGAATCATTATACCTTTCGTGCCGTAGATATGAACCTTACTTTACCCTTTCAGCTTGCTTGCGCCGGCAAATAAAAAGGTGCTGCTCCAAGTTGATAATGTTCCATTAGCTGCATGCAACGACCAATCTAAATGAATGTCAAGTTCTATGCATAAGTATGCGTCAACACAGCGGAATGTGTTTTTCTGCAGATCTTCCATGGTACTCATTCGTTAAGTTTATTAAAAGGAATACAGTACGACGCGCAACAACATCTACATATTTTATCTGTATTGCACAAAAGCACAATGCCACTAAGCATACATGACGGTATGTGCATTGAGAAGGTATTCAGTGCAGGTAACTTTTAAAACTAGGTACTGTACAGTTGCGTATTAAAATGCGAATATTACTAGTGTTCTTGGACTGGCTCACATTGACACGATTATATAATGGAAGAGTTGGCTATTGGGTCATTCCACATCAGACATCTCAGCCATTTTGGCGACCAGCGCAAATGTATTCGAAAAAAAGATCGCCCTGATTTTACTGCAATAAAAAGGTAACTGCTAGAGTATCTCGCAAACAAATAACTTATTGGTCACGCGGCTGCCTCCTGAACTTCCCGGAATCTCGTCTGGATGTTTGTGAAAAAAAATATTTCATAAGTATCTCTTCTTCCGTGCCGAATTCGGTCTACAAGTTAAGTGAAGGGCTTGCGTAATGTGTGTGAACCTCACTAATATTATTACCATTTTTCGACCACATACGCCTCAAATAATGTAGCCGAAATGTGTTATATCTGCATTTTTCTATATCCATACGGCACTTTGAATTAATATCTGAGGAGTGAATACTTAATCCACATAAGGAGTATTTGGAGGAAAAATATTTTAGACCTTTCAAGCTGTCAAACTTCACGAGAAAAAAATCGCAAATTTCACAATATAATTGTTTTGTCTATAATGAGGCGCTACTTGCACGATGTGGTGGTTGAATTAAAATAGACTTGGTACCTCAATCGAAGCAAATAAACAGTTATATTCATGTGCAAATTTTTTTCATAGCAATTTATGTTTTGAGAAAAAAATCACATATTCACGGAGTGAATGATGATGAGTGGGGCGTAGCGTTCGTCCGTCCAGACGCACAAACGGATGGACAAACAGTCTGACACCACTATGGACGCAAAGAAAGACGGACGAACTCACGCACAGACCGAGACGTGAAAGCCCGGACGGATGGATGCACAGACGAACGAACGAAAGCACAAATGTACGAACGAACAATTCGGCCCACGAATCATCATTTTGTCCGTGTAACTGCTGTGAAAACCACTAACGCTATCTATTGCGCAACTCAGAATGTGGCTACATAATACTAGTACGACTAAAGAGGAGGGAACGACCCACGGCCTCAAAAGCTTTGCCCCTAAATGATTTTTGAAGTTCCAAGTTCCCCATTTGCCATTTGGTCATACAGCAGCCGACGCCTCGAAGTTCCCCATTGGCGTTGATGGAAAAATTCAAAAAATATTTTATTTCTTGAAATAGAAATTGTAATGATGAAACTTGTCACATACAAATAACTGTTTATTTGCTTTTGATTTAGTTAAAAGGTGATTTTAATCGAACCAGCACATGGTGTAAGTTGCGTCTCAGTACGGACAAAATGACATTTCTGTGAAATGAGTGATCTTTTCTCGTAGATGTTAACAGCTTGAGATGTCTAAAAATAATTTTTCATCAAAATACCTAATCTGTGAGGTAGGTAGTCACAGCTCAGATATTGATACAAAGTACAGTATATCAATGAGAAAATGCAAACATAACGCACTTTGGCTAAATTCTTGCAGATGCATGTGGCCGAAAATTTTTGTTAATATTGGTGAGTTTAAAACAGCTTACATAAGCCCCTTTACTTAACATGTACCAAAATTGGTATAAAAAAAGGTGCGGTTCTTGTAAAGTATTTTTTTTTCACAAAAAACACTCTGCCAAAAAACAGCAGCCTGAAAAGTTTGAAAGGCAACCACGTAATCAAAAACTTTTTTCTCTCCGAATTATTCAAGCAGTTCACTGTTTTCAGTGCATTAAATCAGCACAATTTTTTTTCAAAAACATTTGCCATAGCCGCCATATAGGCCGGGAAATGTCGAATAAAGTGACCCTGCTACCTTTACTCAATCACCATTGCATACTGCTAAATTAGGGCCATTTGTTTCAATCAAGCTGACAGGGTGAGAAAGCATAACTCCTTCCCCATGCAGCGTAGGCTGTTCAGCGGCTGTGCGTGTTGTGTTCCCAGATAGATATGCTGCCAAGTCTTACATTTTGGCTGCAACACATGCTTAGATACTGTGCAGTATGTATAACAATAAAGTGTTTTTGTGCAAAAAAAACAAATAATACGCTTCACATAGCGAAAATATCTTTAACATCTGAAGTACTTAGCGAAGTTAAACGCCAAAGCGAGGCGATGGCAATAAAACTCTAAATAACAAGAATATTTTGCAAGTTACACATGATGGAAACAATCTGAATAAAATGTGCTCGAACGTTAGCAGTTATGTTCAAACAAGCGTTTGCGCTGGTCAAGTAGGCATTTCGACCACACACACAGACTAAAGGTCTGTTAAAACAAAAGTCCAGCTTCAGTTCTCGATCCGCTACATAGACATGGCTGTCGGTAGTGTCACGCTACGTTGCGGGTGAACGAAAATACCGGTGTAGACAAATTTAACGAAATTGATTGTATTAGCAAGTAGGCAAACTTTGCAAGGCGCACCTAACGCGAAGCAATATGCTGTGTTGTCACCCGATGCCTCAACCCGAGTTATCACGGTAGTGTTACCGCACAAAACGAAAAAGAACAGAAAAAAAACGACATGTACACCACGCTCTTGTTTTCCGTTCTCGGTCTTTTTTTGCAATAAGAAAAAAAAAAGAAAGTAAATGAACTACCGACATGCCCAAGCATATGCGTCTTTCATACGGTTGATGCTTAGAGCTAACAGGCGCCGTCGCCGCACATGTAATTATTACTAAACGAAAATTGATGAGCAGCACGAGCGGGCCCCATTAAAAACGGCTGCCAACAAAGGGCACCGCAAAAATCTGTTCAATTTCTTTGCTCAACCTCAGCGGCGCACGCTCAATCTGCTTCGTACTCCAAACAATCTAAACAAACAAAAAAAACATGCCCACAATCACACTTCGCCATCATCCCCGTGAAATGTTTCAGACAAATATTCTCGCTAAGTAAACAAATGCTGATTTGTCGTCAACTAGTTGAAAACAAAACTGTTTGAAGGCATTATTCTCGTGCTCACGCACTTAACAAAGCGCTGAACGGAACAGCGTGAGAGCGGTACTCACTATTTCAATTCGAGTGCTCCACAATATGAATCCACAGGTCCAGTCTTCAGGATGGAGCACCCTCGCAATAATCAGCGCTGACAGAACACCCTGGTGAAGCACAGAGCGCAGGCACATTTCAAACTAAACACCGACTAATAAACTCTACCTATCAAGAAGCCACGCGCACCACACGCACACACACGGGAGGGTTTTTCGCCAGCGCACACAGCTACATGTAAGACCATGTCGACCCCTTTCCCACGCTGTCCACCTAGCGCGCAGCAATACCTGGCAGCCAAGGTTGTCTAGGCGACGAGACTTCATGGCATTGGCGTGCTTTCAATCCGGCTAGATGCGGTTTAACGCTAGCTCCAGCCCTCTGCTAATAGCGCGGGCACTGCTTTTTTTTTTTTTTTTTGCGGCAGCGATCTCTTGCTCGTTCTTTAACAACGCATCTGAATCGCGGTGAACTTTGGGACGGTGCAGTGCGGCCAGCACGAGCTACTAATCAGAACGCGCATTTGTAATATTCATGAGCAATGTTTAGCGCACCTTCATTGACCTAATGTAGTAAATTTCGGTAAATAAGCTAAGCTGATGCTTTTTGTTTAGCTCTATGGGTCTTTAGGGACTGCACATTCAAGGTCAAGCAGGCGACAGTTTATCAGCACTTTCATTTCGGTAAAGACATTGCAGCATTGCATGCATCGGCCGTCACACTATTCGATGAGAACATATTGTCTTGTCTTATCTTGTCGCCTAGGATATCTTGGCTCATACCCACATGGGGGATTGGCCACACTGTACCTTATAATAGATGATTATTTTACAACGCCTGCTAAAAAAAGAAACAGAAATTAGATAGGAACAATAATAATGTTTTTTTTGAAGAAACGTCAAAAACTGCAGAAGATTGCGATAAACCAGAATATATAAAACACACTAACAAGAATGAGGAAGGGGAACAAAGATTTGGATATATCTGGCAGTACCACTGGCACTAGCTGCGTTTTCGGCACTTTTCTGCGTTTTCTGCGTTCGTGCCTGCGGCTGCGTTCGTTGTTCCATCCTCAGGGTTGCGGTCAAGTAGCCGACGGTTACTTTAATTTTATTTTATTAGATCTACCTCTTGTTCCGCCACTGTTTTAGTGCATTGATAAGTGTAACTTCTTCTTATTTCAGGTCTGTTTCTTCTCCGGGCCAGAGGCCTGCCCTCTGGTCAGCCTCTGTTCCCCCTCAAGGTCTTCCTCTGGAGTTGTTTCTTCGCAATGGAACCCGTAGCGTTCCTGTCGCTTTGGTGCCGACCACCGGTGGGTTCATCCGCATGAAAAACCCCAAGACAATCCAGACGAAACTTCGTGCGATCACTCCCCACTCTCTGCTGATAACAGAGGTTCGTCAGTTTGGACACGGGGGGATACTATGCTGCTCACCAGACAACGCCTGCATCCAAGACCTTCTGAAGTGCACTACTTTTGCATCACAACCGGTGAGCTCTTTCATCCCACCTCATCTAGCTTGCTGCAAAGAATTGGTTCGGGGGGTAGACGCAAGTCTAAGCCCAGCAGAAGTCTTGGACATCTTTTCCCCAGCAGGTGTTGTTTCTGTTTACCGCTGTACCAAACAGGAAAACCAACAGAAAGTTCCCACTGAAACTGTAATTGCCACATTCGCTGGAACAGATCGCCCTTCGGAGATCAAGGCATGGCCGCTCATCTATAAGGTCGAAGCTTTGGCTCCCCGTCCGCTGAAATGTGCTAAATGTTGGCGCTTTGGACACAGTACTAAAGGTTGTCGATCGGACCTCGATGCCGCATATGCGGAGCCATATACGGGGCTGGTCATAGTACTGCTGAGTGTCAATCAGACAATAAGACATGCTGTTTGTGTAAGGCAAATCACGCTGCAGACGATCCTAACTGCCCTGCAAGATCAAAGGAACTTCAGGTGATTGAAATCATTGAAAGGAGACGATGCTCTCGTAGAGAAGCAATTGCAGAAATTCAAAGCAGGAGTCAGGGTTATGCCGGTATAGCAGCTCGTCCACCTCTTTCTATGAATGCATCACTTTCTCAGTCCATTTCTGCTATGGTAGAAAAGGCCCTAGAAAAAGTATTAGAAAAATTTTTACTCAATCTCTCCGACTCACTCAATAGTATTATGGATTCACAGATGTCGGGTGCATCTGATCGAATAACTAAGCGTATCCAACCTCCTAGTGCCTCAATTAGTAAACCTGCCGAACATCAGTCAGATGTCTCTATCGATAATGAGGCAATGCTTTCCAGTCCTAACACAACTGAGCAGGAAGGTATATCTGATTCAGAATCAATAATTAATCGGGATGTAGATATGGATGCTCGCCTTTTGAAACGCACCAGATCACCCACTAGCAAACTTAATAATTCTTTTCATCCGAAAACAAAAAAGAGTGTGAATGAACCTAGGACTAAAGCGGACTTTTTAAAAGATAGTATCTTAGATCAAGCAGTTGCTACTGCTTGCTTATCATCATAGGGTACTTTAGAGTACTTCAGTGGAACTGCCGTTCAATTCTCTCTGCAACTACAGACTTATTATACCTAATTTCTCAACAATCTCCAGACGTCATAATTTTGCAAGAAACTTGGCTGTCTGCTGATCAAAACTTCTATCTAAAAGACTATCAGTGCTTCGGACTGGACCGAGACTCACGTGGTGGAGGATTAATGTTTTTCATTTCATCCAAAATTTGCCATAAAGCACATTTAGTTTACCAACAAATATCACACGATTATGAAGTATTGGTTCTGGAAATTCACTTTCCCGGATGCGCGCCACTATCTATAGTCAACAACTACTTTCCGGCTGGAATACAAGATGAAAGAGCCCTTGACGTGACTGCGAGTTTTTGCAGAAATAGTATGCTATTTGCGAGAGACTTCAATTCTCATCACGTTTCATGGGGATTCCGCACTGATTCATCAGGAAAACGGTTGTGGGACTGGACTAACCGGAATAACCTTATTTGTTGGAACTCCAGAGTTCCGACATTCGTTCGATGTAATTCGACGTCCGTCTTAGACTTGACATTTGCTAGCTCAAGTGTGACAATATCGTCTTGGACTGTTCTTGATACTGCTACAAGTAGTGATCACTGCCCCCTGGTATTTGAAGTCAGCATTCCTTTAGTGACGGTAGATCGCCAGGTGCAAAGTTTTGTAAACTACTCTAAATTTAAAAAGAACTTACAGTCAACGCTGTCTTCCTTGCCCAATAAGGAAACAAATATGAAAGCTATGAGCCTTTGTTCCACCCTAAAGTGTACAATTAAAAAATTACAGTTCAGTATATCTTCAACAAAAGGAAAATTCATATCTGCCTGGTGGAATGCGGATTGCGCCAGAGATTATAGACGCAGCAACGCTGCATGGAAAAACTCCTCACCAACCAATGTCCGACTAATTGGAGAAATTATTTATTTGCTAAAGCTACCTTTAGGAGAACAGTTTCATTAGCGAAAGACGATTATGAAGAAAAACGGTACAGCTACTTATCCAAGAGTGGCAACAAGAAAGCTCTATTCAGATTTCTCCGTAATCGTAAAGCTATTACAGCACACGTAAATATTGACTCAGTTATTTTTTCTCCAACTGATTTGGAAAATACATTAACGGAAATTGCAATAGAATTGGAGAAGAGATTTACATCACAAATCAAAATAAAGTGTGCAAAACCGTCACTAGGAAATGATCTTATTGAAGTAAGTAGGGATGAACTTGCGCACGTCGTTCGTATTCTGCCAAACACAGGTCCTGGACCAGATGGCGTCACTTCGGAAATGTTAAAAATATAATTCAACATCTCTCCTGAAGACCTCCTTAACGTTGTCAACTATTCACTTGAAAATAGTTGGATACCTCCTGACTGGAGACTTGCAAAAATAATACCGCTTCTTAAAAAACAGGGACTAGGAATGCAGATAGATAAGACTAGGCCAATCGCTTTAACATCACACGTAGTTAAGTTAATAGAAAGAATACTTTACATTAGAGTTACGAAGTTCATAACAGATAATGCGATACTCAGTGCGTGCCAGATTGGATTTAGACCAGGTTACTCTATATGGTGGGCGCATGTTGATTTAGAGGCTCGTATAAAGCTTGCTCGGCACAGACGACAATATGCGGCCCTAGTAATCCTTGATTTAGCCAAGGCATATGACAGTGTTGAACATGCTATTCTTATCAATGTCCTAAAAGAGCTTACGTTCCCGCAGTACATAACAAATTGGATATACGAATTTTTAAAAGACAGAAAATTTTATTGCTTCCAACGAGGTATTTCCACGCCGAAGTATAGCCAAACGAGAGGTGTTCCTCAAGGCTCTGTTCTATCGCCTGTGCTATTTAACATTTTGTTAAGTTCAATACCACAGAGTGATAAGGTACACGTATATGTATATGCAGATGATATCGCGTTCTTTGCATCTGACAACGATATTTATTCACTACATTCGACTTTACAGTGTTATTTGGCAACAATGGAAACCTGGTTTCAGAAAATTCATATGAACCTGAACGTAACTAAAAGTGCTATAATAGTTTTTCCGTTGGACGCACCAGTTACTATTTCTCTTCAGTACCATCAAGAAATAATACCCCAGGTTAATTGTATTGAATATCTGGGTGTACTGTACGATCAAAAACTGAGCTGGCGTGACCACATTGAATAGATTAAAATTAAGGCTACACGCGCTGTTGGAATCATAAGTAGGCTTGGCCGCCTCCATTCCGGTCTTCGCAGAGATACGATGATCATGATTTATCGCATGTACGTTCGTCCGATTCTTGAATTTGGATGTGTACTATTCTCTGGTGGACCAGCATACAAAATAAACCCCCTCATTCTCTTAAAGCGGGAAGCCCTACGTAGTTGTTTAGGTGTGCCAAAATTCACAGCTAACAATGTTTTGTATCAAGAAGCTCGGATACCCACCCTTGCTTGCAGATTTCGTATTTCAACAGTAAACACCTATTTAAAATTTTCTGAATCCACTTTAAGAAGGCGACAATTTGTATTCTTTGCCGAGTCTGGTGTCTTTTTCAATGAGCATTAGTCCCGTGTATATAAACCCCAAGTGCTATTTGTTCAAACACTTCTAGATGCTTTAAATGTTAATATATTCGAGATCACACCATCTGTCAAACCAATCGGCCAAGTGCAAATAGAATTTGACGATATCTTCCCCATGAACGCTAAACACTTGCCCTCTAAATATTTGATTGGTTTATTAGAACAACACCTGTCTCAATTAGGTACTAATACAGTAATTGCAACGAATGCATCTATGAGTGGCGAGAAGGCAGGTGTGGGTATTTTTTCTCTCTCATTATTCTGGTCATTTTCATTACGCCTCCCAGATTATACACCAATATTTGAAGCGGAATTAACGGCCGTTATACTAGCTATTCGTAAACTTCCTGCGACTCATTCGACAGCTGTGATAGTGAGTGACTCGTATTCCGTGTGTTCACGGAAAGGAACAAGCAAGCAAGCAAGTGTATCCTTCCGGTTGCCTGAATCAATTTATGTAGCTCTGACAGAATAGCACTGCGGCCCACACCCAACTGAATGGCTCCAAACGATAATAGGGTGGATGTATTGACTGGCAATCGGAGCATACCAATCGGTCTTTCAAGAATTATTCATCGCAGTGAGGCGAAGTGGTGGCATAAGAGAAGAAAGTGATCTATTGTTTCTGGTTCATTGCAAACTGCACATAGGTTAGTTAATGAAAATCCTGATTTGTTGAGATAAAAATTTAACCGAGGAAATCTACAGCGAAAGCTTGTGAGGGTCACCTCACATTGACGGGAAAGGCATTTTGCGGTGTTCCATGTGAATTGCAAGTGCCCAAATTCTTCAGATTGTAGGAGAGACGTTTCGTTGAGTTTTAAGATTAACAGGCGTTTGAATCGTTCGGCAGTAATAAAAGAAAACTGTGGGGCTACTAGCACCACTGGGAATTTAAAGATGGCGAAGCGAGCGAATCAGCAATTTCATTTACTACAATTCCAGCATGCCCGGGGAACCAAATAAACCAAATTTCTGATAGGCTATGCGGTACGAGAGACCAAAATATCCTGAGAAGAAGAGACTGCTTTGCGGACGTTAGATGAACATATTGCAGTGCGTACTGCTAGGAAGGCGAAGACGACAGCGCTTTTTTTTTCTGACATTTCGCCAAATTATTTTCACAGACAAAACACGGTAATCATATTCCGCTAATCTAGAAAATCTATAGGTATTTACTTGCATTAACCACCGGCTTCTTGACCGATCCCCCTTAGTGGGTGAGAGCCACAAAAGAAAGGAACAAGCAAGCAAGCAAGCAAGCAAGCAAGCGCATACGCACATCTGCACGCTTTTATATGCCGCAAGCAATAACAAGAAGAGAAACGCTCTGGCGCGCAGTAAATAAAAATACTGACCTGCTGCTACTTTCTCAACCTGTTAACTACTACTTCTGTCTTCACGTTGTGGCAATACATTTGTACTTAGCTTGCAGTCCTTGGAACAAGACCACAGCTGAAAATATTTCATCAATGTTGTTTTCTCACTACCTACAAAGTCAAGGCTTTGACCGAAGCACGTCTGCTGGTGAAGTTATATAAATTAAAAGAAGGGGATCCACGAAAAAACGAACAGAGAGAAAAAGAGACAGAGAACTAGAGAATGCGTTTCGGCTCCCCTGAGGAGAGCTTTGTTCGCAGTTTAGTTCACATGGCTCTCGTCATTGTGAGCAAGGCTGCGTCAAGGTCACCAAAATGTCTTTATTCTGCATTTTGCTTTATGGTCGGTGTCCTCGTCCTAATTTCCATGACGCACTCTTAACCCTTTGGGCCCTGGTGTCCTCAAACGAGGACAAGTCCTAAAAAGGTGTTTCTGGCGCTTTTAACAAGAAAAACGAAACTGAAACCGAAATTGTATCGCTCGCAAAACATCTCCAGTGGCATTGACATCAGTTCTCGCGCCCTCACGTTCGTCAGAGCAGCAGCGAGAAACAACCAAGATGGAAGACGACGAACGGGGCGCTGGGCCAAGTAAGTGCGGATATTTGTATTTTTTTTACCCGTAAACCACTGTTGCTGTCGCGATAAGAATTTAGCACAAAGTTTTTTACTTTATATAGAAGATGTAATCACCCAAGACATTCTCGGCAAATGCGTATTTCAGGGATCGCGTGCATAAGAGCATTTGTCCTTCTTTGAGTACACGAGGGCTCGGTGGTTGCCACGTTTCGCAGGTGATGGTGTGGCGTCTCGTGGCCGTACAGCTGCTTTTGCTTATTTTTCAGATGCCGGAGTGAAACCTCAATTCTTCTACTCAGCAACGAGAGCCCGTAGGCCCCGATTCATGCCGCTCGAAGACGTGGATGAAATGTTCGCTCAGTTGGACAATGGCAACCTATCGAATGTCGGCGATACTGAAGATGAGGAAGACGATGACTTCATTTTTGAAGAGACTGGGAGCAATGACGGCGTCCTTAAAACGCGGGAAGCGTCAGACGAGTCGGACGAGTCAGACAAGGAACAGGCATGTCAAGAAACATCGTGGTGCCTGAAAGCTTTTCAGAAGCCGTCAGCCGATTTCAGGGGAGTTTGCGATGAAAATGAACCTCTTCAAGGTGAGCTGCCAACGCCATACGAATATTTCTCACGTTACGTGCCCAAGAGCGTTTTTGTTGAACTGGCTGACAAAACGAACATGTATTCCATTATCAAAGAAGGCAAATCGGTCCTAACAAATGAAGAAGAAATAAGGAAACTTGGGTCTCTGCATTTGCTGATGGGCGTTGTCAAATACCCCCGTCTACGTTTATACTGGAAGCCTGTTCTGAAAACAGAAATGTGTTATGGCGGATATGTCAAGGAACCACTTTGAAAAACTGCGCAACTGCCTCCACATTGTCGACGTGACCAAAGAGAATAATTCCAGTGACCACCTTTGGAAAGTGAGACCGCTGCTGCTTTACTTCAAACAAAGGTGCCACAATATTACGTTGGAGGAACGATTATGCATCATATCATTCAACCATTACCATTAGCATTAGCAGACCATTAGCAGCATTACCATACCATTAACAGATCATACCATTCAAAGGTAAACTCGACGTAAAACAATACGTCAAGGGTAAACCAAAGCCTTGGGGCGTCAAGGTGTATATGTTGTGCGGAGCTTCCCGCATCATATACGATTTTCTTATTTACCAAGGTTCAACGACATGCCTGAATCCAGACCAAAAGAAGGAATTTGGCGTCACGGGTGCTTTGGTCCTTCACTTCACGTCAAGGATTCCGGATGGACTTGGGCACAAAATGTTTTTTGACAATTTCTTTACATCTTTGCCTGTGATTCGAGAACTCGACAAGAAGAAGATATATGCTGCCGGCACTATACGCATCAACAGGATGCAAAAGTGTCCACTGAAATCGGAGAAAGAATTAAAAAAAGCTGGAAGAGGCTCCCATGACACTTTAGTAAGCAGTGATGGAAAGATTGCCATAACGCGGTGGTTGGATACCCGCGCGGTGAACATGGCATCCAACTTCCTAGCTATTGAAAAAGAAGATTGTGTCTCCCGATGGAGTAAGACAGATGGTGCTTTCATTGAAGTGAAACGGCCTGCTGTAGTGCAAGAATACAATCAGACCATGGAAGGAGTTGACAAGACCGACTTTCTTGTGTCACTAAACTGCACCAACATTCGTTTTAGAAAATGGACACTTCGCGGTATTGCACACTTCATGAACTTGGCTGTGACGAACTCCTGGCTGGAATATCGACGCGATGCTGAGCAACAAGGACTACGCGTGAACGATCAGATGGACCTTCTAGATTTCACGCTGCAAGTTATGGATGTCCTATCAAAAGCTGGTGTGGCTGTTGCGTCGCGAAAGCATGGGAGACCGTCTTCTTCCCCGACGCAGCCATTGAAAAAGCTTCAGTGTGGCAATCTAAGGCCAGTGGAAGATGTCAGGTGTGACCAAACCGGTCACTGGCCTGTTGCGAAAGAAGAACAACAGCGCTGCATCCTGGAAGGCTGCAAGGGCAAGCCAAGAATCAAGTGTGAAAAGTGCAATGCCCACCTCTGCCTCATAAATGGGAGAAACTGCTTCAAAGAATTTCATGTCCGTCACTGAACATTACACGCGTTGCTAGAAACTATTTTACTGCACCAAAGTAGGTGTATAAAATGGAAAATGAACCGTTACACTAACATTCACTTCTGCCTCGACTGCACCCATTGGGCCCTGATGTCCTCATTTGAGGACATGGTTCTAAACTTAAAGTTAAGCTGACCGCGCAATTTTTTTAAATAAACACCACTGTTTTATGGTGTAAAGAAGCAGAATATCACACCGAAAAAATTGCAGGTGTGACGAAAAAATTCCAGGGCCACATGAAGGGGAACATTCACTACAGTATTTGAATGAAACGTGCCTGCTAAAAATACATGACGTCAATGTTCGTTTTTAAGGGACCTGGTGGCCTGCTGACGTGGTGGTTATGGCTAAACAACTGTGCTGTTGTTGTTGCTTTGCAGGTGGTGGACGCTTTATCTCCAGCTTTAAAAGCTTCGATCTTATGAGGGACGGGGGGGAGGGGGGAGTGTTCTATGCATGGCTACACCAATGTGCACCACATTACCTTGTTAAGGCAAATCAGTGCCCTTTGTGAGTGTTGACTAATCACGCAAATGACACAAATGAAAGAAACAGGTACAGGAAAATTGACCCTTACTCTATTGAACAAGCGTCGCTCCTATTGTATCTTCCATCTTATGGTATATTGCGTGCTTTATCGATGAAAACTGCGTTTCGCTCACATTACTTTCTGCTTCGATTTATTACTAGACTCGCAAGCAGCCAGTAGAGGGAGCCCTGCTTGTATCAAGATGGTTAACGTATACTAACAGTATAAGCAAAATGGCCCGTAAATTGCGTGCATTTGAAGGCACGTGTGCTCAGATTTAGGTGCACTTTAAAGAAATCCAGGTGATCTAAATTTCCGGCGCCCTCCACTACATCGTCTCTCATAATCGTGGTGGTTTTGGGTCGTTAAACTCCACATATCAATCAATTATTTGTAGCCTTGTTTAATACACCCCCGATTTAAGAGTGTACATAGGGTGTTTTGAGAGTTTTTTAATTACGAACTCCACACATTTTAAAGATGGAGCGTAAAAGGGGTGTTCATATGGGTGATTTTATAGCGTACTCCCGTTTTACATCTTTTCGGGTGTAAAAATTTTAGAGTGTGTGCACCTACCTGCTTGTCGTTACTACTGATCTTCGTTCTGAGATAATTCAAGCGTGCCAAAAAGAGGTCACATCTGGACATTTAGGCTACACGCTCACACTGGGCAGAGTTCGGGAGGGGTATTACGGGCCTAAACTCACGACTGCCATGAAACATCATGTTCGAACCTGCCTTAATGGCCAGTGGCGCAAGTTACCTCCGAGAAAGCAGCCGGTTTGTTACAATTAGTGCAGATCTCACCAAAGCCATTTTACCATGTCGGAACAAGCCTTTTGGGTGCATTTCCTACCTTTAGGGCTGGTAACCGCTTGGTTATAGTGGCGACGGACTACCTTACTTGTTACGCCGAGAGAAAAGCCATCCAGAGAAGCACAGCAGAGGAGGTGGCCCGATTCTTCGAAGAGAACGTTGTGCTGAGACACGGTGTGCCGTTGATGGTTATAACAGATCCCGGAACCACATTCACAGCCGTGCTTTGAGATCGTGTGTTTGTGCTGAGCCCTACTATTCATCGTAAGTCGACAGCCTGCCATCCACAAACGAACGGGTTGACGGAGCGGCTCAACAAAGCCCTTGAAGACATGCTTTCGTTGTATGTGGACATCGAGCACAAAAATTGGGACGTGACTCTACATTACATAACTGTTTGCATATGTCACTGCTAAACAAGAAACCACACGGATGACCCCAATCAGCCTTGTTCATGGACGAGAAAAAAGGGTGATATTGGATGCGATGCTGCCCCAAGAATGCGATGACAAGAATGCGATGACAATAAAACGAGTGCCAACTCGTTCCTTCAACGCGCAGAGGAAGCCAGGCAGCCCGCACGTCTGCGAAAACAACACCAGCAAAAGTACGATACAGGTTGCTATATTCTACTTTTTACACCTGTAACGTACGAAACTCGGGACAGGGTATGGGTGTAAACGCCTGTACAAAGACGGGGTCTATCCGAAAAGCTGCCCATGGGATACTTCGGACCTTATCGAGTGCTGCGACAACTAAGTGGCGTTACCTACGAGGTCATCCCAGATAGCCCAAACTGTAGAAGGCGTCGAGCACTGACCTGAACTTGTGCACGTGTGGCGCATTAAACCGAACGTCAGCGAGGGACTCTGTCAAGGACCGCCGGTCGTACAATGTGACTTCATGCGCGAATGATGGGCTCGGCTATATCTTCGGGGCGATGCTCTTATATGGCAGGCAAGTGCCGCGCTCGAAATGGGCAGACAACGAAGACTATGCGCGTCAACAGTCTCGTGAAAAGGAACATCGGCAGGACAAGACGACGGGTTTGTTTTTGTAGTTTCTCTTGGCTGTTGCATAAAACACACAGTCAGCTTTTGGACTAAACGTCTCAGTGTTCTGCTTACGGTGAACTGCGACAATATTGAAAAGACCGTCGAACATGAATTGATAATTAAACAAGTTAATGCATTGGGCCTAGCCCGGATAATGCAAAACTACATCCGTGGTTTTTACGCAACCAGGTTCACATGCGTCGTCAACGTGAACCAAGAATCGAAAAATTTTAAAATGGGCTTGTCGAACACGTGAGAAGCTACATAATTTCACCGCTACTTTTTCATCAGGTGCTACTGGGTACATTCTGATTTCAAGACCATTTTCTTGATATCTTTTGAGATATTTTGAATCTATATACGGTATTATGTTCTTCCTGGAATAACTGTCTAGGTGTGTATTGTTATTGGTCCCACCACGACGCTGTAAAAATATCTTCTAAGCCAAGCCATCCAGTATAACCTTAAGGTGACCAGCGGAACCCAGCCTGGTAATTTTTTAGGGGCGAATCTTCTTAACGCGGCACCCGTTTGTCCCTCGTCGCAGTACGTATCATGTCCTACGCTTTGACCTGCAAGGTAGTGCAGGTGGAAGATTTCTGCTATGCGTTGTTGAACAATAAAAAGTTCGCAGCGTACGCGTTAACTAAAAGCCGAATAGTCCTGTCTCTCATTCCCCATTAGCAGCCATTGGCATGTACATTGAGCACTGTCTGACAAGAAAGGGTTGCTACGTCATACTAGCTGGGCGTAACATCCTTAGTTTTAGAAAGGTTTAGCGAGCGTTGGGCCGCAGTGCTATGAATACCGTGAACTAGTATATACCATGAACTCGAGGTGGTTGAAGCTGTGAAGTAGACACGAAGCGCAAGCTGTAAGACAGAGTGCGTGTGCCACCTCTCGTTTTAGTCTTTGGAATATCCGCTAGATGTTGGTGCTTCTATATGCGGAATATATGATGAAAAGGTGCGAGATGATGGTACTTGGAGTGTTGACTAGATGGACGAACGGACACACAGACAGATGTATGGACAGACGCACGGACGGCTGCACGCATGGATGGACGCATGGACGGACGCAGGGGTGAATGCATGGACGAGCGCAGGGAGTGACGCACGGATGGATGTGCGGACGCACGAACAGACGCACGCACGGATGGGTGAATGCACGTATGGACGGTCACACAGATGGACGCATGGACGGAGGGAAGCAGGAAAGAATGGACGGATGGATGCTTCACCCCGCTCTCCATCATTCACCCCGCGGTTATGCTGCCATTTTTTCCTCAATCCTAACAGCACGTAGTGGAGGTGTGACTTAGTGAGTGAATTATGGAGCGGTGTTAGGAAAAGTGCGACTTAAGAGCGTTAAGTGGCTTCACCTGAATGAGCGGAGTTATTGCACAAGTGGGTCAGAAGTTCCAACACGGTCGTAAAGCAATAATAGCTTTTATGTAGCTTCCGATAAAGTTAACCTGAGGTGTGCTATATAGCCCCTTTTGGCTTTGCTTGAACGTGACTTCATTTTGATTTTACAAAGGTCTTGTTTATAGAACGAGGGCTCTTTTCAAGACAAAACATACAATACAGCAATCTCAGCCTTTTATCTGCAAGTCTCATGCACTCATTAAACCGTAAAGCCGCGTTATAGTACACTGGGTTATATATTTTGAATCATAGAAAGGCATGCATACTATTATTGAGGCGCGGGTTTATTGGCAATGAGGTCAATGACGCTGCTGACCGAAGACCAGGGATAGTCCGTCACTGCCGATCAGCCAAAACCGCCCTTGCCGATCCCTGTTCCTCTTCGTAATTTGTCCGGCTTTTCTAGCGCTGCGTCCCATTTCCATCGGGGCCAGACGAAGCACTCGGAGCAAGTCGGGGGCTCATTAAGTGCAGGACTCTAGGCGAGAACACAAACCACTTGCATCTTCTTCTAATCGATGTTGCAAGATGTCGCTTTTGTGACGACGTAGGTTACGTCACTCAAACATTTGATAACGACACATGAGCCGGCGTATTTTGAAGGGAGGTTTTGGCAAAGTGCACGCTTTTACTGATGTCCAAAACCACACGACATTACCCGTTGCGAAGGTGACTGGTAGACGTCTGGCATCGTAACGGACCTTAGCACGGGAATGAGATGTGAGATTTTGCAGTTGCGCCCGTACACGCGCTGCTTTGGTGCAACTCAAGGTGTGCGCGACACACTCGTTTTCGTTGGTCTAGAAAAGGAGCGTTTTTGTGACGCTCTCATTTTCGTTGGTCTAGAAACGAAGCGTCTGCGCTATGCTCTCGTTTTCATTGGTCGAGAAAAGAAGTGGCTGCACGAGTTTCTCGTTTTTGTTGGTTCACATATACCAGATTTTATATATCAAAGCTGGCGGAACGGCTGCGTGCGCACCGTCAGTGCAGTTATGGCTTACAAAACATGCATGTCATGATTCGCACGTAGGGTTTATCAGTTATGCTCGTCATGCACTCATGTCGTACCATACCAGTTTCGCAATACGTTATGTGAACGAAACCTCTCCAACAGCAGCAAGACCACAAAAAGGAACTCATGACATTCATAACATACATCTCGTGATTTTCTTGTTATGACAAGTCACTTATGGTCGTCATTGTGTCACGCCATAGAAATTGTGGTATACAATTCATTATCTCATTTTCATATAGATCCCATGATAAGCGTAACGGCCAGGTGAGCTAAAAGTCGTTGGCGACTAGATAGATAGATGGATTGATAGATAGATAGATAGATAGATAGATAGATAGATAGATAGATAGATAGATATTTTCAAACATGCGGAAGTTCGCCAAAAATACTTCGCAATTGAAACTACAACACAGTCACCATTCATAAGCATGCTTTGTACACCGTGCTTTGTACACCGTGAACTGTGCTTTGTACACCGTCCATTCCCAAGGCACGTGGAATCTGTCCAATTTTTTCGTTGTGCTTCTGGCCTTGTCTTTTAATAGTTTATGCAACTTTTTAAACCATGTCTTTTGGGAGTTAGTTCACTTTATTAAACTGCCTTTTTATTCATACCCCATCATTGTATACCACGGCATCTCACAATGTATAAGTACTGCTCTTGCAATTCATCTTCCTGCTATCAAGAACCGTTTATTAAAGCCAGTCTTGAAAAACATAGATCGCGATGTGAGACTTTGATCAATTACTTTGGACTCCGAAGCGCAGATCCCATGACGGAATAGTCACTGCGCTTTAATGATACAGAAGTTTTTATAATGCCCAACAAGGTGCTTTACCTTTTGAAATGACAAGCTACTGCGAATGTCATTTCTGAGAGAAGTTAGTGAAGACAACACAAACACAATGAAATGTAAAAGACATGTGGTTGTTTGATGCTTTGAGCTGACATAAAAATTGTCGTGTGGGCCAGGGCTGATAATTTATCTGTGAAACTTAACGTCCTAAAACCACTGTATGATTATGAGAGACGCCGTAGTGAAGAGCTCCGGAACTTTCGACCACCTAAATTTCTTTAACATGCACACAAAGTTTAGCACATGGGCCTACAGCATTCTTGCCTCGATCGAAAATGCCGCCACCGCTGCCGGGACTAGAACGCTACGGGCGGGAACAGACGAAGTTCAGGAGTACTTGCGAGGGACTGGCCTCGAATGCTCACTAACCAAGTCAGAACTTTCAGTCTGCAATCCCACAAGTAAAGGCTGCAAAACCACGAAGCGACGAGCAAAGAGAATCCTCAAAATACGCATTCTGTAGACAGACCGCAGTCTCATACCACACGTAGAAAGAATAATAATTCTGGGTTACACATACAGACAAACGGTAATAATGGTGAGACGGTGTGCCGACTCCACCATTACGTAAGTTAAGTGATCATATTCATGCGTCTTATCACGAATAGACGTTACGGTCCAGGCGAACACTGAGCGATCAGTCTCGAGCAGGCATCCATCATAAGCCGAATAACATACTGTGCCCCCTACATCAAGTGGATAGACTAAAAATTGACAGCATATCCTCGGAGTGCATTAAGATGAGTGGGGCAAAGCGTCCATCAGTCTGTCGCTCCGTTTTTCTGTGCGATTCCCCGCGCATCCCCCGCGCATCCCCCGCGCATTCCAAATGATGATGGACACCGTCCTGTCCAGTCTGAAGGGGGAATCCTGCCTTGTCTATTCAGACGACGTCGTTGTTTTTTCGAAACGTTTGAGCAACATTTACCACAACTTCAGTCCGTCTTCGAGGCTAGTAGATACACAGGCCTATCGCTAAAACCTGAAAAGTGTGATTTCGGCTACGCAGAACTAAAGTTACTCGGCCACATAGTTGGTCACGATGGCATTCGACCAGACCCAGAAAAGACCATGACCGTTGCTGCATTTCTTCCACCCTCAATCAAACGAGATTGGCACCGATTTTTGGGTCTCTGTGCCTACTACAGGCGCTTTGTGCAGAGCTTTGCTAACATCGCTGAACCCCTTAACCGCTTAACGAAGAAGGATACTCCTTTTGTATGGGGTCCATAGCAGAGACCCGCTTTTCCCAAGCTCCAACAGCGCCTTCAAACTGAACCCTTACTAGGGCACTTTGATGAAGATTCCGCCACTAAACTTTCCACTGGCGCAAGTGACATTGGACTTGGTGCATTGCTCGTCCAGTGACAAGACGGCGCCGAATGTCCCATCGCTTACGCTAGTCGCGTTCTGTCATCTGCGGAAACTAACTACTCGACCATGGAGAAGGAATTGTTGTTATTTGTGAGATATCAAAGTTCCGACCGTATCTGTATGGCCGTCCATTCAGAGTAGTTACGAATCATCATACCCTCTGTTGGCTGACCAATCTGAAGGACACTTCAGGGTGCCTCGTGAGGTGGAGCTTGCGTCTTCAAAAATTTGAGGTTACAGTCATCTACAAGTCGGGCCGCAGGAACACTGATGCCGATTGCCTTTCGCGCACTCCCCTCGCGGCGACATTGAGCGACGATGATGCGGATGGCCAATTTCTTTGTGCAGTCAGTGAATATGACTTGGCTCAACAACAGTGGAATGATTCAGAGATCCCACAACTAATCAAATGCCTTCAATGTCACAGCTCAGGTCCACCATCGGCATTCGCACGTTCAGCGTCATTTTGTCTCTGCAATGATATCGTCTACAAAAAGAACTTCGAACATTATGTGACTAAATACCTCCTCGTCGTTCCACCAGGGCTACGTGCTGACATTTTATCTGCATCCTATGACAAGCCTTTCTCCGGCTACCTAGGACTCGCACATACCCTTGCCAGGATTGGGACTCGCTACTACTGGCTAAAACTCACCCAGGATGTCGAGCATTACGTTATAACGTGTTATCAGTGCCAGCGCCGTAAAGTCCCAAATGTGCGCCCTGCTGGTTTATTGCAGCCTGTTGCACCCCCGTCACAATCATTTCAACAAATCGCCATGGACTTGCTTGGGCCCTTCACAAAGTCATGTAATGGCAAACGCTGGATCGTAGTCGCTACTGACTATTTAACAAGGTCTATTGTTGTTTAACAAGTCTACTGACTATTTAGCTGTTTACCATACTAAGCGTCGAATCGAAAGAGCAAAAAGCTCTTCAGAAAAAAGGCTTGGTGCCAATGACATGCTGTATGTTGATGCGGTAGAATACCCATCTTCCTCATCCTATGCCCTCTGTAATGTCGATTATAACGGCAAGGCGTTCACAACGGCATCCATCACTGTCAACTCCTCGGAGGAGCAGAGAAGGCTGTCATCGCTTTAGCTCTATCCATCCCCAAATTTAAATAAGATTGTAAGTGACTCCCAAACTTCCATATGTAACTTCAGTGCAGGTCACATCTCACCAACTGCCCTTTCAATTCTTAAGAAACATCCTCCCATGCAAACGTTGCTCTCATTAGGAACCACGCACATTCGTGGTTGAGTGGCGATGAAGCGGCTCATACCTGTGATCGAGGATTGCCCGACTGAGCGCAGGCCTCTGATGGCGCCTTAGACTACGCGGCCTTTTCAGTGCGAGAGATTGTCTGTACGTATTTTCTTGTGACTTCATACCAGATACAGCTGGTTTCTAGTTTTTCTTAAACTTTCCGGTTTCGATTTCGCTTTGCAGGAGTTAGTCTTGATGAAGACTGACAGGTCACTTGCGTGACTTTCAAGGCGTCGATCACAATGAAAGACCTGCCTTTTCTGGTGGTGTCATTTGCAAACTTCTTTCTCAGTGATTGCATAAGCGGGGAACAGATAGTTCACGACGCATCACAGCCTTCATTTCTCCCTCCTTAGTGAATACACTTTGCCGACCAAACGCACAGTATTACTCGCTCACTAGCACGACTTTGGACATGTTCAACTTGTTACTACCGAGGAGGATGAAATAAGGTCACCGCCATATCCAGAAATCTAATGATCGTCACAAGGGACATTTATGCGAGTTCGCGTGATTACGTCTTCAATGAATATTAGCAATCCGAAAGTGGGGATGAGAGTAGAAAAAGACAGTCTTTTGGAATCGAAATTCGTCGTTAGTCAGTGCTGTAGTGTGTGAAAATAACGTTCCTGTTTTTGTCGTGCTAATATTCGTTGTGGATGGAAAGTCAATTATGTTAGAGGAGCTTGCTCAGTGATGATAGGGATACGCGCAAATCCTCTGTAGACATTCTTCTGCCATCATATAGAGACGTCACGGGTTTGCTGGCTCCAAGTTTGTTGGATGACGAGCCCTATTTGCTACGTTCTTCCGGGCTGTTACCGCATGAACTTTTCTCTTATCCCGAACGACTCTTGTGTTGCAAGCTCACCGTGCTGCTGTCTCGGCTTCTGCGGTCTTCAGGCGTCGGAGCGGTAACGAGAAGGGTTCACTGAGTGAGTTCCCAGTAAAGAGAAATGAAGCGCGCCAAACCATAGCGCAATAGGAGTAAATACTTTTATAATAACAACTACCTTATCATGGAATACACATGCCAATATAATTTGTTCATGAACATTCAAAATGATATGCTTTCTAAAGCATAAGCTTTACGACGTCCCAAGAAATTTTAAACTATTGTCCTACAATTATTTATCAAAGCCTAATTATATATGCTAGTGTAATATGAAAAACACACACTCCAAACAACATCTAGTGCCCGGAAAGAACCCCAATGAAAACAGTCTGGTTCATTATTAGCAAGTTCTTCCGAGCTATATCTTCTGAAGTGATGCAGGCATTTGTCTTTCTAGCATGCGTTGAAGACAGATTACCAATTACATTCTTTATCTCTTTAACCGCAAATCAAGATTGGCCCATGTCCGCTCTGACACTCTTCTGAAACAGAACCACGAGGCATCGTCACGCTAAAACCTTTAACACGCCATTTTTGTACAGCAGACGCTTATAAGCACTTATATTTTCTACACACAATTCATGAATGCCATGAAATGACTTAGGAATTCTCTTAGTAGATCCTCTTCCTTTGCATTCTTCGCTCCTTACACAATAAAATTGCACTGTCATGTCATTTAAGGTTTCCGATGTTTTCTTAAGTGCAATTTATTTGTTGTGTTACAGCGAATGCTGTATATGGGTAAAATAACTGAAAACTCATTCGGTTTTTCATACACTGAACAACAGTATCAGATCTCAGTGTCTTCAAAGCGTCGTCAATTGAGACGCGAAAAAGCATGGTCAGCGCGTCTGGGTAAGTGGGTAACCTGCGCCTGCGCTCGTGCATACGCTTCCACACGGTGCTTGACCCCTGAATTCGACGCAAGCACCTCTACGTGCGTTCTGTAACGCCTAATTGCGTGAATTTCAGAATACACTTGTTGCCAAAGCGCTGAAATGCATCCATGAGCAATGCAACTTAGGATCAGTCATACAAAGCTCGCTTTATCTGGGACGAATGACCCCGGCAATTTTTCCCTTTTCCGCAGCATTGCCCATTCGTCTCTCAAGCTTCCTGTGTGTTGAATTGCTTTATCAAGGATTCTAGAGTTTCATTGATGGTTGTCTTCCACTTGCATGTATTACAAATGAGGATACATGCGTTGCCAGTTTGTACGTTTACAATGAAAGGTGAAACTAAGGCCTCCGAATTAGCTCCGGCTGCCACAGAGACCAATAGCAAAAAAAAAACCTGATAGTGATCATAGCAAGCGTTTTGCGGTTTACCTGTATAACGTGTGAGTTCGCATTTTCCAGTCGAAGCCGGAACCTAAAGTACACTTGCCCGATGCTCTGTGGTGGTAACTACCTTGAATTATCACTGGTAGTGGCGTGTGCGACGTTAATCACACGGGTCACGTCCACTTTTCCACGATGCGCACTGAGGTCAGAGGCTCTGTTGAGTTGCATATTCCAAATAAGCTATCATGGTTCTCCATCACGACTATGCTCAAAACCGTAACAAGAGACCTACATGATCACAGTTTTTCATGCGACTGGCAAAAATTGTGATACGGCTTGTTGTGACTCGTATACAGTGCTGCAGCCATTCTGCTTTGCGACAGCAACGGAAACCGGTATAACTGAAGTCCTTTACGTCCAGGGGCCATACACAGCGCAATAGTAGCGCCGAGTGACTTTTTCTTGGTAGAGCACGGAGTTGCGTCTGCTCTTGTTTGGGCCTTTGTTTTGGCCATTGAACTAGGAAGCACAGGATGGGCAGTTTGGTGAAGCCTACGACTAGTGGTGAAAAATATAAAGCTCTTTTTGGAGTATTATATGTGAAAAACACGTAATATTTAGCTTAATGACTATTTCGTCCGCGCTAGGTGCACCTGGTTGCGCAGTGAACTGTGCAAGGGAATTGGGCTTTGCGCTACACAAAACTGCCCTGACAAGTGGCACTGCGTGCCTGCACCACTCCACAGTCTGGCTTCTATGAGCTGAGTTCGCAAAGCGCACTTCTGGCTTCTATGCGCTTCTATCGCAAAGCGCACTTCACGTACAGTTAAAACACGATCAAGCTTAAAGCCCAAATTACGCTGGCATTGCTGACACCCCTGAGCGATTCGAAAACAAGTATCGCAGAATAGCGGGTCGGAACAGCGACGCATAAGATCCGTGGTGATTGCGTGTGCGTAAGATGATGCCAGATGCGGGTTCCGGAGCTGACGAGACGGCACAGGTGGGGTTGCGGCTCTCTATTTTTAAATGCGAAGCATTTTATAATGAATTTCGGTGACTTTGAGCGTGTCTATCTTTCTATCTATCTATCTATCTATCTATCTATCTATCTATCTATCTATCTATCTATCTATCTATCTATCTATCTATCTATCTACCTGCCTACGACTTTTAGCTCGTCTGGGTGTTTCAATATTGGTATCAATATCAAAATTGGTACGACATAACATGATTGCATGACGAGTAAAACTTACTATATTATACCATGAAGATATCAAGAATAGCATTATTTACATTTCATATTCTTGCTATATTGCAAAACTGGTAAATTGCAAAATATTGCCAAAATTGGTATTGTATGACATGAATGCTTAGGAAACATAAGTGACGGACCCTAACGTGCAAATGATGGCATGTATGTCTTGTACGTCATGACTACAAGTCACGCTCATAGTGGTGGTTCTTTCGCTAGCTTCACATGTACAAAATTCGACATTACGGGAAGTAATTGGATGAGGAAGGTGACGACTGGGGCAAACATGATGATTATGGGATGCGTGTCATATAAGCACATGAGTACATGCCAAGTTCATGATGCGCTCGTGGCCATTTCGCTAGCTTCAAATATACCAAATTTGGTGTTACGTGACGTGAACTAAAGACGAAAATAAATGACAGGTCTACACATGATAATTAATATGCGTGTCATGTAGGACATGAATACATGCTAAGCTCTAGACGCACTCACTATTGTCACGCTAGCTTTACATATAGGAAATTTGGTATCATGTGACGTGAATAGATAACGAAGGCCAATGACAAGCCCAAAGATGATAATTATCACATGTACGTCATGTACAGCATGATATACGTCTACCTCCTAAAGAGTGTGCTAATTTTAAAGTGGCATATCAACTTTCCTCAGTCGTTTTCGCATATCATCGAATCCCGCTGAAAGTGGTTGCTGCCATTTTTTTCCTTCTGCACTGTCGCACGCCGATAAACGCGTGTGCGTCAGCTGATGCCAGCTCCAGGCTCAGGTGCTGGCGAGACACTGGCGGCAGCTCTTCTTTTTCGTCCTCCGCGTTTGCGTCTGCCGTGCATGCGACGGGAAGCTTTTATGTCAACGCCACCTTTTTCACACGTCTGTAGGCAGTACTCTGGCACCACTTGGCTTTCACGGGTGTTATAAAGACGATAGTCTTTCTTGGGAACCTTCGACTCAAAAATTTTGGTCTGTCGGTCTGTCTGTCTGTCTGCTTGTACACTTGTCTCTTTGTCCACTTCTACCGGCATCGGGTGCTTGAAACGGCCAACCACATCCGCAGCGACCACCAATGTTGCTCAAGGTTGAGCGTTCGTGCTTGTGCAATTGTCAATCAAAAAGCGATTATTGCGCATTTGTGCGGCACAATAACAACATGCGTACATTATGCAGATGCATCTTTTACTAGAAAACGCATGCATAAGTAATTTTAAGCACCGTAGCGCTTATCACGCTGCGCTTACCATGCAACCCTTTCATGAAACGGGGAGAGTATCCAATGCTTTGCTAAGACGAGATGGTGGTGGCACCTACCCGTCGCCTAGCGTTCTACAACTTATCACCTCTGAGACGGGCGCGCACGGCCACGCGCTTTGTTTTCCAAACGAAACTGTCAGATGGCACTCATGTTTCACGGGTGACATGACTTGATGCGCTCGTTAGTCTCCGCTGCACGCTCGAGGCAGTCTAACGCAGCGCCTC
The DNA here is from genome assembly GCF_043290135.1 of Rhipicephalus microplus. Classification (NCBI taxonomy): domain Eukaryota; kingdom Metazoa; phylum Arthropoda; class Arachnida; order Ixodida; family Ixodidae; genus Rhipicephalus; species Rhipicephalus microplus. Next base: position 136,140,900 of record NC_134705.1, read on the forward strand.
CGGAATACCACTCGCCGATTTTCTTGCGCAGAACATCATATGAATGTTTTGTTCACTCTCTCCACGCAAGACAATCCACGCAAGACACGCAAGACAATTGTCTATCGACGACATTTGCAGACTACATGCAGATACGGGGCCAATTTTTTTTCGCTTGGCTCCCTAAAAACAGGATTTTAGTTGGTACGTAAGAGTGCGCCAACTTTATGCCATGTGTTTTCTGGCCCCTGACTTGTTGTCACAGGTCCCGTTAATTAGGGAGGCAATCGCCGGACTAATACCAAGGGCCGAAGTATTGGCCCCCCGAACTGCACCACGAAAGCGTGGGCAATTTAGAAGTGGTCCTTTTTGGCGCGCCAGCGAACGCCGGCTGTGGCCCAAAGAACAAGTCAGAGCCGAGAGTTGATAAACAAAACAAAATTATATTCTCAATTATGGCAGATCAAAACGATACACAAGTATGCACACTCGACAATAGTAGAACACAATATGTCACCAATCAAACAACGTACTACGCAGTACGATCAGCCACACTCAATACAACAGACACCGACAACAATGCGCCCTACAATGCAGTCGCATGCATCGAACAGCCAAGACATTTAAAGACCAAAGAGTTAGGAAACTTATTCAGTTCAAAGTCCATGGAACAAAAGTCTGAATGATACTCTTCCGAGAATCACTCACTCAAAGTCCAGCGTTGTTGTCGTTCCGCTGCCCGCGAAGTTTCTCTTCCAAGAAACCTCGCGTCTGCAATTGGCCGCCGCCAGGCTCCAAACTTCTTAGCCGGAAACACGTCGGCTTCACACACGCAGCTGTTGCTACGCGTCTTCGCTTGATAGCGGTAGACACACACTCTTGCCTGTAGCTCGAGCCTTCACCCCTCAGGTGGAAATTATCTTCTTCTCCTCCTTTGTCACGGAAAACAAGAGGCTTCGCCCACAAGGCGGAACACCCTACGCACTCTAGCGCATACTTTCTTTTTCTCCTGCTTTGTCACTACGGACAAAACCTTCGCCGACTACACGGCATAATACCCTACGCGCTCTGGCGCTCACTTCCGTCTTCTCCTAATCTCCCATCTCCGCTGCTCGGTTAAATACCTTCCGCACGCGATTCCAGAAAATTCTCATCATTTCGTCGGCGCGATGCGCAGCGAAGGCTGGGGGAGAGCGCGAGGCAGTTCGACGGCCGTTCACGAAGGATGACGCAACCCGGCATCACCACGCCCCTTTCCATCGAGAAATTTCCAGGGCTTGCTCGGCCACCGACGCAAGGAGATTTCGTCGGCGGACCTACGCTTCCGAGGGAGAGAGACGCGCGCCCGGGGAGTCTTTGGATGTTTGTTTTCTTTTTTTTTTCGTTGACCCCGTGGCGTCACTCCGGCGTTTCGTCGCGAGAATTTGGCGGCGCGCCCTTTTTGAGCACTCGTTTTGTGACACTTCTAGTGCAGTCGAAAGCAATAGAAGAAGACCAGAAGAATCTGAATAAATTGATGTAAGCAAGCTGCTTTAGTTGGAACATTATTATCCTTATCACTTATATCTGTTGGCGTATTTTTTACGTGTTTATAGTTTTTCTCCCTACAGCTCGATGTCCCGCTGGTTTACTTTTTTCACGCAACCTGTTTACAGCAATTATCCGTTGTAACAATGCGACTTCCATGGTAGTTGCGTATATCTATAAGTGGTTCAACTGTATACACGATCAAGTGAGTGGTGGCGCATCCGCCAACGTGGCACCATTGGTAGAGCGCAAGACGCTTCATTCGAAGACCACAGGTTTTTTCCTTCAAGCGTCAAATTATCATTGTGTTCGCTTTTCCCACTTCGAATTTATATTACATTCACTGCTAAGAGCATCCCGTATACTTTGAGTGGTAATACTGTGAGTCAGTTTTACTTCGGCAATGTAGCCATGCAGGGTCGAAGCCCATCGACAACACTTTCACCGTGGCAGCTGATACTGAGTGTGAATAATGATTTCGGATACAATTACTACAGATACTCTGCGCAGTGCTCATGATAATACTCAGCTTCCTAACAGAATTATCTTGCGCACGATTTTGGTGTCATAAACGTGAAGCTTGCGTTTATTAGTAGCTATTTTTACGTGTTCTTCTACATCCCTCCACGTACTGGTAAAGTGATTCCAAACAGCGCTTCTCTTCCAGTTTTACACTACTATTACAAGAATAAAGACATTATATTTGACAATTCATAGTGAGGTGTGTAAACTTGATCTAGTAAATAGAACCACTATGCGGTACACTGACTTTCTAAAAAATTTTATTTGTCTAAGAAGAAGTAAGTGTTCATTAAATGCTGCTCTCAATTCGTCCATACTAACAGTGCAACTTCTGCACAGAAAAATTCTCTAACTACGACGAATGTTCATTAATTCAACATATCACCATCTAGTTGAACCATACAGCTCAATGGATGTTTGAGAGAAAAAAGGTAACTTATAGACTCCGCGTCTTGATTTTTTTTATTTTGCAAAAAATATGAAAACTTATGCCTACTACTCGGCATCCGTGTTGTGTGGCCGTCCCTGATAACACTTGCATGTATATTTTATTTCCCAAGTAGATGCTTTCAAATCGCTACAATATTTCCGGACGTTTTTAATTTGATCATAGAATTAAGCCACTAATTTTTTTACAGTTGTAGTACAGAAGTACTTGAAATATGCATTTATTGAAGCGGACTTCACTAGGGGCTAAACATGTGGTGTTTAGCGTCTGTAACAAAGAGATTCTTGGTTGTCAGACACAAAAAAAAAAGTTTTACAATAGCCTAACATTATTCACAAATATTTCTTTAATATATAAAATGCCTAGAATCAAAACCCGTTAGAGTAATCGGATATTTTAATACACAGTAACGACCTCTGTATCTAGTTTTGTTGCCAAAGCGCTCACTGTTCATTGTTATGTTGGTTTGAAAGCCATTGGGGTTGTCGAAAAATATGTGCATGTAAACAACGAAAATTCACAATACACGAACAATAATTCTAATTTTCAAGAACATCAGAAAACATGTACAAGCACAAACCTTGTATATTAGTGAACACATCAAAGTACAAATTATTGGCCTTAGGATAGAGCTTTGTCGTCGACTCTTTCTAAATTCATGCCACTCTGCTTATATTAAATGGGACGACGGTCGGATAACATACGTTAGGAAAAAAAATGCACCAGCATTAGCTTAAAGGAAGCATGCGTTCATACAAAGCAGCGGGCGCTAACCTTCACAATGGCGGCGGTGTTGACGCTGGCGCTCATCGCGGCGTTGTGCAGGTGAGAAATCTTGAGGCGCGAAAGGCATGCACGCAGTTATGGACTGGTGTTTCCAACTGGAACATGCCAATCGCTGTTTATGGGCAGTGAGAGACAGAAAGTTCCGGTGTCACACAGAGACCCACAGTCAGCTTTTAGTCAACCCGCACGCTGCAAATGTTTATTGTCCAGCTACGCCCAGGAGAAATCGCCCACCGGTACTTCTCAGAAATTTTTTGCGTCGTTGTTGCGAGACGAGAGAGGGAAAAAGGAGGGCATGCCTCACAAAATATTGAACTCGACCATAAGATGCTTCGCATGTAAGAGATTTTAAAGTACACTAATATCATCGTAATCGCGACAAATGACTGCAAAATCATAGTCCTTTATTACTTTTACTGGCCGTGAAGCTTCACCGTAACTTTATAGGATAGCTTAGTGCGCTGCCAGCTGAGGGTGCGGGCGGCGCTGAATCCACGCGTGTGGTAGGGAGCCTACAGGTAGGGAGCCTACATAGGCAGTCATGTATAGCGTTGGACATCAGGCAGACCGGAGGAAAACTGGCTGCTGGTGCCACGAATGGGTCACTGCATAATACTGTGGAGTGTCATCGCGCAGGCCCCTCTGTAACATTTGAACTTTTCCTAGTGTACTGTGTCTGAATATCAGGATGGATAACGAAGATATGCTGCTTTCTAGGTTGTCGATTCAGTTACAAAAGAAATGACAAACAAGTTTCCGAGTGCTCGCTGCATATATAGAGAGTGAACGGCACGAGAATTCGAAGCGCGCAGTGTATCAAATAGAAACTGGTGGTCTCACATTTAGTTCTCCAAATGTGTCGGGGTGCGAAAAGCACTTAGATGAGAATAACATTGATCGCGTGAACAAGTTTCTGACCGAAGGTATCGTTGTGAAGTCACCGTGCGACTTTGTAGTGGTTCTTAAGAAAGAGAAAGGAAGAGAAAAGTGAGCCCCGTTATTGTCTGCTTCAGTGAGCGACACCGCCACAGGGCTCACAAGGGATGGGGGTGAGGAGGGATATAAAAGTTAGGAGTAAAGGTATAGAAAAGAGGAAGAAGAAGCAACAACAAACTGAGGGGATAGGAGAGACAGGAAAGATGGAAGGACGGCCACTGGAGTCTGAGGACGGGGTACACTTGCGAGAGATGTTGTCGGCGTCTGTAGATGGCGTAGAGCAGGTCCAGTAAGTCAGAGCTTCACTGCCGTCGAAGGTCGTCGGCGACAGGAGGTGACGTAGGGTGAGCCCAGTCGGCCAGAGCTACGATGACGCTGAAGGTTGCAAGCGCGCGGAGCGCGCGGACGCACAACCGGTCGGCACGAAATCCAGCGAGCGACCCACCGTGCGACTTTCCAGAACCTTTGCTGGCAGTGTGCCAAAGATTTTTCACGGCTTCACGGCGTATGTGTATACACTGTAAAGAAAAATATACCTAGCTGGGAGGAATCGGGGAACGAAGCCACCTACTTTCTTCCAGCAGCATCACCCAAACCGGATTGCACCGGAGCAAATACATTCGTTTTCCACCATTTTCATCCGGTGATCGCTGGATTAAGGAAACCGGAGGAAAACGGGGCCAATTCCCTGCTCCTGTGGTTCCTCCACAAATGCTCCCGCGCATCGCTTTTGCCTCGGTGGATGCTCCCCATTTGCTCCGCTTCATCACTCACTGGCACTCATTTGCTGTTTGAGGAGTGACGTAGGCAGCCTCGCGGCCGGGAGGCCGTTCCCCACTAACCAACATGGCGTAGACCAAGCCGGTGCTGTGAGGATTGTGCTAAGCGTTCGGCCGAGTTGGAGAAATAGAAATCGCTCTGTGCACCTTCTGGATATCACAAGCGACAAGCAGCAACGAAGGTTATCAACGACAGAAGGGAGTTCTGCGAGCGGTAATCGGGTGATGCTTCCTGGCAGCGAACGAAACATTGTCATCTCGCGAGCGCTGAGGAACCTGGCGGTTGCTGGTGCGGTGAAAAAAATGTTGAGTGAGCTCTTTTTGAATTACCTGTGTTATTCTTGTCAGGTATTGCTAAAATTAGGTAATGCTGGGTTGATAAACCCAACATGCTAATTTCAAAATATGTCAGTGAAAAATCAGCAGAATTCCGATAATCCGTTGTTCAGACTACGTGTTGTTTTTCTTAACCTAACTGGGGTAAAGCAAAACGAAGAGGTGAGTGAGTTGGTATCTGTTCATTATGTTGTAAATGTAGCACAAAAAATGTAAACACCACAAGCGCTTGTGGTTGTTCACTTTCTTGTACTCGTCCAATTTTTTTGCACTATTAACGCCATAATAGCTTCAGTAAATTGAATCGAGTCGCCGTAATATTTACAGTGCTGATTAGATATGCAACAATAGAAAATAATATAGTTTTAGGTTCATTAATTCAAGCGTTATTAATTGTTATAGGCAAACCTAACTGGTTGGAGGACATTTTTAGTCTTGTCAGTACATTTGTAACATTTGTCCGCTTTTTATATCAATAAAGACCAGATCGAGGTGTACCACTGCGTAAAAACTATTTTGATAAATATGTAAGGTCAAACTATACAACTTGTATAACTAAAATCAGTGTTGATTCTTTATAAATGTAGTGATACGAGGTAGGGCAATGCAAATGGTGCAGACTTTCAGAAAGCATACACGTACTCATACCTGTGAAAAAGTAAATTTGGTTCAATAAATTGTATCTGAGATATTATACTGGAAATATACAAGACTCTTTGCGGGACGTGGTGCTTTCAGGAAAAAAAGGAGAGGGGCGAAACAAACTGACAATTTTCGATACGAGGAATGCAAATAAAAAATAGAGGAGTTGCTTGGCAGAACGAGTTGTGCAGCGCTCGACGTTTCTGTGGAGAGGGGGGGGGTTGTAAAGTTAACCCTTATGACAGCCCTGCTCAACATTTGAAGATGGAGGGGACGTTGTAGGCAAAGAGAGAGAGAAGGAGGAAGGCAGCCTTTCGAAAAATTAGCCTATAATAAAGAACTGTGACAGTCAGAACTGTTCTTTGAAACCAGGTAGGAGCGTAGGCCTAGCCAGCAAAAGCAGCGATAACGTCCGGCGCGAGCGTCTCGTGCTTAGCACTGACGATGTGTTTTGCGAGCTATGCATGACCCACTACATTCATCATTACGTATTTCTCTCTCGCTTAAGACGGAGCCAAGTAGGGGTTCTAAGGTGTCGTGAGAACAAGTGGTTCGTGATACGGTTTGAGACGATCCACGTGTACGATTTCGCGTCCTCGGCGATGCAGGTCCGGAGTAGGCGTGAGGGGTTCGATGAGGTAGTTGACAGCAGAAATTTTCTCTATAATGCGATAAGGCGCATGGTACCTGCTGACGAATTTTGTAGATGTACCAGGAGCAGCAGTGGGAGGCGCCCACAGCCAAACGAGACAGTTGGGCGAAAACTGGTAGTGGGACCGTCCATCGTTGTGACGAAATTTTCGTAGCCCTTGTTCTTGTGTTGTAAGGGCTCGAGCTAATTTTCGACATTCTACCGCATACCGAGTGGTTTCGGAAACTGGTGTTCCTTCGGATGAGTCGGGTCGGTAAGGGAGAATGATGTCGATTGGAGATGATGGCTCTCGACCATAGATTAAAAATAAGGAAGAAAAGCCTGTCATCGCTTCAGGTGCCGTGTTGTAAGCGTAAGTTACGTAGCGAAGATTAAGATCCCAGTTGGTGAGGTCGCAGGCGACATACATAGAAAGCATGTCACCAAGAGTGCAGTTGAAACGTTCGGTCAAGTCGTTTGTTTGTGGCCGATATGCGGTAGTAGAGCGGTGAATCACGTGGCATTAAGCAAGATGTTCTTGAATAACATCCGCGAGAAAGACGTCGCCTCGGTCGCTCAAAAGTTCACGTGGGGCGCCGTGACGCAGAACAAAACGTTGCAGGCGGAAAGACGGAACGTCACGTGCCATCGCGGCTCGTAGAGCGGCCGTTTCTGCATATCTCGTGATGTGGTCGATCGCTACAATTATCCAACGATTCTCACCTGATGTGTATGGCAGAGGACCATAAAGGTCTATCCCAACCCGGTTGAATAGTCGCACTGGGCACGGTAATGGCTGCATTGGTGCAGTAGGACGGCTAGGATCGTGCTTGCGGCGTTGGCACTCTTTGCAAGATTGAATGTACTTTTGAAGGAATGTCGCGCCAATAAAACCGAAAACGTAGCCTGGCGAAGGTTTTAAACAAATCGGCGTGTGCACACTGCGGATCGGCATGGAAAGCAGCACATATGCTGGCAAGGAGATGCCTGGATAAGACAAGTAGCCATTTGCGGCCGTCAGGGGGGTAATTGCGGCAATAAAGTATTCCATCACGGATGGCGAAGTGAGAGGCTTGTCGGTGTAGCGCTCTAGATGGCGGGTGGACGAGTGTTTCAGATAGGTAATCCATCAGAGACGCAATCCACGAATCTTTGCGCTGCTCCGCAGCCATGTCGATGGGTCCTGATAGTGGAAGTAAGTTGTCTTGAATGGAGACACTCACAATATCAGCAGAAACACGCGAACGCGGAAGAGCATCGGCATCGGCATGCTTTTGGCATGAGCGATAAATGACATGGATGTCGTACTCTCGGAGCCGTAAAGCCCACCGTGCCAAGCCTCCGAAGGATCCTTGAGGGAGGATAACCAGCAGAGCGCGTGGTGATCAGTAACAACATTGAAAGGGCGGCCATACAGGCCGAAGGATAAGGCCGAAGTTTGGTAATGGCCCAGATGATTGCTAGGCATTCTTTCTCAGCTACCGAATAATTTGCTTCTGTTCTTGTAAGAGTGCGGCTCGCGTACGCAACAACATATTCTTGGTAACCGGGCTTTCGTTGGGCGAGTACAGCGCCAAGACCGACACCGCTAGCATCCGTGTGTATTTCTGTGGGAGCACTTGAATGGAAATGTCGCAGTATGGGTGGTGTTGTTAGCAGTTCACGGAGCTTCGCAAAGCACTGTCGCAGGCTGGAGAACACGCAGATAGATTGCGGTCTCCCTTAAGTATGTCTGTCAGAGGTGCTATGATCGAGGCGAAATCCCGGACGAAGCGGCGGAAGTATGAGCAAAGCCCAATGAAACTACGCAGCTCCTTGAGAGACGCGGGCCTCAGGAACTCGCTAACAGCGCGTACCTTAGCGGCGGCAGGGAGAACGCCATCTTTCGACACGACGTGTTCGAAAATGGTCAGCATGTGTGCTTCAAAGTGACACTTTTTCAAGATTAAGTGGAGGCCAGCTGCAGAAAGGCAGCGTATAACCTGTTCCAAGCGACGAAGGTGCGTGGGAAAATCGGGCGAGAACACCACATCATCTAAGTAGCACAAACACGTGTTCCATTTTAGGCCTCGTATGATAGTGTCCATCATGCGCTTAAATGTTACCGGCGCATTGCATAGGCCGAATGGCATCACGTTAAATTCGTACAAGCCGTCTGGTGTAACAAACGCAGTTTTTGGTCTATCATCCGGATTCATGGGCACTTGCCAATACCAAGAGCGTACATCTAGGGAGGAAAAGAACTCTGTGCCTTGTAAAGAGTCGAGGGCGTCGCCGATCCGAGGTAAAGGATAAAGAACCTTTCGTATTATTTTGTTTAGGCGACAGTAATACACGCAAAAGCGTATTGTGCCATCCTTATTTTAACTAAAACAACCGGCGACGCCCAAGCACTGTTTGATAGTTGAACGACGCCACGCTTTAGCATGTCACCTACTTGTTCATCGATGATACGGCGTTCAGTCGGTGAAACACGGTACGGTCGCTGTCGTAGTGGTGGATGATTACCTGTGTCGATCTGGTGGCATACAGTAGATGTTCGGCCTAAGGTAGCGCTGTGACTGCAAAAGGATGGCCGAAACTTGACAAGGAGGCTCAAAAGCTCACACCTCTGTTGTGGGTTTAGGTCTTCGTCTATTACACAATTGAGAATGTCGGCAGTGGAAGGGCCCTTCCTTCTCGCAACTACAAGAGAGGGCGCTGACTTCCGATGATCTATCAGGAACGTCAAGTGTAGCGATGGTTTCCAGTGACTAGATTGAGCCAATACATTCTCCCCGAAGCAGCGTAATCATGAATGGGAAAGGATTCCCCACAGGCACGTCGGTCGCACCACCCTAAAAAGTAACGAGAGCGGTTGGTATAGGTGATAGGTGGCGATGAACGAAAGCAGCGGAAGGCGTGAAGAATGCGGTAGCGTCGACGACAGTGGAACACGAGACAGGTGCGAAGATAGTAGCGCGCGGAGGGATCCGAGTGTCGTCACTAATGAACAACTTCGCGTAGGAAGGGCGATCATCCGCAGCTAGAGAATCGCCAAGAGGACAAAAGACAATTTCGGCACGGGCACAATTGATGACGACTTGGTGATTGAAGACAAAATCCCAGCCTAAAATGATGTCGTGAGACAGTGCGGGAGTACTGAGAACTGCATTGTGTAAGGCACTCCTTGAATTGCAAGTATGGCGGTACACTCCGCCACCGGCCGCACAGGCTGTGCAGTGGCAGTAAGAAGAAACGAACCCAAGCAAGGCGTAGTCACTTTTTGAATGGCACGGCATACGTTTTCGGAAATGACAGAAATGGTGGCACCAGTATCAATAAGAGCAAGCACAGGTACACCTTCAAGAACAGCATTATTCACATTCGGTGGCGAACGAAGAGGGCTTGTGCTCTGCGACGAGGTCGCAGTTCTTGCCTCGGAAACTGCGTCATGTAGTTTTCCGCTTCGATTGTCGGGGGGGGCGTTGGCGCATCGGGGAGGGCGAGCGATGACGTGGAGAAGGAGATCGGCGATCAGAAGGTGGTCGTTGGCTTGGTCGAGGAGGGTGCAATTCGAGGTCTGGAGTGTAATAGGAAAATGTGTGGTCGTACTTATATGAACACGGGTTTTCACGTGAATGGAGCGGGTGGCGGCGGGAAAGACGTGCGACGTGTCCGGGTAGACCACGCGAAAAGCTGATCGGTCGGTTGTCGGCAGTGCGCCATGCATTAGGGACTCGGTGGACTGGAGGTGGCGGCGGCTGGGTGGTATAAACAGGAGCAGGCAGTGGAGGCGGCGCTCGGAACGTGTGTGGTCGTGGTCGTGCTGCTGTTTCGGCATACGTCAAGGGCGCATTGACTGGTGGCACCAGTTGTGGAGTAAGGGCCTCAAACACTAGGTCTTGTATAATAGTCCGCAGTGTAGGGCTAAGCGGTGCACTGTGCTCTGTTAGGCCGGAGATGGGCGACAGTTGGCGGGCAACTTCTTCGCGTACAAAATCTTTTTTCTGCGAGAGGAGGACGGGATCTTGCGAGAGAGTCAAGCCGGACATCAATTTCTGATGGGAGACAGCACGGCGGGTGACGAGACGTTGCCAGCGAAGCTCATCATAGCTTTGGCAGAGCTCGGTAATTTGAGCGACAGTAGCCGGGCTTTTCAATATGAGCATCTGGAATGCGTCCTCGTCGACACCCTTGAAAATGCGCTTGATGCGGTCCACCTCCGTCATGTTCGCATCGACGGGTTTGCACAAGTCAATGACGTCTTCTATGTAACTGGTGAAATTCTCATCAGGCAGTTGAGATCTTGACTGAAGGGGCTGCTCCGCACGAAGTTTGCCGAACAGCAGGACGACCGAACACTTCGCGGAACATTGTCTTGAATTCTGCCCAGGTTGGAACGTCGGTTTCGTGGTTCCGAAGCCACAAGTGGGCAATGCCGCGGAGGTAAATGCCGACGGTGCCCAGTCTCGTTGCTTCGTCCCGATTGTTCAAGACACTCACCAGTTCGTAGGTAGCCAGCCAGTCGTCGATGTCGTGATCGTCCGTGCCGCTGAGTATCGGAGGGTCCCGCTGACGGACCGCGCCGGAGCACACGATGGCCTGGGAAGCCATAGGCGGTGGGCTTGTGGCAGATGCAGTTGTCATAGCGGCAGGTCGAGTCCGGCTTCGCAACTCCCAGATTGCGAGGAGACCAAGCAAACTCCACCAAATATAATAAAGAACTGTGACAGTCAGAATTGTTATTTGAAACTAGGTAGGAGCGTAGGCCTAGCCAGCGAAAGCAGCGATAAAGTGCGGCGCGAGCGTCTCATGCTTAGCACTGATGCTGTGTTTTCCCAGCTATGCATGACTCACTACATTCTTCATTACAAGTTGTATTTTCCGTGTTGTTGATGCGAAAGATTACTATTATTGCTGCTGCAATTTTTTTCTCTTTTAAGTCCTGCTGCCGCGGCTGCAGCTGCAGTTTTTTTGGGGCGCGGGGAAGCAGAAGACAGGAGTGCGAGCAGTGCTGATTCTTAGTTTTGACCTGGGAAATGCAACGACACTGGCTTGTGAACAGAAGAGGGGAAAAGACACTTTCTTCAAGCCTTGGATGCTCGTCATGATGCTTGCACGTGCATCACCTTCTGTGGCCTCGGAACATGTGCACGCATTTTTCAGTTGAGAAAACAGGTTAGCCTTGCCTCATTTCTGTGAAATTGCAGTTGACTTAGGGGTTGTAATGTTTGTGCCTTTTATTTCTCATTTATTTTGTTACGTTATAGTGAACTTTTTCTAATTCGTGCTTGAAGTTGTTTGTCTTGAGGAAATACTTTGAAACAATTTCACAACGACAAGTATCAAAACAGTGCGAGCAGTGCAAATTTGAAATTAAACAATGCCAACTTATCTCGAAAATCATTTTACAAAGGATATGAAGCTAGGCTTTCTTCAAATGCAGGCCGCAACCATGCAAACTGTAACGGTGCATTTTGCTAGAAGTATGACGATGAGCACGCACTAAAATGCGAAAGCAATAATCAGAATTAATAATTGATGAAATTACAAATTTATCGGGAGGTGCGTTCCTGATGCCATCTACAAGAGTACTAAAATATGATTATTTTAGTCAAAAATAGCTTTTGAATGTTTCAGCAAAGGTACAGCTATCGATTTAGAAATATATAGACAACTTTGGCCAGTTTTGAACTTTTTTCGCGTCAGTGAGGTGTGTTTTTATCAGTGAGGTGTGGCTGTCTCACACCGATGTGCTTCTTGATATTGAATGCTCGTCCTGTCTTCGTGTGTGTATGTGTGTGTGTGTGGGGGGGGTGTTTGTGCGCGTGCGTGCGTGTGTGTGCGTGTTTGTGTGCGTGTGTGTGTGTGTGTGTGTGTGTGTGTGTGTGTGTGTGGGTGTGGGTGTTGGGGGTAGGGTAGGGCCAGCTTTAGAAGTTGCTTCTTGTCGTATGGCGAATTCCATAGTGAGAACAGGAATAGAGGGACAAGGTAGTTAGGAGTGGAGGGGAAGAGCACTCAGAGCAGGGCCACTCAACCTGCCGTTGGAATGTACAGTGTACCCAGGTGAGAAGGTGACGAGTAGGGAGACCATGTCACTGAATCATTCCAATGCCCGGGATATTCTCTCCGGGGCAGCAGCAAAATCCACGTGAAATCGGTCAGCCACCTGTTCTTTATTATACTAATACCTGGTATGTTTGTGCAATGAACGATTCGGCAGGCGTCACGCTGTTATCCTAGCCATCCGTACAAAACAGCGGTGCTAAACTACACATGGTTGCTACCATTACCGCTGCGCTCGCCAGCTGAAAAAAATTCGGAAACTGTGACGTTCAAGGGCCACATGACTCGTGCTACTCTGCCTTCTCCGCTTTTCAGGCGAGAGTGCTATAAACTGCTCCTGGCTGCTCCCGGTACAGCAAAAGAACTCTCTCTCTACCACTGGATGACAGTGCTCCTGCGCCTATTCGACCACTGAAACACGCTGGCTCTGACGAGGACACTTTCAGCGTGCTTTTAAGTGCTCCTGCTCTGTCAATGAAATTCGCCAATGGACTCACAGACTGTGTAGTATCCGTAGCCTGAGTGTTCTCAGTTTTCGTGCCTTTCGCATGATTTGCAGTTCTCATGTATAGTTATTTTTCTGGCTAAATTGTGCAGGAAGCAATCGGCTCCACACTTACGTCATCAATGAATCTGATGAATGGTCCTACGGGGATGGTGAAGAGTTGTTCTCGGTGACCTCACTTTCTTCGTTTGTCGTGCATCGTTTTGCAGCATTATGGGGTTTGTTTTGAAGCGCTGCGCTTCAAACTCGGGTGCTGTTGGTTTCATCTGATCTGTCTTATTTTGTTTTGTTTTTGGTGGCTTTTTGCACGTTTGTTTATTCTTGTCTCCTTTTTCTAAATGCTGTATAATCATCCAGAATCGGCAGCTTATTTTGAATGAACCAAAGAATAATAACTAAAGAATTTTTTTGAATTTCATCTGCTAGAGCTTTGTGGAAATTAACACACAGTATACCTCTAGAGTGCTTGCATGAGAATAGGGACTTACTTTATTTAACCAATGCGTGAAACGATCAGCATACAATAAATATACAGTAGAGCGAACACCTGAAAAGAGAACTGGTTGACCTTACTGAAATTTTGTCTGGACGAAGTAAGTACATTCGCAAAACACTCCGGAGGTACCACATAAAAACTCCGAATAGCCGGAGTTAAAACCGCGTAAAATGCTGAGGAGATGCCACGTAATAAGTCCGGCCAGCCGAACGAAAATGCCAGTAAAAGTACTACGGTGGCGTCATGCAATTGCTCCGGTCGGCCGGAGTAAATTACCTTTTAAAAGCACTGTGGGTGCGCCACGCAACTCCTCCGGCGGGCCGGAGCAAAATTTGTTCTGAATCGGGGGGACGCTAGGGGACAAGCGTTTTACTCTGACCTCACAGTAATTTTTTCAAGTGTATAGTGCAAAAAGATGCAGAAGTCACCCACCTACCAAGCGTCGCCGGGAACCGTCATCTGAGCTGCAGGCTATTGAAGCTGCATAGATACTGTGCATGAGCCTTTTACTTAGCTGCAATAAATAATAACGCATTTATAGAAGGTGATCATACTGGCCCCCTCTTCCTCGATGCATGCTAGTAGGTAATACAGAAGCTCATTGAGAGAAGTGCTTGCCGTTTCCTTTCATACAGGCACTCAGACGGTGATATGTGGAGCTACATGTAGCTCCTCATAGCTTAAAAATTTGAAAGCACAGAACCGATGCATGGTACACATACTTCTGTGGTATGCCGATACAAGCTTGCTAGAATGATGGCGCAAGAGAGACTGCATAGAAATATTGTGCAAACTTGCCAAAGCTGTAAAGCGTGAAAATTGAATTTCGCTATCAATTTGCGCATTGAGTGCGAAAAAATAAACTTTTGCGTGGCATGTTTATGCCTTGAATGTAAACATTTGACAGAAGTATGTCTGGTTGGGTATAAAGCTGGGAGATGATATAGACTCTAACCAAAAGTTCGAAAGAAACCCGACGTCTCGAAACTGATTTCGTTCCTTCCTCAGGGGTGACTGCGGAGACTACGTAGCGGTGGCGTCTTCAAAGCACTCGCGGTGTCGCTAATGAGCACCCTCTCTCTCTCTCTCTCGTTTTGCCGTGGGCTGCAGTCCATGTGTATACACTGGGGGAAGGATTCGGAGGGAGCGATTGATGTTATGAGCGGTCCTCTGTGTGTGCCACGACTCGAGTAACAACCTTCTCCTGTTCGGCTCACTTTCAAGGATGGCCATCGCTTAGAAATTTATCTGGTGATTCGAGGACCACACATAACATCAACCCCTCTCTCGGAACCCTTTCCCCAGTGTATACACATGGACTGCGCTCCACGACAAAACGAGAGAGAGGGTGGGGGTCATGATCCACCCCGCGAGTGATTTGAAGACGCCGCTGCTACCTAGCCTCTGCAGTCACCCCTGAGGAAGGAACAAAGTCGGTTCCACAACGTCGGTTTTCTTCCAAACTTTTGGTTGGAGTCTATATCATCTCCCATGTTTATGCCGCAGGTGCGGGACGCAGTCGGTAAATTTTCACGTTTGTGGAGACCTGTATGGCTACCACTTTTACAGTGAAAACAATAAAGAGCCCCGCCGCGGTGGTCTAGTGGCTAAGGTACTCGGCTGCTGACCCGCAGGGCGCGGGTTCGAATCCCGGCTGTGGCGGCTGCATTTCCGATGGAGGCGGATATGTTGTAGGCCCGTGTGCTCAGATTTGGGTGCACGTTAAAGAACCCCAGGTGGTCTAAATTTCCGGAGCCCTCCACTAAGGCGTCTCTCATATCATATCGTGGTTTTGGGACGTTAAACCCCACAAATCAATCAAAACAATAAAGAACAACACGGAAATACACTATTAGTAGCTCTCTATTTGGTGACATCACTAGTGACGTCATAAAAATATGTTCTGTTTTTAATTTTTTTCTAGTTGAAAATCCCACAGCCGCAATTGGTAAAAGCGGTGGTGACTGCGTGTCAGTATGTGAGAGTGCAGATTCAGGAAGGTATTCGCCATGCCCACGTGTTATAGGTGACAAGCCCTGCAATTGAAGGTAGCTGCGGGAGGTGGGTCAACGCATGCACGTGCATTAGAAAAGATGGGACGCATGGACGTACACGCCGGGCTGTTTTCATATGATGAAGTTTTGGCAGTCGAATGAATGTAAAATGGACCGAAGTATTTTCCGAAACGACAGTAAATGGTAAGTGATCACTACCTTAGTTCTTGGCGCAGTGTCAAAGATGGTGGTATCAGCTGAGCAGCCGTGCATCAACGATGGCTTGCGTAATCTTGTGCGCGTTACAGAGAACTGCGTGACTCAAATCGACGTATCAAGTAAACGGCACTCCGACATAATTTATGCCGAGCCTGCCTGACAGATTCGGCGCAGCAGTAGGCCACTAGAGTGTGGCACGCTGTCGCGGCTGCACGGGGTAGACTGTTTAGAGTAGCGTTGGCTTGCAAACATAATACGCCGTCGTCATTACTTGTGCAGTAAGTACAGGGAGTTGCTTTCGCAACGAACCACAAGCATTTGAACTCATAATAATTAGCGCTTGTGTCACAGCTATGATCAGACTCTGACAGTCAGGTACCATCACAAAAAACTTGGCGATCATAAGACGTCAGCTTAACAACGGCCATAGATAAATCTCATCTCTGTGCAAAAATGCTGGGGACTAAATAACACGATCACTTCCCTTCTTCCAAATATAGTAGGCTTCCCGAACTTCCCGTGCTTTATTATCATGAATCTGACTCAATATGCTAAGATCTTTCAGTATCGGTTCACACTTGCACTTCATGTTCACGCGCGCCCATGTTCACACTTCTACGGGTCTGCTCTACATAACTCTTTACGCGCGACAAGGGGATTTCATAGACGACGCCAACATTGCCCAATGTATCTGTAATTGCATGCTTTTTCCGCTGCCTCCAGAATTGCGTTCTTTAGGTAGTCTTTTTCTCGACGCTGAGTTCGCACTGGAGGAATAGACAGCGCAAAGTTTGTGCTGCTCGCAACATCCGCCGAATTTCTTTAGGCCAGTATTTTGTTGAGCGGTGCAACAATGGTTGCTGGAAAAAAAATGTATAGCCATGGTCACGTCTGGGTAGAGTGCGCGAGCAGTCTGTTTTGCTCTTCTTGGCGGCACATTCAGGCAGTTTCGGTCCCTGAAGTGATGTGTCAGGAACATACGTGGCCTTTAGTCAGGCTAACCACGGCTGAGCCTGAAGCTGCCTCAACGTGCTACTCCTCACAGCAAAAACTCGCAGCTCGCTCACTCTACAAAGACGTGTCCGCGGCTGCACTTGCCCTATTGGGTGTAAAATCTCTCATTGCTATCCCGTTCCTTGGGTAAACGTTCCGGTAGAACTCTTTCTTTCATGTGATGACGTCCAACTGAGGCAATAGGTGTCTTACAAGTAATTTTAAATTATGATGACGATGATGATGATGTATGGCGATTTATGGCGCAAGGGCCAATGGATGACCAAAGAGCGCCATTTCAATGACTAGAGATGTGGACGATGATATGTTGCGTGGCTCTATAGGGGCCCTAAAATTTCTCGCGATAATGCGGATAAAAACATAAGTAATAAATTCATGACAGTAGCGTGATATGCATAGTTAAAAAGAGTGACAAAGGTTTTGATAATAAAAACGTGTAAAAAATATTTGGCACTAGCACGAGTGCCTCATCAGTGCCCTTGTGTCCAAGGGCCGCGAGGCAACTGGTCTTCAATGTATCCACTGCAGCAGCAATCTCTCTTGAGAGGTCGCGCCACGCAATGCCTGGGTATAGGGCATGGTAAAAGCGGAAATTTCTTAATAAAGCTAGCACAGATTTATGAGTGAAGAGTGGTTCCCTACCAACGAACATTGCAGGGTGTAAAGGTATATGTTGTCGGTAGGGTAATGGTAAGTGTTGTTTTCTTAGAGTGTCTTCCTGTTAGCACTGGATTAAAATGTGAAGAACTGTTAGGGCTTAACCACATCTGTCACACAATGGTGGGTCGCCACCGGACAAATATGAGTGTGTCGTGTATATGTGTCCTATCCTGAGCCTCGTTAGTGTTACATCTGTGTGACGTGATTTTGATACTGGTGACAATGGCCAATGTGTGGATTAATAACGTGTAGTTTGTTTTGTGTGTGTCTATCCCACTTGCTCTGCCAGCAGTCCCTGAGCTTTCGTTTGAGAGACGGCTTAAGATCAAGGGCCGCGATTGATATGGGTGTAGTGGCAGTGCTTTTGTGGACGGATGTAGCGAGCTGATGCGCCCTCACGTTGCCATGAATCTCACGGTGCCTTGGCACCCAGCACACTACAACATGTTGTTTGAGTGTGTAGAGTGTGCATAAAGTGGAGTAAAGTGAGACAAGGACTGGGTTTTTGTGTTTTTTAAGAGTGTGCAGAGCCGTTACTAAACTGAGGGAGTCTGTATAAACTACTGCTTTTTGTATTTGTAATTGCTTGTTGTGTTTAGCCGCCGCAAGTATCGCATAGGCTTCAGCTGTGAAGATACTTGTGCCTGGATGTAGAGGGCCAGCATCCGAAAAGGATGGACCGACAGCAGCGTAGGACACAGAGGAGTTAGACTTAGAGGCATATGTAAAGAACTCAGGACGTGTGTATTTGTGTTGAAGTTCCAGGAAGTATGTTCGGATATGGGCAATAAATAGGCGCATGTTTTGTAACTTCTAGGAAAGACGCATCGCAGTCTATAGTCTGCTACTGCCACGGTGGCGGGTATGCTACAGGAGCCAATAAATTGTTCAAGTGACACTCCAGTTTCCTCAGCTAGACCCTTCAGGCGAACTGAGAAGGGCTGCCTCTTCGAAGGCCTGTTTTGAAACAGAATGGAGCTCGACAAATCCTTAATAGTAGAGTATTAGGGGTGCTTCTTGTCTGCTTTCACCTTAAGGAAATATACAGAGGACATGTAAGTTCTCTGCAGATGTACGTTCTCTGCAATGAGTGCGTGCAAACGTGGACATAATCCACGGTGGCCACAGACGACGCGGGAAACCAAGCACGAGTATATAAAGGCCCTGTTCGCAGAAGTGCGTCTTAGAACGGGGACAAGCCACCGCAACTGCTGCTGCAAAAAAATGCTTGAGCAAGGTATTTATTCATGTACCCAACACGGTCGCACCGGTGGCCTGCGGCATGCTTAGGACTCATGTTCCGCTGCAGTGGATGAATTTTCTAGGTACGACGTACCCAAGGTGGGACATCGATGGCGGTGCATTCGACGTGATCGGGCATGACTGGGTATTCAATTCGTGAAAGCACGTGTTGCCCAGTGGGCGTGAGCAAAAGGCGTTGCCTTTGACTGGTCCACTGAGCTTCCAATAGTTCTGAGATTGTGTTATAGGTCTATAGGACTAGTAAACGTGTCGTGACAGGGCAGTGTGGGAGGCCGTGGGTGAACTTGGTCACCTTTCGCAGCATTACGTCGACCCGCACCTGCTCTGACTGGGTAAGTATGTGAAAATAGAGATGGTATGTGGTGCGGTGATTATGCAGGCCTGCACCAGCCGCAGCTGATCACGTTCTTGTAGTCCTGACCACCTGTTTTATATCCGTCGTATTATGGCGAGAATCTGTTCATTTTCTCGCGACAAAAAAAACAGTATAGTCCGCTCTTCCGTTCGCTTGAACGTGCAAGCCAAGTATGCGAGCACGCTCGACCTGAAGAACGGCCACTTCATTCACGTGCACAACGATCTGGGGTGGCGGCGTAATGCTACGTGCCCGGATAACAACAAGCTCAGACTTTTGATTGAAACAGGTCAAGCAGCACTGTTGTGCGTAGGCGGTAACGATGGCGGCAGCCTGCTGTAGGCAATCCTGAATAGCCCCGTCTGAGCCTCGCGTCAAACAGATATTTATGTCGTCTGCACAATTTGCATTGGCGAGATTGCGAATCTAACGAGCTGCTTTGGCGGTCATGCTAGGGCGATAATAAACAAGATGAGGGACAGAATTGATCCCCGAATTATGCTGTGACCCATAGGGCGAATCGTGTCCGAATGGTGTGGCCCTATCCTGATGCTAGCTGTTCTGTCAAGTATAAAGGAACAAATTTATTTATACATGCGGCTGCTACAATTATATTCTGCTAGATTTTGTAGGACCGAATCGTTTCCCATGTCGTCAAATGCTTCTTTTAAATCAAGGGCGAGTATGGCTCTCCATCGCGTGCTGAAGACCTCGCCCTTGAGTTGTAGAAGCACGTCCTGTGTAGAGAGATGTGCCCTAAATCCAAACTGTGAGTGCAAAAAGAATCTCTGTCGCTCGAGGAAAGAGCCGTTAAACAACGTGTTCTATTAACTTCCCAACGGATGAGGGAAGAAATGTCGGCCGCGGATTTTCTATGGCCATGGGTTTGCCTGGTTTATTTATTTAAAAATTGGCAGTATATCCACGGATCTACTCATGGAGAGCGCGACGAAGCATCCGCGCATCTATTCATTCTTACTTCCGTCCGTCCATGTGTCCGTCTGTGTGACCATCCGTGCGTCCGTCCACCCGTGCGCGCGTGCGTCTGTTCCTTCGTCCACACATTCATCTGTGCGTCCATCGCTGCGTTCATCCATGCATCCGCTCCTGCGTCCATCCATGCGTCGATCCGTCGGTGTAGCCATTCATGTGTCCGTCCATGCATCTGTCTGTGTCCGTTCATCCATCAATTGAACACTCTAAGTGCCACCATCTCGCATCTTTTTGTAATATAATTCCTATACAGAAGCACCGCCATCCAGTGGACATTCCAAGGACTAAATGAGAGGTGGTACACGCACACTTTCTTACGACTTGCGCTTCAGGTTTACTTCTTAACTTTAAGCACCTCGAGTTTATGGTATATACTAATTCACTGATTTCAGGGCACTGCGGCTTAACGCTCGCTAAGCCTTTCTTAAACCAAGGAGGTTACGCCCAGCGCCCTTTCTTGTCAGATAGTTCTCAATGTACATGCCAATGGCTGCTAAAGGGGAATGAGAGACAGGAGAATTCGGCTTTTAGTTAACGCGCACGCTACGAATTTTTTATTGTTCAACAACGCACAGAAGAAATCTCCCAACGGCACCAACTTGGAGGTCAAAATGTAAGACCGCTTACACACTACGACTACTGCTACTACTACTACTACGAGGGAAGAACGAGTGCCGCTCTAAAGAGCTTCGCCCCTAAAAATATTCAAGCGCTCTGGTTGTACATCAAGGTATTTTAGATGTACAGTCTTATGTAGGAAGTCTGACAGCTAAGACACCGTTGGTTCCGCACACCCTTTTAACATGCACGTTTCCCCTTGACTGTAGATGTCCAGTAATAACAGCATGTCAATAGCATAAAACTCATTATGGGTAGTCAGAGATAATGTATGCTATGATAATTTAAATCAAATTGTGTTTTAAAGCCTTCTGCAGCACGTAAATCAATAAGGATAGGATACTGACAAAAACTGAAACAAACTTCCATTACTTTTAAAACTTTAAAATGATTGCAAATGTATGAGAATAAAAGTGAGAGACAGAGAAATGTATAGTAAAATGAATGTCTCCGTAATTGGTGAAACAGACATTTTCATCACGCCCATAACGACGTCATGAGCTAATAATTCCATTTATATAGTGAGCAGTGTAGTGGGGTCACAACGTATATGTAAGTGATTTTTTAAGCTATAGTACAAATATTCATTCGACAATCTGGCTGGCAGAAAGCGCACCAAATCATATACAGCACGAATGAATCGTTCCAAACAGGAAACTAATGCAAAATTATAAGACACCACTAAACTTCGCAAACTTGGCGTGCAGGCGCACACTGTTTTCTCCGCTAACCTCGCCGTCATCACAAACTTGAGAAGAACGTTACAACTGCGGGAAGAAAACACCCCGTAAAAAACGGTAAAACAAGCCCCACACGAAGCTCAACGTGTGTGGGCGTGTTCATGTTTCTTGCTTGGTGTGTTGTTTGTGCAGTTGTAACCTTTTTCTGAATCAATCACCCAATTAGCGCCACAATATGTCATTCAAGAAGCTTCGCTTGAAAACGTGCCTCACCAGCTGTCACACGTACGAAAACACCAAAGCAGCCAACGTTGACAAAACCTTCCCGCTGTCATGCCTTGGCTTGTCGCAAGCAAGGAGGTTATACTAAAACTTCTGGAGTGGTGGTCCCGTATATTCGCCTATGTATCAAATTGTAGCTGCGGCAGCGATATTGCTCAAGGCAGAAGGATGCGGTGACTGGTGTGTAGCGCCGTAAAGCTTTGCGCGCTTGCGGCCGAGCGTTTTGTTATAGCTACTAAAACACCAGCTTGTTATTGTTAGGAGACGAGAGAACGTGCACTCGTCCACAATATACGGTCCAACATCATTACCTTTCAACTGCTACGAAATGCTACAGCATATAAAAGTATACAGTGTTTATAGCCACCTTGAAGCTAACAAGCGTTTCTCTACTAATCAACAAAGACTTTAAAGGCATTTGTCAATCGAGACTAAGTTATTCCATCTAGCAACACATCTGAATGCTAGCGTAGACGAAGATCTGCAAACTGATTATGATCTATTTAATTTCTCAAGGGCATTTTATTCCATTGCACATCGCCGCTTAATTCTGAAATTATCAGTTCTCCACCTACACCTTTTCTCACATACATGAACTCAATTTTTCGTGCAATCACCGACAACTCACAGCAGTTAGCAATCATTCATCTCCTCTTACTCCCATGACCGAAGTGTACTATAAGAAGTGCTCTGTGGCTGTTACTATACTATTTCTGATATGCATACACGAACTACCGAGTAATATATCCGCACACGTGCGCATTTTAGCCGACGACTGCATTTTGATTGCTCTCTAAGAACGAATGACGATCACAAGTCGCCCAGAAAGACCTTGAACTTGTTTCTTCTAGATGTAACACTTGGCTAAAAAAGCTTAGCGCTGCTAAACGTAAAACCATCTATTTTATCCGCAAGCGTACAACACCTACCTTTTTGTGCTATATAAATCAAACGACTATCTTGCATAACACACAATATAAATATCTAGGTGTTAATTCAACTTATACCTTTTTATTCTTGACTCATATTGAATACATTTGCGCCAGTGCTTCAATATCATTGGCTACATACGTCGCAAACCTCATTTTAATAATGATATTCGTAAACTAGCTTAGCTAACTTTTCTACAACCTCAACTTCAGTTCACGGTATTCATGTCGTCTCCCCATCTGAAGCATGTAATAGAAAGAGTTGAATCTGTACAGAATACAGCAGCAAGTTTTATTTCACGTTGGTAAGACTATACCAAAAACATTACGCAAACTAAACTCCACTCATCTCCTCATCATTGGCACATTATTCGGGATATCACTCTGCTAATATTGTTTAATAAATATATCTACAACGTACCATCATCACTTTCGCAACTTTACACTTCCATATACTTCACAACGTTTTTTTAACTAAATGCGAATTCACGAAAGAAAGAATAATTCAGGTAATTGTTCCAAATTCAAATGGCTTTTGGATGAGTGGCGTGACCTTCCTAACAGCATTGCTTCCGAAAATAACCACGGAAATTTCAGCCAACTACTAAACACAGATTTGTTAAAACAATATCTCATACCACAACTATGTCCTTGTTTATTTATAGCCTTTAATGTGATTTATGTGCAATTTCAAGTTACAGATTTTTTTTGTATAAGCTGCTTTATGTCGCATCGTTTCTGTAATAACGTTGTTTGTATTTTTATGTGCCTAATTTTATTGTGTAAACGAGCTGTCATGAACCAAAGTGTATTTTTTACCTCGTGTGTTTTTGTTGTACAGCGCATATTGCAATCATATCCAATGATGCATTCCTGGCTATAAAGGAACAACATTTTTTTTAATATTTTCACATAAGTTTGGAGTTTATGTACAGTATATGTTTTAAAATATATTTGTTTGACCACCCTTCTCCACTACATATAGGGGCGTGTACTTTATTATATAAATGAATATAAATGTTGGGGACACCATGTTTATGTCATTTATGATTTGACATACTCAAATGTCGAAGGCTTTAAAGAAGATGTTTCGAATTTGTCTGATTCGAATTGTCCCATGAAAATCGAGGCTTTGTTTGGCGTAAAATGGCTATCAATACCACACTCAACAATTTGTGGAACATATGACGAATCGAAATGATTAAAATATGTGTACACACTTACTTCAGTAAAAAATAAACTGCAGCCTACTATGTTTTGTGTCTTCAAGTGATTGACTTTAGGACCACTTCAATCACTTAAGTGATAAGTATAGTTGTATACGAGCAACAAACATCGTTGTTACAAGAATGACATGAACTGAAGGCGCATATTGTTCAGTGCACAGTGTGCAGGGTGAGTTATGTTGCGATATTTATTCATCAATTCAGGTTCTTTACACTGTACAAGTTCTCAAGTGCCCTCTTTAGTTAACTAAAAGGAACCCTGCAACGCTTTTCAAGGAGGCATGATCTGGTCTTACCAAGGGAGCCTATCGCCTCACCAATTCCCCACTGCACAATTTTTAAGATTCGTCTACTGCAAGTGGAGTTACGATTATCTGTTGCACGCTACAATTTCCTACTCTCCTCTGTCGTCTCGACGAAAGCGTCGAAAGCAAAGCAGCAAGGAATGGCCCGAGAGAAGAAAATACGCCACGTGTGCCTCTACCTTCACCACTCTTTCTATATTTAGGGGCGAAGCTCTTTAAGGCGTGGGTCTGTACATCCTCCGATGTCTGTAGTAGTAGTAGTAGTAGTAGAAGGCAGCCACCGGTGGCAATTACCCACTCTAGAGCCGGTATGTGCCATAGGGGATGTGAAATGGGAGATGGCGGTACTCACTAGATGGATGCACGTATGGACGAATGAATGGACGTGCGGACGTACACAAAGGTGGACTCACGCATGAATGGACCTATGGACAAACGAACGGATCCATGAAAGGACACACGGAAGGACGCACGGATGGTCGCGTGGACGAACGAAAACTAGTCGCAGCCTCTCGAGGCTGCCCCAGTAAAGACAGAGCGATCTATGCTCATACCAAGAAATAGCTAATACTTAGCCTGAGACGCCGTTGGCATTTCGAGCCTGTGTCGTCATTTATCGACAGATGCGACCGTCGACTTGAGCTGATCTTGTGGATTCATTCAGAACTGAAGTTTGCGTGCTACACTTTAACATTTGGCACGCATGTTATTGGAAGTCTTCACTACCAATCAGCAGCGTTTTCTGACCATGCTACAAAAATGTTGAAGGGTCGCTTAATTTTCATTAAGTTGTTAAGCTATTAAAATACGCTCACTTCGCAACATTTTTTCAAAGTACTTAAAAATGTGAAAGAGGTAGATTATAAGACGCTGTTTCTTTTTTATTGATGAGTCGAGAGTAGGCTTTCCGCAGAGCAATCACTTCCACTTTAATGCCTTTACCAATTTTTCAGTAATTTCGCTATCACATTCCTAAAATGAATTGTGTAGTTACTTTTGACTTAAAGGAGAAGCGAACTCGTGTTGAAGTTTTGCCTAAAAAACAATAGATATTGCCACCGCGTATTGAACGACAACTTCGGAGTAGCTTCAATGGAATTCTATACCGCTGGAGATAGGCGTGTTTGCCTACGTGCCCAGACACTGGAACAACGTGCCGCTGCGCTTGCAAGAAGCGCTGCAGCTCTACGCACATTCGACCTTGTTCAGTACATTTCATGTAGTTCCTAAATCTCTCAGTGTTACTTCGTACAAAGTGGTGATGAGCGGTGTTGCGGAAAGTGACATTGCCCAAATTGGTAGTGTCTTTACTACTCCCGGCAAGTTGTTTCAGCAATGATCCATCCAAGGAATGTGTGCGTGTTACCAAGCTGGCGAAGCGGATAGCTTTCAAGGTCTCACAGAACGTTGAACGCGGGGTCACTGCAAGTTTGTATTCCTTTATCAAAATTGTGGCACACTTACTGAGGTTAGCGAATAAGCCTTAAGCGTGGTAAACACAGATGGGGAGTGCAGATAGAGTTCAAAGAACAAAGCGTTTTCGTGAGAAATTCTGTAATCGGACAAAATGCTTCGCTTCATTTTCGCCTGAGTTACTTGGAAAGGGTGGTGCAAGGGTTTTGGGAGAACGATGACTCTTCAACAAATGCCAAGGCGGCGCAGCGTCTTGAAGAGGACGTGGCGCTATCAAACCCGTCCACAATGACGACTCAGATGATACTGAAGAATCGTGGCTTCGGGTACAAGAAGCGTTTTGAGAACTTACTTATGTTAGAAGCGATGCACATTTCTCAGTGTAGCTGCTGATGCATGCGTTAGCTGCGACGCAACATTATTTCGAATGAGGGTGATCAGACATGAATTCCTTCAACTGGCTTAAGGCAATCGTTTAGTCGTTTATGGTGCGTACAGATTGTGAATTTTCGATATTATCCAGTGATAATGTCTACAATAAAACAAAGGTAATTTACTGCTGTGTTGCGAAACAAATTTTCTGACTGATTGATTGATGGAATGTCCACACGAAACATTTTTGTACAAACGTTGCGCAAAAGGTAAAAACTCTGGCGTGACGGGACTCATAGAGAGTGGTGGAGGTAAACAATATACAAAGTTGGCCAAGCTCCTTTTGGACAGATGTTGGCCTTTTAAAATAAGCAAAATAGATAAAAAAGGTGGCAGTTGTCGATGCTAGAAACTTTTAAAATTGATCTCTTTCACACAGACGGTACCACATGTCACATTCAAGTAAGCGATAGGCGCGTAGAAACACAGTTATGTAGTCCGCTTTGGCTTGATTGGCTGAAGGCATCTGTACTTCAGACAGTGCTCCCAACAGCATTGCAAACAGCGTGTAGATCCCTGTACAGTGATTTGGCTGGATGTTTTTGCTGGTGTAGAAGTGCATACCTGACATGGATATCTGTTGTACAAGGCAACATTTACTATGCGACTAATAGACTATGTTTACGTTTACTACTGTAGTTTTGTTATTTGGGTCGCTGGCTTCAACCACTTGCAATAAAATACCTTGCAAAGAAGGCATTTACTACAGCGCCTCACGGAACTATCACGCAAATATTTACTTCGTCTTCGCGGCGTCTTGACTGTTCCACGCAGTAAAAACTGGACAGATTGCACTGAGTGTGAGAATTCAAAAAAAAAAAAAATCGGTGGATAATTCTCAAACACAACAATCTATGTGACAGCTGGGCAACACAAAGCATAAAAGGCCAAAATTAACGCAAGACTCATGAGTAAGAGTTCGCATATTGAAGATTACTAAGAACCTAGAGAGGCATGCAAAAGGGCATGAACATGTGCACTAAGTTACAAAAAGAACGAAGTGCGAAAAACGAGCTGTAAACAAAGGTTGAAGATCGATGAGCTGGCATTATTTGCGTAGCTATGTTCGAAGTTCACATCAGACGGTTCTTATTCTGAGTGAGAGCAGTGGGAATTTCATTCCGGAGGCCATGACGCTGTCACTCCGTGTCTGGGCGTCGGTGACATCGACAAAATTCAAGCAATACTCTTCGCAGATGCTGCGGCCTCTTGCGTTGGTTCTAGATGCGCCAGCAGCAATCCTCCTTTGAAGGTCGGCCAACAACAATCGCCTGAACGCCACGTCGTTATTACGAGCAGAAGCCGAGCACAAACCAAATGGCTGAAGGCACCCTGCCACGTCAATGAAAAGGTCCAGGAAAAGGCTTACGGAAGCTTGTATGGCCGTTACACACCGCGAAGAGGTTTTACACTATTCCGTCGGCAACATCTGCCTTGGGCATAACACAACAGGGTGTGGATTTTCACGAAACACCAATTGACGACAACAAGCAAGACTGTTCCATAAGTGCTATAGCTCGACTGCGACGTTCAACAACCTAAAGCGTTCCATCACCTGAAATTTAGCCAAAGAGTGGTTAAGCAAGAAAATGTCCATACAAAAGTGACCCTTAAGACTGATAAAATATTTTTATGTGCCTATGGTTAGTACGATGTGTTTTCTGACCCTAAATAGAAACGGCTTGAAAGCGCCATTGATAACCTGGTGCGATTTTCACGAACAATTATATACCTCATATAACTGACGAAATACTTGCGGCATACGTCAGTAAGTATAGACGCAAAGATATCGAACTGTTCTAACGCTTTTTCATAAAAACATTTTAGCGAAGAAGCCGTTGCAGCTAGTCGACATTTGTTCGTCTTAATATTGAATTTACGGTGAACTAAAAAAAACTTAAAAAACATGAAATCTGGCTTCTGTCAATGATTTACCTTTCTTTGTACCCGTTATTAGCGCACCCCTCTTTTTTTTACATGAATATGTGCAGAAAGTACGTATAGGGAAGTAGGTGCATTTGCTCTTCATTTCTCTCTACGACATTTTGTGCCCCTGTGTCACACATTGGCCTACAAGAGCGGAGCTGCAGCTAGATTCATGGGCGAAGAAGTAAGCGTCGTGTTTACTTTTAGTTATGATTGTTTTGTCGAATATAAATATTAAATGGTGCCTAATGACTCACAGATAACAACAAAGTAGCGTTGAAACTGGCCTTAACTTGCACCACCAAAGATTTTTCTCATCTGATAAGAAAAGCATAATTTATATTAAGAAAAGCAGATAAGTGAGACCAGTAGGGGTACACGCATGGGGTAATAAAATTTTCCTACGCAGCTGGAGGAAATATGTATTGAAAATGCAACAATGCGAACGGTCAAAGTTCGATATACCTTACACATTCAATTATTTGCTCATATACATATATGATTATCCCGGCTGCGGCGGCTGCATTTCCGATAAAGGCGGAAATGTTGTAGGCCCGTGTACTCAGATTTGGGTGCACGTTAAAGGCGTCTCTCAAACTACGGCGTCTCTCATAATCATATGGTGGTTTTGGGACGTTAAACCCCACATATCAATCAATTAACCTATATGATTATTCAAATATTTATGTCGTAGGTAATTAGGGCTGCAGCACAGAAGTGGAAATTACCTGTAGTATTTATTATTGTTGTCTGGAGTCTTCACGATCTGAATTCTCACCGAGCAGTAAAGATATTAGCCAATAAAAATGTCCTACGCTGATGGAGGCATTAGGTTTAGAAAACCGCCGCTTGTAATTTTTTAAATTTTTATATACTTATTATTCATTCGTTTATTCAGTAGTATATGAGTGCTGCAATACAGGAGCGGGAATTACCTGCACTATTTGACGTAAGTGTGCGGAGTCCTCACAATAAAATTCTTTGCGAGCAGAAAGAATATTCAGCGCTTATTCGCTCTAAGGTTGTGGTGCTGTTTGCGAATTTATGCTTGAGGTAGCACGTCTTCGAAGTTGGATTATTTTCACACGACGCAAAGAATTGAGGAACAATGAGTACATTAGACAAGCGGTTTGTATTACACTTTTACAGAGGGCCTTGACAAACAGTGTGACAGTAAGGAATTCTGCACTGCAAACTCTAAAGCAACTCTAAAGCAATTCTACACACTGAATGTGAGGAACTTGCGTGTGCTGACAGCGGGCAAGCTGTGCGCGTTTGAGAAGTTCGTGTTGCTGTTCAGTCATTTACCAATGCGCTGACAAATATTGGGTAGTGAAATGCTATTGGTCAGGCTATGCAGAAGTTTCTACTTACCACCGTACAGCAGTTAAGTATAATTCACATATAGCCACGTCTCACCACATTGCAGAACCAACATTGCGGCAGGCGAACTTTGTCATACTACATTAGTGTTATCTGTGCATAGCGCATGAGCATTTTTCCTCATGCATGCGCAGAGAACTAATGATAGCCCAGCTACACTGACATAAGACTGACGATGATTCATCACTGTAGGTTATATTGCTTTGACGTCAGCTGACTTCCTGGGACACGTTGCGCTTGCATGACGTCAAATACATGGCATGAATACAGATATATCAAATCTCGCCTCATCAGAGCTTGCAAACCAGCGCCGCCGCCTGGCGAATGCACATTTACTTTTCCATTACATTTTTTGCTTTTTATCTTTATTTCTTTCTCCAAATATAACTATACTACAACATCTCCTCTCTTCTTTCCTAATAACCATGACACCGCACGTCAACACCTTCATTTTAACACGCTTGATTAAGGTACTGTACAAATCAGAGCTAATTTTTCATGGACTTGCCTAATTCTCTGTCTGAATAACCAAATGACACTTGTTCTATTTGTGATCTCGTATTAAGCGACCACCGTTCATCAGAACGCAGTGCCTGGTCAAATTCTAGCCGTTTAGTTATTATATGAAAAGTGATTCACGTGTTTTCGACGTTTTTAAACATCTCCTTGTCAGATGACACAGTGGGTGATGCCACGCCACAAATGATTTTCGCTAAACCACACAGTCACAATGATAGAAATTCCAAGTCCTTCCTCGTAATAGCACGTAAAAGGCGACCGGACGAAGAACTATATGAATTGCTCGGTTTAGCACACGTTACTTTCGCTACCGTAAGTGGTAGTGAGGCGCTGAAACCTCTGTTTTAAAATACGAAAGTGCTTTTTTTCATTTACAACCTGCGTTCTCAGCACGCAAGCTTCATGACAATAAACACAAGCTGTGTCAAAAACAAAAATAAATCCTTCATTCTACTTCATTTCTCTAATACGTATCAGCATTAAATTTTTCGTAATGCATGAACTTTCGTTCTTTATAGGTTCATAAACGCTTCGATACCAAGCAGTTTAAGCTTTGTCCACGTCTCCGCAAATTGTGTGGACACATTACAATGATGGCTGGTATCCGTATTCACAATGCACTTTTGTTCGCTGTCATTATAGAAGTGGCGCATTGTGGTGGGTCTCACAGTGATATTGAATACATCGCAAAGGTAAGTTTATTCTGGTAGTTGCTACAGTGTGTGCGTGGAATACAAGTTTCATTACTAAGCTGAGGACAGATTTTTCACATCAGATTCACTTCAAGTAGTACCTAACAATATTAACTTGGCACCTAACTGTTTTAACAAATGCAGGTGAAGAGCGCCTGGTTTATATGCCTATCATACTTTGCGTTTGACTGTCGCTTCAAAATAATACAATCGTATGTATGCGTATCTTCGGTAGTAAATCATTCACTTGCAAATAGCTAATGAATACCCTACAGACTAGAGAAGTTTGATTCTTTTGTCTACTTGGTCACACTTTTGTACAAAGGAAAAAAAAAGTTCAGTCTTGCGGGGGCGTTATACAAGCGAAGAAAGCCACAGAGCTAGCGCCGACTCATCTGAAGCTTCAAGCCACATTATGGTACACTTAGAATAAATATTAGGAATCATAGAAACAAACGGATGAATATTAATAAGGATGACGTGAACTTGTTTACAATGAGATGAGTGATATGGCTGACCGACGACAAGGGACAGTTCGAAACTGCCGGTCTGCCGAAACCTCTTGCGCCTGTTTTTTTTCTCTAAGTTCTTTGTCCGCGCTCTTCTAGCTTTGCATTACGTTTCTTTGGGGCCAGACAAAGCTCTCGGAGCAAATCTGAGGGCTCGCTGAGTGCAGGACTCTAGTCGTGCAACTTATGGACACGTTGCGTCTTGCGTTAACGGTGGTTGCTAGCTGTAACTTTTAAGATGACGTATGTGACGTCACTCAAAGCTTTGATAAAGATCTTATCGGCCAGTGTATTTTGAAAGGAGCTCTTGGCAAAGTGCCCGCTTTCGCACTGGTGTCCACAATCACACGAGTTTGCCCATCGCGAAGGTGGCTGGCAGATGTCTGGCGTCGTAACGAGCCTTAGCCCGGAAATGAGACAAAACAGTTGTGATTCAGGCCAGTCGACCTGCTCCTTCGGTGCGAAACTGGGTCGGCGCGACGCTCTCGTTTTTGTTGGTCTAGAAAGGATGCATGGCGTCGAGGAGGGCGAGCATAGAGCAGAAAAAAATGGTATGCAACATATGACTTCGTGTTTGGCAGTGCTCAATGCATAGACCATAAAATTTACAGCATGGATAACATGTTAGGGATATTACAAAATGGCGCGTCCACTTAGCCCATTGGTCTGCGGGTGGCAAGGCGCGGAGTTCCGATGGTGCCAATCACAAAGCCGTAGTAATTATTCGACAACATCAGCAGTGAATTGCCAAGTGCGACCAATTTCTTCCACGTGGGGAGCTCAGTCACGGTTAATTATTGAATCCAGAAGGAACTAGGACACAACAGATGGGATAACCTCAGATAACCTCAGATAACAACAGATAGGATAACGACTGCCATAACCTCAGAGTAACGTGTAAGATAAATCACTGAGACGATAATCTAGTGTCGGCTGGTGGAAGACAAAGGCTGAGGGAGAAACAAGTTGATGCCGACTTATTCAAAAAAACACAATCGCTGGCATTGCTCGTTGCAGCATGTCTCCGGGAAGAGCAGTCGGTTGCTTGTGGCGTCGGTATATATCACAACTGGCAACGTACACTCTAAGGCAAAAGGGTGTTAGAAGGGTGTGTCGTTTGTATTTTTGGGAAATAATGGGGCTGCCACGACAATTATTCTCTTTAGGGACCAACGGCACCGGGTCTAACAGTTAATCCCTACAGACGCGCTCAGGGGACTAAGATTTAGTCCTCACATTTACGCCTTAGTGAGCAACCGATAGTCTCACAATTCACCTCAAAGGACTAACATTTAGTCATCACACTTGCACCTTATAGGGCAACTGTTAATTCCCACATTTACACCTTACTGGGCAACCGTTAGTCATCACAGTCGCACATCGCCGGACGAACGATTGATCCACTCAAATACTTCAATTGGATGAACTTTTTATTCCCAGTTCAAACATTGTTTTTTGTTTATTTTTCGCCAGGCCTAATACTTTTTTCGCCCGTTTTTCTGCACAGTGAGCAACAAATAACACAGAAAAGAAGACGCGAAAAACTAGTTAGCCACCTATGCTTTCGCAGTCACGGCAACAACGAAAGACAAAAGTGAGACATCGAAATCTTTGTTTTTCTACATACACAAGATGTTTCTCCATTCTTTTCGTTGAATTTATGGTGAAGTGTACAAGTCCAGTCTCGTTGTCACATCTTGTTCACTCCTTGTAGAGCTCCTCCGACGGAAGCGATAGATGACAGCCATTGCAGACGCTAGCGCTTGCAGCCTTTTGCCTGTTGTGTTCTCACGGCTGTACGTACAATAAGATAGTCAAAATAGTTAGACACGTGACAGAAGATGAAGATGCATGCATATGACAAGTACGTGCAAGTTAATATAAAAACGTGCGTGTAAAATGTGACACACAAATAACTTTACCTTCAGATCTCAACAGTCCTTCTGAAGCTGCTCTGACGAAAGAGATGGATGACAGGCATAGCAGCCTCTAGCACACATAGCCTTGAGCACGGTGTGTGCCCACGGCTGCACAATAAGTATGTAAAATAGTGAGTCACACGTGAGAGAGGATGAATACAAATGCATATGAGAAATACATGGAAGGTGAAATGAAAACATACGTGAAATATGACATGCTAAGAATTTCACCGTGATGTCGCACATTATAAAGACTCTTTCGATCCCCGTGGCGCAACGACTTCGTGAACCACCGTGCTGCCAACAAGTCGACGAGTCCTAAGTGAGCGACGTCGTTCAGCTCGAGCAAGCGAACGCAAGAGCTAACACGGCGCTGCACGCGGAGTGTCTGCCACCAGCGAACTTCGAACAGGAGAGCAAGCGTACGCTTGGCCGCAACCACGAACAGCGGCGAACTTGTTTGGAGCTAGCACCAAAGAAAGCGACGGTAATTTGGCCCTTTTCCACAAACTGGAGCGAGTGCAGCGCGCAAACGCGAGTCCGCCGCCGCGGCCAACGGACGGCGCAGAGCTGCTTGTGACCAAATGACGGGAAAGCCAACGGTAATGGCGACCAATGTTCAGTGATTTCCGACGCTAGCGAAAGCCCTGCCAGCCCGTGCTGGGGCACCTACAGCGCGTGACAGACTACGACCAAGCTCGTTACGAGAACACGCCACGTGTTTTTGACGACTCCCAACTCAGCTACGAGGTTTGAACACAATATCGGAAGCCCGGAGCTCATCGCGGTGTTGAAGACAGGCGAGCACTCGATGAGCGAGCGTAGGAGAGGTCGACGGCAATGGCGGTCAATTTCCAGGTGGTCGCAAAGCACAGGCGAACTGCAGACGCTCAAGCTGACCTTCGCGGTGCAGTTCGTGTGTGCGATATGCAACACGACTGAGCCCGTTGCCGGCAAGCGCGATCCATGTTGCAGACGTGACAAGTAGAGTATAATAAAGAATGATAACTCACGTGTGAAAGAATCCAGTGCTGATTTCTGCCCTCAGTCAGACTGAAGTATATATCAGATAGGCCTCAGGCCTGCTGTCTTTTCAGCCGCCATGTTAGCCTTCCCAACTATTGCTGTCGTTTGTTGGTCGTGACTATCTTGAAGCCAGAGATATACAGCGTGGCGTGGTGACGTGTCGAGACCTGCTCCAGACTTCATGGGTGCAGCGAAACGTAAAAGCAGCAGCCCACGCTTATCGAAGTGTACACACAAGCACCATGTCGTAATTACTAGATCGTCAAATCCAGGCGGCCGTGATCGAGCACTCTGATCGATTCGCGACGCAACGCGAACCATCACCAGCAAAATATGGGGAAAGACTGAGCCAGGATAGGAGGAGGACGGCTAGTGACTTGGCAACGCCTTGCCCACTGCCTGCGATCCCTGGGTGGTTCACCCCTTTGGAGCGTGTTTGGAGACTGAGTGGTTTGCACGCGGCACGCTTCCCTCAGTGGTTCCTCCTCAATGGTCTATTCGTTCATCGCGCGCACCTGCTGGGCTTCGTTACTCCTTTTTCGGGTAATTTTGCCTTAGAATGTAGTGTTGGGACTCTTATATTGTCCAAGCCAGTAGGATCGCTGTAGGATGCGACGAAGCGTCCCAGCCAATCTAAAGTGCCCCTGCGTATTGTCATTGTCACTGCCCGGAGCACCATGAGGTGCAAGCATTCTGGGACGATAAGAAGGTGTTGGGCCCCTTTGCTTGAGTAATTCTTGTGGTGCGGTACACCATTGCGAATCACTAATTGCGTTGCTCGTCTATACCTGTTGGTGGCATCAATAATTGATCCGAGTGATAGATTGCGCAGTTGCTCCTGACTGAAGACATCCGTACTAGAAAAGTAAGAGGAAATTGCTGCAAGTGTCAATATTGTCGTCATTGTTGCTAATGTATGGTTATCGGAGACGAGACAAGTATTCGGCGTCAGCGTGGTATCGCGTACTATTGCAGGCCGTAATTAATTTATATTTGCGAAGCTGCAGGGCCCTTTGAGCCAATCTGCCAGCTGGGTCACCTAGTCCAATAAGCCAACTTAGTGAATGATGATCTGTTACAATGTTGAAATATTGGCCGTATAAAATAGCGTCTGAACTTGTGGATGTCGTAAATGCGTGCAGGACTTTGTAGTTCCGTTGCTGTGTAATTGCTTTATGATTTTGTCAAAGCACGACTGGCGTACGCAACGAGGTAGTGGCATTAATTGTGAAACTGTACGAATACAGCAGCAACGCGCACGCCACTTGCACCGACATGCACTTTCATAGGTGCCTCTGGGTCAAAATGAAGCGAAAGGGGCCCAGAAGTGAGGCAAAACTCCAACTGTTCAAAGGCACCTCCCACTCAATGGCTCACTTCCACAGAGTGCTCTTCAGAAGCAAGTCTGTCAGCGGCGAATCAGGCGAGCGAAGTGTTTAATATACCTGCGAAAATAATTGCAAAGGCCCAGGAGCTGCGAAAATCTTTCAATGTCGTGGATGGTTGGAAAGTGCGGACTGAAGTGAGCTTGTTTTATTTTAACAAATACATACATTTTGTCGCAGAGCTTATACTAAAGCTCCGACTGGTAATAACCTTCAGCGCTAAATTTGCTGAGCAATTTATACACGTTGGTTGCTTCATACAAGAACATGTGATTCGAAAAAAGATTGTTCAACAGAAATACATTGAAAGCAAATATGTATGGCCTGGGTATTTTCATTTAGCACTGAAGAGACAGTAAATTAGTTTGAATTACGCAATAGACTATGATTACTTCACAACAAAGTTCACTCTAAAGGCCAATCAGAGCAATGTAAATTGCATTCCAGAACAACAGGTCTATTTGGGATGCCATAGATTGTGGCACTACAAAGCGGAACCCAATGCGTCCTCTCAAGGATGATTAGTCTCTTCTTCAGCTGCACTAGCCTCAATTTCAACTTGTCAGCAAGAAACGATTACTAACGGGATTGCGTATTTCCTTCTTTATCAAACACAGCGTGCCTTCTTTGACTCCATAAATCTGACTCGTTCTTGTCAGACGCGAGGTTCTTGTGAAGATACATGGCAACCTCCTCGTTTAATGTAGGCCATGGCGTACATATATTATTTTCACAAACATTTCTGTAATATCGCCGGTTGAGTAAATAATATTGCCTCACTTTTTCAGGTAACACTACCCCTGTTTCACTTGCGCATAGAGTTTGGAGGGCTTTTGTATTTTATAAAAGCCACAATATTGTGCAGCAAAGGTGGCACGTGCTCGCGATTTCATCTTATAAACCTGTCCAGTATCAATAAAATTGTCCAGTGCTGCACCGTTTGCTTTTGCACGTTTGTTGATAGGTGGCAGCACAGTCTAAGCGATTTTCATGAGGAGCGCTTTGACAGAAAAACGGTCTCTTCGTCTTTATAACAGTGTAAAGTTGATAATTTGAAGTCCTTTGGCCGAGGAAATGCTCTAGATGAAACAAACCACCTCAAGTTTAAGGATTACTCACTGGACTTTACTTAAAAGGCTGTGCATGCACCGAGAGTGACAGCGTTGATTAACGATCAGCTGCCAACTCAGGAGGAGAAAGTTGCTTTTTACGCCACGCCATGCGCAAATGTGTTTTCACGCTACTAAACCACTTTGGCTGGATTTAATATAAAATATTCTCCAGCGAGATAAAACTAAAAGCATATAGCGCAAATGCGGATATTATGAAACACCACAAGCTGCCATTACACTCAGGCTGGACAAGTGAAACGAGATAATTAGAACACTAAAATATGCAGTTACGTCCACAATTCACGCACATCTGCTAACTTCTCTACTTGCACCAGGACCGTTCGTGTGATTTCTTTGTTTGGCGAATTTTCGAATCATCGAAGTTTTGTAGTTGCGAAAAAGACTCATATGCGTATTTTTTCGAAATTCATGCCTCGATCGTGCTGATCTAACTCTCAACATCCGAGTAGCGCACAGCTGATTCCAGAATCACTTTCACTCAAGGGCTACTTAATGCTCTCTGTACCATTTCAAATGAAACTTAGTGTAAATCACAGCGCAAATGATCAAGACAGCGTAATGTTTGCAAACCATGACAATGTAAAATATTCAGTGCTTCGCTACATCGATACTGCGCTACTCGCTGGAGGCCTCGTTTAAACAACCTCGGTATCTAATAACTCGTTATCAATTTCTTAAAGAGTGAGTGTGGTGTCGATTCCCTCAATGTTGTTGGGGCGCTGAGTTCATCCTTGTGGTATCCAGCTCACTGCATGTTCAAGTCATTCAAAATTACCCACAATCATTGACCGCCAAAAATTGTGGGAATTCCTAGGCCTCATCCACGGCCTCATCAAT
The DNA here is from genome assembly GCF_043290135.1 of Rhipicephalus microplus. Lineage (NCBI taxonomy): Eukaryota > Metazoa > Arthropoda > Arachnida > Ixodida > Ixodidae > Rhipicephalus > Rhipicephalus microplus. Next base: position 136,178,247 of record NC_134705.1, read on the forward strand.
GTCTACCACCATTTCATTCCTCGCTGTGGTTCCACCTTACAGCTGATGTACTGTATGCTCCCAAGAAAACCCCAAGCACATACTTTTATACTATGAACGAATGCCCCAGAAAGTGCTTTTACCGTTGCCAAAAATTTTGTGATGTCCGAAATTCTTTAGCACCAGAAACACACGCACCTCCGAATGTGCTTCCGATTCGCTTCCCTTGTGGAGAACGTATCCGACATAGTTCTTGGCACTCCCCTTCAACAGCTGGTTGCCAGTGCTTGGCAGCCGTTATATGCCTTTTCGAAGACGCTCACAGAGCAAGAAACACGCTACAGCACTTCCGGCCATGAACTCACGGAAATTTATCTTGCAGTTCTCCACTTACGACACCATTTCTAAGACCACCAGTTTTTTTTTCACCATGCACAAGCCTCCAATTTATGCTATTACCTTCCAGCTGCCCCTCACACACACTGTGCAATCAACGAGCTTACGTATATTACCGAGTTCATTACTGACATCCGACATATTAGAGGCAGCAACAATCCTTTGTGAGACGTAAACAGCGCGAAAAACGAAGACAGAGAAATAGAAAAACACAATACACAAATGACGTCACGTCCGCTGTTCACTTCTTACAATGAATCGTTACCAACTTGCCCAGTTTTTAATACTAGTCAGCAGCAATCCTATTGCTGATGCTCCTTCATTGATATACATGAATGCAAGCGATGTAGTTATTCATGTCACAGAGTTCATGCGTCCATAGCCATTGCTCAGCGCACAGACCCTGAACTTCCGACTCCGAGCTGCGAGCTTCAAAGAGGTCTCACTACCTGGCTGCGACTCTACCGTGATTTGTGACGTGTGCACAGGTAGGCCTCTATCATATCCCACAGCAATTCCAAAGATGAGTTTTTCAACGCTCTACACTTTTTATCGCTCCTAAGAGTGCTAGTAACACAACGCATCGTCCCCTTCCGTTACCTTTGGCGCCGTAGGAATGCTCATGTCTATGGCTGGACGTGATTGTGTATCTTGTACCAGCGTACCAAGGTCCACAGACACATCATGAGAGCACTGGATGAGGTTTACCACCAGACACTGGCTTCAGACATGCACAGCTGCATCGCTCATTACGGCCTAACACATCCCATAACGACAGGCTGAAAGACAAATTTATGTCGTCCCTCTTCGGGGCTCTCTCATTCTAAGAGTGTGGTGCGTACAGGTCATGAATATTAGATATATTCTAGTGAGAATATCCACAGTAAGAGTGAAGATTACTCTACTGTTATGCTGCAGAAAAAAACGCAGAGCTGAGTGATCGATTCAATGTTCGAAAGAAACATTTTTGTATAAGCATTGCATAAAAGTTAAGAACTCTGGAGGCACAGAAACTCATAGAGAGAGGTGGAAACAAAGTAGTAGACATACTCGGGTAAGTTCCTTCTGAACGGATGTTGGCGCGCTCAAAAATAAACAAAACAGATAAAAAAGATGCCAAGTGTGTCCTGCTACAAGAATCAAAAGTTCAATTATTTAACAAAGAAGGTTTCACCTGTCAAATTCAAGTAAGCTACAGGCAGCAAGAACACAGTAATTCAGTGCACTTTGTCATGATTGGCTGAGCACGCCCGTACTTTCATCAGTGCTGCCAACAGCATTAGAAACGAAGTATAGATCACTGTGTGGCTAATGTATTATGTATCCGGATGCTATTCCTGGTGTGGAAGTGCATACCTGGCAAGAATATCTGCTGGACAAGCATGCAAATAAGATGGACATAAGATGTTATGGTTATGTCTACTACCGCAGTTTTTTTTTTGTTTGCCCGAAGGCCTCAAAAATTGTAAATTAGTACCTTGCCAGAAAGACATCTATCACAGTGCTTCGAGGAACTAGCACGCACATATTCACTTGTATTTTTTCGGCTTCTTGTGTGTTTTATGCAAAATACATTGTACACATTGCACTGAGCGTGTAAAGCAAGGAAGTTATCAATAGACTATTCTGCAACACAACATTTTATGTGCCAGATGGGCAGCGCGAAGAATACAATGCCAAAAACAACTGCAAGAGCAATTGAAGATGGCGAAGAAGCCAGAGACACAAGACTTTACACCTATTTTTGAAGCTGAACTTTTGGCAATTGTTCTAGCACTACAAAAACTAACTTTGGACACCCACACTGCAATATTATTTACAGACTCCTTGTCCGTATGTACGTCACTGACAGCTTCATCTCAGATGCCTTAAGGACTTTCCTTACGCTAATTCCTCCACAGCTTTAGCTCTTAAAATTATTATGGGTACCTGGACATTGCGGGTTAGAGGTAAATGAAGTGGCGGACTCATTAGCGCGAATGGTATTAAATGGCCCAATACTTTCTGTGCTTCCGGTGCTGCCCACTATAACGGCTATCAGACATCGAAAATTTGCACTCAGTGCTGATGCCATAGAATCAGTAACACCAAGCACTGAATTTAGACATTCGAAATATCGATGGAAATCCGGCTGATGTCATACTAGACAACTGGAAGTCATACTAACAAGACTGCGATGTCGTGTGCCCCCTTTGAATCTATATTCACCCAGGGCTGGTCTGGGAACATCTCCCCTATGCAGCTTTTGTACAGATCTGGAATTAAAAGATCATTATTTTTTTTCATGTCGGCGTTACAGGCTATTGAGAAAACGTCTCCTTGCCATCCCATTTGCCTTCACCATTGAGAATGTACTCTCCTTTGATGTTTCGGTTCTGGGCTACAGCCACAGCAATGCCTTTAATGCCGTTTGCAGTCATCTTCGTGAAACAAAACGAATGCGCCTCTAAATTCCAATTTGCATATTTGTTATTATAATGTTACGAGTAACTTATTTATTGATCTATTTACAGCGCACAGAACTCGACGAGTAAGATGGCGCCAGACCAGCATCCAACGGCAAAACCCACTTCGTCCTCCTCTTTCATGCAGCCGTGTTTAGCGGCTGTTTTGTATCATAACCTCCGGCGGTAGAAGCACCGTCCCGGTGCTAAATTTACGCAGATGATGTCGAAGGGGGTAATAGGGCTTTAGCCGAGCCACGTGAACAGTGTCACTCGGAGCTGACGATGACTTTGTTGGATCAGTTGGAACAATCTCGTACGTGACATCTGTCACTTGGCGAACGATACAGAATGGTCCAGTGTAGGGCAACAACAGTTTTTCCGACAGTCCCACACGCCGAGTAGGTGACCAGAGGAGCACGAGAGAACCCGGAGAAAAGTGCACGTCCCTATGGTGAGAATTGTAGAGCTGTTGTTGGCGCACCTGTGAAGCCTGTAGACGGTTACGGACGACTTGGCGCGCGTGATCGGCGCGGGCAATGGCTTTACCAGCATATTCAGTGGCCGCAGGTAGTAACGTGTCTAAAGGTAGAGTTGAGTCCCGGCCATATAGTAGATAGAAGGGCGAATATCCGGCAGTGTTGTGACGAGATGAGTTGTAGGCGAACGTCACATACGGCAAATGAATGTCCCTATCGTGGTGGTCTGGCGCAACGTATTTTCAAGCATATCGGTTAGGGTCCTGTTAAGGCGCTCCGTGAGGCCATTTGACTGGGGATGGTACGACGTAGTAAATTTGTGCTTGGTATGACAAGACCTCAGGATTTCATGAACGACAGCTGATAAGAACATGCGGCCACGGTCGGTGAGAAGTTGACGGGGAGCACCGTGCACTAATATTAACAGCAGAAAGCCCGCAACGTCGGTAGCGCAGCTGGTCGGGAGTGCTCGTGTGATTGCGTAGCGCGTCGCGTAGTCCGTGGCAACAGCAATCCATTTATTTCCGGCTGTGGAGAGTGGAAAAGAACCCAACAGGTCGAGACCGACTCGAAAGAAAGGCTCGTTGGGAACGTCGATCGGCTGAAGGTAGCCGGCTGGGAGGGCAGATGGCGTTTTGCGACGCTGACAGGGCTCACAAGCGGCGACATACCGTCGAACAGAGCGGGCAAGTCCAGGCCAAAAAAACCGACGTCGTACTCGATCGTACGTGCGAGAAACGCCCAAATGGCCCGTTATGGGAGCGTCATGGAGTTGATGCAGGACAGAGGAACGCAGGTGCGCTGGAATGACAGGAAGTAAGTCTGATCTGAAGGAATCAAGGTTTCGGCGATATAGGATCCCGTCTTTCACCAAAAACATTCGTAGGGACGGGTCGCGTGGCGTTGACTTCAGTTTGTCGATGATGGCTCGTAAAGAAGCATCCCGACGTTGCTCTTCGCCGATGTTTAACAGCTGCGACACGGAAAAAAAGTTCCGTGATAGCGTCGGTATCGGTTGCTTCGTCAACAGGGTAGCGGGATAAACAATCCGCATCCTGATGTAATCGCCCTGTTTTGTACATTACAGAGAACGTGTACTCTTGAAGGCGTAGAGCCCAACGAGCGAGACGTCCCGTGGGGTCCTTCAGGGAGGCTAGCCAGCAGAGCGCGTGATGATCCGTGACAACACGGAATGAGCGCCCGTACAGGTATGGGTGAAACTTGGCGACTGCCCATACAAGGGCGAGGCACTCGCGCTCCGTGATGGAATAGTTGCGCTCGGCTAGAGATAGTAGTCGACTTGCGTAGGCTATAACACGGTCGTGTCCGCGTTGTTGCTGCAATAGCACAGCTCCTATGCCGTGTCCACTGGCGTCTGTGTGAACCTCGTTCGGGGCTAATGGATCAAAGTGAGCCAAGATTGGTGGCGTTGTAAGCAGTGTCGTAAGTTGCGAAAACGATGACGCTTGATCATGGTCCCAGGTAAACGAGGCGTCTTTCTTCAATAGGTCTGTTAGTGGGCGTGCAATGGTCGCAAAGTCCTTAACAAAGCGTCTGAAATACGAGCACAACCCCACAAAACTGCGGACATCCTTTGTGGTCCTCGGAACGGGAAATTTCGTGACTGCACGAATTTTTTCTGGGTCTGGACGCACGCCTTGGGCATCGACTAGGTGACCAAGCACGGAAATTTGGCGACGAGCGAAGTGGCACTTGGAGGCGTTAAGCTGGAGTCCGGCTCGACGAAAAACGTCCAAAATAGCTGACAAACGATCAAGATGCGAGTCGAATGTGGGCGAAAAGACAATAACATCGTCAAGGTAACACAAGCAGGTGGACCATTTCAACCCTTGGAGCAATGAGTTCATCATTCTTTCTAATGTGGCTGGTGCATTGCAGAGTCCAAAGGGCATCACCTTAAACTGATAAAGACCATCAGGAGTGATGAATGCGGTCTTCTCGCGGTCCATCTCGTCGACGGTTATCTGCCAGTACCCTGACCGAAGGTCAATAGTTGAAAAATAGGTGGCACCGTACAGGCAGTCGAGGGCGTCGTCGATGCGAGGTAAAGGATAAACGTCTTTTTTGGTAATTTTGTTAAGGTGACGGTAATCGACACAAAAGCGCCATGTTCCATCTTTCTTTTTACCAAGGACGACTGGAGAAGCCCAGGGGCTGCATGAAGGCTCGATAATGTTTTTCGCAAGCATTTTGCCGACTTCATGTTGTAATATTGCACGCTCCGACGCCGACACACGGTAGGGGCGTCGGTAAATGGGGGTTGCATGGCCAGTATTTATGCGATGGGTGACAATGGTCGTTTGGCCTAAAGAGTTGCTGGCAAAGTCGAAAATGCTACGATAGCCCCCAAGAACGTGGCAAAGCGCTGAAGCTTGCTCAGACGTGAGGTCCGATGACACCATTTGCTCAATGTCGGCACCCCAAGAAAGTGATGGAGTGGAATCACTGACTGAGCTGCAGCAATCGTCAACTCTGAAGGGCTCGACATGGTCATCTTGGAGAGCAGTAATTTTGGCCAGGGAGATACCCTGTGGAAGAACTTGGGTGGTGAGAAGTTGACCAGTGGAAGGAAGGTGCGGTTTCTCTTAATCGTCAGAATCATATGCGGCACAGCAACCCCATGCGTAAGCATCACTGCCGGAATCGGGGCCACCATGTAATCACCATCAGGTACTGGCGGCGTGGAGGATAAGTCGACATGTGTGACGGAGTTAGGAGGGAGACGCGTGAAATCAATGCAACAGAGGCTGGTTTGCGCTGGGCTAGGCGGGTCGGAAAAGATGGGTAAATCGAGATGGAGAAAGCCAGCTGAACAGTCTATGAGGGCAGAGTGCGTGGCTAGAAAATTCATACCGAGAATGAGTTCATGAGGGCAATGTTCAATAACGGCGAAAAGAACGACAGTGCTTCTCTCTCCAATAGACACTCACGCAGAGCACATGCCAAGAATTGCGGCAGTTCCTCCATCGGCGACCCCTACAGCTCGGTTGAGGGCGGGCGTGACAACTTTTCTAAGTCGGCGGCGAAGGTTAGCACTCATAATGGACACATGCGCACCAGTATCTATCAACGCACTGACACGAACATTGTCGACAGTAACGTCCAAAAGGTTCCGGTTCGTTGTTAACGTTAATCGAGAATTTCTTACGAAGGCCGTCAACTCAGCTCCACCTCCAGAAGCTGCACGGCCTAGTTTTCCGGTCGGAGATGCTGCGAAGAGGTCGGGGAGGCAGCACGGCGTTGTGGGGGCGACCGGGACTGACGACGAGCAGGGGACGGTGACCGGTCGTAGCGAGGTCTGCTGAGAGGTGCTGTAGGAGCGGAAAATGTGGTCGGCGTTGATGGAGAAAGTGATGGGGACGATTCGCGGGCAGAAGTGGTGTAATACTGAGGTGCAAAATGGGACGGTGGAGCCCAGCGGCTGCGGCAGTGACGTGCGATATGACCAACGCGTCGACAGTTGAAACATATGGGCCTGTCATCAAGGGTACGCCATTCGGACGGATTGCGTTGTATGCGAGGAGCAGAAGGGGGACGAAAAGAAAGCGCAGCAGAGTATACGGCAGGTACAGGATGTAGGCCGACATTCGATAGCTCTTGACGAACGACGGCTTGTATCAAAGAAATCGTGGTCAGGGAAGGCGTAGGCGTCGGTAGTGGCGTGGCTACCGGTTGTGCTGCCTCGACCTCTCGACGAATGATGCGTGTGAGGTTGTCACATGGAGGGGCCTGGTGGAAGACGTCGTCACACGAAGAGGTGGCCGCTGTGTTTGGAAGGCGCACGATGTTATGGGCTACACGGCGGGCTTTAGCTTGTTCGAGACGTCGGCATTCTTTAAGGATGTTGTCGATGCTCGAGATGTTGTTAAAAACCAGCAGGTTGAAAGCATCGTCAGCAATGCCTTTCAAGACGTGGTTAACCTTTTCGTCTTCGGACATGGACTGGTCGGCCTTGAAACAAAGGGCCAAAACCTCAAGAATGTAGGAGACGTACGATTCGGTAGAAGACTGGGCCCGTGTGGCAAGAGTTTTCTTCGCAGCGAGCTGACGACCAGATGAATCGCCAAACAGGTCACGTATCGTTTTTTTTTGAAGAAATCCCAGCTCGTTATGTCGGCTTCGTGGCTTTCAAACCATGTTCGGGGAGTGCCGTCCAGGTAGAAAAGCACGTTGGCGAGCATGAGCGTGGGATCCCAGCGGTGAGTTGCACTGACGCGCTCGTACCGCTTCAGCCAAGTGTCGAGATCGATCGTACCATCACCGGAGAAAGTGCCGGGATCCCGGAGGTGCGGGAGTGTGACGTAGGTGGTGGCTTGGACTGACGAGGGCAGCGTAGAGGAAGTACCAGCAGTCGAAGCAGTCGACAGCTCGCCGATGGTGCGACCGCTGCGCGTCTCCATCGAGGTACAGGGGTCGTCCACCTCCACCAATAATGTTACGAGTAACTTATTTAATGATCTATTTACAGCGCACAGAACTCGACGAGTAAGATGGCGCCAGACCAGCATCCAACGGCAAAACCCACTTCGTCCTCCTCTTTCATGCAGCCGTGTTTAGCGGCCGTTTTTTACCAATATTATTATGAAGCAAATTCTAAACATCAATTTTAAACGTGTTCGACTTTACTGCAATTTGAATTCATGATATACATTATTTTGTCTGATCGAAATGGCAAAAAAATTTGCCTTTCTCTTTCTGTATTTACGCGTGCTTTACACTCTTTCTGTATTTACGCGTGCTTTATCCTCCTCCCGTTAGGATTAGGTATCATTTGAAAGGCTTTAAATTTCATATCCTCGATTCTTGGCCAATTTCCTGAGTGGGCAAGAGCCATAGTGGGAGTATCATCATAATATTCATCATCATCGGCACAAGAAAGGGCACAAATATGTGCACGAGGTGGCCCGGATACCTAAATCAAGTTACATCAACAAGGACCGCGGCGAGCTTCGAGGAGCGATGGCCTGGACGTCGTAGTCCTCGCACTTCAAAACAAAAAATGCGACGGCCTTCCTTCTGTGGACCCCGGCTCACACCAGCGTCCCACTCGTAAGCCACCAGGTAGCCCACACAGCGGCTCAAGGTATCACTCAAAGAGCCTCGGATGATTTGGGGGCTGCCTACGCCTCCAAAAGCGGAACGATGACAAAATTATTAAAACAACAACAAGCGGAGTGGTCCTGGTGTGATCACTTGTTCGATATCCAGGCCGTACCCGTGAGGTTATTACAAACAAATACGTATCCCAGCCCAGTGATATTACGTATGTGTTTCCAAGCCTAATCGGTGGATGGGCGTAAAGATTGAGAGGAAAAGGCGACACTGTGGCACGTGCTTTGGGCGCATGCAAGAAAAGTTAATCTCGTTGCCGCCGCTCACTTTGCGACGCATGTTAGGCAGGGACGAACTGCGAGGCTAATGGCTCCTGCAACCACCACGCGAGGACAGAGGCCAGCTGCCGCCATGGCTGCGGTCACTGCTGCGGATTGGCTGCGTCAGCGTCGCTGCCACTGAGAAGCGGCACTCACTAATGACGAGCAGCCCAACCAGCTTTGGGCCGTCCGCATCCAGATTCCAGGTGCTTCGAGCGGCCACCTGAGGCACCACCGCCATCATCGACGGAGGGTGGGAAGGGATAGAAGTTAATCCCCTCTTTCTCCCTCCTCGTCTGAAAGACACTGACGGGCTCTAAATAAAGTTTATTTATTAATTCAACATTGTCATTCTTTCTTCAGCCATGACTCCTTATCACTTGGCATACTTGACGAAGCTCTCCTTACCACAATTTTAGCAGCTATTTCAAAGGGCACTCGATGTGACTTCGCTTCTGAAGGGGACATCCCCACGCAGGTGTTCTTTAGCCTGATAACTTACCGAGAATAAGAAGGTTTAAATGCCGAGTATTTCTTTGCCTACTTCAGGCACGCTGAGCACGCATATCTATCTATCTATCTATCTATCTATCTATCTATCTATCTATCTATCTATCTATCTATCTATCTATCTATCTATCTATCTATCTATATATCTATCTATCTATCTATCTATCTATCTATCTATCTATCTATCTATCTATCTATCTATCTAATTATCTATCTATCTATCTATATATCTATCTATCTATCTCTCTATCTATTTATCTATCTATCTATCTATCTATTTATCTATCTATCTATCTATCTATCTATCTATCTATCTGTCTAACTATCCTATCTATCTATCTATCTATCTATCTATCTATATAACTATCTATCTATCTATCTATCTATCTATCTCTCTATCTATCTATATTTCTATCTATCTATCTATCTATCTATCTATCTATCTATCTACAGATTTTGGTGCCATATATCTGGGTGTACATTGTCCATTTTAAGAAAGGGAACACGACGACGCGTGGCCTGCGCGCTTCGGCGGCTGCTGGCAGCGCGTTGAAGCGGGGGCGATTGCAACCACAGTCTCTTTTTACGTCATCTCGCAGTGATCAAAACAACCATTCGTTGCTGATTGATAACGGCAAGCTTTCAACTCTTTTCCCTTCAAGATGTTTACCGGCGCTCACGTAATTGCCTTGAAGAGAGAGGGGGCGCGTTCTTGGCGCTGGTTCCATATCAGCAACGAATGGTGTTTTTGCTCGCTGCGAAATGACGTGCAAAGAGACTGTGGTCACTCTCGCTCCCGCTTTAACGAGCTGCCAGCAGCCGCCAGAGCGTGCAGGCTATGCGCTCCCCTGGTAAATTTCATAAAAATTGACACTGTACATTTGGTGATAAAGCAGTGGATTAGGTAAGCGTTCGTCGTCATGAGGTGGAAGATAACAACGATAGGCCAAGCAGAATGCCTTGGCCAATTCATTTTATTCAGCAGGTCGATCCTGGTCCGCATACACTCCAACAGGTTCATCGCCTCCTGCACGGTCTGGTGCGTAGCATGCGGTGGAGTGTGCTACCTCGTTAGTGTTGGGGAAGTGCGGGCAGACTTCCTCATATGGAAGTCTGCCCGCATCCATCCATCCATCCATCCATCCATCCATCCATCCATCCATCCATCCATCCATCCATCCATCCATCCATCTATCTATCTATCTGTCCGTCCGTCCATCCGTCCGTCCGTTCTTTCGTCTATCCGTCCATCCATCCGTCCATCCATCCATCCATACGTGCATCTATCTATCTATCTATCTATCTATCTATCTATCTATCTATCTATCTATTTATCTATCTATCTATCTATCTATCTATAGATCACTATCTAGTGTATTTCATTGACGTGGGCCTCTAGGGGAACGCAAAAAACAGACGCGGGCTCGCATCTCCGTGTATCTTTCCCGCAATCCGTCCACTCACGCGAGCACGGAGACGTGGGCATCGCGTTCCATTTTGACTCACCCCAACCTACTTGTGCGTTTTATCTCTGCTAGGCATTGCGTTCTGATGCTGCAGTCACACTGAAAACTCGACTGTAAAGTGCCCATGCAGTCGAGTTTTCCCCTACTTTAACTCAGCAAAATCGGGAACGCCTTCTTGTGCTGATAGCCGAGATCTACAACTGTTTCGCATTGACCGCGAAAGTTGGCTGTACATCTTTCACCAAGCAGTGAATCATCAACGAGTATATGACGAGACCTATCAATCAAAATCTGAACCATGCGGCTTCAAAAGAACGAGCAGCGATATAACAGTGGGTAAAAAAATGCTTTATAGGCAACGTGATTCAACCGTCGAAAAGCCCTTCTGCGTCTTTTGTTGTTCTAGATGAAAAGAAGGACGGCAGCCTGCGTTTCTGTGTGAAATATCGAAAGCTCAGTCAAGTGACAAAAGAAGACGTGTACCGACTGCATCGCATAGATGCTTCGATCAAAATGCTTTGAAACGTGCGTTGTTTCACTTACGTGGATTAGAGAGTGGATATTGGCAAATTGAAGTTCACCCCAGGGATCGTGAAAAAAACCGCTTTCGTCACACCGGACGGACTGTAAGAATTTATAAGGTCTTTTTGGCATGTGCTCCACGCCTGCTACTTTCTAGCACCTCATGGATACCATGCTCTCTGGGCTTAAATAGAAAACTTTCCTAGTGTACCTTGGGGACGCCATTGTGTTTTGAGGAACGTTTGACGAATACCTTGAACGATTGCAGCTGGTCTTGCAGGCCACACGGGCCGCAGGCCTCACGCTCAAGCCGTAGAAGTGTCACTTCTCCTTTGAGGAAGTACAGTTTCTTGGCGATGTCGTTAGTTACGCTGGAGTTCGTCCAGATCCCAAGAAAGTGGCCGCCATCGCAGTTTCCAACACCAGCAGATAGAAAGGCTGTCAGCTGTTTTCGGGTTCTCTGCGCATATTTTCGGTGGTTTATTCAAGATTTCGTGCGCATTGCGTCATATTACTCACCTGAGAAGGAATGACACTGCATTTGTTTGGGGCGACGAACAGGAAGCTGCTTTTAATGACCTGTGGCTACGTCTACGCACGAGCGTCGTGCTTGCCCACGTCGATGAGACAGCCCCTAAAGTGCTCCACACTGACGCTAGCAATGTTGGCCTCAAAGCTGTGGTTGTGCCATGCCGGGATGACAAGGAAAGGGTGATCACTCACACATAGAACTCTGTCAGGCGCAGAAGCAAATTCCTCGACAACTAAAGAAGAATGCCTCTTAATGGCTTGAGCCGTTGTGAATTTTCACCCATACTTCTACGGCCGCCCATCAATGTTATCAGTGTCCATCGTTCGCTGTTGTGTTGGTTGATAAGACTGAAAGACTTTTCCGGGCGATTAGCATGCCGGAGTCTTAGAACACAGGAGTTTCTTATAACGATGGTGTACAAGTCGGGTAAACGACACACGGAAGCCAACTGCCTGTATCAATCACCGATAGAGCCAGCTGCTTCTGCTGCTTTTTCTGATGAAGAGACAGCATTCCTCGGAACTGTCGACACGTCAACCATCGCAGACCACCAGCATGGCGATCCTGAGCTACTTGGCTTGATAAATTATTTATAAGTATGGAGCCAGAACGCTCCTAAAGCCTACGCACGACGATTATCGTCGGTGTGTTGTTGAAAAAATGTCCTTTACAAAATAAACTTCTCGTCAGGTGGGTCCACTTACCTGCTTGTCTTACTGCCGCTTTTCGTTCAGAGGTATTTCAAGCGTGCCAAAAGGAAGTCACACCTGAACATTTAGGCTTAACTCTCTCATTGGGCAGAGTTCGGGAGGGTTATTAGGGCCTTGACTCATCACTGCCGTGAAACATCGTGTTTGGACCTTCCTTAATTGCCAGTGGTGCAAGTTACCTCCAACAAACCAGCCGGTTTGTTACACCCAGTCCGGATCCCGCCAAAGCAAATGGACCAGGTCAGTTTGATTGATATGTGTGGTTTAACGTCCTGGAACCACCATATGATTATGAGAAACACCGTAGTGAAGGGTTCTGAAAATTTCAACCACCTGGGGTTCTTTAACGTGCACTCAGATCTGAGCACACGGGCCTACAACATTTCCACCTACATCGTAAAAGCAGCCGCTGCAACCGGGATGTGATCCCGCGACCTGCGGGTCAGCAGACGAGAACTTTAGCCACCACAGTGGCGGGGCGTTGACCGGGCCAGAACAAGCCTGTTCGCTTCACTTGCTACCTCTAGTGCTGGTAACGTCTGGGTTATAGTGGCAACTGAATGCCTTACTTGCTGCGCCGAGTTTAAAGCTATCCATAGAGGCACAGCAAAAGAGGTGGCCTGATTCTTCGTAGAGAACATTGTGCTGAGACACGCTGTGCCATTGATTGTTATAACAGATCGTGGAACCGCATTCACGGCCGAGCTCTTAGATCATGTGTTGGAGCTCACATGTAATATTCATCGCAAATCGACAGCCTGTAATTTACAAACCAATAATCTGACCGAGCGGCGCAACACAGCACTGCAAGACATGCTTTCATTGTATGTGGACACCGATCACAAAAATCGGGACGTGATTTTACCTTACATAACGTTTGCACATAATAATAATAATGTTAAACAAGAAACCACACGAATGACCCCATTCAGTCTTGTTGACGGACGAGAAGAAAGGGTGATGTTGGACGCGATACTGCCACAAAAATGCGATGACAATGAAGCGAGTGCCGACGCGGTCACTCAACGCACACAGGAAGCCAGACAGCTCGCACGTCTGGGATATATCAATAGCAAGAGTACGACGCAGGTCACTATAATCTACGTCATACACCTGTAACGTACAAAACTGGGGACAGGGTATGGGTGTGTACGCCTCTACGAAAATGGGGACTATCCGAAAAGCTGCTCAGGGAGATACTTCAAACCTTCCAGAGTGCTGCGACGACTAAGAAACGTCACCTACGATGTCGTCCCGGTTAGCCCAAACTGGAGATCAGGTCATCAATACTCAACTCTGTAGGTTATTTCTTCAGAAACAACAATCTTTTTATTTATGATTAACGTGCGCGTGTTTCCTCCTCAAATAAATAGAGTGCGCGCGTTCCGCTCTTCTAGTCCGGCCGTTATTACGCCTGAGAATCCACACCGAACGTCGGTGCCTCTGCAAAGACGATTTGTGTCAAGGCCACTGAGTGATCCCACCTGATGCCGTAACCTCAACGACGTCATCAAGCGGCGGTGCTGGTGTGTCTTACGCAACGCACAGCGAGCTCCCTCAGCCCACGGGCGTGATGAAGCAAGCGGAGCCGTCCAGTCTGGCGAGCCTTACGCAATGCGTGGCGACATCACTCGTCCTTGGGTGCAACTCAGCGCTGCGGCTCCAGACTTGAGAATCATGACGCAACCCAGCGGCGGCCTTTGACTGGAGGAATTTGACATCACGGCCAGCGGCGCTTCTGATTGAATGTTGGTGACGTAAACGTCCACCTGGTGCCTATAAAACAAGCCGAGGGGAGCGGCGGCGCCTTTGGGACTGTGTTGGCGTCGCGCCTCGTAGCAGTGGATGGCAGCTGCGGGATCGGCCGAAGTCAGCGACATCGATGTGGTGAGTGCGTGATGGTTACCCCTCAGTTCACAAGACTACTCTAGCAAAGGTTATAGTAGATTAAAGAAGGACTGTGTGAAGCATTTGAGCGAGCTTTGGTCGTTTTAAGCCAAGTTGGAGTGCTTTGAAACGAAAGTTTGTGCGGAGGGTGTAAACACGGTAGTGTTAAAAATTGCTTGCGCGTCTTGCTAGTAGACTTATAGTCAGTACGAAAAGTGGATTTTCAACAGGGGCAAACAGTAAGAGGCTAGTGTGAACGATAAAGAATCTTAAAGTGAAGGAATCAATATTTGTGAGGAACTTAGCCTTATTTTGGGCCAAGCGAAACGAAAGCAAGCGATCCTTGAGATAATGAAGGAATAAGGAGTGTCGGTTGAAGAAGTCGATGGGGCCTGGATGGATATCAAAGAACACCGCGAGGAGGCAGAAAGGCGCTATTGTCGCTAGCGTGAGGAGGCAGAAAGACAGGAGCACCTCGAGTTGAAAAGAATAGAATCGGCAATCCTACAGTGTTCGCAGGCACCGAGCGTAGCTTCGGCGATGTTTCAGGTCAGCGGTCATAAAATTCGAGACCAACTGCTACCATTTGTAGTAGGCGAGGACATGGCAAAGTATCTCGTGAAGTTTGAACACATCTGTGAGCGAAATCCTTTGAAGCGGTCTCTTTGGGCGCAGAACCTGGTAGCTTTACGTCCCGCTGAAGTGCCCGGCATAATAACGTGCTTTTCCAAGGAAGCATTTCGAGCTATGACGAGGTTAAAGAAGTGCTTTTGAGACGTTATAAGTTGTTGCTCGAGCCTTTGTCGCAAAGGTTCCGGTACGCAAAAAAGTGCAATGAGTCACGCGTTGACTTCGCGTTTCTTATAGTCGATTTAATTAAATGGCTCAAGGGCGAAGGTGTTTATGACAATCGCAATAAAGTGGTAGAATGAATTTGATTGGAGCAAGTCTACCACTGCATTGAAGATGATGTCAAGTTTTGGGTGCAGGACAAACTTGGTGAAGTGCAGCTTAACAAGGCAGCAGAGTTAGCTGAGGAGTATTATACTCGCCAAACGTTGCATAGCAGACCAATGCGCGTCGAAAAGGATGAAAGAAAAAGAGGCTTTTAAAAAAACTTGATCAACGAAAACGCACTCCACACCATAATTTCAGGGAGGACCCGTCTCTTACAAAAAACACTGTAGGGGAAAGGCAAACGGAAGAGGAGAAATCGAGTGAGGTTCCTAAACAACGCACTGATACAACACGCGCCTTTGAATCATGGAACGCGATAATCTGATAAAACTGCAAAAAAGACGGACAAATTGCGGTAAACTGTAACCAAAAGTTTGCTTTCGTAACAGTCCGAGAATCGGAAAATACCATGTGGTAGTTAGACCCATATCTCCAGGAAATTAGTGTCATTGTCCAGCATTTAGAGACTCAGTGGCAACCATGGAGCTTGTCCACCCTTCGTTGGTGTCTCCGGACGACTTTACAGGAAAATGAACATGGATCAGGCAAATCGCCGAGGAGCAGAGTGCTTGCTTACCAATCACTACTGTTGTCATTGAAGGACCGTTCGGTTAGCTTCGCACCGAAGCAGCTGTGTCTGCCGCACTGCCGGATCACTTTGCTTATCTTTTTTTCTAATAACTTTCAGCAGCCTCTAAAAGAGCAGAGTAAATTGTTCTTCTCCAACTTAGCGTACATGGCCCTCACGCGATTGCAAGTGAGGTAGTTTTCGCAAGAACCTGATTTCGTTCAGTGTAGCGAAACACGACCTGCTAAAGAGGCTGATCTTCGTGACTTTGGTGGCGAGGCGATGGTGCCTCGGACATGTGATTCGCTGGATGGGTCTTTCGAGCCGCCTGTCGCGGAAGCCGTCTCTGTTGGCGGAAGAGACCACATAACGCCATTGAATGAAAGCGAGGTGGCAACGCTCTCGCCTGTAGCGGAAGGTTGGAGTGAGCTGTCGAGGGTTGATCGAGAAACAATCATTCGAGAGCAGCGTGATTAAGTCTCGATTAAAGCGCAAATGAAAAGCATAAACTTGATAATTAGGCTAAAAAGCGTTTCTTTTTTTCTTGAGAAGGCAGGGCTCCTGTATTGGAGCCACACAATTGTGCAAGGTCGCAAGTATGAGCAGTTCTTTGTGCCACAAAAGTATTGTTGCCAACTATTGAAACTGGCGCATGAAAATGCGTGGGCAGGCTATCTCGGCATAAGAATGACCAAGGCTAGAGCTTTCCTTTAGTTTTATTGGCCGAAATTCTGGATGAATATTGAAGACTTTGTGCGCTCATGCGACACTTGTGGGAGAGCAAGAACATTCACGGACAAGTGGAAGGCACCCATGAAGCTTGTGCCAATTATCAAAGAACCTTATCGGCGCCTAGTGCTTGATATCGTCGGGCAATCGCCAGAGTCAATGTAAGGTTGTCGGTACATTCTGATGGCCCACTGTGTAGCCACAAAATTTCCAGAAGCGATACAACTTAAGGAGCTCAATTTACCTCATGTCGTGGATGCACTGGTATCTATATTTGCACGCGTCAGATTTCCTTCTGAAACCAAATGCGAAAGTGGTAGTGTGTTCACCAGGTGCCTTACCTCTACTTTCTTGGATAAATACGGAATAAATGTAGTGCACAGATCGATCCATCACCCGCAATCGTATCAGGTAGAGCATATGCATTCCGTTCTGAAACGGATACTGAGAGCTCTATGCTACAAACACAAATGCGACTGCACAGCATGTATTTCTTTCATTATGTTCGCTTTGAGAACAGCTACTCACGAGAGCACTGATTTGAGCCCAGCAGAGCTTGTGTATGGCAGGAGTTTCAGAACACCACTGTGAATGCCACGCGAGTCCTGGGAGGGATTTGATGAAGACCATGACGTAGTTGCGTATGTTCTAGACCTCCTTCAGATGCTTGGAAAAATGAAAAACCTTGTGGAAAGCCACATGAAGGCTGCACAAGTGTTGTCTGAAGAGTACTACGAAAAATCGGCGAAGAAACGCACTTTGAAGTAGGTAGTCAGGTAACGCTGCTGCGGCTGTCCAAAAAGAACAAGCTTGAGGTTCATTGGGAAGGGCACACGAAAGTATTATCAAAACTTTCTCATACCAACTGTGAAGTTAAATTAGGAACGCGGCCAAACAAAATCTACCACAGTAACATAATGAAACAATACGTTCAACGTCCAGTGGTCGTAAATCTGCCTTTGAAAGCTTCACAAAAAGAGGGAACAGAAATTTTGACTTCTAGTGATTTAATCAAAGGGGATCGGAGGTAATATTCGAGCCGTTGAACCTAGAGCCGAGGTTAATTGAAGCCAAGAAGCGATACTTGAGAAGGATTGTTTTCGAGTTTAGAGACATGTTTTCAGACCATCCCAGAAACACGACGGTGGTAGAACACGATATCGAGCTAACTTGTGGGGAGCCAATCCGTACATTGCAAGCCATATCGATGTTCTCCTGTGCAAAAGCAGATCAAGAAAAAGGAGATCAATAAATTGATGGAGTTGGGAGTCATAGTACCGGGCGCGAGTTACTATACGTTCCCTCTAATATTAGTTCAAGTGCCGAGAAGAGATCCGAAGCCATGCATCGATTATCGGCGTCTTAACGCCACAACTCGAGATCAAACTTACCCGATACCGCGTCTAGAGGAGAGGGTAGAAACTGCGTCACAGCTTAGTTATATTTCCACGTAAGACCTCGTGCGAGAGTATTGGCAAGTACCCCCTAACGGAGCACGTTAGCCGCTATGCTGCATTTGTTTCTGAGCTGAGCTTTCGTTTGAAAAACGCTTCCTTTTGTTTTTCAGGCTTAATGAACCGCGTTCTTAATGGCCTCTCTGAGTTCACTCTGCCGTGTCTTGAAGATGTCGCCATCTTCTCAGACAGCTGGGAAGAACATGTCGAGCATTTATGAGTCGTGCAGAACAGGTTGAAACAAGCTGGTCTTACCGTGAAGCCTACTAAATGTCACTTAGGCTGCGGCGAGGTGTCTTACCTGGGACACGTTGTGGGGCTTGGCCGGCGTAGACCTTCAGAAATTAAGGTAGCCGCCATTGTGAACTGTCCACGACCAACCACGTAGTTTCAGATAAGGGCATTCTTAGGCCTAGCTGAATACTATCAGCATTACGTGGAAAACTACTCCAACGTATCTTGCCCTCTCACTGACGCGCTTCAAAAGTTCAGAGCGGTCAAAGTTGTAAGTGACGCAGAAAAAGAAAATGCGTTTTGCAAGCTGAAACAGGCCCTTAGAGGAAATCCCGTTCTCATGGCAACCAATTTTTCTAGGGAATTTTTTCTTCAATGCAACGCGAGTGATCGCGGTATGGGAGATATAGTGTGCCAGGAAAACAGCGCTGTTAACGAAAGACCAGTTTCGTACTTAAGTTGAAAACTGAGCTGCAGGGAAGAGGCATACAGTACTTCTGAAAAAAATAATGCGCTTTCCTTGTGTGGGCTGTTTAAAAGCTAGCCTGTTATGTCTCCGGTTGCAGGTTTGTGGTCAAAACGGATCACTGCCTTCTAACCTGGTTATATAACATATCGTCTAAAAGTGGCTGGTTAGTGAGGTGGAGCCTGATACTTCAACAGCACAACTTATACGTTCTCTACAAAAAACGAAATCTAAACGCTAATGCAGACGCATTGAGCCATGCGTTTTAGTTTGTACCTTCTCCACTTTTCGGTCTTTCGCTGGCGAGTCGGGGTGAAAATGGGTCCTCGTCCCGGCCTTAGCTGAGCGCTCTCATCCAGAGTGACCTCAGGGGCCAACTTTATGTTGTATTCTCTTTCAATTTGTTGTTGTACGTGTAAAAAATGAGTATTCATTTCACGAGTCTTGTGTCTCACATGTGCCTCTTGATGTAAAGTGAACAAAATTCTGATAGACACATTGCTTGGTATATGTTGTACCATACTTTGTCCAGTGTTCTGTCGGGTAACCGATGGCACTTGCTTGAGTTGTGTGCTGTCTGTTGTCCAACCATGCTTGACAAGTTGCAGAACCATCGACAAGTGTTTAGACGAAAAATCGTCAGAAGAGACGAGCGAAGCTAGTCGACAAGTTGTGGCGACAAGCCAGCGGAGTTGGGATCCGTCGTCAAGAACGGGATGTGTTCACGGAACTGAGCCTAGAGCTACATCCTCCCCATGGCCCTGGAGGCAAACCTGGAGGGCCCTGGAGAACAAGCACGCGCGATAGCCAAGCCACATGGAAGCAACTCGTCTTTCCGGCGCATTGACTGGCGGCGGGGGTGCTGTTACACCTTAGAATCCACACCGAACGTCATGGCCTTTGCAAAGGCAATCTGTGTCAAGGCCAGCGAGCGATCCCACCTGACGCCATAATCTGAACGACGTCATCAAGCGGCGGCGCCGGCCTATCTTGCGCAATGCACGGCAAGCTCCCCCAGCCCACGGGCCTGATGAAATGGGCGGTGCCATCCAATCTGGCGAGTCTTACGCAATACGTGGCAACATCCCTCGTCCTCGGTTATAACCCAGCGCAGCAGGTTCAAATTCGAGGATCATGACATAACCTAGTGGCGGTTCTTGACTGGAGGAATCTGACATCACAGCCAGCGGCGCTTCTGATTGGACGTTGTAGATGTAAAGGCCCACCGAGTGCCTATAAAAAAAGGCGACCTATGCGTGAGAGAAAAGCCGATGCATGCGTCAGAGAAGACATCTCGATTCTTCGAGTCTTTAAGGTGTCGGACCCAAAGATTATGTAACGCCTCTGCTTCTAAGCTGTACATAAATCTTGACTTAGCTAAACGTCGTCTTGTCCGATTGTCCATCAGCTCTGCGCAAAAGCAGTCGCGAGCTGAGAAACACATGTACTAAACAGCCAGGAACCTTGGAAGCAGCAAGTATCGGAACAGTGGCGCCTTCGCGACCGTGTTGGCGTCGCGCCTCGTAACACCATGGAGGTGGCAACGTACTACTACGACGAGTATTGCTACAAACATCTTGGACGCATGACCCATGGTTTGAGGAACTTAGCCCCTGAAAGTCACAGCATATTCAGGGAGTGCATGATGATCAGTGGGTCGAAGCATCCGTCCATTCGTTCTTGCTTGCGTCCGTCCATTCATCGGTCTGGGTAACCGTCTGTCCAACCTTGTGTCTGTCCGTTCCTCAGTGCGTTCGTCCATGCGTTCCTCCGTGAATTCGTCCATCCGTGCGAGCGTCCCGGCGTTCCTTCATGCGTCTTTTACGGCCGTCCGTGCATCCGTGCAATTGTGCGTCCGTCTCTCCTTTCATCCCTGTATCTGTCTATCTGCCCACTCGTCCGTCGAGCGTCTGACCGTCTATTTGTCCTTCTAGTGAACCAATGTTGAGTGAACACTCCAAGTACCGCCATGTCGCATTTTTTCATCATATATTCGTCATATCGAAGTACCGCCAACCAGCGAACATTCCAAGGACTAAACAAGATGTAGTATGGCTTGCCTAGACGAGCAGCATTTGTGCACTCTTTCAAGGCCAGCGCTTCGTGTCTAGTTTCCACCTTTCACTAGCGTTAGTTCATGGCACTGCGGCCCACTCCTCGCCAGACCTTGCTAAAACTAAGAAGGTTATGCCTAGCGA
The DNA here is from genome assembly GCF_043290135.1 of Rhipicephalus microplus. Classification (NCBI taxonomy): domain Eukaryota; kingdom Metazoa; phylum Arthropoda; class Arachnida; order Ixodida; family Ixodidae; genus Rhipicephalus; species Rhipicephalus microplus. The sequence goes on from NC_134705.1 coordinate 136,199,171, forward strand.
GTTTAACATTGTAACAGTTTTTGGTCAGATGGCGCTCAATGTGCGTCCTTCTGCTAATAGTGTTTTAGTAATCACCATATTCAAGGCAACTTATTGGAGATTGAGTCACCGGTACTCGTCTCTGTAGGTTATTTTTTTAAAAACAACTATTTTTTTCATTTATGAATAACCTACGTAGCTTTTTTTCTTGAATCAGAAAACTGCACGGGTGCCGCTCCTCTGGTCTGGCCGTGCAGGTGGCTCTCCTCCTCCTCCTCTTTCTTCTCCTCCTCCTCCTCCTCCTCCTACTGCTGCTGCTGCTGCTACTACTACTACTACTACTACAACTACTACTACTACTACTACTACTACTACTACTACTACTACTACTACTACTACTACTACTACATATATTGCAGACACACGACCCAGGGCTAAGGAGCTTTGCTTCGAAAAAACAAAATCAACTACATTATACTAAAGGCTTTCAAGAAAACGATCGCTTTACCAATCAACGCGAGCACCGATATATTCCTTGAGCTAGGACTTCTCTACCCACAGAATGAGTTCATTAGGGCTCCTGACATTGCGCACTACGAACGCTCAAACAATCAAAGACAAGTTGGCACATCCTTGATTCGCTCGGCATGAGATATCACACTCAGCAAGAAGACAAGGCGGAGGTTCCTGCCTAGGTCTGCGACCGCTTGATCATTCCGCCGATTTTTATTATACATCCGACACACCACGTCGGACGCCGTAAGGAGCGTGCCAGACAGTTTCAAAAGAAGTTTGGTAGCAGTATCAACGTGGCTTGCGTAGATGCTGTGAAATATTCATAAGAAAGAAGAGTACACGCAACTGTGGTCGTTTACCATCAAACGAAATGCCTCGCGAGCACCAGGTGACGACGCCACATATGAAGGTGGCTGCAGAAGACGCGATAGCCTTAGCACTCGCCACAGCGCCACAAGCAGAGATTGTGATAAGTGACTCGCAGGCGTCTGGCCACAGTTTCGCACACGGCTGTGACTCGCGGGAAACGGCGCAATTCCTTCAAATGCGCGAAGATGTCAACTCAACGTTACGCTCACAACCATTCCGACGGTTTTATTGCTATGGACCACAGTATACAGCAAAGTTAAGCTCGTGGGAAATGCTGTTACTCGAGGTTTCAATCGCCGAGCCACAGCCCACCACATGGCTGGCTCCGAGAATGGGGCTATGCGTCTGCACAATTAAGACACTTTTATAAGCACGTGGCAACAAGAATCAGAATATTCATAGGGTGATCGCCTGACAACATTCCATGACATTACCCAACACTAACAGCTCCAAAGTGTAGGCTTCCGCCACCACACGAGAATTTTAACAGGCGCAATGCCGTAAGCTTTCACTTATACTCCAGACCCTCTATTACCCAGGTCCGGTGTCACAGAACGAGCGCTCAAAATGGGCGCGCCGCCAAATTCTTGCGATAACGCGCCGGAGTGACGCCGTGAGGTCAACGAAAAAAAAAACAAACATCTAAAGGCTCCCCGGGCGCGCGACGCTCTCCCCGCGGAAGCGTGGCTTCGCCGATGAACTCCTCACCCCACATCGGCGGCCGAGCAAGCACTGGAAATTTCTAGAAGGAAAGGGGCGTGTTCTGCAGGGTTGAGACATCGGTCGGGGACGGCCCTCGTACAGTCTCGCGCCTCTCCCCAGCCTTCGCTGCGTATCGCGCCAACGAAATGATGAGAACTTTCTGGAATGTGGCGCGGAAGGTATTTAACCGAGCAGCGGAGATGAGAGATCAGGAGAAGACGGAAGTTAGCGCCAGAGCGCGTAGGGATTCCGCCGTGTAGTCGGCGAAGGTTTTGTCCGTAGGGACAAAGCAGGAGAAGAAGAGGATTTCCACCTGAGGGGTGAAGGCTCGAGCTACAGGCAAGAGCGTGCGTCTATCGAGCGAAGACGCGTGGCAACAGCTGCGTGTGTGAAGCCGACGTGTTTCCGGTGAAGAAGTTTGAAGCTTGGCGAGTGGCCAATTGAAGACGCGAGGTTTTCTGGAAGAGAAACTTCGGCGAGGTTTCCTGGAAGAGAAACTTCAGGGGCAGCGGAACGACAACAGCGCTGGACTTTGAGTGAGTGATTCTCGGAAGAGTATCATCCAGACTTTTGTTCCAAGAACTTTGGACTGAATAGGTTTTCTATCTCTTTAGTCTTTAAGTGTCTTGGTTGTTCAATGCATGCGACTGCATTGTAGTGCGTATTGTTGTCTGTGTCCGTTGTTTCGAGTGTGGCTGATTGTACTGTGTAGTACGTTGTTTGATTGGTGTCATATTGTCCTCATCTATTGTGGAGTGTGCATTCTTGTGTATGGTTTTTGATCTGCCATTATTGAGAATATAATTGTGTTTTCTTTATCAACTCTCGGCTTTGACTTGTTCTTTGGGCCACAGCTGGCGTCCGCTGGCGCGCCAAAAAGGACCACTTCTAAATTGTCCACGCTTCCGTGGTGCAGTTCGGGGGGCCGATACTTCGGCCCTTGGAATTGGCCCGGTGATCGCCTCCCTAATTAACGGGACCGGTGTGAAAAATAATCTGGCGTCCGCGACACAGGACCTTTTGGTGCACAGTGTGTCCCAAGTAGTGAGAAAGAGCCTCGAGTTGTTGATACTGCTATCGGAACGATTTTATGTGTTGCGAAGTGTTCTCGTTAACGAGTGCAGGAGAGTGTTGCGATACACTGATTTAGGCAGATATTTTTTGCACGCGGCAAGGTTTTAGTTTCGAGACACAATGGATCTCGAAACGTTAGTCGCTCTTGTTGAGAAGATGGGCCTTTCTGGTGCCGAACTACGGAAGTGGGTAAGCCAGAAGGAGAAAGAGGCAGCGGGGAGAGCCAAGGAAGAAAAAGCAGCTGAGTTAGAACGAGAGAGGTTGGCAGCTGATAGGGCCAGGGAAGAAAAAGCAGCCGAGTTGGAGAGAGAAAGACTGGCCACTGAGAGGGCGAGAGAAGAAAGAGAGACAAAGGAGCGACAGCTGAGAGAAGAAAGAGAGCAGCATTAGAAGTTGGAGCTGGAGAGAGAAAGACTAGCAGCTGAGAGGGCGAAAGAAGGCAGAGAGAAAAGGGAACGGCCGCGACAGCACGAGATAGAACTCGAGCGGCTCCGTCTGCAACAGCGAAGTGAAGCTCCCGTGCAAGCTAGAGTTGAAAGCAGCGAACGGGAAGATCATGGCTTCCGCTTGAACCCAAGCAAGCTGCTCGTAGTATTTGATGAAAGGAAGGACGACCTTGACGCGTACCTTCACAGATTTGAGACGATTGCAAGGAGCCAGAATTGGCCGGAACATCAATGGGCAACTGCTTTGAGTACCTGCTTGAGTGGGGAAGCGCTCAGTGTGTACAGTAGGCTGACGCCGACCGATGCAGCCAACTATGCCAAGGGGAAAGCTGCTTTGCTGAAGTGATTTAGATTTACTGTGGAAGGATTCGGGGACAGATTTTGGACAGGAAAGCCGGCTGATGGTGAGACGGCTACGCAGTACGCCGCCCGACTTAGCCATTATTTCGACAGATGGATTGAACTTTCAGGGACAGCGCAGGAGTACGATGAGCTTAGAGAGCTCCTGATTAGAGAACAATTTCTTACTAGTTGCCGCCCAAACCTGTCGCTGTACTTGAAAGAGAGGAAGGCTGAGTCACTTGAAGGCGTGCTTGAATTGGCTGATCAATTCCTGGAAGCGCAAGGTGGAACTAATTTGGCCAAGGTCAAGAAGGAGTGTCCCGAAGACTCAAAAAATTCGGCCTCCGAACAAAAGAAGCGTGCACCGGGAAGTGTTCCGCGATGTTTCCTGTGTAACCGAGTGGATCATCACGCGAGCAACTGTCGTACTAACTTTACGAGCCCTACGGTAGTAAAATGTTTTAAGTGTGGTCAGACTGGGCACAAAGCAGACGCTTGTCGGAACGGAGTGAGTCAAACTCACCAGGTATTCTGTGTGCAAGCGGCACCGAATACTGATAATAATGCCGTCACGGATGGATTCGTAGAGTTGAAAAATGGGGAGAAAATTCCTATTGTGGGTGCTGTAATGTCAAAACAGCCAACCGGTGTCCCGAAGGGAATGCCAGCGCTGCCTCGAAAAGTTGCGGGCAGGAAGGTTACGGTGTTAAGAGATACCGGCAGCTCCACTGTTGTCGTGCGGAGAAATCTGGTACGGGAAAGTGAGTTAACAGGCAAAACGAAACCGGTTTGCCTAATTGACCGTACAGTTCGGATGCTTCCGGAAGCAGAAATTGAGGTTGAAACCCTGTACTTCAGCGGCAAGGTTACTGCTTTATGCTTGACGACCCCCCTGTAGGACCTTGTCATCGGAAACATCGACGGGGCGCAAGGACCGAATGATCCAGAATGTTTGGGAGAAGACCCTAAGACAGAGCCCTCGCCAACCCAGTGACCGCGAGATACAGAAGAGGAGCATTCCGTGACTTATCTCACTCGAGCCCAAGGTGAAGCCGCGGTGCAAGAGACAGTGAATGAGAAGATGATCGTGTTGAATGAGTTCACGGGCTGAGCAACTCGACTTACGTCGGCACGACCTCAACCAACCGACAGTGTAAAAGAGACGGAAGTGGCCAGCCGGGCGAAATGTAGAGACATGAACAAGCTGGTAAATAAACAGACAGGACCCATCGAATGTTATGACCCGTTAACGGTGTCGGAAGTGACAACGATGGCTGAGACGCCGCCTCAGATACCGTCGTTGGAAAGGGCTCGCCGAAAAAGAACGAGGAAAAACAAGAAGAGATCGAGTGAGCACCGCAAGAAAGGGCGCAAGCGCCTCTCAAAGTACCCAGCATAAGTGCTGAGGTCGGATCAGAATGCGTTTGGCAGTGCTGAGTGCCATATTTTGTGTTAATGTTGTGTTATCCTGTGTCACAAGTGTCGAAGTGTCTGTGCTGTGATGTGATGTATAGTGTTGTATAATTGTTGTAAAGACAGAACTTTGTACGTTTGTATTGTTTGGAATGTGTGATGAAGCGTTGTACTCATGTATCTGTGGTTATATTTCATGTGTGTGAGATTGAATTGTAACGTCCAATTGTATTGAGTGATATATTGTGAATGTGACGTGTCATGAGCGACGGACTATGTTACAGTCTTTGAGAGTGTGTGGTGACTGTTCGTGCTCGTTTGTGTGGTTTTGAAAATTATGAGATAATATTCTTAAAGTGTGGGGCAGTGTCACAGAACGAGCGCTCAAAATGGGCACGCCGCCAAATTCTTGCGATAACACGCCGGAGTGACGCCGTGAGGTCAACGAAAAAAAAACATCTAAAGGCTCCCCGGGCGCGCGACGCTCTCCCTCGCCGATGAACCTCCTCACCCCTAATCGGCGGCCGAGCTAGCACTGAAAATTTCTTGAAGCAAAGGGGCGTGTTCTGCCGGGTTGAGTCATCGGTCGGGGACGGCCCTCGTACAGTCTCGCGCTTTTCCCCAGCCTTCGCTGCGTATCACGCCCACGAAATGACGAGAACTTTCTGGAATGTGGCGCGGAAGGTATTTAACCGAGCAGCGGAGATGAGAGATCAGGAGAAGACGGAAGTTAGCGCCAGAGCGCGTAGGGATTCCGCCGTGTAGTCGGCGAAGGTTTTGTCCGTAGGGACAAAGCAGGAGAAGAAGAGGATTTCCACCTGAGGAGTGAAGGCTCGAGCTACAGGCAAGAGCGTGTGTCTACCGCTATCGAGCGAAGACGCGTGGCAACAGCTGCGTGTGTGAAGCCGACGTGTTTCCGGCGAAGAAGCTTGGAGAGTGGCCAATTGAAGACGCGAGGTTTCCTGGAAGAGAAACTTCGGCGAGGTTTCCTGGAAGAGAAACTTCAGGGGCAGCGGAACGACAACGCTGGACTTTGAGTGAGTGATTCTCGGAAGAGTATCATCCAGACTTTTGTTCCAAGAACTTTGGACTGAATAGGTTTTCTATCTCTTTAGTCTTTAAGTGTCTTGGTTTTTCAATGCATGCGACTGCATTGTAGTGCGTATTGTTGTCCGTGTCCGTTGTTTCGAGTGTGGCTGATTGTACTGTGTAGTACGTTGTTTGATTGGTGACATATTGTCCTCATCTATTGTGGAGTGTGCATTCTTGTGTATGGTTTTTGATCTGCCATTATTGAGAATATAATTGTGTTTTGTTTATTGACTCTCGGCTCTGACTTGTTCTTTGGGCCACAGCTGGCCTCCGCTGGCGCGCCAAAAAGGACCACTTCTAAATTGTCCACGCTTTCGTGGTGCGGTTCGGGGGGCCGATACTTCAGCCCTTGGAATTGGCCCGGCGATCGCCTCCCTAATTAACGGGACCTGTGTGACATCCGGCCGACCTCTACCCGAACCATACTGCACTAATATGCGGAATAAAAAAGGCAATGTCATTACCAGTATGAACAGGATAGCCGAGATAGCGGAGAAGTTCTACAGAGAGCTGTACAGAAGTCAATAGAACCAAGATCATATTGTGAGAAACAATATTCGACCGGAGGCATTCGACATTCTTCCAGTAGAACAGGGCAAGTAAGTGAATTCCTAGAAGGAATGCAAAGAGGCAAAGCCACTGGTGAGGATGAGGTAACAGCAGACCTCCTGAAAGATTGTGGAGGAATTGTGTTAGAAAAATTTGCACCCTATAAACTTTGTGTTTATTGACGGGCAGAGTAGCAGACTCTTGGGAGAACGTCAACGTCATCTTAATCCATAAGAGCGGAGACGTCAAGGACTAGAAAAATTACAGGCGCTTACCTCACTCTCTGTTCTCTACAAACTATTTAAAAATAATAATAGCTAATAGAATTAAGGCAATATAAAGTTCAATCAATCAAAGCACCAAGCATGGTTTCGTACCGGCTACTTCCCTATAGATCATATTCATACTGTCAGTCAGGTAATAGAGAAATGCACCCAGTACAACTAACCCCTATATATAGCTTTCATAGAGTAGAAGAAGATGTGTGACTTAGTGTAGACATCAGTGATGATGCAGGCACTGCGGAATCAGGGCATCCGAAAACCCTACATAAACATAGTGGACGAAATCAACAGAAGATCCGCAGCCACCATGGTTCTCCATAAAGATAGCGACAAAATTCCAATAAAGAAGGCTGCAAGGCAGGGAGACACGATCTCTCTAATGCTATTGAATGCGTGTTGACAGGAGGTATTCAGGAACCTCGACTGGAAAGAGTTGGAGAGAAGAGTTAACGGCGAGTACCTTAGTGATCTTCGATTCGCTGATGACATCGCCTTTAGTGAGCAACTCAGGGGACTAATTACAGCCCATGATTACTGCATTAGACACGCAAAGTTCTAAAATAGGTGTCAAAATTCTATGCACAAAACTAAAGTAATGTGCAACAGTCTCGTCAGAAAACAGCGGTTTGCGATAGGTGGAGAGATGCCGGAAGTTGCAAAAAAGAATAAGTCTACTTAGGACAGGTAGTGACCATGGAGCTGAACCACAAGAGTGAAATAACTAAGAGAATAAGGATGGAGTGGATCACATTCGCCAATCTTTCTGTGATCATGAATGGTAATATGCCACCAACCCTCAAGACGAAGGTATATAACAGCTGCATCTTGCCAGTAGTTATCTACGGAACAGAAACCTGAAGCCTTACAAGGAGGATTCAGCTTGAATTGAGGGCGACGCTGCGAGCGATGGAAACAAAAATGGTAGGTGTAACCTTAGGAGACAAAAGAGCACAGTGGGTCAGGAAATGAACCAGCGTTAAGGACATCATAGTTGAAATCAAGGAAAAGTAAAGGACATGGGCCGGACACGTAGCACGTAGGCAGGATAACTGCTAGCCAATAAGGGAAACTGACTGGATTACCAGAGAAAGCAAACGCATGTAGGGTAGACAGAAAGTTAGGTGGGCCAATGAGATTGAAAAGTTTGTGGTTATAAAGTGGCAACGGAAAGCGCAAGACCGGGTTGATTCGTGGGATCATGGCAGAAGCCTTTGCCTTTCAATGGGCATAGTCAGGCTTATGATGATGATGACGACGACGACGACGACGACGACGACGATGATGATGATGATGACGTGTAGAGCGTGCGGACAGAGCTTAATGCTGATCCACATGCTCTGGGTGGGTTCCGGCGACAACAGTCGGCAAAACGCCGCCAATAGCGACGCGCCTATAATGACTGTAAATACCAAATCGTCAAGAGCCTCGTGCTCACTCGCACCTGCCGCTGCCCCAGCTGCGACACCTTCTTCGTCGGTGTCGCCACCGATGAGGGGCAGCCCGTCAAGCTCAGAGCTGAACGACCAGCTCTGCACCGTCCGGCAGGCCAAGGATGCCGCCCAAGTCAACAGACTACGAGCCGCCAGCTAAAGCCACCGAGACGGAATTGCCGACCCAGTGTGTTAAAAAAACCTTTTCTCTCACTTCCAGTCCTTCTATATTGTTTCACCTCCACTTTTATTTCTTATTAACTATGACACCGCACGTCCTACTTTTCGTTTTCTCAACCTTGCTTAAGACACTGTTATTGTCGGAGTTTACTATTCGTAGACTGGCTTCTCTGTCGGGCTTAGGTGCTTTTGCACTGTAATTATTCTTGCATGCCAGATACCGAAATGAAGCTTTTTCTAGTTCTGATCTCATCTTAAGTGACTACAATTTGTCAGGACATATTACGTGGTTTAATTCTAGCCATTTAGTTATAGTGTTAGAGCTAGTTATTCAAGACTTTCAGACGCTTCGCAACTTCTCAGCAGACGATGCAGTTGGTGACGCCACATATCGAATGGTTTCCGCACAGCCACACAGTCACTAAATTGCTTTCAACAATGAAGATGTGGCGGAAGAAACGACATTGTTCTTTTATGCTTGAATCATAAGTGCCTGCTCCTAATAGCACATAAGGGCTGATCGGAAGAGAACCTTTATTACTCGGCCTGATTTAGCGCATATTACTTTCGCAAGCGTGAGTGGCATTCAAGCGCTTGTCTCTGTGTGTTAAGACATGTAAGTGCTTTTGCCAGTAAGCAACTGCATTCTCAGCTCGTGAACGTCATGAGAATAAACACTATCTGCGTCAAACAAGAAAAAATCAAATATTTTGTTTTTTTATATGTCGTTAATTTTTTTAATGCATGAAATTTTGTTATTTAGTTTATATATACGCTTTCATACTGTGTAGTCAAACGATTTGTCGATGTCTCAGCTGATTGTGTGCGCTTTTAAAGCACAATAATGGCTGGTATGCGTATTCGTGATGCACTTTTGTTCGCTGTTGTTATAGGAGTGGCGCATGGTGGTGGGTCAACATCTCACAGAGAAGACGATGACGAAATCTCACTGGTAGTTTTTTTATCGCAGTGCCTGCAGCTATGCAGCTATGCAGTTACTGCTGTTTTTCCTGTTCCTACTCAGCTGGGAGCCAACTTTTCGTACCATATTATTCTGAAATAGTACCTAATAATAGAAAAATGGCACCTAAATATTTTAATGAATGCAGGCGAGAACCCTTCGTTCATTGAACTATGAGACACTGCGCGGAATTGTCGCCTGAAAAGATTATATTCGTATGTAGACGTAGGTTGGCAGTGATTTATCCATTTTCAAATAGTATACGCAGAATTTATAATATCGAGTAGTTTGTTTCGTGGGCTACTTCGTCAAGCATTTGTAAAATGTAAAAGAAACAGCTTTACGAAAGCGTAATAAAGCGAAAAATCTAACAGGACTAGCGCCAACTAACAATTCAATGCTTTATGGTATGAATGCATCATGAAGGCGGGAAAGCCGGCTCGTGCCACTCCATGCCAACTGAACACGTGGACCCCAGCCCAATAAACAGAACCTCGTATTCAGACAAAACACAATGCTATGGCGTTCCGGATTGGGAACTGTTGACGTTAGGGCTGGCCTATAAAAACCAAGCGGCGTGACTTCAGTCAGCAGACCTTTGTGCCAGACAGCAAACCTATGTGTCAGAGAGCAGACGATAGCATCAGAGTGTCTGAAGAAATCTCGAATCTTCGAGCTCCTAAGCTGTCGGCCCCAGTGCCGAATATATAACGCTTTTATTCATGCTGTGGGTAAATGCTGCCTTAACTCACCGCCGCCTGGTTCGCTCCGTTTATCAGCTCTGCGCAGAAGCAGCGGCGAGCTGAGAAACACGCGCTCCCAACAGTGGTGACCTTGGCGGCTCGTGACCTCGGCGCTATTCACAACAGTGGCGGCAGCGAAGCGAAACACAAAACAGTGCAGCGGAGCAACGGAGCTTCTCGAGCCCAGGGTGAACGTCAGGAGATGAGTTTTTCCGCCGTCGCTCGAAGGCTTATGTCTTCAGTGTCAAAGCAGATAAGATGAAGAGGTTTTCCAGCTGCGGGTGAAGGCTTGTACTACAAGCAGGAGAAGAGTGTGCGTTTACCTCCAGTGGGTGAATACGCGTTCTGCAGTTGCAGCGCGTGAGTGGCCAACGTGTTACTGGCGCAGAAGCTTTGTTATTGTAGAGGAGACATTGGACGACGTGAGATTTTTCGGAAGAGAAACTTGGGGGGAGGGCAACGAAACGACAAACAGTGCCAGACTTTGAGTGAGTGGTTTCTTGAAGAAAGTCATTCAAGCTTTGTTCTAAGAGCTTTAGATGGAATAAGTTCGACGAACTTTTTTAGTCTTTAAGTGTCTTGGCTAGTGCAGGAGATCGCATTGTAGCTCATGTAGCTTGTGCCCACTGTTTTTAGTGTATCTGGTTGTGTTGTGTATCTCATTGATTGGAGTATCTTGCAATTGGTGGCATATTTTATTTGACTATAGCCTGGTTCGCATATTTGTGTGTTGTTTGATCTCCCATGCTTGAAAATATATTTTGTTCTGTTATCAACTCCCGGCTTCGACTCGTTCTTTGCAATTCAGCCGGCGTTCGCTGGCGAGCCAAATAGGACCAAATCTGAATAGTTCATGCTTTCGAGGTGCAGTTCGGGAGGCTGCTACGTTGGTCCTTGAAACTAGTCCGGCGATCATCTCCCTGACTAACAGGACCAGTGACACGTTCCGAACAACGTTGTGCAAATTTTTGAATTATGGAAGTTTTTGATTTCGGGAAAAATGTAGATGCGTATTCTTTCAATAATCAAGTTCCTATCGTGCTGATCAAATCTGCAACATCCGAGTGCAGTGTATGGCCTGAGAATGGCGGGGATTGAAGCGCTACTGAATGATCTCTGATCTATTTTAAGAAGCAACTCTGTGTAAATAGCGCAAGCGATGACAACAGCGTAATGTATCCATACCGTCACCATGTAAAATATTCAGTGCCATGCATCATCAATGGTGCGCTATTCGCTACCGGCCTACTACTGCGGCAAACCGTTCAGATAGGCTCGGTATATAAATATTTATCAACGTCTCAAAGAGGAAATGTGGCGTTGACCATATTGATTTCTTTGGGCATAGAGTTAATCCACGTGGTATCCGCCCATCTCACTCCTTGTTCAAGTCATTGAAAATTGCTCACGACCATTAATCACGAATAAATTGGGAGAATTGTTGGGCCCCATCAATTACTAACACATTTTCATTTGACAATAATTTCTTGTTCCATCTTGCAGCCGCTGGAGAGTCTGCTCTAAGGAAAACTCGTAGTAAACACGTTCATACTATGAACGAGTAGTCCGAAAAGTGCTTTCACCCCTGCTTAATTTGTTGTCACGTCTGGCAGTGCTAGCAACTGAAACAAGATGCACCAGCTTCCGGTATGATAGACGCATATGACACAACTTTTAGCACTATCGATCAGCAGCACGGATGTTGCTTCTCGAGGGCACTGACAATGCGGAAACTCCGCTACAGCACTTTCGGCCGTAAACTTCACGGAATGTGGCTTGCAGTGCACTCTAATTAAAGCACCGCATTCTAAACCACTGAATTACGAACGGCTGCGATGGGCGCTAGCAGCCTCAAGACAGAACTTGCAACCACCAAAAAACCTGAGATTAACTTTCAAGTATTCAATGCTGTTACTAAAAACACGTTCAGCAAGACCACTTGATGCACAGTGATCAGGGTAGGAAAAATGTTATAGTCACGCCAGGGTCTTGTGTCCACACAGTCAGCTTTGCACTTCATACAGTAGAGCTGCTGTCTTTAACGATGATATAGGCGCATCTGAATAATTTGGCTTTATCATTGCTAAGAGCATACGTTCCAAAAAAAGCGATAACGCTGTTGGTGTGTTCTCATCTTGCCTTGGTCATTAGCACTGATGTCATTCGTCTAAGCCGAGCAGGACTATCTGGGTTTTCTTGGTACTTTCGTAATTGTTTTTCAGTTCAGCGAAATCTAAGTGAACTACTTTAAGAGGGACGATGGAGTATTGCTGCGTTATCATCATACATATTGCCTGCTTATAGTTGTTCACTTGGCAGAGATAGCACGTGTGCATATATTCTCTCACGTTTTCCTTCGTGCTTGGTCACGTATATCTTTTGAAGGGCTTCTTGTAAGTGCACCCGAAGCCATCATGTTCCGTAGACTGTAGGATATTGTGACGAAAACACAATATCTTAGTAAATGCTCATTTTCCATAATAATGCTTGTCAAAAAACTTCTTTTTCTGCGCTTTTCGCCACAACTTGCGCGCCGATATATTCCTTCTAGTTGTTCACTTGTCTTTTGAAAAAGTAATTCCGACAATGCGTCTGTACCTATGAGCAGTGGACCAGGGCGCTGTAATACGTCAAAATGAAATTGTTGTGGATGGTTGGCTCAGCTGGCGATTCGATCCTTTGATTGGGCCAGGTGAAGGCAATGAGTTAAAGAGGGGTGATAAGCAAATAGGGTGAGTTTCACACCTTCCATGTAAATACAATATACCGTATGACTTTTAGAACCCCAATACATAATTTTTCAGTAGTGGTATAAAGAAGTTTGGCAGGCTTTAAAGCGTAGCTGTAGAAACTGACAACGCGTTGTTTTTAATGAGTTGTGATGGCTTTTGCTATAGAAGTCCACCCTGTCAATAACGTGACAGGTCGGTATTAGGAAGATACCACATGTCATAATCAGGTAAATGAAGAATCGGATATGATAATGCCACTTTAACTCTTCTCCGTCTGAGAAGTTCCCTTCAGCACTGTGAAGGCTACAGGCTCCTCGGCCACTAGGAAGGACGCTAAGCTCTCCACATGTATTCATTCGCGCCGTGTCGTCTGCTCGCCGTATTTAGAGCGTCTAATCACCGAACTGTAGTTGTTATGGCTGGTTTACCGTCTTCAAAATGAGTAACGCTAATAAACAAGTTACTACACTGGAAATTTTAAAAATTGTGAATTGTTTCTCTGCTGTAGATTGGTAGGATCTACAGTCAGCGGATTACTTTACTTTCACTTTGTGGCTGTTTCCCTTAATGCTGTTTCTCCGTTGTTTATGTTTCTCCGTCACCGCCTTCTTTCGCATCTCCCACTGGAGCGCTTCTTTTCTCTTTTCTGTTGCCACCAAAGGAGGATTCGCCGCATACGAAAATTTGTGCGAGGTTTCATGTTTGAAGTTTGGAGATGCAGCGTTCTTGGTCAGAAGACGCAGTCCGAACACTGCATCGGTGCGTTAAGCTTAGCAGGTGTGGCTAAGCACCCAGCATATCTCACTAATATTGAGAAATAGTGCCTGATATATTAGACCCACAGCGATATTATTGAATCAATGACTGATTTCACCATTTTTTTTACTGCTGTCAGTGCAGTGGGCGTGGAGCAGGAGGAAGTCCTGATGAAAGTGAGCAGTTACTCCTGCACAGGTGCTGCCAAGGGGACTTGTAAGCAATGTTATTGGCGATAACTGACAAAAATATTAATTTGCGTAAGAAAGAAATTCAAATAAATATAGGCATATCAAAGGTCGATCTGGCGTAAAACAAACTAAAGAAACGCCGATTATTAGTGAACCCTGTCAATTTTAAGCTACTTGTATGTAATACTACGTTTCGCTGAGCAAGCGTGCTGCTTTGTTACATCCCGTAGCTTTAGCAGTGCTGAACCAAAGTGCTGAAACAAAGTTAGTTTGTCGTTTGATATTCACACTCCGGACTTCGTAGGAATTGCACGTCCTCTTGCACAAAAATGTGAGAAAGAAGTCTTTACTTCATATTTCTTAATGAAAGCTAGGGAATACCCACAGACAGTGGACATCATATGGCTTCACCGAATAGAGAATCCCTTCTACTGGGTCTTGCTTCATGCATTTTGTAATGTCGATAAAAATGCTGCTGGTGCAACGCAACTTTGTCTTAAAAAAATGAATTCTTCTTTAAGTACCCTTACGCGTACATATGGACAAGGCTAAAAGCAATCATGACCAGACAAAGGTGATCTTGAAGTTCTTCAGGTAAGTTGCCTTGTAGCGCTCTCAAACAACAAGAAGAAATGAAGGCACATGAAGACAGAAAGACCGCTGGCAATATAGGAATAGCGCTCTGTCTACCTTGATGGGCCTTCAGTTCTTCCTAGTTTACGTGCGCTACATAGAAACTTACTGAAGGTGATCTACGAAAAACCCCGCATCGCATCTGTCGTGATGTTTTCTCGCTGTTTGAAAAAGTGAAGTTTTCATCTATGTAGATATTACAAAACATTGTGAACTCTGGCTTAACTGTATTATTGATTATTTTTGGAACTGATCAAAGAGTTCTTCTATCTAAATGGCAGCCATTTGCATTCGTACGATTGAAGTGGTCTATTACTCTAGTGTGATTTTCGGTGTCCTTGGTCAAAAAATTTGGCTAGAAACCCTTGCATGAGTCAATGCGAGAAAACCAGTGACATATACCTGCTTCGTCAATGATTATGCCGATCCTGGACATGGAAATGATCTAATCTCTGAATATTGGTTCAGTGCCCTATATGCGTTACATACGATATGTTTCAACTTCTTTTAAAGGGATACTTATAGGCGAAGCAAAGCGCGAGAGAGCTCGGGAGTCGAAATATATTTGCGTTCAACAATGTCTGCCACTTTTTTTTTTGCAGCCATGCCTCCTTTTTGCCTGCAATACTGTACAGAGCTCTTCGTATCATGTTTTAACCCTTGATTTCAAAAGCCACTTGATGCGACTTCACTTCGAAAGGGTAACTCCAAACGCAGACGAATTGCGTAGCATAAACACATATTCGAAACCAGAAAGTTTCAATGCCGAACTTTTCGTTGCGTACTGCAGGCAATTTGAGCATCTATCTATCTATCTATCTATCTATCTATCTATCTATCTATCTATCTATCTATCTATCTATCTATCTATCTATCTATCTATCTATCTATCTATCTATCTATCTATCTATCTATTTATCTATCTATCTATCTATCTATCCATCCGTCTATCTATCTATCTATCTATTTATATATTTATTCATCTATCTATCTGTCACTAATTTGTCTGTCTGTTTATTTGTGTCCATACGTGAGGGTGCTCTAGTTATTACCCCCTTAATTTAGAGTACAGCAAAATAACTATGGCAGAATAAGACGGCTTGGTAAAAATGACTCCACGGTCAAGACATATTCCCATCACCATCCCGCTTCGTGCAACGTTAACCCCTTTCCTCCAGACGTGGGACACATATCCGCAGTTGGTTATGTGCCACAGGTATGCGAATACGTGCCACATGTGACGGACCGTTAATATCTACCCATAAATGATGAGAAAACGTGGGATATTTAGGAAAAATGCTTACATTGGCAGCAATGTCCCGACAGATGGGAAGGTTAAATTTGAAGGTTCCCGGAATAATAAAAAGCCTAAATTTTGCGTTGTGATGAAATATTGCACCACAAAAGAATTCGAGAGCTCAGGGCTACTTAAAAATAGGCCCCAATGTTCCTTAAACGTGAATGTTGATGTCAGTGCGAGTTGTCCAGTTTTATAAATATTACATATTACAGCTACGATTCAGCCACCTCGTTGGGTTAACGTCAACTGTAGCTGGCGTCATCCACTTGAGCTGATTTATGAAGATCTCCATAACTACGATCACCTGTCTATCTACTTACCGTTTTTATATATGTGCTTACCGCTTCTAGTCTTGTGAGTATTCAAGTTCCTGTTGACATTGCTACCCATTCGTAGACAACTGGTTGTATGAAACACAGGTGGCTGTATAACGTACGCGTGTGCGTGCAGTTGCGTTTATCTTTATAGCCACTTCGAGACGCTTCGCTCAACAAAAAAAAAACTACAACACAGTCATCGCCCATCCGCATGCTTGGCATGCCAGCCATGCTCAAGGCACGTGAGATCTGCCTAATTCTTTGTTGTGTTTTCGGCCATGTTTTTCTTATTTTATGCGACTTTTTAAACCATGTATTTTGAAAGTGGGCTCAATCTATTAATTTGCACTTTTTATTCATACCCACCATCGTTTGCCAAGGTATTCCTATTATTTTCTCCTGCGAAACATACTCCTGCTATCAAGAACCGTTTGTTATTGCCAGCCTTGAACAAGATGAATCACGATGCGACACGTTGATCAAGAACTTTGTACTCCGAAGCACAGGTTTCTTTTCGGATGAGTAACTGCGCTTTAGTAAAACACAGTCAGAATGTTAGAATGCCTATCATGATCGTTTGTCTTTTAAAATGGAAAGCTGCTGTCAGTGTAATCTCTATGAGAGAAAAACACCAAGAGAACACAAAAATTAATAATGTAGAAGCCATTTGCCACTATGTGCTGACGTGAAAGTTGCCGTACAGCACAGCGTTGCCGACCGTTCTTTAAGAAAAACTGTGTTTACAACAATAGTATTCCACTTCACTCGACATATTCGTGATTCGAATTCTCAATAAATTCGCCCTCGCGCTGCCAACTTCTAGCTTCCTGGTTGGCATATTGGTGGAGCGACCGTCCAAGAAAGGCGTTGAACTTTGGTTCTATCCACAGACGAGGGTGAATTTTTCGGCAATGAATGAGTTTTTCTTGTGAAAACTGCATACAAATTTTCTTGTGGCTTCGTGCCCCAACCAGGTGGTTGCTATTTTCACTTACAGTTTCCTGTCTCGATTTTGTTTTCAAGCAGGTGGTCTTGATGAATACTGGCAGGTAACTGGTGTGGCTTTCAAGTCATCAATCGCGAAGGCACAACCAGTTTCACTGGTGGTGTCACTTGAAAGCCTATTTCTCAGTGATTGCATTTATGGGCAACGTATATATTACGACCCCTCACTTTTCGTTTCTCTATGCTCGATGAATACTGCTTGCCTATCGAACTCCTAGGATTGCTTCCTGACAAGCTTTGATGTGAAGTTGCAGCTACCAAAGAGAAATAAATGAAGTCACCATCCACAAAAAACGAATGATCATCAGAATCGACAATTGAACGAGTGGGCGTGATTCTATCTTCAGCGAACAATACACAATTCTGAAATCAAATTTAGTTGTTAGTGAGCACTGTAGCCTGTTACATTCTCGCTCCCGTTTTTGTCGCGCTAATATTGGTTGTAGATGAAAAGTAAGCTATGTTAGAGGACCTTGCTCAGAGATGATCGGGTAACGCGCAAATCCAATATAGATATTCGTCTGCCTTAATATAATGACTTCACTAGTTTGCTTGCTCAGAGTTTGCTGTATTGCGAGTCGTTTCAGTTTCCCGGGCTCTCACCGCACGGTCTTTGCGGTGACTCTTAGCTGCTGCTATGCTGCGAGCTCGCTGCGCAGCAAACTTAGCTTTCCGGGTGTTCACCTGTCGGAGTAGGAACGACAAGTGTTCACTGAGTGAGCTCTCAACGAAGAGAAAGGAGGCGTGCCAAACTCAAATGTATACAAGTAAATACTTTGGTATTGTAATAACAGCTACCTTATTATGGAATACATATGCCTATATATTTTGTTCATGAGCATTCAAAGCACTATGCTTTCTAAAGCATAGGCTTTAAGACGCCCCAATCAGTGTTATACTATTGTCTAATAATTATATCATAAAACGTCTATAAGAATACGCTAGCGTATTATGAAACACACACTACCCGTAAAATCTAGTGCCCCAAAAAAACGCTAAATAAAACAGTCCAGTTCGTTTTATTAATGTCAATATCTTTTGAAGTAATGCGTGGTCTTGCTACTCCTAACGCGTGTTGAAGATACATTAGAAATTACCTTCTTTGCCTTTTTAAACGCGCATTGCGATTGGTCCATCTGCGCGCCTGACACCCTTCGCAAGCATAACCACGAGTTATCAATCTAAATCTATAACATGTTATTTCTGTACAGCAGACGAATATAAGCACTGATATTTTTTTTACTCACAGTGCCAGATTGAAAGGAAGTAACTTGGAAATCTTTTTAGTAGATACTATTCCTTCGCATTCTTCTCTCTTAACACACTAAAATAGCCCTGTCGCACTATTTCAGGTTTCAATTTTTTTCTTAGGAGCTTTTTATTTTTTGTTTTACAGCGAAAGTTGTATATCGGTAGAAGAAATGAAAAATCAATCGGCTTTTGACACCACAGCGTTACTCCATATCAGCGTCCTCACAGCGCCGTGAACTGAGAAGAGAAACAGCACAGTTAGCGCTCCTGACTAAATGGATAACCTCGTGGTGGAAGTGGTCGTGTTTTCTTAAATAAACTAGAAAGCTTCTGTAAGCCCAAGTGGCAGAGCCTAGTCCGGGACGCTATTGGAAATCACCGCTGCCCGGGCGTGCGTCACCAAGGAGCGTTGTGCATCCAAGATAGAGCATCCGAGCGGCTACTTCTCCCAAGCCTCCCTAATAGCGATCGGGAAGGGTGATAATAAAGGAAGTGGCAGGGCACGAAGCCACAACGTGGAAGGTTTCGGCTAGCTCTTGACAAGTTAGACACGTGCCAGACATTTTTGGTATGAAGTGCCGGCTGACCACCAGACAAAGGAAAGTGTTAGTCTGAAGAGGGCGTAACAGTCTTTCATCCGCTTTCGCCAGACCGCGTACGGGGCCAAGCTAAAGTCGGCGCACACTGCAATAATATTCTAAAACATCACGGTAGCGTGTCAGACTGGAGTTCTCAGGATCTGACTCAAACATAGAAAGGCAGCGGCCCGGAGGGGAGAAGCGCGGGCAGCGGCATTTGGCGCTTCGTGGCCAGTAATACCTGTGTGGCCTGGAGCCCATACTACTCCTACAGAGTGAGGCATAAAGTGCCAAGAAGCGGCTTGAGTGAGATGAGCAGCCATTGGGGGGATGGAACTCTGGATATATCTAGAACAGGTTGAGCTCGAGTCTAATAAGATATTGTGAGCAGTGTTATTGGATGCGGCCAAAGCGATAGCAACCTTCTCTGCGTGAGTCGCACTGTCGACTCTAAAGAAGAGGCCATAGACGTGGTGGCCCTCTGTGATCACAATCGCTGTGTAATTACCCAAAGTAAAAGGGCCCGAAACGCCTACATAGAATACCCCAGGGCGATCAATTTGATGCGCCTGAAGGGCAGCAGTATGCGCTTGCCTACTACCGGGTTCTGGTCGGGGTCCAAGTTACGAGGCAGTGGCTCCACTCATTACATCTGCCGCCATAGCTTCAGTACTGGGGATGGAGGAACCGGGTCAGACATTGTGTTGAGAGTAAGTCTGTAGAGCAGGCGGCGTCCGGAAGGGGCAATGGGCTTCTCTCAGCTCTACGAAGGAGTTGTACGCTCCCAGAGCTGCAAAATGGTTATTTGAAGTGCCGATGGGAAGGTCCTGCACGCGTTTATACAAGCAGCGTAGAAGAGTATCAAGTCGGTGTTTGTGATGATGACGCAGGCGAAGGTAGTATGAGGCACAGAGGACTCGGCTGGTAACAAACGCTTGGGCCAACCAGATAGAGTAGCTCCCTCAGAGGCCGCCACGTATGGTAGATACCCGTCAGATCATACGACTCACTTGTTCGCTGGTACGTTGGAGAGAGGATAGGGTCCAATGAGGACGATAATTCGAAGGTCTTGATCTGGTGGGAAAGGTCCGAATGCCTCAGATATCTCAGGTGGTGGTAGGTGTGGAACCGATAAAAGGGCAGATATGGTGGGAAAGCAATCCAGGCCGAAAGAGGCGGCGCAAGTGTGCACTTGAGGGGCAGCCTGTTGTAGACATTTCTCGATTTGAGCCGGAGAGCCTGTGTTGGTCTAAATTGTTATAACATCGGCATAGAGTGCATGGTGTACCCCCTCGACCTCGTTTAGAAGGGCAAGGCATTTCATCATGGCCAAGTTAAACAGAAGGCGTGACAAAACTTCACCTTGAGGCGTACGGAGCGTGTCGAGTTGGAACGGGCCTTGTTCGATAAAGTCAAGGTGGAGGAAGACCACAAGATTAGAAAAAGAAGCACGAATGTAGGAGGTCTTCTGTCCACAGCCTGTAGTAGAAAGATTAGCGAGAATGCTACTATGTTTGACAGAAAAATATTGCGGATTTGTCATTGCAGCACATAGTAGTGGGCTCTATGATATCGTGTCGTAAGACGTTATGTGCCAACAGATATGGATGAAAGCTAGACATCGTGTCGGCAAAGGTTCCCCTGGACTTCAGGTAGAATAAAGGGGTTCATGGACCATATTTTTTATAAGCTTGCGGCTGCAAGAGGTTTTCTCGCTCTTCACATTCACGCTTGTGGGTGCCGGCCTTTCTTCCAGAGTACAATCATTGTTGGTCGGCTTAAGGAAGAGATGACTCGGTTGATCATAGAAGCCAAAGTTATTCGTTCCTTTGGAGATGTATGTATTAACAAGCCTTCAATTGCCTTGTCACCCAAGGAACTAGCGTTCCTGCGTACGCAGTCATAGGTGATTTTATCTGTGAGGTTTCTTGTTGTTCTACTTATCGTTTCTTCTTGTAGGTAGATGACATTGTCGTGCATTTATCTGAATACACTTGCTTATCTGCTTGCTCGCCTGACGATTAAGGCCTAAAAGCGGCTTGGAGTTCAAAAATAAACATGTTGTTGCTAGTAGCGCTAGGTCCTCTCAGTCTATTCTTTCCTGTGTTCGTTTTTTCGCCTCGCGCTACATAAATTTCTTTCAAATGTTTCACCAACAAGCCCACATCGCCACTCTTGTCGACTACATTTCTCGTACAACGGGCCAGTTTTTATTTCTTCCTCAAGACCTAAGCTGTATTGTAGGCTTCATTGTCAATGCGACGTGCAGGGTGCGTACGCTCAGTTTCTGCATCCGCAAAGGTATTATTCCGGATGAAGTCCTCGCGCTTTGCGGGGGCTTTTGACTTTCCTTTGGCTATAGAAGGAGGATTCTCAAGATTTTACGTGCGGAATTGTATCGCCACGTTCGCTTGCACAGGATTCGTCTTCGCGCATATCTTCGTACTTCCTTTGATTCATCTGTCGCTGGTTCTCTGCTGAAAAGGTACCTGCAATAGGCTGGGCAAGCTACCGAAACTTTTTGGATGCCTCAGCTGCACTACCTTCGTGAGCGCGTCAACAGTGTTCGACCGATGGCCAAGGGAAAGGTACATGTACTACCTGAAGCCCACCAACTTCCTGATGACGTCAATCAAGTCCTAGAGTTGGCGCCGAAGTTCGGGATTCAAAGAGAAAAGACAAATCCCGAACTCCTGACTGTCGTTCGTCAGGTGGCACGTCGTGCGACTGAAGGTGAAGAGGAAACAATTACCTCTGAAGGAGTAGACGCCATTTCGCGTTGTAAACCTGTGTGTTCTCACATTCCTGTTAAGCGTGTTTTGTCATACCTGCACAATAATTCGCTGTGTGTTCTGCACGGAGATAGGGAAGGTGGTTTCGCAGTTTTTTCGCGTTCATGCTTCATGGAAAAAGCTATTGATGCTATTTCTAGAGTGTTCCATCTAAGAGATGGCGTATAGTTGAACAAAGTAAAAGCAAAGGCTATCCAATTGTGCAAAAACATGAACGTAGTTGGAACTCTAAAAAGTATTCAAAAGAAGTAAGAAGAATAGCCTCGATGTATTTTTAATACAGAAACTCACAAAGTTAACACTCGTTTTCAAGTAATAGTCTCGGAAAGAGGTACTTGGCAGAAATAACTCGCTGCTTTTCTGTTACACAAACTCAATCTTCTCGAAGTGCCAGATTCGTTTTTAGTCAAGAGTTCCGATAGTATTTTAAGGTTCATGGAAGCTCATAAAAATGAAGGGCTAAAAGCCTTCTCAATTGACGTGACAGACCTGTACTATTCCCTCCCTCATCCACAAATGCGAAAATGTGTTGGAAGTAGCATCGATGAATTTGGTGCTGTTAAGTTTTCTTCTGAGTGAGATATATCCGCTGATAATTTTCTTACCCTGTGGAAATTTTATCTTAATTCGACGTTCATTAAATGGAACAATGATAATCTTTTGCAAAAGCAGGGTATATTTATCGGCCCTTGCATCGCGCCTGTTTTGTGCAATCTGTTTCTGGCAAAACTTGCTAAAACTGTTGCATATCGTCTCGCAGAGACGACGGCTAAGCAAGTGTTGTGATATGTAGAAGATTTTATTATTTTTATTGACAGCTCGGGGGGAAATTTGCAAAATGAGCGTACTAGTGTGTTGAATGTGTTTCGTGATGGTCTTAAGCCTCTTGAAGTGACAGTAGAATGGCCTAGCGACGGACAAATGAGGTTTTTAGATTTAAGTGTTCAGTGTTCTGACAACCAGCTATGCTGGTGCTATGATCCACGGGCTCAGAAAGCTTTACTCCCATTTCAATCCGGCCATTGCAAACTAACCAAGAGTGAAGTGAAGCGGTAGGTTCCCCAGGAGCCAATGGTGCCACCGGAAAGAAAGCGGCAGCTGCGGGAGGCGTCGGAGTGTTCGGTTTAGGCACAGCCTGCGGGCTAAAAGGGGGGGTGTTGGCCGGAACGGCCGTCTGGGCAGAGCGGAGTGCGCGGTTCCATGGATGCACTAGCGGAGTGCGCGGTTCCATGGATGCAACTTGTTTGGTAAATAATGCGATTTTTCGCTGAAGGTTCGCAATCTGCTTGTGGAGAACCACATGTTCAAGGGAGGGTGGAGCAGCCGCAGGAGGAAACAGAGTCCTGGAAGCAGCACCTCCCACCCAACTGCTTTGTAGTGGCGCCATTGAGGAAGTGAGTGGTGGAAATTCAAGTGTCGGCCGGATGTGATGAACCAGGCTGTTCTGGAGAGGTGCCCTTCTTGTTGTGGAGTGGTGTTAGCGTGGACCCGCAAGAAAGTGTTGAGGTCACTGTGAACCTGTGGCACTTTCTAGTGCAACCTCTGGCCCCGGTCTCGTGAGTACTTTGAGGTACTTGCGGTGGCAGTCGTGGTCATTAACGACTTCGGCAGCGAGAATGCCACGCTTGGCACATCCGTGCGGGTTAGAGTGGGGGCACACAGACTGCTGATAGCCGATGCTGCCCCAACTAGTACATGAGGCAACTGTATTTTTATATGGTTGAACGTACGTCCCCACATAGTAGTAGAAAACGAAGCACGGGAGCTTTGTGCCCTCGAAGATCACCACCACCGCCATGGAGTCACCGAGTTTACGAACGGCAAGGTCAGATCCTTAGGGCCAGTGTAGTTCCGCCTTAACCTTTTATCTTTTGAAAGACCTCGGCAGGGTTGAAGGTGATGACCCCCCTGCACATTTCTCTGGAAAGCTTGGCGTGACCTCGGACAGGTAGTTGCTGGTCCTTTCACCAGAAGCTGGACTTTTCTGGGAAGTTTTTAGCTTTGAGAAGCTTGGTGGTGCTGCAGATGATGATGTTCTGTTCTCAGATTGGCCAAGCTTGTATTTGTGTGGTGGTCTGGTCTCACAGGTAGGCCCGGATCGCGTCGCCCACTCGATCAGCAGAACAAACTTTTGAAGCTCGCAAGGAAGGCGTTGCTTGAGGACCGACTGCCCAGACTAGTGCGAGGCACTCACGCTCAGTAATAAAAAACTTGCTCTCCGAAGGAGAAATGAGACGACTGGCATAAGCAATGACGCGATCCTGTCCTTGTTGCCACTAGGCGAGAACAGCACCAATTCTATGTCCGCTGGCATCGGTACGAACTTCAGTATGGGCCGACGGCTCGAAATGGGTCAAGATGGGTGGGGATGTAAGTAATGTTGCAAGGGTGCTGAGGGCAGTCGCTTGATCAGTACCACAATAAAAAAGCATGTCCTTTTTCAGTAGTTCCGTAAGTGATAGGGCAATGTCAAAGAAATTCTTCACAAAACGTCGAAAGTAAGAACAGAGGACGCTAAAACTGCGTGCATCTTTTGCGGAACGGGTTACAGGAAAATATTTGACAACTCTATTTTGCCAGAATCAGGTTGGAAGCCTCGAGCACTGACAAGGTTGCCCAGCACATTAATTTCCCGACAGTCAAAGCGAAGTTTGGAAGAGTTGAGCTGAAGTCCTGCTATCCGGAAAAGCTCAAGAACAGCTTATAGGCGCCTAAGATGGCTTTCAAACGTAGGTGAAAATACAATGATGTCATCGAGATAGGACAGGAGTATGGACCATTTGTAGTCACGCAGGAGAGAGTCCATCATTCTTTCAAATGTAGCTGGGGCATTACAAAATCCGAATGGCATAACCTTGAGCTGAAAAAGTCCATAAGGTGTAATGAATGTGGTCTTCTCCTGGTCTCGATGATCGACAGAAGTCTGCCAGCATCCTGATCGTAAGTCGACAGATGAAAAGCAGGCAGACCCATGTAGGCAGTCGAGAGCATCATCAATCCGTGGCAGAGGATACACGTTCTTAGGTGTTACTTTGTTTGAATGAAGGTAGTCTACGCAGAAGCGCCAGCTGCCACCCTTCTTCTTGACTAGCACGACCGGCGATGCTCATGAACTGCAGGACGGTTCGATAATCTCTTTTGTGAGCGTTTCTTCAACTTCATGCTGGATAACTTGTCGCTTAGCGTTAGACACGCGATAAGGACGTCATCAGATGGGGATGGCGTCTCCAGTGTTAATCCTATGAGTTACGAAGCATGTCTGACCCAACGGGCGGTCAACAAAATGAAAAGTCGCACGGTAAGATTTCAGCAGGCGTATATCTGCTGTCTCTGCTGGGAGAAGATCAGGGGTGGTCATTTTGTCGATGGTGGCATCCGCTGCGCTCTTCGAGGAGGAGAATGAAGCAGAGGACGAAGAAGATTCGGCAGTGAACGCTGAAATGACAGCATCTATAGAAAAAACTTTTACCAAAGTCATACCATCTGGGATAACTTGAGTGCACCAGCTTAAGTTTAGCATCGTAAGAGATGCTGTATTTGGCGTGACTGTGAAAATGTGTGAGGCACGGCAACATTTTGAAGACGATAGTCTTTCTTGGGGATCTTTGACGGAAAAATTTTGGTCTGTCTGTCTGTCTGTACAATTTTCTGTTTATCCGCCCTAATGATATTTCAAACGGCACTAAACGGCCAACCCCATTAGCAGCACCAACCAAGAATGTAGAAGGCTTGGCGTTCCTAGTTGCGCAATTGGCCATTAAAAAGCAATTATTGCGCATATCTGAGGCGACACAACAACACTTCGAAGTTTTGTATATCTGCCTTCATACCAGAAGAGGCACACACAAGTAACTCCAAGAAATGTAGTGTTTATTGCACTGCGCTGCCAGTGCAACGCGATGCTCAAAAAGGTGCTTCCAATGCTTTGCTACGATCTCACGGTGGTGGCACCTGCCCGTCGCTTTGCGTTTTGCGTTCTACACCTTATCACCTCCGAGACTGAGGAGCATCTTTCTCAATGGGCTGCATGCCTTCGTTTTCGAAGATAACTGCCAGAAGGCGCTTTTGTCTAACGTGCCTCTATGCGCTCGTTCACCTCCATTACACGCTCGAGGCAGTCTAACGCAATGCCTCCAGAATACCATTCACCAATTTTCTTGCGCAGAAAACCAAATAAATGTTTTGTTCACTCTCTCCAGACGCAAGACTATCGTCTTTTGACTACATTTGCGGTGCAACATGCAGCTTTCGAACCAATTTTTTTGGCCAGCAGAACGTCAGCAATAGGTGTCAACATGTAGGCTCCGTCGGGAACAAGAGGGAAAGATCTCAGGTTCACGTAGGTAACGGCTTGAGGTGCTAGGCGGACGTAATCAACAGAACACAGACGTGGTTGAGCTGGTGTTGGGTCTACATGGGTAACACGTTAAATGAAGTTGAAGCATGCCGGTTCCGCAATCAATAAGGGCAGATTGGGCGAATAAAAACCCATGTTGAGGATAGGTTGATGGGAACATTTCTCTAGCACAGCAAATAGCACTGTCGTGGAGCGATCGGCAACACTTACACATGCAGAACACATTCCATGCACGGGAAATGTGCCACATTCGGCGACCTGGATGAGTGGTACTTTGGGTGGCTATAAAGCTTTCCTCAGGCGACAAAGAAGTTCTGAATTCATCACTGATATTTGAGCCCCTGTGTCCACAAGTGCAACAACGGGCTTTTCGTCTACTTCAACGCCAATAAGGTTGCGTCGAGTCGGCAGCTTGGTAAGAGGATGAGGCGGGCAAGTTGTCGATGCAGCATCACCTTCGGGAGCTGCATCACCTAGTTTTCCCACGGCAGGTGTTCACTGAGCGACGTTGGTCGGCGAAATCAGGGGAGTGATACGACGGCTGATGGGAGAGCGGTGAAAGGGACTGGTGAGCATGCGGAGAACGAGAACGACGACGATATGGCGGCATAAAAGGAACGTCTTCACTGGTCGCCTGAAGTGATTCCCGGTATGGTAGAAAACATCCATGATCCCTCTTTGGGCGATGGGCGTACCCATAGGATGCCCGATGCCGGTACCCCCGAGTGTTACAATGGCGGGCCACGTGTCCGATACGGTGGCAGTTGAAACAAATCGGAAGGTCGTCAGCAGTCCTCTACTCGGCTGGATTGCGAGGATGCACCGGAAGGTTTTGGCTATGGGCGTACGAAACGGGGGGTCGACGACGGTCGATCGGGTGAGAGAGGGAGCTGTAGTGCACTCGGAGGCCAGTCCAGCATGGGAAACCTTTCGTCGCACAATGGCAAGTA
Source organism: Rhipicephalus microplus (assembly GCF_043290135.1). Taxonomy (NCBI): domain Eukaryota; kingdom Metazoa; phylum Arthropoda; class Arachnida; order Ixodida; family Ixodidae; genus Rhipicephalus; species Rhipicephalus microplus. The sequence goes on from NC_134705.1 coordinate 136,226,113, forward strand.
CCAGTGGCACCAGAAGAGAGCTAGAGTCACAGGCATGTTAGCACGTGGACGCAGGAGACAGAGCTTCAAGTTCACGTCTGATGAGCTTGGTCACATGATCTGCAGTTAAAGGCGTCTGTAGTGCAGGCCCGTCTTCGCACGACCAGGTTGCTGCTGTGTTTGATAGTCGAGTGAAATGGTGGACGATACGTCGACTTTTCGCGGCCTCAAAATGGCGGCACTCCTTGGTGATGGCATTGATCGTGTTGCAGTCTTCGGATATGAGAAGGTTAAACGCATCATTTGCAATGTCTTTCATTATGTGTGTTACTTTCTCGGTTTCTTCCATGCCATTGTCTGCTTTTCGGCAAAGGGCGAGCACGTCCTGTATGTAAGTAACGTAGGACTCTGCTGTCGTTTGCGCACGAGACGCCAACTCCTTCTTGGCCACTGCCTTTCCACCCACAGACTTGCTGAAAAGACGCGCACCTTTCCTTGCACGCATTCCAGCTTTTAATTTCATCTTCGTGGTTGTCCAACCACACTTTTGCTTTTGTTTGCATTTAGAACAGGATATTTGCCAACATAAGAGCTTGAACCTGCAGTAGTTCTTACTTGTAAGTTTGTACAATGGTAACTACTCTTCAATGTCGACATCACCAGTGCCACAGAACGTGACAGGATCTTTTAGCTGCGGAAGGACAACAGTTGTTGTAGTCGCCTCGATGGTAGTGGGTCCCTTGTTTGCCATGGTGGAAAAATGCAAACGTCGGCCACTCCGGAGCTCCGTTATATCGTGTTGTACCCCGCACCTCCACCAAATATCACGAGGGTGAGGGAATGACTGAAGTAAATATATTTACACAATAAATTGGGAGAGTCAGAGGCAGCTGTTGCCGAGATGGAGGTAAAACAGCAACAACACGAGCGCAATCGCATTCATCGTCTTCGTCGTCTGCCTGATGCTCTCTCGTTACCGATGTCATGTAACAATAATAAAGCCACTGCCTCTCAATCCGAAGAATCTGCATTGCTCTAAACAATGAATGAACGATATTTTTGCTAATTTCAGAAGGCGAAAACTTTTTGCGTCAATGAAAAAAATGCATGTACCACACTTTACTGCTACACGCTAGTGTGTACGAGACAAATATCCGTGTACGCAGTTCAGAAGCACGAGCGCGGCGCAGCTAGTGCCTGAACACATTTCCTTTAATAAAGTTTTATGTATTCCATTGCTGCTCCCCGGAGGGCTGTAAGTGTATGCATGATGCAAGGCCTATAATGACGAATGCATCTTGCAGAAATATACCCGCAATAAAACTGCAGAACACGCACACACATACAGACACACGTTTTGTGCGTACGGCACCTGATGTTGATGTAGCTAGGTGTCAACATCTATCCTCAGCTATTCCTCATTGAAAGTGATCATACTCGGTCAACTAAACTTGTAGTGACTGCGGTGCAGTTGACCGTTTCGTGACGCATGCCATTAATATAACTAATGACTGTGAATTGTTCGAACAATTATTAACGCATGTCTATTAAAATGTAACGTGTGAGAAAGAATTGACTTTTTTGTACCTCAGGTCAATTGAATCTTCATTGAGTGCACTCATCAGAAGATGCCGTTCAACTGACCATTTGTTGAGTCAAAAAGGCCTCGGTACGTGGTCATATGACGTCAAAGTCAACTTTTGTAAGGGCACATAAATAGCGCATATATATATATATGTATATACATATATATATATATATATATATATATATATATAAAACGGCGTCTAGGACCCTCAAGACTCTTCCTTATTGTCTCGAGTACGTGTCCAACATCCCAAACTGAATTGATGATGATGAGTACGCTCAGATGAAAAGATGGGGTGCATAAATAATGCTCACACTTATTTTTCCCGCGCACTTCAGCAGCCAGCCCGGCCAAGAGTTAGGCGGGAAAAGTACGGTGAACAAAGGGCTTAAGACGGAAAACGTGGACAATCTCAGAGGCTAGGTGACGACGGTCCGAGGAACGCTCGACAGGAACGACAAAGTATTTGGCAGGAGTTGTTCTTTGACAAACAACATAAGGCCCGAGAAAGCGTGACAGAAACTTTTCACACATTCCGAGTGTACGAACAGGCGTCCAAAGTAGTACTTCATCTCAAGGACGGAAGGTGACTTCTCGACGAAAGCTGGCATAGCATTGCTTGCAGTCTCGTTGACTGGCCTCCGTGTTAAGTTGAGGACGTTGCCGTGTGTCAGCAAGCCTGGAGACGAAATGTTCTGGCGTAGTCGTGGACGTTTTCGTCGTTACATTGAAGAAAGAGACGTTAATGGCGAATGCCGGCGCACTAACATAGGTGAGGAAGAAAGGTGAATGCGCGGTGGTTCGTTGAACAGTGGTGTTGTGTACAAACGTTATTAGAGGCAAGTTTTTGTCCCTGTTATTGTGGTTTGGTTCTGTGTACACGGATGTCATGTCGATTAGAGTTCGGTGGAATCACTATGTCAGGCCATTTGTTTGAGAGTAGTAAGCGAATGTGGTCTTGTGAACTGTGCCAGAAGTTTTTAGAATTTCACTAATAATTGTGGACAGAAAGGCCTAGTCTCGGTCATTCTACAACGCGCGAGGTGCACGATGACGCAACACAATAGCTCCTAAAAAGAAGGCGGCAACGTCTGAGGCAGAGCTAGTGCGTAGAGGAGCGGTCTCCGAGTATTGTCTGAGGTGCTCGACGACTTTGACGATCCAGTGGTGGCCCGCTGGCGTTACGGGAATTGCTCCGACGAGGTCTATTCCAACGACAAAAGTTGTATCGCGGCATGAAATGGGTTGTAATGACCCAGCAGGAGCTGAAAGTTGCTCGTTTCCGGTGTTGACAAAGTGCACAAGAAGCTACATAATTAGTCACAAAAGTAAAAAGACCAGGCCAGAAGAAACAGCTCCTGACGCGGTTGTAGGTCTTCTGAACTCCTAAGTGTCCAGTTGATGGGTCATTATGCAATGCTTCGAGAACTAGCTTGCGCAGCGAACCGGGAAGTACTGCCACCCACCGATGCTCATCCTCATTGTAAGTATAGCACTGCGGGACATTGGTCTCTAGATTAAGCTTCCTTAGCTGACGACGTAGTCTGGCATTAGGTGAAGAAAGGGAGCCAATCAAGTATTCGATGATGCGGTTACAGTAGGGGTCGTCACGTTGCCTCGAGGCAAACTGAGCGCTGCTGTTTAAATATAGCGACCCAGCAACTGCCAGGAGTGATAACGTGAGTGAAGAGGAAGCGCTTTGATCACCTGAGGGGCTTTGAAGATGCGTGGTTTAAGATGAAAGTGGCAGAGGGCAGCAAGAAAGAGCGTCGGCATCCCGAGGCTGTTTGCCAGACCTGTGCACAGCGTTAAAAGTGTATCTTCCAAACGGAGAGTTAGTATGAGGCACCAATTACCAACGTGTTCTGTGTAGCGCAAATAATACGGCTGATGAAGTGCGCATAGCCAGCTCGCGTCCCGTCAACTAACGAAGCTGATCGGTTCCGCGAAGGCGAACGCGGAATACCAGAGAGCGGAAAAGAAAGGAGACTTCTTCGTTCGCACGGTTTGCGAGCGGAGCAGTCAAGGTCGCCCCCGTTCGGGATTAGAAAGGGAAAGCTTACTCGAAAGAGCGTCTGTTAAGAAGCGGGTCAGGCGCACCGTCTGAGTTTAAGCTATTGTTCACATGCACGCGTGCCATTCAGAATGACGCGGGGACGCAACCACTCGGCTGACCGAGACACATTGGCAGCAGGGAGACGAGCTTAACCTCCCCCGCTGTACTTCATTACTGAGTGATGCTAGGATGTCGGGGCACCTCGGTGTCGCATGCACACCTGGTAAGCGCACGGAGCCCAACGGTGTACCCACCGCTCTTAGGAAGGCTTCTACGAAGCAATAATGAGAGAACTGACGGGGCTCGAGCGCGAGAACGGCTGCCGATGAAAGTCGGCCGACAGAGTCAGCATGGCCTGGCATGGGAGAGAGTGTGACACAGGGAGGACCTATCCTTTTGCGTGTAATATTTCGTAACGTGGTTTTTACTAATGCAGTGTTCATTATGAAAGCGTTTGTGCGATTGGTTGTGATGATGCGAGTCCCAACATGTGATTGGCGTTTGTGAAGACTCTTTGTTCAACCCAGGGTTGAAAAGAAGATGTTTGAGTCGAAATGAGAGCGGAGGTTCGGGCTTGGACTCGGGCAGTCGCCTGCGGCTTCAATAAAGCGTCTTTTCACCGGACTACGGCTCTTCCTTCGCGCTGCCACCATGCACTCGAGTCATGGAGGGGACCCATTCCAAACCTCAAACATCTTCCCTCTTTGGCTAGTGTTGAAGCTAGTCGAGGAGGAGGAAGTTAACTCGGAGTATCCAGTGATCGAGGCGCCCAGACAAATTCTTCGGTGAGGACAACTAGCATCGGGTATGGTGGTCGGTAATCACAGTGAAGTGGCGCCCATACAGATGAGATCGAAATTTCTGGATGGCCCAAACGACAGCGAGACCTTCCTGCTCTGTTGTCGAGTAGTTCTGCTCGGCAGGTGTTAGTGCGCGGCTGGCATACGCAACTACTCGCTCACGTGAAGTGTGGTCGCGCTGGAAAAGGACAGCGCCGATTCTGTGGCCGCTGGAATCTGTGTGCAGGAAAGTGGGTGCACTCTCATCCGAGTGACGGAGGACAGGGTCTAATGTCAAAGCGCGTTTAAGGGCTTGGAAAGCACACTCGCACTCGTCCGTTCAAGTGAAGACCGTTCCCGACGTCAGAAGCTGGTGTACCGGCCCCGCAATGGCAGCAAAGTGACTGATGAAGCAGCGGAAGTGAGCCGCCAGGCCGACGAAACTTCGCAATCGTTTTCGATTGCCCGGACGTAGAAACCTAATTACGGCAGCAACCTTTTTGTGGTCGGGTGAAACGCCATCTTTATTGACAAGGTGACCCAGTACTTTGATGATTGTGCTCGCGAAGCGGCATTTGTTTGTATTGAGCTTGAGACCAGCGTTTGAAATGCGCGTTTTAATTTCGTCCGAACGCTTATGGTGCTGAGGAAAATATCTCTATCAACTGCTTAAAAGGATTACCACAAGTCATCGACACATGCTTGTGGAAGCTCCGAGAGGCGGCGCGGCTGCTCACATCGTCGGCTACAAATACCGCATCGTCGGCGGCCTCACAGCAGTTCGGCAGCAGCACAAAGAAGCGACAAAAGAGCTAAAAGTTTCACTGCAATTTTGCAGAAAAGTACCGTACCCGGGGCTGAACCAAACGGAAGGCGCCGTGCGCATCTTCCCGGACTGGCTACAATATCAACTGCTTAAAAGGATTACCACAAGTCATCGACACGTGCTTGAGGACGCTCCGAGAGGCGGCGCGGCTGCTCACATCGTCGGCTACGAATGCCGCATCGTCGGCGGCCTCGCATCAGTTCGGCAGCAGCACAAAGAAGCAACAAAAGGGCTAAAAATTTCACTGCAATCTTGCAGAAAAGTACCGTACCTGGGGCTGAACCAAACGGAAGGCGCCGTGCCCATCTTCCCGGACTGGCTGCAATATCAACTGCTTAAAAAGATTACCACAAGTCATCGACACGTGCTTGAGGACGCTCCGAGAGGTGGTGCGGCTGCTCACATCGTCGGCTACAAATACCACATCGTCGGCGGTCTCGCATCAGTTCGGCAGCAGCACAAAGAAGCGCCAAAGGGCTAAAACTTTTACTGCTTCTTGCAGGGAAGAACTGTTGAAAGTTCTACATGTAGTATTTTAGATCTAGAATTGCGCTGCTGCCGAGTATTCTGTTGTGTTTATGCGTGCTACTTTTGAACCTGAGGGACTTCCACGTGAACTGATCTGAATTCTGAATCTGTAGAAATGAGTAAGGATCTGAAGGACAGGGATAAACAAAGTTAGTTTGCTGCCACTTTGAGTGATTTCAAACGAGAGCTGTGTATCGAATTGAGAGGGCTGAAACAATCCATTCTGTACTGGAGTGACACCTGCGATGAAGTGAAAGAACTGACTAAGAAAATAAAGGAACTTCGCATTGTGATGAAGGATATTACTGCCACGAATAAAATACTAGAAGCAGAAAATAACCAATTAAAACTTCAGATTCAAGAAATGGAACAATATAAAAGGGGCAGCAACCTCGAGAGAAAAGGTGTGTCGCACGAGCTTTCCCCGTTCACTGCCGTACATAAGATATGCCATGAAAAAAGTGTGGAAATTCATGAAGACGACATTGATGTATGTCATCACGTGCCTACTAAGGACCCAGAAAAAAAATAACATCGTTGTACGCTTTGTAAGACGCTCTGTGAAGGACAAAGCACTTGGGAAATCTAAAAAAGTGAAAATCGCTGGAAAGAATATTGGCCAAAGAGACACAAAAATACCAATATATGTCAATGAACATTTATCTCGACAGAACAAGCAGTTGCTTGCCGCTACACTCACTAAATGCGTGAACTCGGTTGGAAATTTGTATGGACAGCCGGGGAAAAGATACTTGCCCGGAAAGATGAGCACAGTGAGGTCATGCGAATTGTGAGTCAAGATGATATCGCAAAGGTGGTTTAAGAATTATAAGATCACCAAAAAAATGGTCATCAATAAATGCGTGGTAAAATCACCACAAACATATAAAACAACTCACGAGGCACAGCAATCGGGCTTATCATTCTTTCATTCGAACACAACAAGTGTTAGAAACAAACATGATAGCTTGCAGACATACTTGGAATAACTAGGAATTCAGTTCGACGCTGTTGTATTTTCTGAAACCTGGCTCACGAAAAACAATACTGCTCCCTTTCTTGGTGCTTACACGTGCGAACGACTCGACAGATTAGAAGGAAGGGGCGGTGGTTTGGCAATATACCTCAAAGAAGGTTACAGCTATGATGTCATGAATGATTACACTGTTTCAAAACCCAACATAGAATGCCTTACGCTTTGCACAACACAATTTTAGCTAGCTGCTATTTATAGGCGGCCAACTGGCTTAAAGCGTTATTTTTTCGGATACATGGAAAATCTCCTGAACTTTCTTGCATCTCAAAGCACTCCTTTTTTTATTGTAGGCGATATAAACAGTAAAACAATGAGTAATGAAATATATGCTGCTGATTTTGAGAATTTAATTGATGCTTATGACTCGCAAAACGTCATGGACCTGCCAGAACGCATAGGGGTAAACAGCACAAGCTGCATAGACGTCTGCGTTACCAATGTAAAAAGAGAGCAACTCAGCTCAGGCGTGATTACTTGTGACATACGTGATCACCTATCGCAGTATTGCATTATGAATAAAGCTTTCTCCAAGAAAACTAAAATTGCCAAGTTGTTCAGGCAAATAAATAGTAGATCTATCGATGTTTTCCGTGAAATAATTCAGTCTTCTCAGTGGCCCAGTGTATAGTTACAGAGCGATCGAAACACAGCATACATGTTTTTGTTTGAATTCAAACGCTGCTATGACAATTCATTCCCTCTAAATCTTTGCAAGACACCAAAAAAGCGATAAGAAAACCTTGGGTTACTCAAGCTTTACACCACAGAATAAAATAAAAAAAATAAAATGCATCATGCTTTTGTGGTTTGTAGAATCCCTGAAATTTTTCAGAGTACAAGAATTTGCAAAACAAGCTTAACTCAGACACAAAAAAGGCAAAGGATAACTACTATCAAAATGTATTCGCGCTTTGCCAAACAAATACGAAGAAAGCGTGGCGATCAGTCAATGAAATCGCCGGGAGGATTACGCCACCAACGGTTCTTCAAGAACTACTGATTAATGTTCGCGTCGTAACAGGTGAAGGTTTCGTTGACACATTAAATGAATATTTCGTGAATGCAGGAAATCATGTGTTAGCAAATGTAGATAATGATTGATTTGTGGGGTTTAACGTCCCAAAATCACTATTTGATTATGAGAGACGCCGTAGTGGAGGGCTCCGGAAATTTTGACCACCTGGGGTTCTTTAACGTGGACCCAAATCTGAGTACACGGGCCTACAACGTTTCCGCCTCCATCGGAAATGCAGCCGCCACAGCCGGGATTTGATCCCGCGACCTGCGAGTCAGCAGCCGAGTACCTTAGCCACTAGACCACCGTGGCTGGGCAATGCAAATGTAGATAGTGAGTTGTCATTGCAGGGTATTAATCTTTTATCAAACACTATATTTTTGAGGCAGTTACTGCGCTAGAGGTGGAACTACTTCTCAGCAAACTGTCACATGACGTCTCAGCGGGATACGATGAAATAAAAGCGGAACCAGTCAAGCATGTCGCTAGAACCATAGCACCGATTCTGGCTTACATAATGAACTTGATGTTTCAAAAAGGCATATTCCCAGATTGCCTAAAGATTGCAAGGGTGACTCCGATCTACAAGAGGCAATAAAACTCAGGCTGCCAATTATATACCTATTTTAGTCTTACCACTATTTTCAAAAATATTCAAAATTATTTAAATGGTCCACAAACGAGAAACTGACGAAGTTTCTACACAAATACAACATCATATCTAGCTCCCAGTATGGGTTTTTTAAAGAAGAATGCACAGAGCAGGCACTGCTTCATGTAAAAGAAAAAAATTATTGAAGCAATTGAGCAAAAGTATTACACCGTAAGATTATTTTTAGACTTATGAAAGGCCTTCGATTCTGTCCACCACAAAGTGCTGTTGTTGAAGCTTCAACCCTACGGGATAACGGGCATTCCACTAGAACTCATGACAGATTATGTACGTCATCGGTGTCAATCTACAGCAATAAATAACTTTTCATCCAGTCGATTAGTAATCGTCACAACTGGAGTACCACAAGGCACGATACTCGGGCCAACTTTATTCCTGCTGTCTATCAATGACATAGCAGGTATAGGTAATAAACAAGACATCCTATTGTATGCAGATGACACCAACGTATTTTTTACCGCAAAATAAATGAACCTGTTAGAAACAATAACAAACTCCTACCTAGAAGAATTAACCATGTGGCTTCATCCTAATAAGTTACAGTTAAATGCGAATAAGACACAGTACATATTATTTGCACCACCAAATAAGCGCAATGTAGGTGACATAGTAATTAAATATGGATCCCCACAAGTTACACGAACAAAGGAACAGAAAGATTTAGGAGTCTGGTTCCACGAAAACATGACATGGAATACACACATTTCACACTTGACAGCAGACATAACCAAAACCATGGGTTGCATTCGGAGAATTAGTTCTTTATTACCACTGTGGTTAAAAAGACAACTTTACTATTCATTAGTGTATTCAAACTTGACATACTCTACTCTAGTATGGGGAACAACTACGGACACCAATTTCCATAGGTTGTTAGTTTTACAAAAACGGGTGCTGCGTATATTTGAAAATTATTTGAGAGACATACGCGACTTACGCACACGAGAACTGTTCATAAAGCGCAGCATGATAAAGCCCCACTAGGTATACTTGTTTAAATAAATGGAGTATATACGCAATAATATTGTCACGGGCTAAGTAGATGCCTGAGGATGACGACGACGAAGTGCTGAACGGGAACGTGCTCGGACTGCAGCAGCGTCGTACGCATTAGCTCGCCAGTATGTTCGCCAGTACGAATTTGCTCACCAGTGTATACTTATTCCCCGTAACATCATTGGTGGAGGTGCGGGGTACCACTCGCTATACAGCCCAATGAGCTGGATCTTCGCAGCGGACGGCGCATTGCAGCTACCACGATCACTGACCAGGCTACTCAATGTCAACAAGATCCGTCAGCCCCGCAGCCGATCGTTGTGGTGCAACCTCGTGACCCAGGTCCATTAAACGGCACAAGTGGCATAGATGTCGATGACTTGCTGGTTCAATATGAGCGCGTCAGCAGCAGCAACCATTGGGGTCCGACGCTTATGTTGGCGAACATCATCTTCTACTTGCATGGCACGGCAAAACTCTGGTACGAGACACATCAAGAAGAGTTGACTAGCTGGGACGTCTGTAAGCAGAAATTGCGCTATCTATTTGGGAAACCCATCGGACGTCAAGTGGCCGCAAAGAAAGAGCTTGCGACTCGTGCCCAGACATCCACAGAGCCGTACACCGCGTACATCCAGGACGTGTTGGCTTTGTGCCGCAAGGTCGACAAGGACATGCTCGACGAGGACAAAGTCGGACACATCCTGAAAGGAATTGCGGATGACGCCTTCAATTTTCTCCTGTGCAAGGACTGCTCGACGGTGGAGTCGGTCATCGAAGCATGTCGTCGCTTCGAACAGGCAAAAAGTAGACGCATAGTTCACCGATTTGACCGCCTTCCCAACACGGCGGCTACGTCCTCTTGCGAAGATTTGCCCACACTACACCAACCACCAGCGCCAGAAAACGTCACCAGAATAGTCCGTCGGGAACTCGAGGCTATGGCTCCCGCTATGTCTAGCGTCAGCACGCCAGAACACAACCTCGATGCTGTTTCAATGATACAGGCCGTGGTTCGCCAAGAGATCGCGAATATGGGCATTTCGCCACCTCATAAAAATGCCCCTGCTACTTCCAGCTCGGCTCCAGTCGTTGCGGCTGCCACTCCGAACCGCACGTTCGCGCCCCGACAAAACCCAGCTGAATGGCGCACTTATGATGATCGGCCCATATGTTTCACGTGCCATCGGATAGGACACATCGCTCGCCATTGCCGCAGTCGTTGGATCTCATCACCTCGACCGAGCTTCTATGACTGGCGGCCTCGCTCTGAACGTGCACCTTATGCCCCGTCCTACCGTGCTGAGACAGGTGCAGAGCATAATCGAGAACGTCGGACCAACCGCTCACCATCGCCCGTGCGTTGTCAGTCACGCTCGCCCCAACCCCGCCGTTCTCGGTCTCGCTACGACCGTCGCTCGGAAAACTAGCCAATGCAGCCCCCGGAGGTGACGCTGCATACACGACTCGGACTGCAAATCCTCTGATTACTCCCGACCAGCGGTGCAACCTCCTTACAATTCACGTTAATGGTTTACCTATAACTGCTCTTATTGATACCGGTGCACAAATATCTGTGATGAGCTCAGACCTCCGCCGCCGCCTCCAAAAAGTTCTGACGCCTGCGATTGCACCTACCGTTCGTACAGCGGATGGGAGTACTCCTGCTGTGCTTGGAATGTGCACTGCGCGATTAACAATTTCTGAGCACCAAACTTCAGTTCTGTTCGCTGTACTGGAAAATTGCCCTCATGACCTCATCCTTGGACTCGACTTTCTGACTTCACACGCTGCGCTCATTGACTGTTCCAAAGGTCTTCTTCGGCTCGAACTACCATCCTTTTCGGAGACCGTCTCTACCAGCCCACCTCGTCTACGCTCTGTCGATTTCTTAGACTTCCGCCGCAAGCCGCAGTCCAAGTCCAACTCTCGCCATATCCTGCAGTACCCGATGGTGACTATGTTGCTGCCCCAATTTCTGACGTCGCCATGACACGCAACGTTGCACTCCCCAACACGGTGGTTACCGTTAAGGACAACTGAACTTCGTTTCCTGTCCTCAATTTCGGCCTTTCAGCGCAAGTTATTCCTCGCGGCATGTCACTTGCGCATATTACACCACTGGTTGACCACACAGTTTCGGCTCTAACCACAGATTCGCCACCCGATTTTTCATCAACGTCGTTCTCGTCACGTTCCTGTTCCGACCTTTTCAAGCCAATGCTATCTGACACGCTCACCTATGAACAAGTCTCTGCTTTCTGCCGTGTGCTTGCTTCTTATCAGGACATCTTTGACTTCGGCGACCGTAATTTGGGCCAGACTTCTGTGGTAACCCATCGCATCGACACCGGTGACGCTCGACCCATTCGCCGACGACCCTACCGTGTGTCAGCCCCGGAGCGTGCTATTATACAGCGAGAAGTCGATAAAATGATTGATAAGGGCATAATCGAACCCTCATCTAGTCCCTCGTCCTCACCCGTTGTACTTGGTAAAAAGAAGGACAATAGCTGGAGATTCTGTGTTGATTACCGCCATCTCAACCATATTACCAAGAAAGATGTCTATCCCCTACCGCGCATAGATGATGCGCTCGATTGCTTGCACGGCGCCAAACATTTCTCTTCAATAGACCTTCGCTCAGGCTACTGGCAGATCGCTGTGGACGACAAAAACAGAGAGAAGACGGCCTTCGTGACTCCTGATGGACTTTATCAGTTCAAGATGATGCATTTTGGATTATGCAATGCCCCCGCGACATTTGAGCGCATGATGGACTTTCTCCTTCGAGGCATGAAGTGGACCATCTGCCTCTGCTATCTTGACGACGTTATTGTTTTTTCGACTACTTTCGACGACCATCTTACCCGTCTGTCCGCAGTGCTTGATGTTTTTCGACGTGCCAACTTGCAACTTAACTCGTCCAAATGCCGCTTTGGGCAACGCCAAATCTGCGTACTCGGCCATCTTGTTAACGCTGCGGGCGTTCAACCAGACCCTGCGAAAGTCCGAGCAGTTCGCGACTTCCCCACACCCCGCTCAGCCAAGGACGTCCGAAGTTTTCTGGGACTGTGCTCCTATTTCCGTTGTTTTGTCGAGAAGTTTGCTGAAGTAGCCCGTCCTCTAACCTGCCTCCTCAAAACGGATGTCGCATTCACCTGGGGCCAACAGCAAGCAAACGCCTTCTCGTCGCTTGTTGACATTCTCACCAATCCACCAGTCCTAGCACACTTCGACCCATCTGCCGCCACGGAGCTTCGTACTGACGCCAGTGGCCACGGCATAGGCGCAATGCTCGCGCAGCGGCAACAAGGCATGCACCTCGTCGTCGCGTATGCAAGCCGACTGTTGTCACGCTCGGAACAAAATTATTCCATCACAGAACGCGAGTGCTTAGCTCTCGTCTGGGCCATTGCGAAATTCCGACCGTACCTGTATGGCCGACCATTCTCAGTTATTACCGACCACCTTGCGCTTTGCTGGCTCTCCTCACTCAGGGACCCTACGGGACGCCTTGGTCACTGGGCGCTGCGCTTACAAGAGTACACTTTTTCCGTATCCTATAAATCCGGACAACTTCACAAGGATGCCGACTGCTTGTCCCGTTACCCAGTCGATCCTCCTGACACGAGGGAAGATGAGCAAGAGGCCCTCGTTCTTTCAATTACCGACTTCACCGACATAGCTGCTGAACAACGCCGTGACCCCTCTTTGCGTGCTATTATCAATGGTCTGCACTCTCCCCACCCTGACCACTCCTTACAACTGTTCGTTTTTCACAACGACATCTTGCACCGCTACAACACCCGCCCTGATGGTGCTGAGCTTTTACTCGTTGTTCCTGTGCATCTTCGCTCAGACGTTTTGGCCCAGCTGCATGATGCCCCCTCCGCTGGACACCTAGGGGTGTCACGCACGTATGACCGCATTCGCCGCCGATTCTTTTGGCCTGGCCTCTACCGTTCTGTGCGACAGTACGTTGTGGCATGCGACCTCTGCCAGCGCCGCAAGACACCTGCTCTAAGACCTGCTGGTACCCTCCAGCCCATTGAAGTACCAGAAGAGCCATTTTTTCGAGTCGGCCTCGATCTTCTAGGACCCTTTCCAGTGTCGGCCACCGGTAATAAGTGGATTGCTATTGCTACCGACTACGCAACGCGGTATGCCGTTACACGCGCCCTCCCCACCAGCTGCGCTACTGATGTAGCCGATTTCCTTCTTCATGACATCATTCTGATCATTCTGCGTCATGGTGCCCCTCGTCAGTTGATCACCGACCGCAGCAGCTGTTTTCTATCTAAAGTAGTCGACGAGCTCCTGCGATCCTGCTCTACCCACCACAAGTTCACTACAGCGTACCATCCGCAAACCAACAGCCTCACGGAACGCCTCAACGGTACCTTGACGAATATGTTAGCGAAGTACGTCTCCAAGGATCACAAAGATTGGGACATCCACTTACCTTTCGTTACCTTCGCATACAATAGTTCACGTCATGATACAGCTGGATTTTCCCCTTTTTACCTACTGTTTGGTTATGACCCGCCTGTGCCCATGGACACCATGCTCCAATCTGACGCCCCCTCATCGACTGCTTATGCTCGTGATGCCCTGGCCCGAGCTGACATCGCCCGCCAAGTCGCCCGGGATCGTTTATGTGCCTCGCAGCTTAACCAAAAGAGTGCTTACGATCGCCGGCACCGCGACGTACAGTACTCTCCGGGATCACTCGTCTTGCAGTGGTTACCATCACGTCGTGTTGGTCTGAGCGAAAAACTGATGTCCCGTTACGTTGGCCCCTACCGCGTCATACGCAAGGTCACCACCGTGACCCATGAGATAGCTCCACTCCATACCACGTCAGTACCAGCTTCAGTCCCGACCGATATAGTGCACGTCTCACGGCTTAAGCCATACTTCTCACGCCACGAGAATTGATCGCACCAGGAAGGTGCTTCTGCCGCCGGCGGGTAATGTCACGGGCTAAGTAGATGCCTGAGGATGACGACGACGAAGTGCTGAACGGGAACGTGCTCGGACTGCAGCAGCGTCGTACGCATTAGCTCGCGAGTATATTCGCCAGTACGAATTTGCTCAACAGTGTATACTTATTCCCCGTAACAGTATTGTCTTTAAAGAAAACAGTTATACTGAAACAGACAGATATAAGTTCAGAAATATTCAGCGTCGATTGCCTAAAGTGAGTACGAATTACGGAAAGCAGACATTAGAATACCAAATCGCACATTTCCTGAACAAATACAAAGGCATTGTCTGCTGGACGGATTCCGCAAAAAAAATTAAACGTAAATTCAAGACACATCTCATTACCACTGAAGTCGGTGAATAACTGCTTGTATACTATTTCTGGTTGCTCTCTATTTGCTTTCAGTAAATTCATATGTGTTCTACGTTTCTGTAATTTTTTCTGTAAACGTTATCGCTTTGAAGTATTGTATTTATGTAACACTGTACAATCACTACTGACGTAGCGTTTCATTCCCGCTCCTTTTTGTACACAATTTATTTTTGTAGATGTGTGAGTTTCGGCGTTAATGTTGCTTTGTGTATTGTGTACCTGCTCCGAACTACGGGAGACAGAGGCCACCGCCAGGCGATCAAAGCCTTTAGCCTATGTCTCCTCATGGTATACCTGAAATAAAGCTGAATTGAATCGAATTCAATTAAGTAGAATAAATACTATGCCCTCTAAATAACATAAGCTGGTTTAGCATTTGAGACCACGTAAGAAAGTATCTATCATGCGCTCCAATGTTGCTGGAGCGTTGAATAGGTTCAACACAAAAGTGGACAGAGCCATCCTTTTTTCGGACCAACACCACAGGAAGCGACCAAGAGCTGAATGAAGGTTGAATAATATCCCGTTTGAGCACATTGGCGCCGTTTTCCTCAATGATTTGCCATTCCGCCGAAGACAGGCGGTATGGGCAGCGGCGTGCAATAGAGCTGCCTTCAGCTCGGATGCTGTGCTCTGCAACGGAGGCATGGCCCAGAACTTTAGAATGTACGTCAAAAGGCTGTTTTTTTATAGCTCCTATTGATCTCTCTTTTGCTCGGCAGTGAGGTGAGGTTTTATGGTAGCGCTTAAAGCAACAGTGATAGCATTGATTTTAGTTGTAGCAGACAAAGACGATGATTCTGCGTGAAGGAGAAGCAGCAAAAAAAAGCTCGCTGTCAGTGAAGCATCTCACAGCAGTGCCCTGGGGCTGCATTACTGGCGAAGAAGTTGGGTTCAAGATGGTGACCAATGCTTTACCGTCGTTAAACCACATAATACTGGGTGCAATGGTAAGCCCCGCAGGTTCGGAGTGAACTGATGGAGCTATGAACATGTCACTGGTAGCTATAGCATCTTAAGCGATCATGAGAATTTTTTCATCTCCTGACGAAGTGAAACAATCAGCGGCAGCAACGATACGGAAGTTATATGGATCGACATTGGATGAACTATTAGTAGCTGACATATGAATTACTCGCTGATGACACGATTTTAAAGCTGATGCCAAAGAAAGGAAGTCCCATCCTAAAATGATTGTGTGAGTGCGCAAAGGAAGTACAAGGAACAGAATGTGGTAAAGGATGCCATCTATAAAAACGTGGACTATACAAACACTTGAAAGATGAATAGAGACTCCACCTGCGCAACGAAAGGGAGGGCCATCATATTGGCGTCCTAACTTTTTCAAGCGGGCGCAAGCGTCTGCACGAATTACAAAAGGTGAAGGGCCTGTGTCTGCTAATGCCTCTAACTGTATACATTCAACATACACCACTAAAACATTTGATGGGCGGTCCGGAGGAGTATGAGGCAGTTCGAAAGATGCAGCTTTCCCTCTCGAAGCTGCACTGTTCAATTTTCCAGTTGGCGGTCGGGAATTGAAGTAGAATGTTGGAGTGGAGAAAAGGAGCACTGCATGAGTGAAGGTGAGAGATGACGCGAGAAACGTGAACTGCAACTGAGCCGAAGTTCTGCGGAGACGACGACCGACGTGTGCTGTTCTAGGGTGGTCCAGTGGGGTAGTCCAGTGGGTTAGCATTTGTTCCCTTTATAGTCATTGTAGCTTCGTTTTTCGTCTTGCTGACGGCGTCGGAAAAATTTTAATTATCGACTCAATGTGACCAAGATACGCGCGCCAGCCGATACTTTTGTCCTCTGGATGGTTTGCGATGCACTACCATGCACGGCCCAGCTGCACGCGACCAGTGTTGGGGAAAAAAGAGAACGTGGAGGAAGAGACAGAAGTGAATCCTCGAGACAACTAGGGGATTTTTGGTGTAGCTGTGTTGTTATTCTCGGGCACAAGTTTGCCCTGCCTACGTTAGCCTAATAAAAGTGTTCATTGAACCGTGCATTACAAATGTAGTGGAAGTGCTGGGTGTGATGCCAAGCCCCTCTCGAGGGACGGAGCACAGTACAGAACCACGGTGATTTCGACCCAACAAGCTGACGCCTGTTCATCAGCAATGCAGTCGACGGCTACGTGGTGAGGGTCCTAAATTCTCACCTTAATCGACTTCCCTTTAAAGCTCAACGGCTGTGAACGGGTACACAACCAACATGACAGCTCAGGTCACACCAGCCAACATATTAGTGAACCAGCCAGTGATACCAAAGCCTTTCCACGGTAAAAGCTACAAGGACGCAGAAAACTGGCTTGAACACTGTGAACGCGTCGCAATGGCTAACGAATATGGGAAAAAGCGCAAACTTGGAAGTGTTTACTTCACGCTAGAAGATAGCGCACGAACGTGGTATGAAAACCACGAAGCTGCCTTTCGGTTATGAGATGACTTTCTATGGGAGCTGCTCGCTGCTTTCCCGAACACAGACCACAAAGAGAGAGCTGAAGCTGCGCTCCAGACAAGAAATCAGCGAAATAGCGAAAGTGTCGCTATGCACGTGGAAGACGTGTGTCGCCTATTATGCCGAGCGGATCCAAATATGAGCGAATGCAGAAAACTTCGTCCTCTGATGCGACGCATGAAGCAAGAACTCTTTGCCGGACTAATTCGAAGCCCACCACTCACTGTCACGGAGTTTCGTTCCGAGGCGACTACAATGGAAAAGACGCTACAACAGCGAGCAAGGTTATACAACCGCGATTCGATCATCACTTCCTTGGGCCTGTTACGACCAGTCTTCGGTAACGGCATGGAAGCGCTACGCTAGATGGTGCGGACTGTTGTGTGAGAAGAGCTCCAGAAGCAGCGCCTTGGCCAGAACGCTCTGATGTTTTCGTTTCTGGCTGATGTAATCCGTGAAGAGGTCAGGCAGGTGATACGCGAACCTTCGAGCAACGCAGAGCCAGAACCGCCACTACAAGATCAAACGAGAATGACGTATGCTGATGTGCTACTGCGAGGATCTCCAGGACGTGCGGACGTCACAGCGGCTACACCTATGAAGTACCCGATGCCACTGAGCACCCTGCAGTCAACGCTAGAGAGGAGACTGAGTAAGAGTGATGTCTGGCGCACTCCCGACAGGATACCGCTTTGATACTACTGTGGGGAGGCTGGTCACATCTACAGAACGTGCCACTACCGCCAGGCAGGACTACGTGGTTTTCCTGTCAATGCACCTCGAAGACGAAATGGTGAACGTCCCTTCGAAATTGAAGAAACTTGTCAGGTCGTGAAAGCTCAAGTGGCTTCCAACGACACCAGCCTCGTGCAACGACAACGGGGAGGTATAGGTTGCCTAGCCCCCGACTTTCAGCAAGCTCCTCAAGATCACGTTGCCCAAGCTCGTGTCGGGAAAACTAGATTAAGCGACTTGTTGAGGCAAGGCCACTGTCGACACTAATGAAGAAAAACCTCCAATGGTGACTTTGAACAATGACCGACTCAGAAACCAGTGCTTCGATAGTGACGCTGCTTCCAATATACGTGTGTTCGTTGACGGCTACGAAGTCATCGAACTGGTAGATACAGGCGCAGATTATTCAGTTATAAGTAGCTGACTTTATGAAATACTGAAGAAAGTGCTCACTACTTGGAAGGAACTCCAAGTTCGCACTCCAGGAGGGCACCTCATCGACCCTACTGGAATATGCACAGCAAGAATTAGAATAAAGGGTTTCACGTACGTAGCCAGTTCGATTGTGCTGCTGGAATTTCTTATGAGCTAATGGCGCTGTAATTAACTTGCAAGAATCTTCCGTCTCATTCTCGACTAGGCATGCGTTTGCTAACTTTGAAACGGAAGAAAACGTGTATGAGCTTCCTTTGCCGATGATGGCGTCACGCTGCCGCCAAGAGCAAGCATATATTTCGCTGTAACCAAGAAGACATTCAGTGAACTCGAAGGATTTGCTGACAACACAGTCTTAATACTCCAAAAAGGAATCTGCATGGCACGAGGCCTTGTTAAGATACGTGACGGATCTACAAATTTTCTACTCGCAAACTTTGAAAATGGGATTCAGCACGTTGCAAAGGGAACTGTCATCGCCAGTCTGAATGATTTCGTCCAGGTTACGGAGTGGCGCACTTTCTAAACCAAGGAGTCTGATTTTTAAGATGTGAAGTCTGTCTTTGCACCCATCGACATCGAGCCGGGGCTACTAACAAGCCAAAAAGAGCAAATAGAGGGTCTTGAATGATTGATTTATGGTGTTTAACGTCCCAAAACCACCATATGTTTATGAGAGACGCCGTAGTGGAGGGCTCCGGAAATTGCGACCACCTGGGGTTCTTTAACGTGCACCCAAATCTGAGCACACGGGCCTACAACATTTCCGCCTCCATCGGAAATGTAGCCGCCATAGCCGGGATTTGATCCCACGACCTGCGGGTCAGCAGCAGAGTACCTTAGCCACTAGACCACCGTGGCGGGGCTAGAGGGTCTTGTAAGAGAATTCGCCTAATGTTTCTTGTTGTCACCTAAAAATCTACGATTTCCTATTGCTAAACATCGCATCATTGTCGACGAGTCAGTGAGGCCAATATACCAACATCTCTACCGAGTGTCACCAAGAGAAAGAGAAACTATTGGTAATCAGGTAGAAAAAATGCTCAAAGACGACGTAATCCAGCCTTCATGAAGTCCTTGGACGTCACCTGTTGTTCTTGTGAAGAAAAAAGACCAAAGCAACGCTTCTGCATTGAGAACCGGAAACCCAACGCCGTCACCAAACTGGATCTTTATCCTCTTCCAAGAATTGATGACACCCTGGGTAGGCTGTAAAATGCCAGGTATTTTTCCTCACTGGATTCTAAAAGTGGATATTGGCAGATAGAAGTTGACGAAAGAGATCGCGAAAAGACAGCGTTTGTAACACCGGAAGGTTTGTATGAGTTCAAGGTTCTCCTTTTCGGCCTTTGTTCAGCACCCGCCACATTCCAACAGATGATGGACACAGTGATTTGTGGTCTGAAATGGCAGTCTTGCCTGGTTTATCTCGACGATGTTGTAGTCTTCTCTGCAAACTTCGAACAACAATTGGAAAGGCTCTGGGCTGTGTTTACTGCGATCATGTCAGTGTACTTGACGATAAAACTGCAGAAATGTCGTTTTGGCTTCTATGAACCCTTTTTTCTCAACCATGTCATCAGTGCAGATGGCGTCCGCCCAGACCCTGCAAAAACTGAGACCGTAGTGAAATTTCCGAAGCCAACAAGCAAAAAGGCTGTTAGGCGATTTTTAGGTCTCTGCGTCAATGATGGACGGTTCGTTAAAACTTTTTCATGAATTGCTGAACCAGTGACGCAGCTGACGAAAGAGGAAGTGCCTTTCGTATGGCTTGCCTAACAAGAAGATGCCTTCAATGAACTAGGAAAATGTCTTCAAATTCATCCTGTTCTGGCACATTTTGACGAGGAAGCGGAAACCGATATCCACACGGATGCAAGCAATTTAGCTCCTGGGGCCGTTCTCATCCAATGGCAAAACGAACAAGAACGAGTCATTGCGTATGCAAGTCGCACTCTTTAGAAAGCTGATCTGAACTACTCAGCGACCGAGATAGAATACCCGGCCATGGAATGGGCTATCAGGAAGTTTCGATCATATTTATATGGTAGGCCTTTTAAAGCTATAAGCGACCATCATTCGCTATGCTGGCTGGCTAATCTCAAGGACTCATGTGGACGACTTGCACGACTGAGCCTGCGATTGCAGGAGTGTGATATCACCCTTGTGTATTAGGTAGGTCGCAAGCGCAGTGATGCGAATTGCTTGTCACGTGCTCCGATTAACCATGCTGCTTCTGCTTCCTCCGAAGATGGTGAAGATTTCATTTTCTTGGGAGCTGTAACACCGTCCGCCATGGCACATCATCAGCGATCCGACTCAGACCTACTTCTCTGGGTCAAGTACTTTCAAGGACAGTCTGTCGATGCTCCGCGGCTTGTCAGCGTTCTTCCTATGAAACAACATCCTGTAAAAAAGAAAGTTTGACAGCAATACAGCGACATTCCTGCTTGTCGTCCTTTCATTTCTGCAACCGGAGATTTTGGAGGCATTATGGAGCTGGACATTTATGAGTAAGCAGAACGTTAGCACGCATCCCCACTAAAGACTACTGGCTGAAGTTATTTAGCTCTGTACGACACTATGTCAGAACCTGACGGGACTGCCAAAAACGTAAAACCGCACCACTAAAACGAGCCAGTCTCCTTCAACCGATAGAACCACCAGAGGCCCCATTCACACAAGTGGGAATGGACTTACTGGGCGCAGTTCCTACGTCGTCATCGCGAAAACGGTGAATAGTAGTTGCGACCAACTATTTAACCCGATATGCCGAGACAGCGACTCTTAAAAGATCAGCAGTTGAAGTAGACGAATTCTTCGTCTCCAACAACATACTGCGATTCGGAGCTCCAAAAGCATTCATCACGAACCGAGGAACCAAATTTACGGCCGACCTGACGACATGCATTATAAAAAAGACGCACACCAGTCATAAGAAGATGACGGCATATCAATCTCAAGCGAATCGTCTTACCGAACGACGTAACAGAACGCTGGCTGATGTGTTGTCAATGTACGTGGGTATAAAGCACCATACTTGGGATAAAATATTACCCTTTGCAACATTCGCCTATAACACTGCAATGCAAGAGACAACACGGATGACGCCATTCCAACTTGTTTTCGGTCGGAGGGTAACGCACCTTTAGACGCACTGTTGCCTATTGACGAGACGTCTGAGAATGACTATTACGTTCACGACTACATTCAAAGAGCACAAGCCAGACAGCTGGCACGATATCGCAGTCTCCAACAGGAGAAAACCGACATGCACCGATACAATCTGCGAAGGGACGTCCAGTCGCACCAGGAGACAGAGTAAGCGTGTGGGTTCCTGTACGAATACGCTGCCTGTCAGAAAAACTGCTGCGCCACTATTTCGGTCCATACAGAGTGCTCCGCCGCGCCGGCTCGCTCAACTACGAAGTTATGCCAGAGGGACAGAATATTTCATCACTGCGGTGGCATCGCATGGAAACTGTGCATGTTGTCAGGATGAAACCGTATCACGACAGGCAATAAAACTTCGACGACACAACGTTGTTTGACGTTAACTGCATGCACTACAAGGTGTTGTGAATGACCACCATGCGACAAGTTCGACACAAACATCGGGGTATAACATCGATGCCTGGCACAAACATCGATGCACTCTGGACAGGGGGGAAATTACACAATTTGACATCAAGTTACGCACGCCAGCCGATACTTGCGGCCTTTGGATGGTTTGCGACATACGAGCCTGCGGGGCCCAGCTGCACGCGTCCCGTGTTGGAAAAAAAAGAACGTGGAGGAAGAGGCAGAAGTGAATCATCGAGACAACTAAGAGATTTTCGTTGTAGCTGTGTTGCTATTATCGGGCACAAGTTCACCCTGCCTACGTTAGCCTATCAAAAGTGTTAATTGAACCGTGCGTTACAATATGTCCACGGATGACGCAATAGAAGCAAGTCGGCCGCATATGGCGCCAGGCGTTTTAAGGCTGGGAAGATGGCCGCGGTGCGAGTGAGTTGAGCGAACCATGCCCTCCAGTCGCTGGTAGCTGCATTGGGCTTTGTTGAGGTGCAGGGGTCGTAGCAGCAAACTGTGCATAAGTTAACATGTTCACAGGATATAAGCTCGGAACAGGTGTGACAGTCATCGAGGGCAGGCTTTGGCAGAGCGCAGGTGTCGTTGCCACAACGTGAGCAAAACTTGCTATGGACACGGGATGTCAGTTCGGAACTGGTGTGCCAGTAATCAAGGCTAGTTCTTTCCTCACGACGATGCGTAAACTAGTGACAGGTGGCGTCGGTCGAATATCAAGGTGGCGAAGTGAAGCCTCTGCATAAAGTTCCTCACTGTTGATGCAGCGGGTCAATGCACGCAGCTCTGTTGTGACATGACTCGAGCTCAGATCAGACATATCAGGTTGCAGCCGAGTGGTCTGCGGCTCTTCAAGGCGCTGACAGGTAGAGACAAGATCGGCGATGGTTTTGGGATTCTGCACCACACGCGCAATAAAAGCGACAGTCGCAATTCCTTTTAGCAGCTGGCGCACACGGTCGTTTTCCACCATATACTTGTCGATGCGGTGGTAGAGGGTGAGAACATCTTCAATAAAAGAAGTGTAAGACTCGCATGGCATTGAACACGTGCACCCAGCCTCTTATTGGCGATATCCCAGCACACTTATGGGTTGGGAAAGTCTAGCACAACTGAAGTGTAAAGGCGGGCCATGTAGGAAAATCTGTAGTGTGGTTGAAAAATCACGTTTTGCGACAAGCACTGAGAACAGCGGAGGATTTTTCGAGGGCTTGAGACCAGGTGAGAAGGGTTTCTTGGCGTTGGGGGCGGTGGCAAAGCTGGCACACAGGGCTGGTCGGCTTGCGACAATACCCAACCCAGGTCGTTTAAGCGGCGGCCTGAACGGAGCTCCGGGGATGTGTTGTAGAAAACGCTGGGGGTGTCAAAGAGTGCGAGAGAACGCAAGAGCCGGGTAGCACTCTCCACCACTTGTAAGAGGGCGTCGAGTACCCTCAAGACTCTTCTTTATTGCCTCGATTATGTGTCCCACAACCTAAACTGGAGTGGTGACGATGAGTATTTACAGCATAAATGATGCTCTCAACAGATAGCACATTTGAAAAGGAAATTGTATTTACTAACGTTTCGGCCGTGGCACGGCCTTCGTCAGAGTAAATGAATAAACTTGCAGATCGCACATTTGAAAAGGAAATGGTATTTATTAACGTTTCGGCCGTGGCACGGCCTTTGTCAGAGTACATATATATACATATATATATTGTAATGAATCTGAATAACGGACGCTCTGCTGGTAATGAAGACGACGATGATGATCGGTGGCTGCAGTAGCAGCTCGCGCACGCCGCTCGCCATTAGCCAGACCTGCCTGATAAAGGACATTTTGCCAAGCTACGTCTAAACCTTTCTCGACGTACAACACCTCTATTTTAAGTGGTGGAGGTGCGGGGTACCCATCAACCTGGAACTTCGCAGTCGGACGCTACCCTCACCGTTCACCATGACTGCTCTTGGCCCTTCTCAAGCTGCCTTACCAACGACAGTCTACTGTACCGGCGCGCCTTGGCAACGCGACCCACCAAATTTTCGCGGCAACGACGAACAAGACGTCGAGGACTGGCTCGTCGAGTACGAAATCGGAAGCGCTTTCAAGAAGTGGAACGCCTGTGACCAGCTCACGAACGTGCGCTTTTACCTCGCCGATGTGGCCAGCATCTGGTTGAAGAACCACGAAGGCGAAATTACCAACTGGTCCGCCTTCAAGACCACCATCGCCGCAGTCTTCGGTCGTCCCGCCGTGCGCCGGCTTTGCGCGGAACAGCGTCTCCGTATTCGAGTCCAGCGCAGGGACGAGACCTTTACGAGTTACATTGAAGATGTCTTGTCTCTTTGCAAGCGCGTCGATGGATCTCTAACTAAACGCGACAAAATCAAGCACATCATCAAAGGATTGATTATATATGTGGGGTTTAACGTCCCAAAACCACTATATGATTATGAGAGACGCCGTAGTGGAGGGCTCCGGAAATTTAGACCACCTGGGGTTCTTTAACGTGCAACCAAATCTGAGTACACGGGCGTACAACATTTCCGCCTCCATCGGAAATGCAGCCGCCGCAGCCGGGATTCGAACCCGCGCCCTGCGGGTCAGCAGCCGAGTACCTTAGCCACTATACCACATCGGCGGGGCACATCATCAAAGGAGTTGACGATGACACCTTCCAGATGCTCGTCGCTAGAAATCCACAGACCGTCACCGATGTTGTCCAGCTCTGTCAGGAGTACGACGAGTTGCGTAAGCAGCGTGTCTCGACGCGCAGGGCCGCAGAAGATACGGCTGAAGTTTCCGCCCTCGTACACGACGTTGCTGCTGATCACACCGTCTTACTGCCCCAAATCAAACAATTCATTCGTGAGGAAGTTGCGCGTCAGCTTTCTCTTGTGACCGAAGCATCCGCGCCAGTGACCTCGTTAGACCCACGTCTACGCCAGGTCATCGAGACACAGGTCACGCAGGCACTACCTCTATCGCCATCTGTCCCTACGCCGCTGACCTACGCCGCCGTCGTTGCTAGACCCCCAGCCCCACCTATCCATCTCTGGCGCATACCGGAGCACCAGGTCCTCCTACCCTACGGCGCTGCTTACATACACGGCACCCCATCCCGTTTCGCCCCCTGCACCTTCTGTCGTTAACCCATGGCACACCTTGGATAATTGACCCATCTGTTTCGCATGCGGTTTCGTGGGAAATATAGCACGCTACTGTCGCCGTCGCAACTTCCAGCCTCCAGACCATGGGAATTCTGCAAATTACCAGGCTGCCCAGAATCCCCAGCGACCATCTTCTCCTATCACCGAATCATTGTCCCCACGACTCCCCGTCGATTCTCGCCGGTCATTAACACCCCGTCACCGATCTGTCTCCCCGATGCTTCGGCGCACGAGCCCCGCTTGAGAGGAAAACTGACAGCCGCAGTTCCGGAGGCAAGAACTGCGTCGTCGTCGAACTTTCTAAGACCTCCTTTTTGTCCGACCAACGAAATTGATGTGCTAGTAGAAGGTGTTGCTGTACGTGCACTTGTCGACACAGGCGCCGTCGTTTCTGTAATTAGTGAAAAACTGTGTCGCGATTTGAGAAAATTTACAACTCCGCTTACAAATCTTGCTCTGCGTACAGCCACCTCCCATTTCATTGCGCCGACAGCTCAGTGCACAGCACGCGTTCTTAATCAAGATGTTTGGTATGCCGTCAACTTTGTTGTTCTCCCACGTTCATCTTACGACGTCATACTAGGATGGGATTTCCTTTCTACCCATCAGGCATTCGTCGACTGCGCTCGTGCTGAACTCACGTTGACGAATCCATGCCTTGATATCAACCACCACAGTCCCTCGAAAGTGTTTGCCGCAGCTGACGTCCGCTTCGCGCCATTATCCGCCGTCCTAGTGCCTGTGTTTTCCCCTGCTGCCACTAACTCGACGCTCCTGTTCCAACCAACTATAGCTAGTGTGCAATATCGAACCATCGTCCTCCCGTTTGCCGTCCACTTTTACAATGGTTCGGCGGTACTTTATGCGTGCAACGTTTCTGCTTGTCCGTACATCCTGCTAGGCGGTGAGTGTCTGGGAAGCCTGGAGACCTTAATTTGTATTTTCGAAGACCCGATTTATCCAGACAAGCCATTTTTACCGACTTGTGCCACAACACCCGCAACTGACGCCAATGAACCTATGGATGTATTCCGCAAGTCCATTTACTGTAACCTCACGCCTGGGCAGCAGAAACAGCTGATCAAGCTCCTATAGCGTTTTCGAGCCTCGTTTGACTACAATCAGCCTTCCATAGGTCGAGCGTCATCTGTTGTTCACCGTATAGATACCGGTCAATAGACGCCATTACGGCAGCGTCCATATTGTGTGTCAACTACCGAACGCCGTGCCATCAATGAACAGGTTGACATGCTGACACGTGGCATAATCGAACCGTGAAGCAGTCCCTGGGCCTCTCCAGTTGTGTTGGTGAAGAAGAAGGACGGACCCATCAGGTTTTGCGTGCACTACCAGCGTCTCAACCGAATCACGCGCAAGAATGTCTATCCGCTGCCACGCATTGACGATGCCTTGGACTGCTTACAGGGAGCCGAATTTTTCTCTTCTTTAGATCGCGCTCGAGATACTGGCAGGTACCCATGGCAAAGGCCAATCGTGAAAAAACTGCTTTCATCACGCCCGACGGGTTTACGAGTTCACAGTCATGCCCTTCGGCCTCTGCAACGCGCCAGCTACTTTCGAGCGAATGATGGACTCTATCCTTCGAGGCCTCAAATGGCACGTTTGCCTTTGTTATTTAGATAATATTGTCGTCTTTTAAACTGATTTCGCAACCCATTTAAGCCGCCTCGATAAAGTCATCGCGTGTATTTCTGCCGCGGGGCTGCAACTGAATCTGAAGAAGTGCAATTTCGCCGCTCGAAAGCTTACGATCCTTGGCCACGTGGTTTCAAAAGACGGCATTCTTCCTGATCCTGCCAAACTTACAGCCGGTTCAGCATTTCCCAAACCGACCACTATGAAACAGCTCAGAAGCTTCATTGGCCTTTGCTCTTACTTCCGGCGCTTCGTCCACAATTTCGCGACGATCATCGCTCCTTTGACCAAGCTCCTCGCCGGCTCTAGAGACCTTTCAGCCTGGTCTGCCACCTGTGACGACTCTTTCAATGAACTGCGCCACCTCCTCACGTCGCCGCCTATTCTGCGACACTGCGACCCATCGGCACCCACAGAGATCGACAACGACGCTAGTGGTGTCGGGCAGGACGCTATTCTTGCACAGAAGAAAGACGGCTTCCAAGAGTACGTGGTTGCCTACGCAAGCCGAACTCTTACCAAAGCCGAAACCAACTAATCTGTCACTGAAAAGGAATGCCTCGCCTTTATTTGGGCGATAGAGAAATTTTGACTTTACGTGTACGGGCGCCCTTTTGACGTCGTGACTGACTACCACGCCCTCTGCTGGTTGTCATCACTGAAGGATCCAAGCGGTCGCCTCGCCCGATGGGCATTACGCCTCCAAGAATATAATATTCGCGTGGTCTATCGCTCCGGCAGGAAACATTCGGACGCAGACGCCCTATCCCGTTCGCCTCTACCTCTGACCCAGACTGTTGTGAAAGTCTAACCTGTGATGCCATTGCCGTCACCATCGCCGACATG
Source organism: Rhipicephalus microplus (assembly GCF_043290135.1). Taxonomy (NCBI): domain Eukaryota; kingdom Metazoa; phylum Arthropoda; class Arachnida; order Ixodida; family Ixodidae; genus Rhipicephalus; species Rhipicephalus microplus. The sequence continues at coordinate 136,253,830 of NC_134705.1, forward strand.
CATCTGAGCAACGCAAGGACCCTTGGGTTGCTTCGATTCTAGACATCCTGGCTGGGCGGACGGCTTCCCCCCTTCTCGCACGTTGCGTCCGCAAGTCGAGCACTTCGCCACTCGCGACGACGTGCTGTACCGACGCAACTACGCATCCGGTGGACAACAGTGGCTACTCGTGATTCCACGTCATCTGCGATCCGAAATTTGTTCCACGTTTCATGACGACCCCCAATGTGGCCACGCAGGTTTCCTGAAGATTTACTCTCGCATACGTCTCCGATATTACTGGCGTGGCATGTACCATTTTATACGACAATACGTTTGGACCGGCTCGACGTGCCAGAGACGAAACACTCCCCCTCATCACGCTAGCGGTACCTTGCTACCCTTACCATGCCCATCCTGACCATTTGACCACGTCGGCATTGATATCTATGGTCTCCTTCCCAACACTGCTGACGGTAACCGCTGGATCATAGTTGTCGTCGACCATATCACGCGGTATGCCGAAACTTCATCCCTTCCCTCGTCTACAGCAAAAGACGTTGTGACTTTCCTTCTTCACAACATCGTATTACGTCATGGAGCACCTCGGGAGTTACTGAGCGATCGTGGTCGCGTATTTTTGTCAGACGTTATCACAGCATCGCTGTGTGAGTGCCACGTCTTTCACAACACTACAAGCGCCTATAATCCCCAGACCAATGGAATGACAGAGCGCTTCAACCGCATCCTTGGTGACATGCTGTCAATGTATATCTCGTGAGACCACTCCAATTGGGACCGAATGCTCCCGTTTATCACGTTCGCTTATAATATCGCCATTCAAAGCACCACTGGGTTCTCTCCTTTTTTCCTCCTTTACGGACGCGAACCTTCTTGCACTATGGACACCAATCTTTCGTACAAACCTGACTCCTCAGAGTCCACGACTTTGTCTCAAGCCGCTACCTATGCTGAAGAATGCCGCCAACTGGCAAGATCATTCACAACCCAAGACCAAGGACGCCAAGAGCACCACCATGACGCATCAAATAACACTACTTCCTACGATCCAGGTTCACTCGTCTGGCTGCATGTCCCTTCTGCAACACCTGGCCTTTCTACCAAGTTGGTCCCCAAGTATCACGGCCCATATCGTGTGCTACAAAAAACGTCACCGGTGAATTACCTCATCAAGCCACTGGAACCATCTTCTGACCAACGTCGTCGTGGCCAGGAAATCGTCCACGTCTCGAGACTGAAGCCCTGCTACGACCTTCCCGTGTTTACTTGTTCATAGGTCGCCAGGCAGGATGGCTCCTTATTTCGCGGGCAGTAATTGTAATGAATCTGAATAACGGACGCTCTGCTGGTAATGACGATGACGATGATGATCGGTGGCTGCAGTAGCAGCTCGCACACGCCGCTCGCCATTAGCCAGACCTGCCTGATAAAGGACATTTTGCCAAGTTACGTCTGAATCTTTCTCGACGTACAACACCTCTATTATAATATATATATATATATATATACATATATATATATATATATATATATATATATATATTGTAGCGAAGCCTCCGAACTCTGAAATGGGTCGAACTCTTGAGTACCTTCTAGTGGGGCTACCCAACAAGGACGCCGCTCGCGCTGAGAGCCCGTGCTTGGCTGTGACTGTCGTCATTGTATATTCTCGCTCGTTGCCGGATAATAAACGCCTTAACAATTCGGTGGAGAGTGCTGCGATCCCTGTCTATGCCTTTGGAGCTACGATCACGTACCCTGCCATCTACTATGTACCACGACGCTTCTCAGCAAACGCCTTCTCCAATGCCACCCCCTTGTCCCGGTGTCTCCAGAATCCGCGATCTACCCATCTTCACTGGCGCTGATGGCACTGACGTGGAAGACTGGCTCACCATTTACGAGCGCGTGAGCGCCCCCAACAAATGGGACGAGAACAGCAAGCTGACCAACTTGGTATTTTACCTTACGGGTGTTGCCAGTTTGTGGTACAACAACCACGCGTCCGATTTTGCCACCTGGTCCGATTTTAAGACCACAATCATCAACGTCTTCGGCCGCCCTGCTGTTCGCAAGCTGCAAGCCGAGCAGCGCTTACGTGAACGTGCTCAGGAGGCTGGTGAGTCATTCACCAGCTATATTGAAGACGTCCTGGACCTATGCAACAAATCTAATCCCACCATGTTCGAGTCTGACAAGATCCGAAACATCGTGAAAGACATTGACGATGATGCCTTCACGATGCTGCTCGCCAAAAACCCTGGCACAGTGGCTGAGGTCATCAAACTGTGCCAGAGCTACGAGGAGCTCCGACGGCAGCGTTCGATGACCAGATGCTCCCCACCACGAGCTGAAACGCTTGCTGACTTGGAGGCCAGTTTGACCAAGTGGCGTTGATGGCAGACCTAAAATCCTTCATTCGTGAGGAAATTGCGCGTCAGTTCTCGCTCCTGCCCTTTGGCCACCAACCAACTGTTCAACAATCGCCTAATACCCTTCTCCCTCTCATGCGTCGAGCGATTGTACAGAAAATAGCGGAGGTAATGCCTGCGTACACCCCCCACAGCCTCCGGCTCCTGCGCCCTTGAGTTACGCGCAAGTGGCCGCCAGGACGCCCCAAGTCGTTCCAGCAACCGCCATTCTGACTTACGCCGAAGCTGCCGCTCGACCTCCGTCCTTTGCAGCGGGTGTGCCCGCTACGTATGTTGACGTAACCCCTCATCCTCAGCTTCAGTCCACCATGCAGCCACCGTTCCGTCCATCAGCCCTTGCGACATGGGTGAGACCTACCCCGGTGAACAAATGGCGCACACCGGACAACCGGCCCATCTGCTTTGCCTGCGGTTACGCCGGTCACGTGGCCCGTTATTGCCATCGCGTACAGCCGGCTCCAATTTCTTCACCTGTTTCTGGCCAACTCAGCCGTCCTTATCGCGAAGAACCGCGTCTATGCCACCTCGATCTCGCCCAGGTCCATCTCGAAGATCGCCGTCTCCACGACGTCGTTCCTTGTCCGCCATGCGGCCAAGTGCGGCAGCTCACGAGCGGGAAAACTAGTCGTCGCAGTCACCGAGGCAAGGACTGCGACGCTATCGCAATCTGAAATCCCTCAGAGCAGCCCCTCGAATGTCGTTGACGTGCTTGTGGACGGTGTTTGTGCATCGGCTCTTATTGACACTGGAGCTGCCGTATCAGTTATGGACGAAAAGCTCTGCCGCTTACTTCGAAAAGTGACAACGCCACTTTCTGGGTTTTCCCTCCGTACTGCAAGTTTGCACCGCATTAATCCTACAGCAGGGTGCACAGCTCGCGTTGTCATCGAGGACGTTCTGTATGTCGCCCAGTTCATCATCATTCAGGCATGCTCTCATGACGCCATCCTGGGATGGGACTTTCTCTCCCGCCATGACGCCGTCATCCATTGTGCCGCCGCCGAAATTGAGCTCTCACCCTTCTCGCATTTGACGCCAGAAGACAGTCCCCCGACACTGAGCAAGATTGTAACGAAAGACGATACAACAGTGCCTCCAAACTCGACGACGGCTGTGTCTGTTTACTGCGCTGGTTTCTCCGACACCATTGGACTTGTTTCGCCATCTGACCGCGCTTGCAGCAGGAAAGGGTTGCTAGTACCTTTCGCGACCGTGCAGGTCAACCAGGGCAACACTGCTATTTTTGTAACCAACCCGTCCCCATACGCTGTTACCTTGCTTTGAGAAGAATGTCTCGGCAGAGTGGAACCAGTCGACAAAGCACGAGTCCTGGACCTACCCGATGACACGCGCGGTCCCAGTTCGTGTACCATCAATGCTGTTTCCACTTCTGATTCGTCATCTGCTGATGTGTTTGGCCCCTCCATCGCTGACAACCTTACGGCCATACAGCGTTCCCAACTTCTGGACCTGTTGCAAGAATATCGTTCTTCTTTCGATGTCGGGCGAAGTTCTCTTGGTCGCACGTCCGTTGTTACGCATCGCATCGACACTGGTGCTCAGCCACCTTTACGGCAACGTCCATATCGCGTGTCGCCTGCTGAACGTCGAGTAAATAATGATCAGGTTGACGATATGCTCCGATGCGACGTTATTCGGCCCTCGGACAGTCCATGGGCGTCTCCTGTTGTTCTTGTTGCGAAGAAAGACGGTTCTGTGCGGTTCTGTGTGGACTACAGACGGCTCAATAAGATCACTCGCAAGGATGTTTATCCACTGCCACGCATCGATGACGCGATTTACAGCCTTCATGGAGCCGATTTTTTTTCTTCTCTCGATCTGCGCTCGGGGTACTGGCAAGTACCCATGGCTGACGACGCTCGACCAAAGACCGCCTTCGTCACGCCAGACGGCTTGTACGAGTTCAATGTCATGCCGTTTGGTCTATGTAATGCACCTGCGACCTTTGAGCGCATGATGGACACCGTTCTGCGCAATTTGAAATGGCACACGTGCTTGTGTTACCTCGACGATGTCATTGTCTTTGCTCCGGATTTCTCCACGCATCTCCAACGTCTTAAAGAAGTTTTCGCACGTGTGAGCAATGCCGGCTTGCAACTAAATCTGAAAAAGTGCCGCTTTGCAGCACGGCAACTCACCATACTGGGGTACGTCGTGTTCAAAGACGGCATTCTTCCTGATCCTGCCAAGCTTCAGGCCGTGGCCGAATTCCCCAAACCTGCATCTGTCAAAGAACTGCGTAGTTTTGTGGGCCTGTGCTCATACTTCCGACGCTTCATACGAAATTTCGCCACGATCATATCACCGCTGACGAAGCTCCTTGGAAGCAACGAGCCCTTCAATTCGTGGTCATCCGAGGGTGACGACGCGTTCGCGAAGCTCCGCCATTTGTTGACGTCGCCTCCCATTCTACGCCACTACGACCCTACAGCCCCAACGGAGGTGCACACGGACGCCAGCGGTGTAGGCCTCGGCGCTGTCCTGGCGCAGCGAAAACCCGGATTTCCTGAATATGTCGTAGCATATGCAAGCCGTACGCTCACGAGAGCCAAAAAAACTACACCGTCACGGAGAAAGAGTGCCTGGCGATCGTCTGGGCTCTTACAAAGTTTCGGCCTTATTTGTATGGTCGCCCATTCGATGTCGTCACCGACCATCATCCACTATGCTGGCTTTCATCATTGAAGGATCCCTCAGGCCGTCTCGCCCGTTGGGCTCTTCGCTTACAAGACTACGACATCCGCGTGCTCTACCGCAACGGACGCCAGCTTGCTGACGTCGACGCCCTCTCGCGCTCCCCTCTGCCTGAAGGTGATGTGCTCTGCTCAGTATCCTCGGCTGCTGTTTATGCCATTGATGTTGACATCATCGCTACCGAACAGCGAAAGGATAATTGGATCGGCCCGCTCATCGACATGCTCTCTGATCCATCCGCAACGCCATCCCCGCGTGCCTTGCGTCGTCAAGCTCGCCATTTCGCCATTCGTGACGGCCTCCTACACCGACGCAATTACGACGCCGACGGCCGGCAGTGGTTACTCGTGATACCCCGCAGTCTGCGGTCAGAAATATGTGAATCCTTCCATTCTGATCCGCAATGCGCGCACTCTGGGGTATTAAAAACCTACCATCGCATTCGACAACGCTACTTCTGGCGCAGGATGTACCGCTATGTGCAGCAGTTCGTTCGCTCTTTCCTCACTTGCCAAGCCGTAAACCGTCAGCCCACATGTCGCACGCCGGTCTGCAACCGTTACCTTGCCCTGACCATCCCTTTGGGCGCGTAGGTATCGATTTGTATGGACCACTTCCTCTGACGTTGGCTGGTAAAAGCTTGGCCATCGTTGCCGTTGACCATTTAACGCGATACGCCGAAACCGCCGCTCTCCCGGTGGCTACTGTGCGTGATGTTGCGTCCTTCGTGCTGCATCGATTTATACTGCGTCACGGACCACCCCAAGAGCTTCTCAGCGATTGAGGCGGTGTCTTCTTGTCGGAAGTCGTCGAAGCCATTCTGACGGAGTGACATTCTGTCCACCGCAAAACTACTGCTTGCCACCCACAGACAAATGGCCTCACCGAACGTTTTAACCGCACCCTCGGCGACATGCATCTATGTACGTCGCTGCCAACCACACTAATTGGGATAATATACTGCCCTTCGTCACCTACGCCGACAACAACGCCCCTCAGAGCACGACTGGTTTTTCACCTTTCTACTTGCTGTACGGAAGGCACCCGTCGCACACCATGGACACGATACTCCCGTACACGCCGGATACATCTGAGTGTACACTTATTTCCGAGACAGCCAGGCTTGCTGAAGAGTGTCGCGAGCTTTCCAAGACTTTTACGACGCAAGAGCAAGAGCGGCAGAAGAGTATCTGTGATGGCTCCACCACTTATGAGCCCACGTTCCTTCCTGTTGCGCTTGTATGGCTCTCGATCCCGACCTCTGCAGCTGGCCTCTCTTCCAAACTACGTCCCAAATACGAAGGCCCCTACCGTGTCATCGAGCGCACCTCACCTGTCAACTATCTGATCGAACCCGTTGAACAATCTTCGGACATGCGCCGCCGTGGGCGAGACATCGTCAACGTGGAGCGCCTGAAGGCTTATTATGACCCGCTCATAGTAACCAGCTGTTAGGTTGCCAGACAGCTCCCTCTTCGACCCTGGGGTAATTGTAGCGAAGCCTCTGAACTCTGAAATGAGTCAAAATCTTGAGTACCTTCTAGTTGGGCTACCCAACAAGGACGCCGCTCGCGCTGAGAGCCTGTGCTTGGCTGTGACTGTCGCCATTGTATATTCTCGCTCTTTGCTGGCTAATAAACGCCTTAACAATATATATATATAATATATATATTATGATGTCTTGGTTGCGACAGCGTTTACTTGAGAAAAGACCTCACAAAACAAAAGGGCAGAGCACCAGGACACAGACAATAACAATAATAACGACACAAAGTGGCCATGAGGACAAAGAGGCATGTGAATGATGGTGATTATGATCATGCAGGAATGAGAACAATGTAAGTAACAAACGCCCACACTAATCCCCCCCCCCCCACTTGAAAGCGCACACATTGGACACCGTAAGAAAGTGACGGCTAACGTTGCGTGTGTAACAAGCGTGTTCTTCAGGGGAGTTTCAGCAAGAAACTCGCCAGGGCAAGCGAGACAGCTGCAGCACAGACCACAGGAGGCCGAGAGCGCAACACACGAACTTCGTCATCTTTTCTCTCACTGACAGAGAGCTAGCACCAATGTGCACAGGTGCAATTTCCTTCCCACACAATGAGGAGCCATTCTGGCGACGGCGACGTAAGGAAAACACGCTTTAGGGGTGTCGTAGCAGGGCTTAAGTCGCGTGACGTGAACTGTTTCGCGGCCTCGAGAGCGATGATCGGGCGGTGGGTTGACTGGCTTGATGACGTAGTTTACGGGAGATGTCTGCTCCAGTATGCGGTAAGGATCGTGGTACCGTGACAAAACTTTATTGGAAAGTCCGGGAGTTGTAGATGGGACCCAAAGCCAAACCAGCTTTCACGGGGAGTTATGGGCATAAGACGCAGCTGTATCATGACATAATTTTTGGCGCGACTGATCTTGCATGGTGTACGAGCGAGCCAAGTTACGGCACTCTTCAGCGTAAGCAGCAGTTTGAGAGATAGAATTGCCCTCAGAAACGTCTGGCTGGTACGGCAGAATGGTGTTCATAGAACATGAAATTTCACGTCCATACAGGAGAAAAAAGGGAGAGAAGCCAGTGGTAGTTTGAGACGCAGAGTTGTAAGCGCAGGTGACAAAATCAAGTACGTGGTCCCAGTTTGTGTGGTCTTCCGACATGTACATCGCCAGAATGTCGGCAAGGGTACGATTGAAGCGTTCCGTCATGGCTTTAGTCTGAGGATGGTACGCGGAAGCGGTATGATGCACAATGCGGCATTCTTTGAGCAGAACCTCGATGGCATTTGAGAAGAAGACGCGGCCACAGTCACTAAGTACTTCACGAGGGGCCCCATGGCGCAGAATGAGATGACGAAGTAGGAACCAGGCGACGTCTTTCGTGGTGGCGGCTGGCAGCGCAGATGTTTCTGCGTACCGCGTCAGGTGGTCAATGGCGACTATTATCCAGTGGTTGCCTTCAACAGTGGTCGGGAGTGGACCGAAGAGATCAACTCCGACGCGGTCGAATGGTCGGGCAGGGCAGGGCAATGGCTGTAAAGGACCAGCGGTGCTGTGAGTAGGAACCTTGCGACGTTGGCACGCAGGTACGACTGAACGTACTGGCAAACGTATCGATACATGCCTCACTAGTAGTACCTTAGGCGAAGACGCGAGTACGTCTTGACCAAGCCAGCTTGACCGCACTGAGGGTCGTCGTGATAGGCAGTGCAAATCTCCGCGCGCAAATGACGGAGGATCACGAGGAGCCACCTGCGGCCTTCGGTCAGGTAATTGCGACGATACAGCAAGCCTTCACGAAGTGCGAAGTGTTGGACTTGACGACTTAGGGTGCGTGAGGCGGAGTTTGGGACTCGTTGAGACAAAATTTCAAGCAGGGAAGCAATCCAGGGATCTTTGCGCTGTTCTTCCGGCATGTCCGCGATGGCCAGAGATGATGAATAACAAGCGGAAACTGGTGAACCGGCAGTGTCGGAAGGCAGTGGCAATCAAGATAGGGCATCAGCTTCCGTGTGTTTTCCTCCAGAGCGATGAATCACACGTATATCGTACTCCTGTAATCGTAAAGCCCAGCGAGCCAGGCGTCGAGTTGGGTCTTTCAAGGACGACAGCCAGCATAGCGCGTGGTGGTCGGTAACAACATCAAACGGACGCCCATTGAGGTAGGTGCGAAATTTACCGATTGCCCAAACAATTGCCAAACACTTATTTTCTGTGACGGAGTAATTTGACTCCGCCTTTGTGAGGGTACTAGTGGCATATGCTACAACGTACTCGCCAAAGTCTGGTTTTCGCTGGGCGAGTACCGCGCCAAGGCTGACACCGCTAGCGTCCGTGTGTATTTCTGTAGGCACGTTGGGGTCATAGTGGCGCAGAATTGGAGTAGACGTGAGGAGTAGGCGAAGCTTCATAAATGACTCATCGCAATCGGCACTCCAGGCTGAGGGGTCGTTGCTGCCGACGAGAAGCTTGTCAAGGGGGATATAATGGAGGATAAAGTGCGGATGAAGAGCCGAAAATATGAACACAGCCCATTAAAGCGAGAGGTGCTGGGATCATTACCCAGTACCTCCACCAAATGTAACAAGCGTGTTCTTCAGAGAAGTTTGAGCAAGAAACTCGCCAGGGCAAGCAAGACAGCTGCAGCACAGTTAACAGGAGCCCGAGAGCGCGACGCACGAACTTCGTCATCTTTTCTCTCACTGGCACAGAGCTAGCGCCGATGTGCACCGGTACACGTGAAAGGTTTCGTGCGAAAAACGTGAACAATCCCGGTGCTGTGGTGACAGTGGTCTGTTGGGGCAACAAGTGGTGCCACACGATAATTGACCGGCGACGTCTGTTCTAAAACTATGTATGGTCCAATGAAACGTAGTTAGAATTTGTCATAGAGACCAGGAGTGCGAATAGAAGTCAAAAGCAGTACCTCGTCACCAAACTGAAAAGACACAACGTGTTGGAAAGCTTCATATATGATCTTCCTCTCGTGCTGTCTCGCTTCAGTATTGATGCGAGCCTGAGGGTGAGACTGGGCCATGTGGTCAATGTATTTTTCGCTAGAAGACTGACATGAACTGCCATGGCTGTAAAGAAGGAGACGTGGAGAAAGGTAGTCGAGGTGCGTCCGTACACGAAGTAAAACGGTGAGTAGCAAGTTGTTTGCTTAACGGCGGTGTTGTAGGCGAAGGTCAAGAATGGTAAAAGAGTATCCCAGTTTTTTTGGTCGGGTTGGACGTAAACGGCTATCATGTCAGCACGGGTTCAGTGAAATCTTTCTGTGAGACCATTTGTCTGTGGGTTGTACCTTGAAGTTGTTTTCTGAGTAGTTCCAGAAGCGCGCAGTGCTTTATTTACCATTCGTGGCAGCAATACTTTACCGCAGTCACTATGCAGTACACGAGGAGCGCCATGACGCAGTATTGTGGCGTGAAGAATAAAGTCAGCAATTTCTACAGCTGATTCTGTAATAACAGAGGACGTCTCGGCGTATTGTGAAAGGTGGTCAAGGGCGGTCACTATCCGTCGTTTGCCAGCAGATTTTACAGGGAGAGGCCCGTAAAGGTCGGCACCTACAACCTCGAACGGCATTGACGGGCACGGAAGTGGCTGTAGAAGTCTCGTAGGTGCAGACGTCAGCCATTCACGACGCTGGCATGGGTAGCAGGAACCGACGTACCCGCTACGCTAGAAGAAAGGCCAGGCCAGTAATAACGACATCGAATGCGGTCAAGAGTTTTTTTAAAACCAAGATGACCAGCAGTCAAGTAATCGTGGATGGCTTCGAGCACTTGAAGTCGAAGAGAGCGAGGCAGTGCAGCAACCTAGCGCTGACCATCAGAGTGGTAAATGTGGCGGTAGAGAACCCCACTGTACAGCTTAAAGTGCAGCAGTTGACGACGAAGTCGCACGTTTGGTGGATGAGAAACTCCCGAAAGGTGGTCCATCATGCGTCTGCAGTATGAATCGGACTGCTGGCGGGGGATAAATGTTGGCTCGTTGTCTGAAAAGGGTTGCCCTATCGATGTGAGCGTATGAACTTTTGTAGATGTGGTGATTGAGTTCTCACCAACGCTGATATGGGTATTTACAAGCGGGCAACGAGATAAAGCGTCGGCGTCTTGATTTTTTCTACCTGACTTGTAATTTATGTCAAAGTCGTACTCCTGCAAGCATCGTAACCACCGACCCAAGAGTCCAGACAAGCTCTTCAGTGTAGAAAGCCAGCATAAGACATGGTGGTCCATAACGATTGTGCAGTGACTGCCGTGGAGATAGGGACGGAACATCTGCACCGACCAAACCACAGGCAAACACTCTTGCTTTGTTGTCATGTACTTCTTTTTGACAGGGGTGAGTGCGTGACTGGCATATGCAACAACTTTTTCTAGGGAGGGCTTGTCGTGTTGTAGAAAAACTGCTCCTATACAAAGGCCGCTAGCATCGGTACGGAGGGTAATTGGTGCGGGTACGTGGCTACGTCAAAGTGGCAGATCATAGGTTCAGATGTGAGGGCCCGTTTCAACAGGTCAAATGCCGTTTGAAATTCTTTAAACCACAGAAAGGGGACGTTGGAAGCATGTAGCTTGTGTAATGGAGCAGCAATAGAGGCGAAGTTCTGGATAAACCGGCGAAAATAGGAGGCGAGGCCAAGGAAACTGCAAAGCTCCTTTGTTTTCTTGGGACGCGGAAAGTGAAGGAATCCATAAATCTTGTCACGGTCGTGCTGAATGTCATATTTACTAACGACGTGTCCTAAGACCTTGATAGATTTGCTAGTGAGAGAGCACTTCCTAGTGTTTATTTGTAATCCGGCACCGGCAAGACTTGTCAGAGCTTGATCCAATTGTTCTAGGTGCTCAGGAAACGTTGACGAAAATATAATGTCGTCCAGATAGCAAAGACGTTTCCATTTCAGGCCGCGCAGCACGGTGTCTACCATGCGCTCAAAAGTCGCGGGTGCCTTGCAGAGCCGGAAAAGCATCACGTTGATTTCGTTTAGCCCATCGGGGGTTGCGAACGCCGTTTTCCCCTTATCGTCTTCATGCATGGGAATTTGCCAGTACCCCGAACGTGCTTCAGAAGAATTCCGCGCCTTGTAGGAAATCATGGCCGTCGTCAATGCATGGCATAGGGTACACGTGTTTGCGTGTTATCTTATTGAGCGCCCGGTTGTCCACGCAAGAACGCCCAGAGCTATCGTTTTAGGGGCGAAGCTCCTTATAGCGGCACCCGTTCCTCTTTCGTATTCGTAGTCGTAGTTGTAGTCGTAGTGTGTAACCAGTTTTACGCTTTGACCTCCAAGGTGGTGCCGGTGGGAGATTCCTCATGTGCGTTGTTGAACAATAAAAAAAATTCGCAGCGTGCACATTAACTAAAAGCCGAATTCTTCTATCTCTCATTCCCCATTAGCAACCATTGGCATGTTCCAGTAGAAAACTTTGGTAGAAGTAGAAGTGTTAAAAGCCGACTTCTGCTGTCTCTCATTCCCAGTAGCAGCCCTTTTTTACCTCCAAGGTAGTGCCTCGTAAGATTCATCCTGTGCGTGAATAACCAATAAGTATTTTTTGTTCAAAACGCCATTGATTGATGAAATAAACCAACGACAGACACCAGATGTTTTCTAAGAGCAAAACGAAAAGACGCCAGATGTTTCTACAGAAAAACAAAGAGAAGACGCCAGCTGCTTCACGAAAGACGCCAGGTGTTTTCTAAAGCAATGGTTTTATAATCAAAACCATTTCAATACAGGTTTGTAGTTGCCGATGCTCGTTGCCGTCGGTGTGTGCTCGTATGGAAGGATGCCGAAAGAAAGGCGCGCAGGGCAGCGGCGGCGCGCTCTCGCAGACAGGACCCTGATGTGAGACCACGAGAGGCAGAAGCGTGCCGGGAAGCTTCGCGACGTCACCGCCAAGATCTTGCTGTACGGAAACAAGAAGCTACATCAGCAAGGCAGCGTCGGCAAGATCCCGCCGTACGTGAACAAGAAGCTGTAGCAGCACGTCAGTGTCGGCAAGATCCTTCCGTACGGGAACGAGAGGGCACATCAGCAACGCAGCGTCGGCAAAATCCTGCTGTATGGGAACACGAAGCCACATCAGAAAGGCAGTGTCGGCAAGACCTCGCCGTACGTGAACAAAAAGGTGCAGCGGCATGTCAGCGTCGGCAAGATCCTGCTGTACGGGAACAAGCAGCCACATCAACAAGGCAGCATGGGCAAGATACTTTCATACCGGAACGAGAAGCCTAGGCAGTACGTCAACGTCGCGAAGCAGATCTTGAACACGTTCGACAGTGGGAAGCGGCGAGGAAGCGCACACATCGCCAGGCAATTTAACGGCAGAAAATTTCATGGTATTACTTCCAGGATCTTCGCCTATTCTCATCATCATTCACCTCGTGGATCTGCCGTCTATTTTTTTACGGACCAAAAAAAATAGGAGACGACCAAGGGCGAGATGAGGGACGGATGACTTCCCGTTCAAGCATGTCAGCAACGTTTTATTCTCTAATTTTTCTTTCAGCTAGAGACTTATGGTAGGGTCGGCGGATTACGATAGATGTTCCAACTGTTTGAATTCGATGTGCTATAGTTGTAGTGAGGCGCAGCTTAGAAGAGCAACTTTAGAAAAATTGCGTGTTTCTGTAACAATGCGAGCAGCTGCTGCGTCTGTGAATTTGTCAAGTCGCTCTGATAGCGGTGGTAAAGGCGGAAGAAGAAACATGCTGACCAAGGAATAGGTCTTTGGGTGCAATGACCTGAAGTGGCATGACGAATACAGGCTCGAAGTTGGCAACACGGGGCCACAGTAGTGCCCTGTGGCAGTAAGATTTTCTCCGGTGTAGAGTTTACAGCGGTGAGAAGTGCAGAGCCATTGCATAAACGAACAACACCAGACAGAAGAACAATGCCTTTGCGGGTGCAAAGTTGTGTCGGGGAGGCCCATACATCACCCTGACAGATGTCGTCGGACATAATGCTGACAATTAGTTCTTGTAGTGAAGGTAGTTCGATGTCTTTCGCAGCGACCAGACGAAGTGGCTTCCGATTGTCGTCGTTAAGCATGTAGTCGGTGTCAGTAAGGTGAACGACGCGTTGTCCGCAACAAATAGCCGCGGAAGCAGATGGTAGGAATTCCCACCCTAAATTTAGTTGGTGAGAGCAGCAGGACAGGACAGCAAACTGGACATAATGTTGGATGCCGTTGATGTAAACACGCACAGTACAAAACGCGGAAGGGGGATTGACGTTCCCCTGGGCAGCAACTAACGTTGGACGATCTTAAAGCGCCAATACTTTCTTTAAATATTCATATAAACCAGCAAATATAACAGAGAATGTGCACCTGTGTCCACCAAAGCATCGACTCGCACTTCTTCCACCTCCGCAGAAACCATGTTAAACGGACCTGATGGAGGAATTTCAGTTGTAATTCGAAGAAAGTTTTTCCTCCACAAACTGCATCATTTATTTTTCCAAATGAATATCAGAGGAGAATGAGGCGGGCCGAAGTGGAGAGAAAGAACGGTAGAAGGGTGAAGGCGAGCGCCGTCTCATTTTTCGCCTGTTCCATGGTGCAGTCGATGGAGGAGATGGAGACAAGTGCGGGGGACATGAATAATGCCGACCTTGATGAGGCCCCAGTGTACAAATCCCGTTCGCGCATATCGTTCCGACGCTCATCTTGCTAGTGCTTACGGTAGAAACAAGATATGTGGCCGCAATAGCCGCAGTATTAGCAGACAGGGCGCGATGAGCGCCAGGGTTAGGAGTAGAAAGCGTTCGGGGCCCCTGAAGAGAGCGTGGTCAGGTGGGCTGAAGAAGGGTCAGGGGGCATCAAACGGTAGCTTACCGAGGGAGCGACAGCAACCAACTCGTAGGCTGGCAGTGGCAATGTCGCGTGTACGTCGATGGGACAATGTCGATGTACGTCGTGTACGGCAGCAACTTGAGAGTACGTGGATATAGGGCAAGAAGCAGGTGGCTGTACGGGCGCAGAGCCAGTGAGAGATTTAAGTTCCTTTCTGATAATGTGACGCAAGAGCACAACCGAAGACTGAATAAGACGTGGTGTAGGAGGTGTGAAGCCCATAGACCGCAATTCGTTGCGTAAAATGTCCCGGATGAGGTCACGCAGATGGCCATGAGACGTGGATGGGTGGTCGCCAATGTCTCGTTGGAGACGAACGGAGTCTAGCGCATCCAGGCGCTGTCATGTCGTCACGACATCAGCGATGGTAGCTGGGTGTTGCACAGCAAGGGCATTGAAGGTAACAGATTCAATGTCTTTCATATGTTGTGCACTTTGTCCGATTGTGGCATGGATTGATTGACACGCCGGCAAAGTGCGAAGACACCCTCGATGTATGAGGTGTACGATTTGCCGGGATGTTATCGGCAAGTATGGAGTGTCCTCTTTGCGATGGCGGGTCGAAAAGCCGGTGTCCCAAAAACGTGTCGCAGCTTCTGCTTGAAGGTAGCCCAGTCTGGTAAGTCAATGACGTTATTATAATACCATGTTTTTGCGACTCCGGTCAGATAAAAAGGGACGTAACACAGTTTGGCAGCTCCGTCCCACTACGTGGTTGTAGTCATCGAGCCAGTCTTCTACGTCTTCTCCACGAAAACCAGCGAACAGCAGGGGTTCCAGCTGATGTCCGTGTATGTCAATAGGACGGGAAGCTTGTGGCGGTGCGTGGTTGATGACATCAGCGCCGGCAGGCTCGGTCTGGGACATGCTGCCTGACAGTAGGCGCAAGCGGCGGCCTGCACGAAGCTCCAGGGGATAAAGCGGGCTGCGGGAAGCCAGAGGACCGAAAAACTACCTCCACCACATATGAAATCTCGGTAGTCTTGGTTGCGACCGCGTTTATTTCAGGAAAGACCTCGCAAAACGAACGGGCAGAGCCAGTACACAGACGATGGTAATGACACAGAGTGGCCATGAGGACAAAGAGGCAAGTGGATGATATGGATTATGATCATGGAGGATCGAAAACGATGTAACAAACGCCCACTACATGTGACGCCTCACAGGCTTATAAAACGGTGTTCCACACTCGCCGCTTGGCTACATATGGCGCTGACTGACACTCCCACGTTTAAATTCACATATAAACCAAAAAGGGGGGTTGGGGGAAGGCCGCTGTGTTAGCTCAGTGAATAGAGCATCGAACGTTTTATTCCAAGGTCGTAGGTTCGAGTCCTTCTCATGGCTGGTTATCCTTTCACCCACTTTTCCTTTTTTCCTATTTACATTTCATTTGTTCGAATAACTTCCCCTATACATTCCTTGGCAGTATTGTCTGTTAGATATCATTAATATTGTGTCAAAATACGGAAAAACGAGCCCTTAGGTATACACCTCTTTCCGTTATATATATATATATATATATATATATATATATATATATATATATATATATATATATATATATATAGTAACAATTCCGATTATGAAGAAGACAATAAGGATCAGTGGCAGTAGTAGTAGCTCGCGCACCCCTCTCGCCGGTAGCCAGACCTGCCTCATAAAGCAGTTTTCGCAAAGCTGCGTCTGAACCTTTCGTCGACGTACAACATCTATATATTAAGTAGTGGAGGAGCTGGGGTTCCAATCAACCTGGGACTTCGCAAGCGGACGCTACCATCACCGTTCACCATGACTGCTCCTGGCCTTTCTCAAGATGCCCCACCAACGACCGCCTTCTGCACTGGCGTGCCTCGGCAACGTGACCCACCAATTTTTCGCGGCAACGACGAACAAGACGTCGAGGGATGGCTCGTCGAGTACAAAAGCGTAAGCACTTCCAACGAATGGAATGCCCGCGACCAGTTCACGAACATGCACTTTTACCTCGCTAATGTGGCCAGCCTCTCAATCAAGAACCATGAAGGCGAAATCACCAACTGGTCCGCCTTCAAGACAACAATCGCCACGGTCTTCGGTCGTTCCGCCGTGCGCCGACTTCTCGCGCAACAGCGTCTACATAGTAGAGTCCAGCGCAGGGACGACACCTTTACAAGTTGCATTGAAGATGTCTTATCTCTTTGCAAGCGCATCGATGCATCTCCAACCGAACACGACAAATTCAAGCACATCATCAAAAGAGTTGACGACATTACCTTCCAGATGCTCGTCGCTAGGAACCAACAGACTGTCCCCGACGTTGTCCTGCTCTGTCAGGTGTACGACGAGTTGCGTAAGCAGCGTGTCTTGACGCGCACGGCCACTGAAAATACAGCTGAAGTTTGCGCCCTCGTGCACGACGGTCACTACTGATTACACCGTCTTACAGCCCCACATCAAACAACTCATTCGTGAAGAAGTTGCACGTCAACTTTCTCTTATGACGGAAGCATCCGAGCCAGAGACATCACTAGACTGACGTCTACACCAGGTTATTGAGACCCAGGTCACGCAGGCACTTCCTTCATCGCCATCTGTCCCTACGCCGCTGACCTACGCTGCCGTCATTGCTAGACCCCCAGCCTCACCTGTCTCTGGCACATACCGGGGCACCGGGTCCTCCTACACTATTACGCTGCCTACGTACACGGCACTCATCGTACTTTGCCCCCTGCACTTTCTGTTGTTAACCCATGGAGCACCTTCTATAATCGACCCATCTGTTTTGCATGCAGTTTTGTGGGACATATTGCACACTACTGTCATCGTCACAACTTCCAGCCTACGGACCGTGGAAATACTGCAAATTACCAGGCTGCCCAGAATCCCCAGTGACCATCTTTCCCTATCACCGACTCGTTGTCCCGGCGGCGCCCTGTCGAATCTCGCTGGTCATTACCACCCCGTCGCCGATCTGTCTTCCCGATACTTCAACGCGCGAGCCCCGCTCGAGAGAAAAACTAACAGCCGCAGTTCCGGAGTTAAGAACTGCGTCGTCGTCGAACTCTCCAAGACCTCCTCTTTGTCCGCTAACGAAATTGATGTGCTAGTAGAATGTTTTGCTGTACGTGGAATTGTCGACACAAGCGTAGCCGTTTCTGTAATTATTGAAAAACTGTCTCGCAGTTTGAGAACAGTTACAACGCCGCTTACGAATCTTGCTCTGCGTACAGTCACCTCTTATGTCATCGCGCCGATGGCTCAATGCACAGCACGTGTTCTTATTCAAGATGTTTGGTACGCCGCCAACTTTGTTGTTCTACCAGTCCATCTTACGACGTCATAGTAGGATGGGATTTTCTTTCTACCCCTCAGACCCTCGTCGACGGCGCTCGTTCTGAACTCGCGTTGACGAATTCGCGCCTTCATATTGACTACCACAGTCCCTCAAAAGTGTTTGTCGCAGATGATGTCCGCATAGTACCTTTGTCCGCCGTCCTAGTGCCTGTGTTTTCCTTTGCTGCCACTAACTCGACGCTCCTGTTGCAATCAACTATAGCTAGTGCGCACCACCGAACCATCGTACTCTCGTTCGCCATCATCAACTTTTCCACTGGTTCGCCGATACTTTATGCGTGCAACGTCCCTGCATGTTCATACAACCTGCTACGTGGCGAGTGTCTCGGGAGCTTCGAGACGTTAGATTGTATTTTCGAAGACCCGATCCATCTAGACAAACCACATCTACCGACTTGTGCCATTACACCCAAAACTGACGTTAACGGCCCTATGGATGTATTCCGCAAGTTCATTGACTGACCCTGCACGCCTGGGCAGTAGCAACAGCTGATCAAAGTTCCCCAGCGTTTTCGAGCCTCCTTTGACCACAATCAGCCTTCCTTAGGTCGAGCGTCATCTGTTCTTTACCGTATCGATACCGGGCAAGAGACATCATTACGACAGCGTCCATATCGTGTGTCAGCTGGCGAACGCCGTGTCATAAATGAATAGGTCGACGATATGCTGAAAGGTGGCATAATCAAACCGTCAAGCAGTCTCTGGGCCTCTCCAGTTGCGCTGGTGAAGAAGGACGGATTTGTTCGGTTCTGCGTGGACTACCGACGTCTCAACCGAATCAGCCGCAAGGGTGTCTATCCGCTGCCACGCATTGACGATGCCTTGGACTGCCTACGGTGAGTCGAATTTTTCTCTTCTTTAGATCTGAGCCCTAGATACTGGCAGGTACCTATGGCAGAGGCCGATCGCGAGAAAACAGCTCTCATCATGCCCGACGGTCTTCACGATTTCACTCATGCCCTTAGGCGTCTGCATCGTGCCAGCTACTTTCGAGTGAATGACGGACTGTATCCTTCGAAGCCTCAAATGGAACGTTTGCCATTGTTATTTAGATGACATTGTCGTCTTTTCAACTGATATCACAGCCCGTTTAACCCACCTCGAGAAAGTCCTCGCTTGTATTTCTGCCGCGTGGCTGCAACTCAATCTGAAGAAGTGTCGATTCGCCGCTCGAAAGCTTACAATTCTCGGCCACGCGGTTTCGAAGGACGGCATTCTTCCTGACCCTGCCAAACTTACAGCCGTTTCAGGGTTTCCCAAACCGACCACCATGAAACAGCTCCAAAGCTTCATAGGTCTTTGCTCCTACTTCAGGCGCTTCGTCCGCAATTTCGCAACGATCATCGCTCCTTTGACCAAGCTGCTCCAGCTCTAGAGACCTTTCGGCCTGGTCTGCCACCTGTGACGTTTCCTTTAATAAGCTGCGCCAGCTCTTCATGTCGCCACCTATTTTGCGACACTACGACCCATTGGCACCCACAGAGATCCACACCGACGCTAAAGGTGTCGGGCTGGGCGCTATTCTTGCTCAGCAGAAAAACTGCTTCTAAGAGTACGTGGTTGCCTATGCAAGCCAAACTCCTAGCAAAGCCGAAATCAACCATTCCGTCACTGTAACGGAATGCATCACCATTATTTGGGCGATAGATAAATTTCAACCTTACGTGTATGAGCGTCCTTTTGACGTCTTGATTGACCACCACGCCCTCTGCTGGTTGTCGTCACTGAAGGATCCAAGTGGTCGCCTCGCCCGATGGACATTACGCCTTCAAGAATATGATATTCGTGTGGTCTATTGCTCCGGTCGGAAACATTCGTACGCAGACGCCCTCTCCCGCTCGCCCCAAACCCCCTGACCCGGCCTGCTGCAAAAGTCTCAACTGGGATGCCGCTGCCGTCACCGTCGCTGAGATGCCATCTGAGCAACGCAAGGACCCATGCGTTGCTTCAATTCTAGACTTTTCGGCTTGATTGATTGATTGATTTTTGGGGTTTAACGTCCCAAAACCACCATATGATTATGAGAGACGCTGTAGTGGAGGGCTCCGGAAATTTTGACCACCTGGGGTTGTTTAACGTGCACCCAAATCTGAGCACACGGGCCTCGACATTTCCGCCTCCATCGGAAATGCAGTCGCCGCAGCCGGGATTTGAAACCGCGACCTGCGGGTCAGCAGCCGAGTACCTTAGCCACTTGACCACCGCGGCGCTAGACTTTTCGGCTGGTCCAACGGCTTCTCCCGCCCTACTCGCACGTTGCATCGGAATGTCGCGCACTTCACCACTCGCGACGGCGTGCTGTACCGACGCAACTACGCACCCGGTGGACGTCCGTGGCTACTCGTATTCCACGTCATCTGCGATCTGAAATTCGTTCCATGTTTCATGAGGACCCCCAATGTGGCCACGCAGGTTTCCTGAAGACGTATTCTCTCGTACGGCTCCGATATTACTGGCGTGACGCGTACTGTTTTATACGGCACCGCGTTCAGGCTCGCTTGTCGTGCCAGAGCCGAATGACTCCCCCTAACCACGTCAGCGGTTCCATATTGCCCTTACCATGGCCATCCCACACATTCGACCGTGTCGGCATCGATATCCATGGTGCCCTTTCGAACACTGCAGATGGTAACCGCTGCCCCGCCGTGGTGGTCTAGTGGCTAAGGTACTCGGCTGCTGACCCGCAGGTCGCGGGTTCGAATCCCGGCTGCGGCGGCTGCATTTCCGATGGAGGCGGAAATGTTGTAGGCCCGTGTATCCAGATTTGGGTGCATGTTAAAGAACCCCAGGTGGTCAAAATTTCCGGAGCCCTCCACTACGGCGTCTCTCATAATCAAATGGTGGTTTTGGGACGTTAAACCCCACAAATCAATCAATCAATCAATGGTAACCCCTGGACCATAGTAGCCGTTGACCACCTCACGAAGTATGCTGAAACTTCCTTCCCTCGTCTGCTGCAAAAGACCTTGTGACTTTCTTTCTTCATAACAACGTATTACGTCATGAAGCACCTCGAGAATTACTGAGTAATCGTGGTCGCGTATTCTTGTCAGACGTCGTCACAGCATTGCTGTGTGTGTGCCCCATTGTTCACCGCACTACAAGCGCCTATCATCCACGGAACAATGGAATGATAGAGGGCTTAAACCACACCCTTGGTGACATGCTGTCTATGTACATCTCGTTAGACCAATCCAATTGATTGGGACCGAGTGCTCCCATTTATCACGTTTGCCTATAATACAGCCATTCAAAGCACTACTGGGTTCCCTCCTTTTTTCCTTCTTTACGGACGCGATCCTTCTTGCTCTATAGACACCATTCTTTTGCACATGCTGACGCCTAAGTGTGAAGAAGATGATAAGGTTCAGTGGCACTAGTAGCAGCTCGCGCACGCCGCTCGCCGGTTGCCAGACCTACCACATAAAGAACCTTTCGCCAAGCTGCGTCTGAACCATTCTTGATGTACAACACCTCTCTCTCTCTCTCTCTATATATATATATATATATATATATATATATATATATATTGTGATGAGCGAGACTGAGAACAAGAGACAACACCCGATCCTGGGCAGCTGTTCTTATTCTGCCTCTTCTTCCTCGCTTTCCAGCCCATGGCCCACAGCAGCCGCGCCGCTCTTCGTTACATTCGGCCACACTGCAGACCCGACAAAAAAAAATACAGTTCATTGCACCTGCAGTGGTCCGACTGCTTTTTTCAAGTGCGACACATGCGCAGCTAAGTTGTTTCTTTTGCGTTTATCGAGACTGAAGTTCGCATCTGAGGTGTTCACACGCCAGGTATTTTCTCCTACACGCTGAGTAATTATGAATGACCCGTCGAACTTAGGGAGTAGCTTCTTGCCAGGCCCGCTGGTGCCCTTTTCACCCAGACCTCGTCACCGATGTTATAAGCAGGAGCGGGTCTACGGCGTCTGTCATAGTGGCGCTTTTGATTTTCTTGTGCATGGGTGGCTTTTTTGATCGCCTTAGTTTGGATCTTCTGACAGGCCGCTTTGCGATCATTGGCACGTGGAATTATAATGGGAGCATCCAGGCTGAGGACCGCTTTCAGCTGTGGTAGTTTCCCATAAACAATTTCGTTGGGCGTTTCCCGGGTAGACGTCTGCTGTGCCGTGTTAATCGCAAAAGCGGCTGACGGAAGGTGGACGTCCCAGTCGGCCTCTCCTCTTGTCCCTGCCTTCGTATATGGAGCGAGTCGTGTCTGGATGCTCTGACTGGTTCTCTCAGTAAGGCCATTTGCTTGAGGGTGAAACGCGGATGCGAAGTGGTTCTGCTCGCCTGCCGTGCAAAGGTACTTTTTCAGTTCCCCGCTACGAAACGTTGTAGCTGATCAGATATTAACTTTTTTGGTAAGCCATGTCTTCATTCAAATCGATGCTTGAGGAAATCGATTAGGTAAGTGGATGCAAAAGATGGCAGGGCCTCCACTTCCACGTATTTTGACAGGTAGTCTACTGCTACAATGGCGTAACGATTTCCCGCAGTGGTGGTGGGTAGAGGTTTCATGTAATCAATGCCAATCGTGTGAAAAATCGTTTCGGATATCTGGATTGGTGTTAGTAATCCAGGCTGACACCCAGGCAGTCGCTTAAACTGCTGGCAGATTTTGCAACTGGCGACATAAGAATGGACGCTATTTTGCATCTTCGGCCACCAAAAACGTTCTTGTTTCTGGAGCGTGGCTTGTTGGCCGGCGTGTCCGCCTTCTGGGGAGTCATGAATGTCTCGTAATATTTCTGACCTGTGGGACTTCGGGATCACCAGGAGGTAATGTTCTTCAGATAAATCCGCTCGCCAGTGACGCCGGTACAATGCGGCATTGCGTACCACAAAGGTACTGTGATTTCCCTTGCCAGTGATAGATGCAATAATGGAGGCCAAATATTTATCCTCCTGTTGGGCTCGGGATATATCCATTTGGGTGAAAAAATGTGGGTTTGCCTGGTTTGTTGCAAGCAGTCAAGGGGGTTTCGTGAGAGTGCATCGGCGACGCTGTTGAGCCCCCCGGTGCGGTGGCGCACGTCAAAATTGTATTTTTGCAGCGTGATTATCCACCGGGCAAACTTGTGCTTAAGTTGCTGCTTGGAGAACATCCATGCTATAGCAGCATTATCAGTCACAACAGTGAATTTACGCCCGAAAAGATAATGTCGAAACTTATCATCGACACTCCATATCCCTGCAAGACATTCAAGCTCGTTGGAGTGATAGTGGCGCTCGGTGTCTGATAGTTTTCTGCTGGCATAAGCGACCACGTGTTCCACGCCATCTGGATCACGCTGCACTAACACAGCTCCTATGCCGACTTGGCTGGCATCAGTGTGCACTTCGGTGGACCAGTCTACATTGAAGTGACTTAGTATGGGGACACAAGTGAGCTTTTGTTTTATAGCTCGAAAAGCATTTTCTTGTGAGACGCCCCATTTCAACAGCGCGTCTTTTTTAAGAAGACTGGTCAAGGGAGCTGCGATCGAAGCGAAGTGGGGAATAAACCTTCGAAAATACGACGCCATACCCAGAAATGACTGAACCTGCTTCAAGCAGGTTGGTGTGGGATACTGCGACACGGCAGCTATTTGCTCCGGGAGTGGCTGAATGCCGACAGGAGATATATTATGTCCCAGGTACGAAATCTTGGACACCCCAAACTGGCATTTCTCTTTGTTCAAATGAAACCCTGATGCATAGAGTCTGTGCAGTACTTCGTGCTAATTGCGAAGGTGTTCATCCTCCGTCCTGCCAACGACCAGGATGTCGTCTAAGTACACCACACAGGCTTGGTTTTTCAATGGTCTGAGCACTGCATTCATCGCACGCTGAAAAGTGCTAGCAGCCGTTCTTAGTCCAAACGGCATGCGGTTGAATTCATACAAACCGGAAGGTGTGAAAAGGCCGTTTTACATCGATCTTCGTCCGTGACGTTAATCTGCCAGTACCCTGCGCGTGAATCAAGCGATGAAAAGAACTTGCAGTGACGCACTGTATCAACAGCGTCATCAATGCAGGGTAAAGGGTAGGAGTCAGGTATTGTACACTTATTGAGCTGCCTGTAATCCACGCAGAAGCGTAGTGATCCGTTTTTCTTGCGAACAAGGACGACTGGCACTGCCCACGGACTCGATGACGGCCGAATGATGCCCGCGGCAAGCATTTCATCTTCTTGTTCTGCGATCATTTCCCGTTCTTGTTCAGCGTATCGTCGCAGTGGTACGCATATTGGCAGATAATCTCCCGTTGGTATGCGATGGAGCAGCAAATTAGTGCCTGGCAGTTCTGCTGTATTGCTAGCGAATACTGGCTGATGGCGAGCCAATATATAAGATAAGGTAGGCGGAGTGAACGGCTCACCTGTCGCTGGTGACAGGGTTGTGGCGGTAGTCGAAGCTGTCGAAGATCGGAGCTCGACGTGGCCGGAATGTATGGTGAGCTCAATGTCTTCAGATAGCAAGAAGTCAGCACCAATGGTCATGTCGGCAGGGAGGTCTTCAAAGACGGGAATGGCTGGAAGAGCTTCAGTGCCCGCTGCCGTCCGGACTGAAATGTCGAGCATCCCGACTGGCATAGCACTTCCTCAAAGTCCGCAGAGGGGAGGTTGCGTCCACGGTCGGATAGTGTCCGGAGAATGACGTCGGTGTAGCGCCGTTCGTTCCACACCAGTATCCACCAGAGCAGATAGGTCACCTATTCCCTCCACACGAATTGACATTCGAGAAGTATGACAAGCTTGGTAGTGGATTCGGGTCTGGAAAGGTTGACGACGCTCCTTGGCGTTGTGGCGAATGCGACCGCACTTGAAGCATCCGTGTTGTGTGAAGGCGTAAGTCGAACGGAAAGTCGATAATGTGTCCAAGCTAAGCCGACGACGAGAGTTCTGCTGAAGTTCGGCTGCCTTTTCAGCGAAAACCTGGGGCGATGCTTCAGGTGATTGGCAAGATAAGACGGCAGCATGTGTAGGGTCAGCCAAGCCATCAGCGACATACTGGCGGGCAGCCGGAGAGATCCATGTAATGCCACATTTGTTGAGAAGCCCGAGCTTATCGTAGACGTATTTACGGGCGTCTTCCGATGGAGCCTGCCGAGGCGATCGCATGCGCATGAAATGGTCATCGTTTGCGGATGAAAGTGGTGGGAAGGCCGTGACGAAGGCTGTAGTCCAGTCACTCCAGGATTTGTACTTGCAGCCATCGTATTGATGGCACGCTATGGCGGACTCGCTCAGTCGGCTTACGGCTAGCGATAGCGCCAGGTCGTCAGTCCATGCATGTTAACGGGCTAACGAATGAATTTCATACAGCCAGATGGTTGGGTCTTGATCAACGCCAGTAAAGTCAAGAATTTCTGGCGTAAACGGAGGAGGCAATGTGGTGCGTGCACATGCTGCTGAGAAGGTGACGATGGCGTCTGCAAGACGCTGGCTCGAAGTAGCGATGGCCTGCAGAACCGTGCAGAGTTCGCTGGCGGCTGCAAGCGAGGAATTACGCCTGTCTTCTGGCGACGCTACCGACATTGCTCCAGGGATGGTACCTGAGGTGAAGGGAGCGTGTACGCGTCGTCCCTGGGCAAGGAGGCGGTTTGCGAGGCCAAGTCAGTGGAGTCACTTTGTAGTTTGGCAAGGACGCCTGCAGGCAGCGCGCTGGCTTCGGTACCCGCGGTGGCCAGGTCAGATGCCATCGCCACGGTAGCAGGAGCTGCGGGCCACTGGAGAGTGCGTCCGCTCCGTAGGACGGTTTCTTCACGCAGGTCGTCGCACACAGGTTCGTTGAACGGCTGCGCCATCGTGATGAGCGAGACAGAGAATAAGAGACAACACCTGATCCTGAGCCAGCTGTTCTTATTGTGCCTCTTCTTCCTTGCTTTCCAGTCCATGGCCCACAGCTGCCAAGCCACTCTTCGTTAGAATATATATATATATATATATATATATATATATATATATATATATATATATATATATATATATATATATATATATATATATATATATATATATATTGTGGTGAAGCCTTCGAACAGTGGGTCGTCCTCTCCAGCGCCTTCTAGTGGGTTGCCCTTTTTAGCACGAAGAAGAGCAGCTGGTGCAGAGAGTCGGTACCCGCATTGACTGTCGCTGTCAAGCATCGTCTACAAGTGTCCGCGAATAAACGTCTCAACAATTTGGTGGAGAGTGCTGTGCCCTTCTAACACCTTCGGTTAGCATTTGATGCCCCTGGAGCTTCGATCCCGCACCGTGCCTTCTACCGTGCACCAAGACGTCGCACAGCAAACGCTTCCTCCTGCGCCGATGCCATGTTCCGGTGTTCCCCGCATCCGCGACCCTCCTGTCTTCACCGGCGCGGATGGCACCGACGTCGAGAACTGGCTTGCTATGTACGAACGCGTCAGCGTCCCCAATCATTGGGACGAGGCAGGTAAACTCGGCAACCTAGTTTTCTACCTCGCGGGTGTGGCCGGCATGTGGTACAACAACCACGCATCCGATTTCCCCACTTGGTCCGCTTTTAAAACCACCGTCGTCGACGTGTTCGGCCGTCCTGCCGTTCGTAAGCTCCAAGCCGAAATGCGGTTACGTGAACGAGCACAGCAGACCGGCGAGTCTTTCACAAGCTACATAGAGGACATCCTCGACTTGTGCAAGAAAGTGGACGCGGGCATGTCAGGGGCCGACAGAATTACCCATGTTCTAAAAGGCATCGCCGACGATGCCTTCACTATGCTCCTGGCCAAGAACCCTCGCACTGTGGCAGAGACCATTACACTTTGCCAAAGTTACGAGGAGCTGCGACGGCAGCGCTCGATGACCCGTCGACCACTCTCACGTGACGCCGATCTCTCGGCCTTGTCAACACTTCCTGACCACACCGCCTTGCTCGCTGAAATCAAGTCATTCGTGCGTGAGGAAGTTGCCCGCCAGGTCTCTTTACTGGCCTTTGCTTCCCCGCAACGTACCGAACAGTCGTCAAGCACACTTCTGCCTCTCCTCCGCCGAGCCATTCAGCAGGAAATCGCGAAGGTCGTTCCAGAATATCACCAGCCGCCTCCAGTATCTACACCACTCATTTACGCCCAAGTTGTCGCCAGGCCACCCCCACCGATTCCTGTGACTGGCCCTCTTGGTTACACCGAAACCATCGCCAAACCCCAGGCCTTCGGAGAAACTGTGCCGCCTACATATACCGACGTCATCCACGTGCCCCGTGTGCCGCCCACTATGCAGTTATATCAGCAGCCGGCTCGCCCATCGCGTTCTTCGACATGGATGGGACCCGCGAACCGATGGCGCACTGCGGACAATCGCCCCATCTGCTTTGCTTGTGGTTGCGTCGGTCACGTAGCACGCTACTGCAATCGTGTGCAGCGACCGCAGGTCGCCTCCAATTTTCCCAGCCAATCGAGCCGCTTTTATGACCAACCGCCACCTACCTCACCGTCGTCCCGCCCCGCTCCATCTACCCGCCGCTCACATTCTCCGCGACGTCGCTCACTGTCACCGATGCGGCTGCATTCACTAGAGGGTGACCAGGAAAACTAGTCGTCGCAGTCCACGAGGCAAGGGCTGCGACGCTGTCGAACTGCGGAAGCCCTCAGGAAAGACCATCGAACGTGATAGACGTGCTTGTGGATGGTGTTCGTGCATCTGCCCTTGTAGATGCTGGAGCCGCCGTATCCGTCATGGACGCAAAGCTTAGCCGATTACTGCGCAATGTGACCACGCCACTTTCCGGGCTCTCCCTCCGTACAGCCAGCGCCCAAAGCATTCACCCTACAGCGATGTGTACAGCCTGCCTCATGATTCAGGACGTGATGTATGCCGTCGAATTCATCATAATTCCTTCAAGCTCTCACGACGTCATCTTAGGATGGGATTTTCTTTCCCGCCACGACGCCGTCATTCATTGCGCACCAGCAGAAATAGAGTTGACACCATTCTCTTCTTTGACGCCGGCCGACAGTCCATCTACTGCAAGCAAGTTACTCGTCAGGGACGACACGCAAGTGCCTGCAAACTCGTCCGTGGTGGTGTCGGTCTACTGTGCAAGTCTTTCAGACACCGCTGCACTCCTCTCACCATCTCATCGTGTTTTCACCAGAAAAGGTTTGCTGGTTCCTTTCGCGACCGTGCAAGTAACTCGCGGCAGCACCACTATTTTTGTTCTAAACTCATCCCCGTACAGTGTTACGTTGGTGCGACGGGAATGTCTCGGCAGCGTGGAACCCATCGAAGACGCACAAGTCATGGATCAACCTGATGACACGCACTCCACTGCCGAAGTTCCAATACGCTTAGTGCTGTTTCTACACCTGTTTCATCATCCGCTGATGTATTTGGTCCTTCCATTGCCGACAACCTTACGCCGGTCCAGCGCTTCCAGCTTCTGGCCCTGTTGGAACAATTCCGCTCTTCTTTCGATGTCTCTCAACCTTCTCTCGGCCGCACATCTACTGTTACGCATCGCATTGACACAGGCGCACAACCTCCACTACGGCAACGTCCATATCGCGTATCTCCCACAGAACGCCGTGTAATCAACGAGCAAGTGGACGACATGCTACGCTGCGATGTTATTCGACCCTCTAACAGCCCCTGGGCGTCTCCTGTCGTTCTCGTCGCGAAGAAGGACGGTTCTGTGCGGTTCTGTGTGGACTACCGACGTCTCAACAAGATCACCCATAAGGACGTGTACCCACTACCGCGTGTGGATGACGCGATGGACAGCCTGCAAGGAGCCGAATTCTTTTCATCTCTAGATTTGCGCTCAAGGTACTGGCAAGTACCTATGGCTGAGGACGCTCGACCGAAGACCGCTTTCGTCACTCCCGACGGCTTGTACGAATTTAACGTCATGCCGTTTGGGCTGTGCAATGCGCCTGCCACCTTTGAGCGCATGATGAATACCGTTCTGCGTGACCTGAAATGGCACACGTGCCTGTGCTACCTCGATGACGTCGTCGTTTTCGCTCCGGACTTCTCCACGCACCTTCAACGCCTGCGGCATGTTTTAACGCGTCTGAGTGACGCCAGTCTGCAACTGAACCTAAAGAAGTGCCGATTTGCAGCTCGGCAGTTGACAATACTCGGCTACGTCGTGTCCAAGGACGGAATTCTCCCCGATCCAGCCAAGCTTCGGGCCGTGACCGAGTTCCCCAAGCCGACATCCGTCAAGGAACTGCGCAGTTTCATAGGACTGTGTTCCTACTTTCGGTGCTTCATCCGAAACTTCGCGTCTATCGTATCGCCGCTGACAAAGCTCCTCGGTAGTAACGGGCCTCTCCATTCGTGGTCATCACAGCGTGACGACGCATTCACAACGCTCCGTCGTTAACTGACGTCGCCTCCCATACTCCGCCACTACGACCCTACTGCCCCTACAGAGGTACACACGGACGCCAGTGGTGTCGGTCTCGGCGCTGTCCTTGCGCAGCGCAAACCAGGGTTCCCGGAATATGTCGTGGCGTATGCAAGCCGTACGCTTACAAAAGCCGAGACTAATTACACCGTCACTGAGAAATAATGTCTGGCAATCGTCTGGGTCCTTACCAAGTTCCGACCTTATTTATATGGTCGCCCATTTGATGTAGTCACCGACCATCACGCACTATGCTGGTTGTCATCATTGAAAGATCCCTCAGACCGTCTCGCCCGGTGGGCACTTCGCCTGCAAGACTACGACATCCGCGTGCTGTACCGCAACGGAAGGCAACATGCTGACGCCGACGCCCTGTCGCACTCTCCCTTGCCTGACGACAATGCCCACGACTCAGCGTCTCACCTTGCCGTTTCTTCCATTAGCATTCATGCCGTTGCTACTGAACAGCGCAAGGATCAATAGATTGCCTCACTGATAGACTTGCTGACTGATCCATCCACTCCATTCACTCACGCGTTGCGTCGTCAAGTCCACCATTTCGCCGTTCGCAACGACCTTCTTCACCGACGCAATTACAGCGGTGACGGCCGCCAGTGGCTACTAGTCATACCCCGCAGTCTGCGCTCTGACATATGCGAATTCTTTCATACTGATCCGCAATGTGCGCACTCCGGCGTATCGAAGACTTACCAGCGCATTCGCCAACGGTACTTTTGGCGCGGTATGTACCGCTATGTGCAGAAATTCGTTCGCTCCTGCATAGAATGTCAGCGCCGCAAAACTTCAACGCACCTGTCGCCGGTAGGTCTGCAACCTCTACCTTGCCCTGCCAGGCCGTTTGGGCGCGTTGGCATCGATTTGTATGGGCCACTTCCACTAACGTCGGCCGGTAACCACTGGGCCATTGTTGCTGTAGACCACCTCACGCGATACACCGAAACTGCCGCTCTCCCCGCGGCTACAGCGAGCGATATGGCCTCCTTTCTGCTCCAATGATTCATGCTGCGACACGGTCCACCTCAGGAACTGCTCAGCGATCGAGGCCGCGTCTTCCTGTCTGAAGTCGTCGAAGCCATTCTCAAAGAGTGCAACGTTGTTCATCGCAAAACTGCTGCTTACCACCCGCAGACTAATGGCCTCACTGAACGCTTCAACCGTACGCTCGGCGACATTCTCTCCAAGTACGTCGCCGCCGATCACACAAAATGGGATTCCATTCTACCCTTCGTCACCTACGCATAACACACCGCCCCTCAGAGCACTACTGGCTTTTCACCTTTCTTTTTATTATATTGTCACAGGTAATGGGTATGAGCCATCAACTGTAGGCGGAAGCCCTTTGAAGTGAAGAAAGAAGAGGGTTTTTGCGTCCTGGTCTGAGGGCAAGCAAGACGTCGTTTCGTCGCTGTCTGTTATTACGTTCGCGGCACTGGTGGAAGTGCGGGGTAAATGCGCCTTGGCTGCAGATTTTCAGCTGACACACCAAGCTACTTGGAGACAGCTACAGCTCCCACGGCAAGAAGCAGTCGCCGCCTGCGAGGACTATCTCCCGAGTACGGTCCCCTCTCTCAAGACGAGATGGCAACTTCTACTAACAACCAGGCGAGTCAAACCAACGACGCCTATTCTTTTCTCCCGCATGTTTTTCATGCGCCGCAAACACCACGCTCATTTCATGGAGATATTTATGAAGATGTTGACGACTGGCTTGACCACTTCAATCGAGTTGCCAACATCAACGAATGGGATGAAGCTCGCAAGCTGCGGAGAGTTTACTTTGCATTAGAAGACTCTGCCAAAACGTGGTACGAGAATCACGAGGGTTCCTTTGCGACTTGGCATGAGTTCAGCCGACAGTTTCGTGATGCGTACCGCAGCACTGAAAGGAAAGAAAGAGCAGAGCAGGCTATCTCGTCTCGGAACCAACGACCCAACGAGAGAGTTTCGATGTTTGTCGAGGACATGCTGCGACTCTTCAAGCGTGCTGACCCTGCAATGTCCGAGGAAAAGAAGGTGCGGCATTTAATGCGTGGGGTAAAAGAGCAGCTCTTCGCCGGACTCGTGCGCAATCCACCGACGACTGTGGCAGAGTTCATAAATGAGGCAACCACAATGGAGCGTACTCTCCAGTATAGGTCGTCACAGTATGAACGCCACGACGTGACCCCTGCTGCATGCTTTATCGGGGCTGACAGCGAGAGGCATGCCCTCGCTGAGTTCATAAGAAGCGTAGTGCGGGACGAGCTACGCTAACTCCAAGCAGAGGGACCCCAACCACCCGTAAGTGCTTTCACAGACTTAATCCGAAATGAGATCCGACAGGTGGTCACCCCACTCGCGCCAACAAGGCCTGAGGCCCCTGTACTGACTTATGCGGCGGCGCTGCGATCTCCTGCACCACATGGCCCTGATCCCACCATGGGGAGAATGGATCAGGCTAGCCATCGATTCCAGGGCACCTCTTCGACTCCACCACCCACCTCAAGGTTTCCGAGTGCACCAACTTATCGTTCGTCTGGATCGCGGCAGAACGCCACAAAGGCCAGCGTGTGGCGTACGTCCGATAACCGACCACTCTGCTACCACTGTGGCGAAGCGGGTCACGTCTACCGTAACTGCCAGTACCGCCAACTTGGTCTCCGTGGCTTTCACCCTGATGCTCGGTGCCCGCGTTACGGTGAGCGTCCCCGCGACATTGAAGCGTACCTTACGGGCCAGCAAGCTCCTCGCCTTGGTCAACGCCCCATTTCAAGATCACCATCACCTCGCCGCCCCACGTCACCTAGCATTCCCTCGTCATCTTTTGCTCCTTTCAGAGGCCGGTCACCGAGTCCCCACAGGGGAAACTAGAAACCGCGGCTCCTGGGGGTGAAGCCGCGTCCAAACGAACTGTCAAAGAGCCTCCTTCGACGCAAAGATCCGACGAAGACCGTTCTGACTTTCCAGTCGTTTCCGAAAGTCATAAGACTGTTTCCGCCGACATCACCGTACACGTCGATAATCACGTCGTCACTGCCCTCGTCGACACCGGCGCCGATTATTCAGTTATGAGCAGCACCCTAGCATCCCAACTGAGGAAGGTAACTACCCCTTGGCAAGGACCACCGTTGCGCACGGCAGGGGGCCACCTCGTCACGCCTACTGGAATGTGCACATCCCGTGTTCGAGTCCATGCTTCGACGTTCACAGGGTCTTTCCTTGTATTACCTGTGTGCTCCCGTCCACTCATTCTGGGGCTGGACTTTCTTCGGGAACACGGCGCAATTATTGACCTACGAGACTTGCAGGTGTCGTTCAAGGACCCGTTTCATCCTGAACCGGAAAACGCCCGCTCATCGAAGGCTGCCCTACGTGTATCCTCCGAATCTGTTACTCTGCCTCCCCGCAGCAGCCTTTTTATCAACGTTGAATGTGACCAAGACGTCCCCGATGCTGTAATTGCAGAAGGAAATTTGTCCCTACTTTTTGCACAACAAATCTGCGTTGCCCGGTGTATTGTTCAGCCCAGCAGAAAGCAGGCTTGCCTATTCGTCACGAATTTCAGCGAGGAGTATCGCCATCTTACCAAACACACTGCGATCGCATACCTTGAGGATATTGCCGACGTCCCTGGTCCCTCAACATTATCTGCTCTTTCGTCGTGCGACGATTCCGCCATGACATTTGCAAGCACTCTGGACGTAAACCAGGGTCTACCGTCTGCACAACGGGAACGTCTTTTGAAGCTACTCGGCTCATTTCGGGACTGCTTCGCTACGACTTCGAAAGTTAACCAAACACCGCTTGCCAAGCATCGTATCATCACCGAGCCTACCGAGAGACCCATTCGACAGCATGCCTACAGGGTCTCGCAAAAAGAACAAGACGTTATACGCCAACAGGTCCAGCAGATGCTCAAGGACGATGTCATCCAGCCATCGACCAGTCCCTGGGCGTCCCCTGTTGTGTTAGTCAAGAAAAAAGATGGTACTCTGCGATTTTGCGTCGACTACCGAAAGTTGAATAAGATCACGAAGAAAGACGTGTATCCTTTACCACGAATAGACGACTCGCTGGACCGCATTCGCAATGCTCGCTACTTTTCTTCCATGGATCTACGCAGCAGCTATTGGCAAATATCTGTTGATGAGCGCGACCGCGAAAAGACCGCGTTCATTACTCCTGACGGACTCTACGAGTTCAAGGTCCTTCCATTCGGCTTATGCTCGGCACCAGCTACTTTTCAAAGAATGATGGACACGGTTCTTTCTGGGCTAAAATGGCAATCGTGTCTTGTGTACCTTGACGATGTGGTCGTCTTCTCGGACACGTTTGAGCAGCACGTCCAGCGCTTACAGGCAGTTCTTCAGGCGATTCGAACAGCTGGACTTTCTCTCAAACCTGAGAAATGCCACTTTGCATTCGAGGAACTAAAATTTCTTGGTCACGTCGTCAGCCACGCCGGTATACACCCAGACCCTGAGAAAACGAAAGCTGTTGCCGCATTTCCTGTCCCAACGAACAAGCGCGACCTCCGCCGATTTCTGGGACTCTGCGCATATTACAGACGCTTCGTCAAAGGCTTTTCTAAAATCGCTGAACCGCTAAATGAACTTACGAAAGACGGCGTACCGTTTGTTTGGGGTCATGATCAGCATCACGCCTTTGACACGCTACGAAACCATCTCCAAGCCCCACCTGTACTCGGTCACTTTGACGATAACGCTGCCACAGAGCTACACACGGATGCCAGCAACGTCGGACTTAGAGCTGTACTGGTTCAATGGCAAAATGGCGTAGAGCGCGTGATTGCCTATGCAAGTCGAACACTATCATCTGCAGAGAAAAACTACTCTGCAACAGAAAAAGAATGCTTAGCCGTTGTTTGGGCTATAACAAAGTTTCGCCCTTATTTATACGGTCGACCATTCAGGGTAGTTAGCGACCACCATTCTTTATGCTGGCTCGCCAACCTCAAAGACCCTTCCGGTCGTCTAGCACGCTGGAGCCTTCGGCTGCAAGAATTTGACGTTACAGTCATTCACAAGTCAGGACGCAAACACACTGACGCTGACTGTCTCTCGCGTGCACCAATTCGAAGTACGAACGCGGACGTTGAAGAGGACGATACATTCCTTTCCTCTGTGTCAGCAACCGACTTGGCTCAACAACAACGCGACGACATAGAGCTAAGCCCGCTGATTGACTATCTCGAAGGCCGAAAACGCAGCCTTCCTCGAAACTTCGCACGTTCACTGGCCTCGTTCTGCATCAGGGATGGAGTCCTCTATAAGAACAATTTCGACCATACCCAGGCTACTTACCTACTGGTTGCGCCGACCTCGCTTCGGGACGATATTTTACATGCTTGTCACGACGAACCATCATCCGGACACCTTGGCTACACGCGCACATTGGAAAGAATTCGCCGCTCATACTACTGGCCCCGCCTCGCGAAGACAGTCAAGCAGTACGTCCGCACATGCCGCGACTGCCAACGCCGTAAGACTCCGCCTGTCCGACCAGCAGGACTATTACAGCCTATCGCCCCGCCGAAGACACCATTCCATCAAATTGGCATTGACTTGCTCGGCTCATTTCCCACCTCTTCGTCTGGAAACCGGTGGATTGTGGTTGCCACCGATTATTTAACGCGTTACAGCGAAACACAGGCCCTGCCCAAAGCTACCGCAGCCGAAATTGCACAGTTTTTTGTCACCAGCATCGTACTTTGTCACGGAGCGCCAGCTGTGATAATTACTGATCGTGGTACAGCTTTCACCGCAGAGATGCTTCAAGAAGTGCTGAGACTAAGTGGTACACAACATCGGAAAACCACGGGTTATCACCCCCAAACAAATGGGCTCACTGAACGGTTGAACAAGACCATTGCAGATATGCTGTCAATGTACGTGGCCGTTGATCACAAGAACTGGGATGATATACTCCCTTACGTAACTTTTGCTTACAATACAGCAGTCCAAGAGAGTACAGGTTTCACCCCATTTCGCTTAGTTCATGGTCGAGAGGTCACCACAATGCTCGACGCAATGCTCCTTCCCAACAACTTGAGCATGTTCAACACGGACGCTCCATTGTTCGCTCAACGCGCCGAGGAGGCCCGTCAACTCGCCCGATGCCGTATTCAGGCTCGCCAAACTGCCGACGCACACCGCTACAACCTTAAACACCGAGAGGTTACCTTCCAACCAGGCGATGAAGTTTGGGTGTGGACTCCCATCCGACAGCGTGGTCACTCTGAAAAGTTGCTTCGGCGCTACTTCGGCCCTTACAAAGTTCTGCGCCGACTCAGTGACGTTACGTATGAAGTTCTCCCTGAGGGCGCCTCACGACGTTCCCGTCGGTTTCCACAAAGTGATGTGGTGCACGTGTCAAGACTCAAGCCATATTTCTCGCGTCATCCATCGAACGTGGACTAACTTACCATCCAATGACTATTTTTTGTCCCTTTGGTTTTTTTTTATTGTCTTGTGTACTTACTCCTTTCTCTATTGAGTATTTCTAGGACGCCAGCCCATTTTTTTTTATCCCTTACGACGGAGTCGTTGGGTTCCATGGTAGCATCTTTTCTTTCTCTTTTTTTTCTCATCGCTCATTACCAGCATCGAGCCGATGCTTTTCGAGGAGAGGGAGTAATGTCACAGGTAATGGGTATGAGCCATCAACTGTAGGCGGAAGCCCTTTGAAGTGAAGAAAGAAGAGGGTTTTTGCGTCCTGGTCTGAGGGCAAGCAAGACGTCGTTTCGTCGCTGTCTGTTATTACGTTCGCGGCAATATGGAAGGCGCCCGTCGCACACCATCGACACTATACTTCCGTACAAGCCAGATCCGTCAGAGTGGACGCCTATTTCTGCTACAGCCAAGCTTGCTGAAGAGTGTCGAGAGCTTGCAAGGACCTTTACAGCGCATGATCAAAAGCGGCAAAAAAGGCATTCGCGCTGACACCAGTACTACCGCGCCCATGTTTCTCCCTGGAGCGCTCGTCTGGCTCTCGATCCCTACCACTTCAACTGGCCTATCTTCAAAACTATTGCCCAAATACGAAGGCCCCTACCTTGTCGTCAAACGCACTTCCCCTGTAAATTACTTGATCGAACGCATCGAACCATCTTCGGACATGCGCCGTCGAGGGCGCGACATTGTCAACGTGGAGCGCCTCAAAGCCTACCACGACCCGCTCATAGTAACCAGCTGCTAGGTCGCCGGGCGGCTCCCTCTTCGTACCCGGGGTAGTTGTGGTGAAGCCTTCGAACAGTGGGTCGTCCTCTCCAGCACCTTCTAGTGGGTTGCCCTTTTTAGCAAGAAGAAGAGCAGCTGGTGCAGAGAGTCGGTACCCGCATTGACTGTCGCTGTCAAGCATCGTCGACAAGTGTGCGCCAATAAACGTCTCAACAATATGTATGTATATATATATATATATATATATATATATATATATATATATATATATATATATATATATATATATATATATATGCATGCTGAATCATCATCGCAAAGAGCACTTCACATCCAGTTCGGAACGTGATCAAGCCAAAAGCACAAAATACGCACACATTGCTGACACCACTGAGTGCTTGGGTTTTGGCAGCGCGAGAAAAGCACAAAAGACAAGAAAGGGACGAGACAAGCACTGACTTCCAACTAAAAATTTTATTGACGGGAAGACCGTCAATAAAATTAGTTGATAATTTGTATCTCAAAATACGTCATTTTTTTCACTCTTTGTGCTCCATTGCATATTAACGGTCTTCCCGTCAATAAAATTTTTAGTTGGAAGTCAGTGCTTGTCTCGTCCCTTTCTTGTCTTTTGTGCTTTTCTCGCGCTGCCAAAACCCAAGTATGCCATACCAACTAGCCCAGTCAACCGCTCTTTTACCACTGAGTGCTTCGGAATAGCATCACAGGATGGCTGGTCGAAACGGGGACGTGTAAGAGCCATGGTGATAGTGTGTGCGTAGGCTGATGCCGGCTCACGGTGCCGTAGCTGACGAGACAGCGCCGGCAGGGCTGCGGCTGTCTCTATTTTTAAATGCGAAGCATTTAAAACAAACTTCAGTGACGTTGAGCGTATCTATCTATCTATCTATCTATCTATCTATCTATCTATCTATCTATCTATCTATCTATCTATCTCTCTATCTATTTATCTATCTATCTATCTATCTATCTATCTATCTATCTATCTATCTATCTATCTATCTAGTCGCCTATGACTTTTAGCTCTCCTGGCTGTTTAGATAATGGTATTGATACCAAACTTGGTTTGACATACCTTGACTGTATGAAGAACATATTCGACTAGTCATGGTATGAAAATTATAATATATATGTCATTTTATGATTTCCATTTCATAATCTTGCTGCTCTAGCGGTCGTTTCGTTCAACGGAAATATTGCAAACCTGGTATATTACTGCATGTCATACATAAGTGACAGAACCTAACGTGAAAATCATGGCATGCTTGATATGGAAGTGATGACTACTCGTCACGCTCATGGTGCGCTTGTGGTCGTTTCACTAGCTTCACATATACCAAATTTGGTCTTGCGGGACGTGATTGGATGACGAAAGTATATGACTGGCACAAACATGACGATCGCGAGAAGCGTTTCATGTAAGAACATGACTTTAGGCCAAGCTCACGATGCGCTCGCGGCTGTTTGCATAGCTTCACTATACCAAATTTGGTGTTGTGTGGTGCGAACAGTCGACGAAGATAACTGAGATGTCCAAACATGATAATCATGACATGTCTGTCATGTAAAATTTGACTACAAGCTACCCTCACAGTGCTATTACAGTCGTTTCGCTACCTTCACATATAATAAATTTCGTGTTACTGCGTCAATCAAAAAATGGCCGCGCCGTGAGCGTGCTATGTCGTCATGTTCTTCCATGACACGCATGTCATAACTGTCACGTTAGCACTAATCCTAGACGAAGGTATATGATTAGTGCTAACATGACAAATATGGCATGCGTTCATGGAAGAACATGACGACATTGCACACGCATGTTGCAGGCGCGGCCATTTCGCTAGTTTCACATTTACTAAATTTGGTGTTACGTTACGTGAATGGACGACGGAGGTAAGTGACATGTCGAAACTTGATAATCATGATATGTGTGTCGTGTGAAACACGAGTACATGTTACGCTCATAGCGTGCTTACGGCCATTTCGCTAGCTTCATATATAAACGAAGTTTGGTATTACGTGAATTGAATAAATGACAAATGTAAATGACATGTCTAAACAAGATAATCTTGATATGCTCGTCATGTAAAATATGACTACATGCTATGCTCAAGGTGCACTCGCAGCCGTTTCTCTAGCCCCACGGGTTTCTCTAGCCTCAAATTTTCTATCACGTGACGTGAATAGACAGTGAAGGCAAATGACTTGTGCAAAGATAATAATCATGACATGAAATTCGCATGATACATCAATCTCGTAGCGTTGTGTTGATCCTAAAGTTAATTATTCATCTTTCTCATTCGTGCTTTGCATATTTTCGATTCCCACCAAATGTGGGATCTGCCAATGTTTTTTTTTCGTTCACACTGTCGGCCATGCTGAACGCGTGGGCGTCAGCTTATGGCGGCTCCAGGCACCGGTGCTGGCGAGACAGCGGCTGCAGCTCTTTCTTTTTACGTTTGCCGCGTTTGCGTCTCCCGCGCATGCTTCGCGAAGCTTTCATGTCAACGCTGCCATTTTCACACGTCTGTAGGCAGTACTCTCACACCACGTGGCTCTCACGGGCATTTTTTTCTGCGCTCCCTACAAACAGGATTTTAGTTAGTTTGTAGGAGCACGCCGCCTCTATGCCGTTCGTTATCCGGCCCCTGACTCAGAGTACAGTGGAAAAAGAGAGAAGACTGCAAGAGTGTAAATAAATTGATGTCAGCGAACAGCTTCAGTCTGAGCCAGAACAACAAACGTTTATTTAGAAACAGTGTTCCGCATGAGGCCCAGTATCATCCTAAGGTGGGATGATTCCCTCTGACTTCGACTGCCCCCTTCGCCCTGGCCACAAGTTGTCGCTGATCTTTCAGGTCCTCGAGGACAAGCTTGGTCTCCAAAGCACATCCTGAAAGTTTACATTAGGTAGTCGTCGTATATTCTTGGGGTTTGGTCTCGCTCCAGTTGTATGTCGTGGTTTGCAAGGCACTGGCATTCCAGGAGAAAGTGCGCCAGGGCGTCCGGTACACTGCACAGCAGGCACATCTAGCCACGTGTCGTTGGGTAGAGGTGATATATTATTATGCCATGTATGTAGGTGTTACTTTGCAGGCTTCTGAAGACCACGCTCTTTTTGTGGTCAGTTTTGGATAGGCTGGAGGGTACACCCGTCGCTCCAGTTTGTAGCATTCAAGTATCGACGACTAAGTGTTTCCTACTACCTCTATCTCTGCAGCCACGGATCGCGTATCCTTTGGTCCCAGGGCAGCCCGGCTAACGTGCTCACGGGCAGTGGCTGGGCCGCTTTATTTCCCTGTAGACCCTCGTGCCCAGGAACCCAGATTACGCAGATATATGAAAGTGGAGAGCTTTGCCGTTGCAGGATGTTAATTGAGTCGACTGAGACACGGCCCTTCGCATAACTCCGGCAAGTGGCTTGCAAGTCAGCGAAGATCACTGCGGCGTCTTTACATGTGGTGGTGGCGAGAGTGATTGCCACTTCTTCCGCTGTGTCTGAGTTTCGTGCCATACATGTGGCCGACGCTAACTCTCGGCTCTGAGAGCATACGACGCTGATAGCTTACGCGTTTCGACGGCAATACTTGGCCACGTCGGTAAAGCGGGCGTACGTGTCTTTCCTATACTTTCGTTGAAAAACTTCTGCTCTAGCCTTTCGTGTACGTTTGTGGAATGTGGCGTGCATGTTGCGTGGGATAGAAGCGATGGACTGGGACTCTCGACCATCTACCACGATGTGCTTTTTCCGGTCTGCCTCCACATTGTAAGATTCGCTGTAGTTGAGATACCGGATCACCGACCTCCCAGTGGGGGTGAGCTTGAGTGATTCCAGCTGGATATTCTTGTGAGCCTCGGCAAGATCTTGCCACGTGTTGTGGACACTTATCTTGAAAAGTCGTAAAGTAGAAGTCATGGGTGGTAGTCCCAAGGCGGCTCTGGTTGCCTTTTTTACAAGAATACTAAGTTTTTTTATTCCCTTGGTTTTAAGTGGAGGTATAGCGTGCCGTACGTGATGCGGCTGTTCAGCAGAGCTTGCATTATTCGTAGGGTATCGTGTTCTTTGGGCCCATTTCATTGGTTTGCGATTACTTTGACGAGGTGCGTTAGCTTCGAGAGAATTCTTTGGTGTCTCTGTGTAGTGGCCGCTCCCGATCCATCTTTTTGTATGTGAAGTCCGAGCACCCGTATCGTATCAACTTTCGGAATGATTGATGATGGTGACGCAAGAGCTGGGCTCTTCGTATAAGGGCGGCCTGCCTCTCGCCCTTGCTTTGAGTACAAGGTGCTCAGACTTGTTGGGGGCATAGTGGAGGCAGCAGTGTTGGAGATGCACTTCGATTGTGTTTTTGGCATCTTGTAAGCAGCTTTCTTGTCTCCCAATGCTCGAAGCCTTGGTCCAGAGCGTGATTTCATCAGCGTACATCGCGTGTCGTAGATCTGGTAATTTGTCGAGAACTTTAGGCACAATATTCACGGCCACATTGAACAGTTGTGGTGACATGTACAAACCCTGTGGTGTACCTCTTTTAGGTAGGTTGACGCTTTTGCTGCGGATGTTCCAGGTGCTCACAGTTGCTGTATGGTCCGTCAAAAAGTTTCGGACATACGTGTAGGTCCTGACGGCACAGCCGGCGCCTTTGAGGATCGCGTCATGGCTTACGTTGTCGATT
This sequence comes from Rhipicephalus microplus, assembly GCF_043290135.1. Classification (NCBI taxonomy): domain Eukaryota; kingdom Metazoa; phylum Arthropoda; class Arachnida; order Ixodida; family Ixodidae; genus Rhipicephalus; species Rhipicephalus microplus. The sequence continues at coordinate 136,294,940 of NC_134705.1, forward strand.
TCCCTCACCTCGTGTGTGGGAAAGCTATTTGAACGTATGGTACATGACCATTTGACTCTTTACCTAGTAGATAACGGGCACCTACCAGATACGCTGGTAAGCTTTTGTTTGAACTTCATTATATTTCACACTGATGTCTGTTGGCGTAATTTATGTGTTATAGTTTTCTCCCTACAGCCTGCTGTTCCTCTGGTTTACTTTTTTTCACGCAAGCTGCTAAAGCAAAGATCCGCTCTAACATAAAAACTTCCTTGGCAGTTGAGTATATTCATGAGTGGTTCGACTGTACACACGATCAAGTGGGCGGTGGCGCATCCACCAGCGTGGCTTTGTTGGTATAGCACACAACGCTTTATTCGAAGGTCACAGATTTTCTCCCTGCCAGCGGCAAGTTATTATTTCGTTCACTTCTTTCTCCTTCACTTTTACACTACATTCGCTCCTATGAGCATTCTCTATACTTTCAGTGGTAATACTGTGCGTTTGCTTTCCTTCGCTGAGTGGCCATGAAGTTTCGTAGCTCATCGACAGCACTTTCACGGTTGCAGCTTATAATAGGCATGTATATCGATTTCTAATGCAAGTACTATACACGCTCTGCGCAGTCCGCAGAATAATACTCAGCTCCCTACCATAATCATCTTGTGCACAATTTTTATGTTATAAACATGAAGCTTGTGTTTAGTCGTAGCTACTTTTACGTGTTCTTCTACACCCGTCAGCGCGCCGGTAAAGTGATACCAAACAGCACTGTACATAAAATGACCTATATCAATAAAGACTGCTACAAGAGTACCGTTTTAGCAGCAAACGCTCAAACTCTTCGTTTACAGAGATGGCGAATCTTTGCTTAGAAGAGAAGGCGTACAAAACAAGGAATACAGAAATGTGGAACGTTCCTTATTCCTGCAAATATTATGGTTTTCAGATTCTTCGATGTACTCATCCAAGAATTCTAGATAATTATATTTGCGAAAGTATAGATGAGTCTCATTTAAGTGTCGCAGAAGTTGTGTAAACTTTGTAGTAATTTTTTAGGTGCAGAAGATCACAGCAGGTATTTTTCTTGTATAAGGTATGTGTGTAAACCACGTTTTGAGTATTTCTTTTACAACAAGATCTTCACGCAGAGCAATGTGGCGCTTTTAGTGGAAAAAAAGTATATCATATTGTGGCGCCCTGTACGAGGTTTATGAGATTGTGATAATGCTGTGATGCCTTTCAGCTGCTGGCATTGTTCACGAAAGGGGCGAAGGATCCCTCAAGCCATCATTACGGCTTTTCCTTCCGCCTCCTGTTACACTGTACTGTGACGAATTAAATCAATCATTCAATTACTTCTCTTCCAGTTTTACACCTCTAAATCAAAAATATGGACATTATATTCGACAATTCCCACTGAGGTGTGCAAGCTTGATCTAGTAAACAGAACCTACACGCAGTACACCGACTTTGAAAGAAAATTTAATTCATCTTTGAAGAAGTAAGTATCTAATACACAGTGCTCTCAAGTCGTCAATACTAACAGGACAACTTCTACACAGGAAGAGTCTCCAACTACGAGGAACGTTCATCACTTCAAGGTACTACCATCGAGATGAACCATACAGTTCAATGGATGTTCGAGAGAAAGATGGTAATGTACAGACCCACTACCCTGAAGTCTTTTTTCTTATTTTGTAGTAAAATAAGAAAACTCTTGTCTATTACTAGGCATCGGTGTTGTGTTGCCGTCACTTATGTTTTTTTCCATACAAGAATAATTTCCTAAGTAGAGGCAGCCAATTTGCTATAATAATTTCAACCTTTTTATTATGTTCTAGTAACGTAACAAAGGTTTTATAGTTGTAGTGCAGAAATCCATGGAATATTTAGTCACCGCTATGCAATATATTAAGGGCGAACCTCTTTAGAACCTTACCTTGGTGTCGTCCGCGTCCATCACAGAGTTCGTAGTTATGAGAGACACAAAAAAGTTTCACAATAGACCTATAGTAATCCTAGTTATTTCCTAACGTTGTCAATTATCTGGAACCAAAACCCTTTATAGTAGTCCGTAATTTCAATGCATACATTATGAACCTTTGGACCTAGTTTTGTTGTCAAAGCGCTCAATGTTCTTCGTCATGTTGGTTGAAAAGCATTGCAGTTGTCGGTACATATGTGCATGTGAACAAAGCAATATTGCAATACATGAACAATAATTACTATTGTCAAGACGCAACAGAGAACACGTAGAAGCACAATCCTTTTATGTCAGTCGGCTACTTTAATGTTCCGATTTTGGACCACAGAACCGAGATTCATTGTCGACTCTTTCACTCTTTATGCCACTCTATATACATTACATGGTGCGAAGACCGTGTAAGATACCTTAAAATAAACAAGCGTTGCATGGTCAGCGCAACGTGATAAACGCTACGGTCTTTAGGATTCCTTTTGCATTACTTTCCTAGTAAGCGACACACATACAGAATATTGAGTTGTTGTTAGAGTGCCTCAGATATGCGCAATATTGGCTGTTTGTTTGACTACCGTACAAGTATGAACGCTGAATCTTGAGCAATATTGGTGGGCGCTGCGGATGGGGTCGGTAATTTGGAGTATTGTTTGGCCACTTTGGTGCCGTTTAGGTTACCATTAGGGTGGAGAAACAGAAAACGTACAGATAGACAGACAGACAGACAGACAGACCAAAATTTTTGCGTTGAAGATGCCCAAGAAAGACTATCGTCTTTCAACAAAATTGCACAATCAACAGCTAAAGTGGACTATGTGTGCATACGAAGCAGTGGGCACTAACCTGTACGATGACGGTGGCGTTGACAGTGGCACTCATCGCGCAGTTCCGCAGGACATTGATTAATAAATGGGGTTTAACGTCCCAAAACCACCATATGAATATAAGAGACGCCGTGGTGGAGGGCTCCGGAAATTTTGACCACCTGGGGTTCTTTACCATGCACCCAAATCTGAGCACACGGGCCTACATCATTTCCACCTCCACTTGGAATGCAGCCGCCGCCAACGGGATTCAATCCCGTGAACTGCGGGTAAGCAGCCGAGTACCTTAGGCACTAGACCACCACGGCGGGGAGTGTCACAGGAGAGAAACCAGGGGACGTGCAAAGCACGCAGTGATAGACCGGTATTTCCAACTGGAACAAGCCAATCACTGCCTAGGGGCACTGATTAGCAAGAGACAGAAAGCTCCGATTGTACATAAAGACCAACAGTCCGCATTTGTTCAAACCGCATGGTGCGAATTTCTTTGTTCAACAACGCACCAGAAGAAATTTCCCACATATTCAAGTTTTCTGCTACTACTACTATTATTGCCGGCACTTCTTAGACACTTCCTACGTGGGTGTTACGAGATGAGAGAGGTAAAAAATACGTGCATGCGCAGTAAGGATGGACACGCCTAACAGTGAAACAAACTTGACCTGAGATGCTTCACATTTCAAGTACGCTAATGTTGATCGTAATTTTGTAGGAACACTGCAAAACCAGCGCCCTTTTACTGGTCATGGTTGGCTCACCATAACTTTATAAGAAAACTAAGTGCGCTGTCAGCGGAGGGCCCAAGGCGGTGCTGCATTCACGCGTGGAATAGAAAGTTTTAAAGGCGGTAATGTTGGCTCTCTAGACACCGGACAGTGGAACAGGAGGCTCGACGAAGCTTTTTGGGTTGCCACAGCATTGTTGATACCGACCACCAAGAAAATGAAACGTTCGCTGAACACAGTGACCCGCTGAAGTGCGAGTTCTCTTGTTGAAAAATATGAGCGCGTGAGGTAGAAGGAAAAGCACTTGACAGGAAAACCACTGTCAAGTACTTTTCCTTCCACCTTGTTTGCTCATATTTTTAAACATGATGTTGTACCAACTGGCCCAGCATTCCACTTTATTGAACACTTTTCTTCTTGGCACGTTTTCAAAGAACGTTTCTCGGGAGCTTACATAACCAGCCGTAAACCCCCGCTCACAACTAAAAAAGATATTATGCACGTGCAAGTCCAGTTTTGCTGTGTCTACTCGCTAGGCTACACATTGGAGGACTAGGGTTACCGCGCTTACTCGCTAGGCTTTGTGTTCTGGCGCTATCATCAGATCTCGTGAACTGCATTGCCGGGTGCTTGTAGCGTTGGGCATAGAGCAGACCAGAGAAAAACTGGCTGCTGGGGTCGATAATGTGTACCTGCATAATATTTTGGTGTGTCATTGCGCAGTTTTTCCTGCGGGTATTCAATTGTTCCTAGTGTACTGCGTCTTAAGATCGAGAAGAATGACATACACCTGCTGTTTGCTCAGTTGTCGAACAAGTTACAAAAAAATGACAAATAGGTTTCCCAGTGCTGGCTGCCTAGAGAGTGAACGGCGGGAGAATTCGAAGCACGCAATATCATATATTGAAACTGGTGGTTTCACATTCTATTCGCCCAATGTGCGCGTGTGCCAAAAGCACTTAGATGATGGTGACATCGTTCGCGACACTGATCGAAGATGTTGTAATGAAGTCACCTCACCGCGTGACTTTTCAGAACTTTTGGCGGCGCTGTGCCGAGGACTTTTCACGGCCTCATGGCGTATGTGTATTGTGCAAAAAGATCCAGAGCACACCCACCTACCGAGAGTCACGGAAAACCATCATCTGAGCTGCAGACTCTCGAAGCTACATGAACACTGTGCATGACTTTTCATATAGCTGCAATGAATAATGACACATTTTTGAAGGTGATGATACTGGGCCTCTCTTCCACGCTGCATACAAATATGTAAAACAGAAGCTCATTCAGTGAAATGCTTGCAGTATTTTTATGCAGGCATTGATATGACCAAATGTGTAGAAATGATATGCAGAGCTATATGTAGGCCTACTGTAAAAAAGAGTTAAAGCTTCGCTGCAAAAGCAAAACAATGAACCCGACAGCAACAAATTGAATGGCGACGCGCAGAATGAAACGCAGATTGAAACGTGACTCACGTTTTTCACGCACAAATGACACACAGAAGTACTCACATGTACTCATTCATGCAAATAAGTGTCTTAGTTATTACTTTGCTGTGTCTGAAAAGCGCACGCTCATTACAAACGGAGAATGCATTGATTGCAGTGACCTTTCTGCATGTAACTTAGAAGTGTGGCAGTTTGGGCTAGTTGGTATGACATGATGATAGCTATAGCACGAGAACATGTCAACGACAAACAGACAAGAAGGACACGAGTGCTAACTTCCAACTGAATTTATTGCGCACACCGCGAAACCATATGAAGGAAACAGTAAGCCGTGTGACAGAAACCTTGTAGCATAAAGATCAATGCCTCAATAAAGAAAAAATTAAGAGCACAGAAAAAGTCAATGAGCAGTATACAAAGAAACGAAACGAAAAAGTAATAGTAAGAGGAACATAACCAACAATAGTTGGAGCGTACTGAGCAAAAACTGAACGACTACAAAAAGACAAGAAGGTCACAAGCACTTTGTTTCAGTAACTGAAACGGAATCATTCCAAGTAAAGCCCGAGGCCAGCCAAGAGGAACGATCCTACCCTCCTCTTCGCCGCGAGATAAGGGCGTGGAAGAAAGCGTCACTCCCTAGCTTTAAGCTGGGCAAAGTACGCGTCGGAAATTAGAGGGCGCGCCGCCGCGTGGTGTAGTGACACTTGAGTAACTATAGCAGTTACTCTAGGTGACGCGGGCTTATTGCACCATCTTGCTAGTAATGCTGAAACACAATGGTTTCCTCTGAGATGCCAACGTGCAGCAGTAAGGTAGATTTAAATGGCTTGCCATTTGAACGTTTAAGGACGTCCATGTCGGTGGCTCAATGGTTAAAGCATCCCATTCAGGATTAAGAGGGCCTAAGTTCGACTGCGCGTGACGAGGTCTCTTTGTTGTTTTTTACTTGCGAATGCATGTCTTATTTGGGAGTTGTCGTGCGTCCCTGGTAGGCGTGCGTGCAGATCTCTCAGTATGCGTTCTTCCTCACCCCTAGCAACAGCTGCACCGAGCCTACCAACCAGAGTAGGTGGTGAGTTGTGGAGGGTAAGCTATCGTGGCCTTCGTATCATGGAGCAGCGAAGGGTGAGGGAAATGAGAAACGCACCCGGTGAGGGCGTTCGCACCACTGAACTCATGGTGTGAGCGCCCTTGCTTAAGAAACTGGCGTGGTGGATGGACGTGCTTTTCTGAGCGCTCCCAATCGACGGCGCAGATAAGTGTTTTTACATGTTTTGAGCTTGCCTTTATAATTAGTAATGCATCACTTGAAACTTTTGTAGCACCTAATACATTGTATGCTCTTTCGGGGGTCAATCACCAGGTATTTACTACTTTTGTGTGTGTGCTTGTTTCTTGGCGTTTTTTTCTCTTGCTACCCTGAGGGGCAGGTGCACCTAACATGAACAAGCAAATTTTTGTAACAGAGCTCAGACTTTCTCTTTCTCTCCGGGCAAGGTTCATCGGATGCCATGTTTTGTAATTGTCTAGTTGGACAATTCATAAGGACAATTGGTGTCAGAAAGACATGATTAAAAAAGCTGTAAAGTGTTCAGAATGCGGGGTGGGTTTGAAAATGAACCTAAGTGCAGAGGCGAATGGAGAAGATGCTGACGCCAAGTGTATGCAATTTGAGGTCGAGGAAAAAATAGAGAAAATGATGGTTGCCCAGAGTGAACTGCTCATAAGATTCACCTTGCTCAAGGCTGCGTTGACGACAGGGGAAGAGAAAACAAGGACTGTAGGAGAAAGGCCGAAGTCCGCCCAGGAGACACTATCGAAGGTGAGCAAAGGAGTGGCCGACGGAGAGAACAGCAAGGCACCGGCAACCAGAACAGCAAAGAAAGAGCGAGCAAGTTTGGAAAAAACAGGTTCAGCCGGTTCAATGGTCGCAAGACCCAGCTTCAGCGAAGTAGTCGTGGGGCTGGGAGGTGACAAAGCCGGCGTCACAGGTGCAAGTAGCCCCCAGGTGCAGTACACTCCAGCTGAAAAGTCACAACACGAGATAATCGCCGGGGACTTCAATTTAATTCGATGCGCAGAAGCACTCAAAGAGAGGGTAAGAGGTGACAAGAGGGTTGCAGTAAAGATGTTCCCAGGACGCAAGCTGGAAGTAGTCATGAGGCAAGCGAGCACAAAACTCAAAACTACAGCTGACGGACGAAACCTCGTGATAATTTCAGCTGGTTTAAACGATGTCTAAATGAAGATACGGCAGGACTAGCGACCACAATGGCGAAAGGGGACAATGACATGCGCGCCACTTCTCCTCAAGTACAGGTAGTGATATGCACGATACCGGAGGTACTAGTGCATGAAGGCAACCTGCAAAGAGCGGTTGTTAACAAAACCAAGAGATATGGCGGATGAGTCGAGAGAAAGGCTTTGAGGTAGTGGAAATAAACAGAAAGGTGCATAGGCGGGGTGGTTTTCAATGAGACAGTATTTGTCTCGAAGGGTGGCTTGGTCAAGGGGTGAGTCAGCAACTTGAAGGACACTCTGAAGCTTTTTTTTTTGGGGGGGGGGGGGGCACCTGAGCCTTTCAGGGTGCAGTATAGCTAGTAACAAGGAAAATAAACTGGTAGACTCTTTGACAGGTGGTATGACCGATACGATTTCAAAGTGGCACGAGCATCTAAGACAAATAGAGTCCGCTGCAGAAAGAGACGTAGCCGTGAGGGCCGAGCCAATTCAGGCTAGGTTATAATAACATGCAGGGTGACAGGAACAGGCTGAAGTGAGAAGAGATATAACAGCTAAAGGAGGAGAGGCCGATGTTATACGGTTTTGTAGACACACATCTTAGGGACATGAAACAACCTCCTAACAATCCGCACTACGCGTGGGTATATTGTAATAGAACAGAAGGCAGCACAAAATGGGGTGGTATTAGGGCATTCATTTATAAAATTACAGACTGGCAAAGGGTCAAGCGAATGTGCGGAACATTTATGGCTAAAAGAGTATGTGGCAGGGCAAATGACACTCCTTGGTTTCGTGTACTTGTACACGGAAGCAAAGGCCAGAGGGAAAAATCAGGCAATTTGGAGTGTGTATCAAAGGACATTGAGGAATTAGCAGGAGAGGGCGATGTTATTATACTACGAGATATAAATGCACACATAGAAGATATTGATGAGTATACCGACCCAACAGCTAAAATGATCATGGATATGTGTGAAAGGTATAATTTGATCATTTGCAACATACGGAGAAATGTGATGGGAAAATAACATGGTAGGTAGGAAGGCTGTAGTCGACAATAGATTACGCACTGATGTCACATAGGATGCGTGATAGGCTCAGGGGAATGTATATAAATGAAGGTGGCTCTAGAAGTCTGGGTAGTGAGCACAAACGTATCAAGTCAAGTTTTGGAAGAGCAGGGAAAGTTGGAAGGAGACACGATGAGCAACTACAGGAAAATTTTTATTCAGAAAGGCAATTAGGAATAGCTACTAAACAAATTCAGAAAAGAATCACTGAGGATAATAATAAAATGTGGACATACACGAATCTAATGAAACTGTTTCAGCTAGAGATTGTTAAGGCACGTGAAAAGTCACCCCGGAAAAGAAGACCCAAACTCAAGAGTGTGGGGGGGGGGTGAGGAAGTTAAGAGAGTCATAGCAAAACATCAGAAAGCCTCTATGGAACAGAGATATGCTAAGCAGCTGGGTGAATCGACAGATGATGTTCAAAGAAAATGAGACAATTTTCTAAGCTTTAGAAGGGAAGCATTCCTTCTCATCAATGAAAAGATTAGAAGAAACGGTGCTCAGTGGCTGGCAGAAGTACATAAAAATGAGAGAAAGACAGCTGCAAAACTTTGGAACCGTATAAACTCCCTAAGAAGTTAGACGAGTCAAGAGCAGAGGTATTTAGTTACAGCTCAAGGTGGTAGGCTAGAAGGGGATGAAGATATTGAATATAATAACAAGAATACGAGAAAATTTGCAACAGAGAAGTGCCTTATGCACCACGAAAAACAAGGATCAATCAAGTGGCGCAATGGCTCCAATTTCAAAACGAGAGTAGGAAAGGGCCGAGAAGAGGGTTCCTAGTAGTACAACAGACTTAGATGGCATTCCAATTATGCTCATAAAGACATTGGGTCTGAAGTCTGGGCAGACTTTGAGAAAGGCAGTGAGCAAAACAATAATCTATGGTGAAGTCTCCGATAGATGGAAACTTAGCAGAATGAGCATGTTCTATAAAGAAAAGGGGGACAAAGCTGAAATAAACAACTACCGTCCTATAACACTGACATCAGTGGTCTACAGGCTGCCGATGCAAAATATAAAGAAAAGACTGCAGGCTTGAATAGAAGATGAGGGGGTGCTGTGAGAACTGCAGAAGGGGTTTAGGAAACAGGAGGTTTGAAGACAATTTGTTCTCACTGATGCAGTGCATCGAAATAGCAGAAAAGGCCCTGTCGCTTGCATTTTTGGATATCAAGGGAGCATATGATAGCGTGGTTCAAGAGAATTCGTGGGGAATACTGGACACACTAGGTGTGGAAGATGGAGTCACTAATATTTGAAAAGATATCTATAAAGGTAAAAAGGTAGCTATAAAGTGAGAAAAACAGGTATCCAGGCTGAAAGGGGTTAAACGGGGGCTTAGGCAGGTGTGTCCTCTGTCACTCTTGTTATTCATTATGTACCTACAGAGATTAAAGGCCAAATAAGAAAGTGGACTTGGCTTTAACATCTCTTTCGTCAAACAAGGTAAATTTATTGAACAGGCACTACCAGCATTGATTTATGCAGATGATATAGTGCTAATGGCCGGCAACAAGAAAGACTTGCAGAGATTGATGGACATCTGCAGTAATGAGGAGGATAGGTTAAATTTCAGATTCAGTAGGCGAAAATCATCAGCAATAATTTTTATGATAATTAAGGTAGTGAGCTTAGAATACAGGAGGTAACGTTAGAGATAACAGATAAATACAAATACGTGGGCGTATGGATAAGCAATGGGACCGATTACCTAAGGGAGCACGAAATATATGCGACGACTAAAAGTTACAGGATTGCAGCAGCAATGAAAAATATGGCACTGTGGAATTACAATAGGTATGATGTTGTGAGAGGAATATGAAAAAGGGTCATGGTTCCTGATCTGACCTTCGGCAATGTGGTCTTGTGCATGAGATCAGAAGTTAAATCAAGATTAGAAATTAAGCAACGTGGAATAGGTAGGCTTGCCTTAGAAGCTCACGGCAACGCACCAAATCAGGAAGTACAGAGAGATACGAGATGGACATCGTTTGAGGGCAGAGAAGCTAGTAGCAAGATAAAATTTGAGAAGCGATTGAGAGAAATGGGGGAAGAGCGTTGGACTAGGAAGGTTTTCAGCTACTTGTACATAAAGAATGTCGATACGAAACGGAGGAAGCAAACCAGAAAGTAGACGGGTAAATATTTAAAAACATCATCATTATCATCATCATCATCAGCCTGACTACGTCCACTGCAGGACAAAGGCCTCCTCCATGTTCCGCCAGTTAACCCGGTCCTGTACTTGCTGCTGCCAATTCACACAGGCAAACTTCTTAAGTTCGTCTGCCCACCTAACCTTCTGTCTCCCCCTAACCCACTTCCCTTCTCTGGGAATCCAGTTAGTTACCCTTAATGACCAACGATTATCCTGTCTACGCGCTACACGCCCGGCCCATGTCCATTTCCTCTTCTTTATTTCATCTATGATATCCTTAACCCCCGTTTGTCCCCTAATCCACTCTCCTCTCTTCTTGTCTCTTAAGGTTACACCTACCATATTTCTTTCCATTGCTCGCTGCGTCGTCCTCAATTTAGGCTGAACCCTCTTTGTAAGTCTCCAGGTTTCTGCTCCGTAGCTAAGTCGTGGCCAGATACAGCTGTTATATACCTTCCTCTTGAGGGATAGTGGCAATCTTCCTGTAATAATTTGAGAGTGCTTGCCGAATGTGCTCAACCCCATTCTTATTCTTCTAGTTACTTCAATCTTGTGGTTCGGCTCAGCGGTTATTACCTGCCCTAAGTAGACATAGTCTTTTACAAATTCAAGTGCACTATTACCTATCTCGAAGCGCTGCTCCTTTCCGAGGTTGTTGTACATTACTTTCGTTTTCTGCAGATTAATTTAAAGACCCACCTTTATGCTTTCCTTGTCTAACTCCGTAATCATGAGTTGCAATTCGTCCCCTGAGTTACTCAGCAATGCAATGTCATCGGCGAAGTGCAGGTTACTAAGGTATTCTCTATAACACTTATTCCGAACTGTTCCCATTCTAAGCTTCTGAAAATCTCCTGTAAGCACGCGGTAAATAGCGTTGTGGAGATTGCGTTCCCCTGCCTTACAACCTTCTTGATTGGTATTCTGTTGCTTTCTTTATGAAGCACTATGGTAGCAGTTGATCCCCTGTAGATTTCTTCCAGAATGTTTATATATACTTCATCTACGCCCTGATTCCGCAGTGTCTGCATGACGTCTGATAATTCTACTGAATTAAACGCCTTCTCGTAATCTATGAAGGCTATGTATAGAGGTTGGTTATACTCTGAGCAATGATATGCGAAGCACGAATGAGAAATGTTGATATGTGAATTTAAAATAAGCACAACATTACGAGGTGGAGGTATATGATGCCGCACATGATTTCCGTCTCATGATTATCATCTTTGGGATGTGTCGTTTACATTCGTCATCTATTCACGTCACGTGATACCATTTTTTTAAAATTTCATACCAGCAGGAACCAAACCAAAAGGAACTATCGTCAAGAAAAATTATCGGTCAAGAAAAAGTTGAAGGAAGCTGACACCAATATGGGGAGAATTGGCATGTATAAGAAGTGCGCTCTAGAGATCTATTGAACTTTTAAGCAGGAAATTGCCAAGGAAAGATCTATGATAATACTCGGGGTACTTCTCTACTGTTTCAGGTGAGGACGGGAGTATTGCGAACCAAGACATATCGGGCCAAATACGAATGGGTAGACACGGTATGCTGAGCATGTGGAGAGGAGGAGGAAACTGCTGCACAACTGATACTGTTCTGTAAAGGGCTTCACTGTATAGTTAAGGATGATGGCGCAGAGTTTTGAAAGCACTGGAGTTTAAGCACAAGGAGGGCAAAATAGTCTTTAAGCGGGTAGAAATAACTAGAAGAAGGTTATCTGATGGGTGGCTAAAGTCAAGGTACGAGTGATAATTAAACCGTCACTGCAAAGTAGCAGTCGTCAACCTCACTATTTAAAGGGAAACAAAGATAAATCTAGTTTTTTGTTCACTAAGTATTAGGGCTTGGTGGCGTTAGCCACCACCTGATTTGAAGGGTACAGCCATATGAATCTATTCATCTATCGCTTGGTGGAGGCAGAGTCAAAGAGCTCGGGTGCTCCTGCTCTCTGCGCTTGGACCTATATATATCGTGCATAGAGCACGCGCTTCGGTGTTATGATTGCGATGAAAATCGTTGAAGTCGAATCACTCGCGGCAACGATACCACTAGGACGAAGTGTAACACAATGCAACTCGAGCATTACGCCTCTCTCTGGTGCTAGCGTCACTGCAGTTGCTTAAACGTCACCATCGGTTGGAAAGAAGACACTGCTGTGAAGCGAAGAGTGCGTAATGCCGAACGCATGCGCTTAAAGCGAGTCGGCGATAATAATGCTTGCATAATGCTTACGTGTACACTCTCGTCTCTCTTCATCTATAATCGCAAACACGTTGGGTGCACCCCGGTGTATTCACATTGCCTCACAAACCCCTGTCTGGAGGTGCAGTTGGCTTCCTTGCATTTTCATATCTGAGTACGTATACATATACAGTGAGTGAAGCTGACGTTGACGTCAGCGGCAAAACCAAGCCGATAGCGTTCATATAATTATTATCACACTAAAATTACTCAAGAGGATCACAAACCAATGCTATGGGCGCAACGAACACGGCACCCTACGAATAATGCAAGCTCGGCTCACCAACCGCATCACATACGGCACACCATTCTTCAATTAAAAAAATTGGCAGATCCCACGTATACTGCGATGTGATGATATGCGAAGCACGAATGAGAAATAGTAATATGTCACTTTAAAATTAGCACAACATTGCGAGGTGCAGGTAAATTATGCCACAAAGGGTTTCCGTCTCATGATTATCATCTTTGGGATGTGTCGTTTACATTCGTCATCTATTCACGTCACGTGATACCAAATTTGAGCTTGTTATGTTGCCCAGTTCTTACATGACACGCGTGTCAGGATTATCCCGTTTGCACCAGTCATATATTTTGTCATCTATTGATGTCACGTAACACCAAATTTAGTATATGTGGAGCTAGCAAAATGGCCACTAGCGCACCATGAATAATCCAATATATCCAATGTAGCGTTGACGCGCGCACACGCTGGGCACAGCGACGCTACGTTAGCAAAACGCGAGCACTATACAGATTGACGCCAGACGCGACCAGCGTCTGTCGGCGTGGCCTGACGGCAACTGGTGCGAAACGCGGTATGCTGCATTTCGTGCCGATACGTTACGAAGACAACACTGCGACTCCATTTTTCGTGGAGGCAAGGCTGGTGTGCCTCGCATGGGCTCCGTATTCTACGAAGTTTTTGTTGAACCAAGACTGCTTTTTTGGTGCCAACAGTGGTCTCTCTTGAACTTTAGCAAGTTGCCGACGCTGCTGGTGAGTGCCTCAAACCTCTTTGTTCTTGAGGAGGTTTGAAAACTTCAACTCTTGCTGAGCGGAGGAACGCCGCTTTGTCAGCCCTAACGTCACTGGCATCGGCGTCGGGCTCGCGCTGCGACGCGCGTGCACAAGTTCATTCGGCAATGCAATGGCATACAACTTGAGTGACACGGATTTACCTGCCACAGAATTCAACCCAGAAGAATGGAGTGTAGTCCTGAATTCCCGACAACGCTCACTTCGACAACAGTCAAAAGAAACTGAAGGAACGCAGTCAAGTAAAGCGGCGTCAGCTGCCGAAACGCCAGCACGCAAAACGGAATCACCGCCCAGCGTTTCCTCAAAGCTCGACAACACAGCTGTGGTGCGTCCTCGCTTAAAACGACTGCCACGGTTGCCAGTCGATGACTTCAATATTGTCTTTCGTCCGAGTGCGGGCGTAGATCTGGCCCAATACAACGATGGAGAGTTACGAGCGGCTGTAGTCGCCAACAGCGGACTGCACTCTGTGGTTGCCAACGAAGATCTTGTGTGCACCAATCGGGCCAAGATTATTTTCACCGTGTCCACTTCTTGCGCCGACCGAGTTGCCAACTATGTAAAAATACGAGAACTCACGCTACGTGGTAAAAAAACTGGGATTTCATGCGTACATAGCTCCCCCGGACGGGGCACGGGCAGGGATCATCTACCGCGCTTGGAATGGTGAATCACCTCAGGACTTGCTTCAAGAATTACGTCGGGCGAATCCCCTTCTACTAATAGTCCAAGCAAGGGACATGGGGCGTACCTCACGCTCAGTGCTCATTCACTTCATGGCAGAGGAGCTTCCTCCGTCAGTCAAAATGTTTGGCATCCTCTACGCGGTTTTCAACTTTCGACCGAAGGTGGAAGCGTGCCTAAAGTGCAGACAAGTCGGCCACCGACTGATGTATGTCCTTTGCCGAATCGCCTCACTTTCTCAAGCTGTGGACAGAAACACCCGGAGGACTATCCCTGCACCCCGCAGTGTGTCATCTGTGGGGACGCTCACAAGACGGGTGACAGGGCATGCAAGCAACGCTTTCAGCGTGGCTGCAGCCGTCTCTCTCGGCCACGACAAAGGCCGCAAAAGGAGCACCAGCAGGACCAGCCCGAGTTCCAGCTCGAGAAGTTTTTGCAAGCATCGACGTTAGAAATCGTACCAGCAGAAGCAAGAGTCCTGGACGAAACCGTAGCAGCAGAAGCAGGAGTCCTGGACGAAACCGTGGCTGCAAAGGCAAAAGCCCTGGACGAAGTGCATCACAAAGCCGCGACTTCAGCACCAAACCCGAAAAGGTGAGCTGGGCAAAGCAAGCCTCCTGCTCCTGTTGTATGCTCTCTGACGCTAAAGAAATTTCTAAAACTCAGGAGACTATCGAACGTCTAACGCGAGAGAATCAAGAGCTAAAGCAACAGTTGGCTCTGGTGCTGGAACGTTTAGGTGCACTTACAGCTGCCCCACCCGCGTCTTCTCCACCCCTATTGATCTCCCCCTCTGTCATAGAGCCTGATATGGCAGCCCAGTCAGGGACCGATATTAGAGATTCCTCTCCACAGCCAGCAAAAATGAAAAGGACAGAGCAACCCGAGTCATCGGAGGATTATTTTACAAGCACCAGTCAAAAAATTCGGAAAGGACACCGGGAACTCAAACAAAAGGTTAATTTAGGCTTTACGCAAATTGCTGAACGCTTCAATAAGATAGAGAGTATTCTAGACGTATTAGTTGCTCGGCTCGAATCTCTCCCACAATCTCAACCCTCTCGAGCGCCTTCGCAGCCATAACCCCCTCCTGCACCCTTGCCTCATCTTCACCCTATTCACTCTGCATATGACAATGAAATTGCCCTGGAATAAAAAACAACCTCTCACTTTATATACAGCGGTCTACACGGGCCCCTGGTGTCATCTCCGTACAGGAGCCTTTAAAAGCTTGCAAACTCCTAGGCTATCAGGCTGTACATTCGCATCCTAGCTCCCCATAGGCTACCGCATATATACAGAGGAATATCTCGTTTATAGCACATGACCTTTCCGATCTTTACAGTGACTGCTTTCTTCTTGAACTTCTCCCACGTCGTAGAGGACAAGGCACATATTTTATTTTGAATATTTATTCTCATCCTAGAGATAGCCTAACTGCTGTTTTTGAAGCAATCGATAGGACCATCCAAATAGCAAACTCTGCTCCCGTAGTTGTAACGGATGACTTTAATGCCCCGCACGTAGATTGAGGTTACAGGAGAAACACTCGGAAGGGCACCAGCCTTCTTCAATACATTCAGCGAAACAGGTGCACTCTAGTCACTGACTGCATGCTACCAACACGAATTGGCAACAGTGTGAGCAGGGATACCACCCCTCACCTTACTTTCACTAAAAATGTGCGACAAGCTATCTGGACACACAGTGGGGTCAACCTCGGCAGTGATCATTACATCCTAACAATTACACGGTCCCATGCCAATTTTGGTCCACAGTTTCATTTAAAACCTATTGTTGACTGGGACAAATTTCGCGAAATCCGAGACCGAAACCCGAAAAAAGAAATTCAAGACTACAAAGACTGGGCGTCTGAGATTAAACAGGATGCAGCTCTTAGCGAAAAAGTAGCCCCAGCAGCACATATCCGTGATCCAGTAGACAGCAGGCTACTCCACCTATGGAAGGCCTATCAGAGCTTGGAGAAACGATGGCTCAAGCAAAAATATAATTGTAAACTGAAACAAAAAATGTCACAAACACTCCAGCTTGTAACTGAACACGCGGCCGAACTTTCATCGTAGCATTGGAACCAGATATGTAACCGACTCGACGGTAGTCTACATATGAAGAACTCTTGGTCCCTGCTTCGCCATATGTTAGATCCATGCTCCTCGCGATGTGAAAGTAATAAGCGAATTACGAAACTCTTGTTTGAAGTAGAAAAACAAGGGCAAGACGTTGAAACTGCTTTTAAAACTACGTATTTCCCTAGACCAAGGCGAGAATCGTTACCTACCTACAATGGAGCTCCAAATGCAGAGGCGGAAGTTTGGGCTGCCTTAAGCAAACTTCGCACCACATCAGCTCCAGGACTAGATGGAATTACTAACAAAACACTCCGAAATTTAGACTCAAAGTCAGTGGCAGCTCCTACTGATTACATGAATCAACAATGGGAGCAGGCCACGCTGCCCCAGGAATGGAACTCAGCTAAGGTGACTTTCATACCCAAACATAATAAGCCGTTAGACCTTAATAATTTGAGACCTATCTCTCTTACCTCATGTACACAAAAACTGATGGAGCATGTAATTCTCAATCGTCTTAATTGCTACATGGAACAAGAAAAACTGTTTCCCTCCACCATGTACGGCTTTCGAGCGGGACTCTCCAATCAGGATGTCATGCTGCAGCTTAAGGAGGACATGCTAAATCCTACTTTTCCACACATCACCAGAGCCATCCTTGCATTGGACCTGACTAAGGCTTTTGATAATGTTTCTCATTCCTCGATTTTACAATCTCTTAGTGAACTAAACTTAGGCTCTCGCACGCACAGGTATGTATCTGCCTTTCTCAGCAATAGGGCCGTAGCACGTTAAAGACCCCAGGTGGTCTAAATTTCCGGAGCCCTCCACTACGGCGTCTCTCATAATCATAGCGTGGTTTTGGGACGTTAAACCCCACATATCAATCAATCAGCAATAGGGCCGTATGCCTACAGTTGGGCCCTTTCAGAACCGATCCCTTCACGCTAGGTTGCAAGGGAACGCCCTAGGGATCGGCTTTGTCCCCGTTCCTTTTTAACGTTACTCTCATACCGCTAGCGCGGGAGCTTGCCAAACTTTCTTCCATAAATCACTCCTTGTACGCGGATGACATCGCCATCAGGGTCAATACTGGCAACCATGGCGAAATCGAATCGAAGCTTCAGTTGGCCGCTGACGTTGTTGTTAAACACGCCAACAATATTGGGCTCACCTGCTTGGCGGCTATATCGGCACTCCTAGTAATTGACTTTAAAAAGCAAGATACATGTCACATTCAAGTCATGCTTGATGACACCCCTATTCGCAGGGTCAATGAAATCAATATTTTAGGCCTTAATATCATAACGCTGACATCATAAAGTTGTTCCGCACCTCTGTTAAAAATACAGCTTCCCTCATTAAGCGCATATCCAATCGTCATCGCGGCATGAGGGAAGCAGACCCACGCAGCCTCATACAGGCCTTTTGCCTATGCAGAATTACCTATTCTATCCCCTACCTCTATCTCTCACTTACAAGATCGAGCAACTTAACAGACTGATTCGTAATGCCTATAGAACTGCAATTCATCTCCCTAAATCAACAGCCACGGATAAACTACTTCAACTTGGCGTGCACAACACTCTGGCAGAGCTTGTGCACGCCAAGAGCGCATCTTTTCAGCCAATATCAAAGACTATTACTCACAGAAACAGGACAGGTACTCCTATGCCGACTTGGAATCAACGTTCCTGGTCACACCATGGCCACGCAAGCAGTTCCCGTCACTGTTAGTAGCAACCTATTAATCCCGCCACTCCGCAAAAATACTCACCCAGAACGTAATCGGGCGTGACGGGAAGCTCGAGCGAAGTCCATTCAGAAGCGCTTCCCTCCTAATTCTCGCTCAGTCTATGTAGACACAGCCGAATATGTAGATCATCGAGCTTTCGAGGTAGCCATCGTAGATGGATTTCAAAAACTGGTCGCTAGTGCGTCCCTTCCAAATTCGACAGAATCCCTGGAAGCAGAGGTGGTGGCAATTGCTTTAGCCATTGTTCACTCCTCCGCTGAGTATATTTTTTCCGATTCAAAAACTGCAATTCGTAATTTTGCCACTTAGCGAATTTATTCCCCGGCAGCTAAAATTATTGAATCATCTCTTGCGCCTGATCGCCTCATCGCCCTCCTCTGAGTCCCTGCGCACTGTGGACAGGACACCCAGGCTCGCGGCCGCTCACACCCAAGCCCGAGCACTCGCCAACCGGGCTCACAGCGACCTGCCTTCGTTTCGAGGTGCCAGGGATCGACTCCTCTGCTATAACGATATCACGCTATTTTACCGAAATTCCCACCTAACGTATCCCCCGCTACATAAATCTCTCTCCAGAAGTGACCAGGCTTTGTGGCGCAGACTTCAAACGGCCACAGTGACGACTCCTTTTCTTCTCTCTCTTACTACACATGGCGGAACCTCACCTCATTGCAACTTATGTCCTAGCACCAGAGCCGACTTCCAGCACATATTTCTGAATTGCCCTAACAAACCCAAGCCTCCGTGGCAAGGGTCAGAACACCAGGAGCGATGGGAGGCTGCTCTGCACAGCTCGCAACCGGGTTTACAGCTCCGGACAGTGAGCTGGGCCAGAAGGGTCGCCGAAGCACAGCAGTGTCCGGCCACCTAGAGCGGCCCGAGGGCTCATCGTCATCCTGATTCCACTTCCCCTACCCTCCCACTCAAATGATTCCTTCGTGAATCAATAAATTTGATCAACTACCTACCTTCATTTTTTCGTCACAGAGGGAGGCCGGAGGCACTTGAACGCGCATGCTTCAAAGGGACGCAGCGCGGCGTGCGCCTACGAGTATATGGCAGGACCGGCACCTGGCGTGGCAACGGCGGCGTAACGCGACAAATTCAAACTCGCTTGCTGGATTCCGTGCTGACCGGCTGTGCGCGCGCGCACGCCCGCGTGCGCTTGCGATCTCCGGCGTCAGCGTAGCTCTGGCCGACTGGGCTCGCCCTACGTCACCTCCTGACGCCGACAACCTTCGACGACAGTATAGCTCTGACCAACTGGGTTCTGGGTTTGCTCTACGCCATCTACCGACACCGACAAGAGCTCTCGCAAGTGTGCCCCGTCCTCGGACTCCGGTGACCGTGCTTCCATCTTCTCTATCTCTTTTATCCCCTCAGTTTGTTGTCGCTCGCTCTGGCTTACCACCTCACGTCTCTTCCTCTCTTCTTCTTCATCCTCTTTTCTACACCTTTACTCCTACCTCCTTTTATCCCTCCTCACCCCCATCCCTTGTGAGCTAGTGTTTAGGTGTCGCTCACTGAAGCAGACAGTTACGGGGCTCACTTTTCTCTTCCTTTCTCTCTTAAAAATCACTTCTTTTAACGCGACGAATTGAGCACCGGGGAGCGCGCGCACCACGTCACGTCGCAATGTATTTGCGCCTTGACTGTGGCATGTTCTCATGTTCTCACATGACACGAATCTCATGATTATCATGTATACACCAGTATACATGATAAGTATATCTTCAACATCTATTGGCGTCACGTAATACCAAATTTGGCATATTTCAAGATAGTAAAACGGCTGTGAGCGCATCATCAGTGTGGCATGTAGTCATGTTGTTACATGACACGCATGTCATGATTATCATGTTTGGATGTGTTATTTACTCATGTCGTCTGTTCGCGTCACGCAATACCGAGAGAGAGAAACGTCTTTATTCACAAAAGCATGGAGAAGGAAGGCGTGGGAGGAACCCCTAGTTCAGGGCTCCTAGGACGACTCCAGCGACGAGCCGGGCCCGCTGTATTAGAGCTCGAAGAACCTAGAGAGGTGCATCGCGGAGAGCATCATGCAACAGCTCCTCGTTACGTAAATGATGAAGGAAAGCAGGTAAGGAAGAAAAGATGTTCGCAGTGCACTTGATCGAAACATGGAAGGTCGTGGGCGAGTTTCCACAGTCTAGGCGGTGGTCTGCATAGCACTGCGGGTAGAACTTATAAAGTGATAATAGATTGGGAAATGATTTAGTCTGTATTTGGCGTGGCGCTACTGCCTCCTCTCACACGAAAGATGGCAGTGGGGCGCTCTGAGTGCGACGGACGTTCCTGTAGCGAAAAAGAATGTCTTTTTAAGTGAAGAGGAGCCCCCCATTCTAAAATGGTCGCCTCACCTTGCCGGGCCACCCGGAGGGAAATTTCACGGGCAACAGTGTGTGCGCGTTCATTGCCCGGCAGAGAGGCATGACCAGGAGTCCAGAGTAAGTGGATGCGAAAAGTACTGTTTGACTCAGTTATTGGAATTTGATTGAGAATTTGGTGGGCCTCTGTTGATATGCCATGTCCTGATAAGAAGGCCCGACATGCCTGTTGCGAGTCTGTCAATATGTAGACCTTATGGTGAACACGGTTAGCGTATCGTATCGCTAGAGCGGCTTCACGAATTTCGCCGTGAGCGGCAAGTGTCCTACGCATTGCAACCGAGTCCTGCAGGAAATCGGTGTCATCTAACACTACCGAGGTGTAACCTTCTCGAGTTCGTGCTGTGTCTGTGTATAGAGTATGCGATTCCGGGATGTCTTCGAGCATACGGCTAAGGTATCGTACGTGGGGTTTGGGCGCCCCTGTCAAGCTGGGGATGCATGTTACGTGGTAAGGGATGAAGAGTTCGTATTTTACGTATTGCAGGCGATAAGGGCATGGGGCGGGGTTCAATCTCATGTGATGAGACAGGAAATGCGAGGCGTGAGAGGAGATTGCGGCCAGTAGGGGTGAGCAGGAGGCGTTGGTGCTGACTGACCCAATCTGCCTCGAGCAGCTCGCTTAGTGTGTTTTGTGTCCCCAACTCAAGAAGAATACGCGTGGAAGTGTAGTTCGGAACGCCGTGGGCCAGCTTTGTTGCTTTGCGGATCATGGCATCTGTGAATAGTTGTTGCGATTGGGTGAACCGCTAGAAGGGCAAGTGATATTTCAGCCGGCTGATCACGCAGGCCTCCACCAAGCGCAGTAGGTCTTCTTATTTGAGCCCTGAGCGCCGATTTGAAACCCGCTGGATTATGGACAGTGTTTGGTCAACTTGTAGAGATGAAATACCAATGGTGTAGTTTGCTTTGCCATCCGCTGGAACATGTAGTCCAAGGATGCGGGCATGAGGGACTTGTGGTATGGGTATGCCATCCACGTGCATAATTATTGGGGGAGGAGGGCTACTGCTTCGGGAGCGAATAACGATAAGCTTTGATTTTTGAGGAGCACATTGCAAGCCTCTTCTTTTAACGTACTCAACGACAGTATCCACTGCTTTTTGCAGTCGGTCCTGGATGGCTACATCAGAGCCTTGTGTCGACCAGATAGTGATGTCATCCGCATAAATAGCATGGGCGACCTTGGAGTCTGGTCGAGCATGCCGAGAAGCCCTGCCAGTGCGATAATAAATAATGTAGGGAAAGAAACGGAGCCCTGTGGTGTCCCACGTTCTGTAAAGTGGATCGTACGAGACCGATGTGGTCCCATTCCTACAGTGGCCGTACGATCCCGAAGAAATAAGCGGATGTAGCTATACATTCGAGTTCCACAATGCCACTCGGGTAAATTGCGAAGGATGAGGTCTTGTTCAACATGATCGAAGGCCCCCTTCAAATCTAAAGCAATGAGTGCTCTCGTTTGGGCGTAAGATGGAGGCCCTAGGACTTCCTCCCGTAGCTGTAGCAGTATATCTTTGGCCGATAGAAGTACTCCATTTCCGAATTGAGAGTGCGCGAAGGATTGCTGTTCTAAGAACGGCTGCAGACGTCGCAAGAGTGCACGCTCCATCAGCTTGCCAATGCAGGAGGTTAGGGATATGGGAAGTAGGTTTTCAATCTGAACTGGTTTGCCCGGCTTGGAAATCAACGAAATGTCGGCTTGTCGCCACTCTTGGGGAAGCGTACCTTGGTGCCAGGATTCATTGAATATACCGGTGAGGTGGGTGATATCTGCGTCACTTAGGTTGAGGAGTGTGGTGAACTGAATGTGGTCTGCTCCCGGTGCCGTGTTACGATGTATATCCTGTAACACTAACCGTATTTCCTCAACCTTGATATCTGCATCCAACAATTCATTTGTCTCGCCCACGTGTGGATAGACAGGGTAATGCTGTGTTGATCCTGTCGGAATGAAAGGTTTTTCTAGCTCACTGGGAAGTCTCGAATGGTCGTCCCGATAATCGTGTATTAGGATGTGTAACTGTTGAAATGTTTTTGTTTTCGTGGTGTGGGGTCTGTGAGAGATCTAAGAATCGACCATGTTTTTGCGGTGCCTAATGTTCCTGAAAGCCAGTTGCAGAATCCTCGCCAGTTATTTTTTGGTGAGGGTTGTTGCATATTTTTGAGATTCCCGCGTAATTTGATCTTTTTTATTCTCAGTTTACGATTCAAATCATGGCCTTTCCATCGCCGTGTCAGTCTTCTCCGCGCGTCCCAAACAAAAATGAAGCAAATGTGGGTCAATGTCTGGTGTTTCGGTGGTAGTACATAATGTTCACGTGGTGGCCTCTATATCTTGAGAAAGAAAGTCAAGCCATCGCTCATAACCTTGCCCTCAGGTGGGTCCCGGCGACGTACTGTGAATTTGGCCCAGTGTGTAATGCGTAAACGCCGCTCGGTCTTCGGGGCACCCGTAAGTGGTAGAATGGTCGCCACAATATAGTGGTCGCTGCCAAGGCGCTCTTCTAGAGGACCATGCGCTACCACCGGGCCATGTTCCGTACAAAGGTGAGGTCAAGACAGGTGTCACGTGATATACTGTTGCCAATACGAGTGGGGTGCTCTGGGTGAGTTAGCAAAGTGTATCTCATGTTAAACTATCATTCGACAAGCGTGTTTCTTTGGCCTGCGATTTGACATCACGTCAAACAGTATGTGAAGCGTTAAAATCCCGCACACCACACGAACCCGTCCAAAACTCCCAAATTCCGTGACAAGGTGGTGAAAGCATTGCGTACGTGAAGGGGGAAAACTGTACACGTTTAGTAAAAACAAGCTTTTACTGTTTGAGCTTTGCGTAATTATTTCAATTATTTGATGAGGGATGTCACTAGTAGTGGTATGCACGCGACATTTGACATGTTTCGAAACTAGGGCTGCGACAAGAGGAGAGGCACCCAAGAGCGTGTTGTAGCCTGAAAAAGAAGGTGGACAGTTTGGTTCTTGTAAGAGGATAACATCAGGAGCGTCAGTGGGTGCGGCTACGTACTGCTGCAGCGAACTAGGCTTTTGGCGGAATCCTCTGCAGTTCCATTGCCACACCACTAGTAGTGCCGCGTCACGCGACACCATCTTCATCGCGGGAGGAAACGGAAAGACGTGTGTAAAGGTGTGAGCGCCGTGCACCTGCATTAGATGTTGACAGCCGAGAGATTTGATTCAATTTAGTCTCGACAGTCAGTACGGCGGAGGGGGTACGTGCGAGCGTGCATTCTATACATGACTGGACACGGTCCGTCATCTCAATTTGACAGATTTCTGTGCGGCGTTCTATGCTGTCGAGTGCAGCCTGCATACTGGAACCCATTTCTGCTACCAGCGCGTTCATTTGCTTTTGCAGGTGTTAGCAACGCGCCTCCTTGTCTCGACGTAGGCGTGCTATTTCTGCGAGAGGATCAGGGGTCGAGGGTTTAGTGATCTGAGGGGACGTTGTGGGGAGTGATTGGCGGAACGGAGCAAGCTGTGGGGGAACCTCTACCTGACTTACCTCCTGAGGAGCCACCTTGGTTGCATTCCGTTCCGGGGTCCGCTGCTGCTCCGAGAAAGCCTGTACCTCCTTGCCAACAGGTTTGCTCTGCAAAGTCTTCTTGTAGGGTTGTCGTGTAGATGGGGAAGAAGCGCGCGTCTCCGATGGACGCCGTGATTCCTCGCAGGAGCAGCAGCGGGACTCGGAGCAAGTGGGGAATTTGAGGCGCGTCCGGGATTGAGAGCGGGTCCGTGTTTGGGAGTGGGTCCGGGACTTGAAGCGGGTCCGAGTCTTAGAGCAGGTCTTTGACTTGCGACGCGATTTGGGTCGGCTCTTGGAGCGCGACCCTTCTGTTTTCGTCGGGAAGCGTGAATGGCGGGTCTCGGCTCTCATGCTTGAGCCGGCATGGTCACTGGAGGGTTGGAGCGCACGCAGGTCATTTTTGATGGCTTTCCGCTCCCATTCTTTGTTGAGTACTTGCCTCTTACGCCGAGGGCAGTTTGTATCCGTCGTAGGGTAAGGTCCGTCACAAGATTTGCAATGGGGAGTGCACGGATGCGACTGGGTGGAGTTGTCGGTGCCACACGTCGGGGATATGGCAACGTCTGGTGTGGGGCGATGGTCATCTCGATGGCCCAGCTTGAGGCAAATCTTGCAAACCACTCGTCTGGGGCGATGGGGCTAACAACGCAGTTTGGCCCCATAAAAGCGTACGTAGTGAGGGACCTTTAATCCTTCGAAAGTGACCAACGCAATGTTGCTCTGATCCTTCATTCGTGCTTGAAGTATTTGGGTTGTAAGAGCCACAAGTTCATCTACTAGCATGGAAGACGACGTACAGGGCACGATGCCAGAAACAATACCCTTGCAAGAGTTGTCCGGAGCCGCAAAGTATGTCGTGATGGGATAAACACGCTCACCGAGACTCAGCTCCCGCACTTTGTATAACGCGTCAGCCACGTGGGACAGGGGCGTGCTGATGATCGCTAGGTTTTGCAATAGTCGCACTCAGAATATGATGTTCTAGCCGTCTTTGGTAGTCAATTCAGCAGCGCTCCAGAGAGCACCAGCGAGTGTAGGGCGCGTCCACCTATACAGGCAAAACCCTTCATGCCGGCGTAGAATGATCTTTTCATTGGGTATAGGAAGTCGAGGCAGATGCTGGTTCCTACTATGCTTGCGTACATTGCGCTGGGAGACGCCCGAGATGCTCTCGCTCGGTTGGGTTTCAATGTGAGTGTTCATTTTGCGGGCGCGTCGTTTCTTGATGATGGTCTTCCAACAGCCACCTGCATCGTCGTCATCGTTGTGGTCAGCAGGACAGTTCGAGACAGCATCGTCTTCCATTCTTTCCCCAGTGAAATAGTCATTTTGTCGTCCGGAAAGAGAACTGGTGAAAACTGGATCAGATGTGAGCCCCAAGGTGGTCGTCTCGGGTGTCGTTACTGCCGCGCAACGCCCAGTGGCGTTCTGTGTCGCCGAAGACGAACCTTGCTCATTGGAATACGACGTTACGGCGGTTGTTGAAAGCTCCATTGACACAGTGTCGTGAGTTGGCTTAGAGCTTTTCACACTGATGCCGGCTTCAGGCCTGTAGTACGGGACGCGGGAACCAGGCCGCAGTAGCAGCAGCTACATAGGGGCAGCCTCAGGGCTTCGGAGTCCAACGCATAGATGGACGAAAGATCAACTCACTGCGACAAGCTTGGCTTCGGTGAGGTCACGGTCACTTCTGGAGTTGAAAGGTACCACCAGCCCTTAGGCGAAAAGTCTTACAGTCGAAAAACGCACTTGATCCAGGCGAAGAAACGCGGAACGTTGCACGAGACGCCGCGGCGCGTCTTGCGCAAGCACAGGAGCACCCACGTAATACCAAGTTTGGTACGTGTGAAGCTAGCGAAACTGCCACAATCGTATCATGAGCGTGGCATGTAGTCATGCTGTTGCATTACACGCAACTCGTGCTTATCATGTTTGCACCAGTATCATTCCTTTGTCATCGATTCGCGTCCTGCGAAACCAAATTTAGTATAAGTGAAGCTAGCGAAATGGCTACCAGCGCATCATGAGTGTGGCATGTAGGCATGTTGTTACACGACACGCATCTCATGTTTATCATGTTCGCACTAGTTACATGCCTTCGTCATCCATTCAAGTACTGTAATACGAAATTTGGTATATGTGACGCTAGCGAAACAGCCGCGAGTGCATCATGAGATTGGCATGTAGTCATGCTGTTTTGTGCCTCGCATGTCATTATTTTCATGTTAGGGTCTGTGGCATGTGTTCGCCATGCAATCATGCCACACCATACGAGTTTCGCAACTTGCCGTGTGAACGAAACCACTGCAAGAGCTTCAGGTCTAGAAAATGTAAAACATGGCATTCATGACATACATTTCATAGTTTTCATGTCACGTTGTCAAATATGTTTTTCATACAGTGATGTTATCCCATACCAAGTTTGGTATGGATACATTATCGAAAGGGACAGGAGAGCTAAAAGTCGTGGGCGGCTAGATAGATAGATAGATAGATAGATAGATAGATAGATAGATAGATAGATAGATAGATAGATAGATAGATAGATAGATAGATACATAGTTAGATATATAGATAGATAGATAGATAGATAGATAGATAGATAGATATATAGATAGATACACTCAAAGTCGAGGAAATTCGCTAAGAAAAGCTTCGCATTTAAAACCACGGAAGTAAAAAAAAAATGACAGCATATCCATGGAGTGAATGATGGACAGTGAGGCGAAGCATCCATCCATTCATTCGTTCTTGCTTCCGTCAGTCCATGTGTGCGTCTGTGTGGCCGCCCGTGCGTCAATCTGCCCGTCCGTGCGTGCGTCTCTTCGTGCGTCCACACGTCCATCTGTGCGTTCGTCCCTGCGTTGGTCTACGCATCCACTCTTGCGTCTGTTCATGCGTCCATTCATCCGTGCAGCCATCCGTGCATCCGTCTGTGCATCTGTGTGTGTGTCCGTTCATCCACCTATTCAACACTCCAAGTACTATCATCTCACATGTTTTCATCATATATTCTCCTATAGAAGCACCATCATCCAGCGGACATTCCAAGGACTGAACGAGAACAGGCACACGCACACTTTCTTACGGCTTGCGCTTCGTGTCTACTTCCCCCATTTAACCGCCTCAAGTTCATTGTATATACTAGTTCACTGTATTCATGGCACTGCGGGCCAGCGATCGCTAAATCTTTCTAAAACCAAGGAGGTTACACCCAGCGAGTATAACGTAGCAACCCTTTCTTGTCAAATAGTGCTCAACGTACAAGCCAATGGTTGCTAAGGGATAAAGAGAGACAGGAAAATTCGGCTTTTAGTTAACACGCACGCTGCGATTTTTTTATTGTTCAACAACGCACAGAAGAAATTTCCCACCGGTACAAACTTTGAGGTCAAAATCTAAGACTGGTTACACAGTATGACGACTACTACTACTATGGGGGACGAACGGGTGCCGCTTTAAGGAGCTTCGCCCCTAAAAACTTATTATTATTATAAGGCAATCAAAGCCACCTTGGAACTACTATTCATGACTTCTACTTTACGACTTCTTAAGATGGATGTTCACAACACATGGCAAGAGCTCATCGACTGCATCGACTGCATCGACTCAAGCTCACGCCCACTGCATGGGAGTTCGGTACTCCGGTATCTCAACTACAGCGAATCATACAATGCGGAGGCAGACCAGAAAAGCGCCTCGCCGTGGACGTTCGAGTGTCCCAATCCATCGCTTCTATCCCACGCAACATGCACGCCACATTCCACAAAGGTAAAGGAAAGGCTAGAGAAGAAGCTTTTTAAAGAGAGTTTGGTAAGACCCGTACGCCTGCTATACCGACCTGGCCAAGTACCCCCGTAGAAACACGTACGCTATCAGCATCGTAGGTTCTCAAGGCAACGCCACCTCGAAAAAAATTCGGGCCCACTCAATCCTGCCGTGACGTCACGCGTCTTGACCGAGTAAGCGAGAGCACGGGAGGCTGAAGGCATTGCCACCAGCGTTTCCCTTGAGAAGATGAAGCGTTCGCGGCGCCTTTTCTGCGTGTGCAACAACTTCATTTCGTCTTTAAAGTCGCAATTGGCGTTAGTTTTAGGAATACATTGCGCTTTGGCGTTTCTGACAATTTGTCTGTAAGCCATTTGTTATTACACTTAAAAAATTATACGCTATAGAACGTGCGACCGATGTATCAGAGAAAAAAGTTTGATGGCGCATTGAGTGGACGAAATAAATGAAAACAATTTTATTTACTCTTTATGCTTTAATAAGACAGATAAACGAAACACAAACGCGCACACACACACAATACGCACTGTTCCAGAAGATGCACCGAAACTGGTAATACTCATTTTCTGAATTTCTACACTTTTCTTTTTGTGCCTGTGCTTTTTTTGCTCTTCAGAACATCTGTCTTCATAGCACATAGTTATAGAGGAGAGTATTGGCCGTTGCCACAAGTATGTTATTTAACACAATGTCTGGGAGATGGTCAATAAAACAGACATCGAAATCTTCATTTTCACAAAAGTGTCCTGTGACAGCCACAAGAAGCCCCCTCTGAGTTGGCGTTGCATGAAAACGCGTTGCATTCTCTTTTTTCGTAAGCTGTTCAAATACAATATGGGCATGCAAGACTGCATTAACGACAGCCAGTATAGTAAACTTCTGAGCACCTCTCAAAAGGTTTTCAATTAACTGATTGCTCTCAAGTTGAATTTCGTGGTCCTGGGTTGTAATATTCTTGGCACAATACTCACAAGGCAGCTTTCTTAACGCAGCATGGGCGCAAAAGCCAGCGATGTACGTGATCACTGGCAAAATCACCCCCCTCTTTGTTATGTCACGGTCTGATATCTTTATACTGTACTCCCCTGCCAACTGAGCCCCGTCAAGTGGCAGAACACATGGCTTATGTAAATCTTGCATTACTAGAAATGCCAAACTGTCTTGTCGCCTCAGTTTTTTCTCCGACTGGAACACTTGCTCTATTGAGATGTGATAATCCATGCTTGACAGCCGCAGGTATTGTCCGAACCTTTCCTCAAGACTGTCTGTTTCAAATTTGCCCAGGAACATTTAGTCAAAATTCAATTCTTCAAGGCAGTAATGACACAGCTCTACAAGCACGTAACAAGTTAGCCGCAATGCTGAGTGCGTTTCCGTGAATAGTGTGCCTGTATCCATCTTGATGTCTCGCCATGTGTCCAACCAATCCAGGAAATTATCAAGAAATTCTATCTGCTTGCCAGTCAAACTTCTCAATGGGTCCTGCAGAGGATCTCTTAGGCGACGGCCATTGGTGGTGCTTTTCACGTTGAGCACATACCACCACTTCGAAATTAGGTCTATGAAGTGCGCTGTTCCTTCGCCGTAGTTCAAAAAGAGCTAGTTTCCGCGCATTTTCAGAACCTCTACAACAAATGAACTGATTTTTTTTTACAAGCTTCATATTCTGCCGCTCAATGTTGGATGGGCGCAAAGCCTTGTAGCTGAATCCATCACGATACTTTGTGACGCTGTGTTGCTCTGTAGCGTGCAAGTCCCGAATAGCTTTGAAAGATGCTTCGTTAACCCGTACTAACGATGATGTGCTGAAATTTTCAGAATAAACGACACACGTTCCTGGATTCCTTTGGTTCAACAAGTTGTTTCTAATGCACTTCAGAAGGTGGACGGGGTCTACTACATAAAAAAGGGCTCTTACTTTGTCCACTGGGTGAGGGTGCACAATATCAACTGTCCAGTGTTTTAGAAAACAAGGACATCCCTTTTCTGTTTATAGAATTTTTATCTGTTATTACTGCGATAACAGTAAGGCCTGCATTTTCAACTGCATCCAGCCTTGACAAAATTGATTTTGTCAGGGCTGGATGCAGTTGAACTGCTTCAATGTTGGCTACTAGCAGAATGTGAGCAACATTCCTGTGCGCTGATAGCAACGACGTAATCATAAAAACACGCGCAGTTTTGGCTGCTTCGGAGGAATTAAAAGCTGCCCCGGTCACTTAGCCACCTTTGTATTCATAGTGCGGCTGGTTATGAATCTCGTTCATGATTATAGTGACAATTTTTTTATGTGGTTTGAAAAGACTTGAACGCTTCTTAACATAACGCGAAAACCCCTCGTCGTTCTGCTCATTAGTAGAGTTCGCGTTATATTGCGACCAAATTTGCACGAGCGTAGATGGATGTGGCAGTGCTATCTTGCCAGCACGGCGAGTGAATTGGTAGGAGTGTGGGAAAGTAGTGTGTAGAATACTGGAGAATATGAAAAGTTCTGCAGAGTATCGCACTGAGTGGTCCTTTCTGTGCAGTAGGTCAAGCTGCTCCTTTATGAAATCCAGTGCTTCTGTTTTCTCTTCCGGCAAGAGATCACCCGACTGGAGGTCGTTGAGCAAAGAGAGAGAGAAAGAGAGAGAGAAATAACGTTTATTTGCAAATTTCTAGAGTGACGGGGGAGAAGGCTTCGGCCTCTGCCCCCAATCATCCCCCTAGCCATTGGCCGCAATCCCTTGGGACTCGGCGGCGGTCAGAGCGAGACCGATGACTTGACGCTGTTCTTCGGCGTCACGGCTGTGTAATAAGGCCTCCCATGATTATACGTTTCTACTTGAATCATTGTGAAATGGGCAGGTCCAACCATGTGCACTAAACCCGCAGTGCTGTTGCAGTACGCACATTTGGAGTTGAACACTTCCAGGAGCCATTTACTGTACAGGTGAGGGTTTGGGAACACCACGCTTTGCACTTTTCGCCGCATAATTTCCTCCTTTTTGCTCAGCTGTTTAGCTGCCTCTTACTGTTTAGCTGCATCTTACGGTGGGATTTATTGTGTGTGGTGATTTCCTGAAACGTTCGTAGTTTATCTTTTTGGAGAGGGGTTGCTCGCGCGAAGGCGGTGGGTCAGCGTCGATCGACCGGAAAGTGAGCACAAGGGCGATCGCGTGCGCCTCCTCATTATCCTTCAGACCTTGATAGGCCGGGGACCATACTAGTGAGTTGAGCTCTGCGGGTACTGGTGCTTGTCTCAGAATTTCCGCGGCTGTAGCAGAGATCCTGCCCATATCATAGTTTTTAATGGCTGACTTAGAGTCGCTAACAATAACTCGTGTGTCTTTTTGAGCTATTGCCAAAGCAATCGCAAGTTCTTCTGCCTCTGTGGTGGTTGGGTTCTTAGAAGTGCAGCACGAGACCAGGTCCTCGCTCTCGCGAACCACTACCGCTGTGTATGCTC
The DNA here is from genome assembly GCF_043290135.1 of Rhipicephalus microplus. Taxonomy (NCBI): domain Eukaryota; kingdom Metazoa; phylum Arthropoda; class Arachnida; order Ixodida; family Ixodidae; genus Rhipicephalus; species Rhipicephalus microplus. Next base: position 136,326,397 of record NC_134705.1, read on the forward strand.
CCTTTTTTCGTATTCTGCAGCGTCCATGTAAAGCCTTTCAGATCGACCTTCAAGTTTCACCTGCAGGGCTACAGCTCTAGCTTTGCGTCCGCCTTCATGAAACACTGGATGCATATTGTTCGGCAGCGGTATAGTTTTTAGTCTTGCCCTAGTTGATTTAGGTATTCTAGCTGTCTGTCTGGAACACTCCGTGGGCTCGAACCCCAAGCGCTTCATGATTATCTACTCGGATCTTCTTCTCAGAAGTCTTTGGTGCTGTGACATCATGGCGGCTTCTATTAGCTCATCTAAAGTGTTGGAGACACCAAGCCCAAGAAATTTAACCGTACAGGTGTTTGGGGGAAGCCCTAGCGCAGTTTTTTGCCTTTCCTTATAATGGCTTCAGTTTTATCTTTTCCTGCTCTACTTAAATCAAGATAAGGGGCAACGTATAGTACACGGTTTATTACGAAAACTTGAACTAATCCTAAAAGATTGGCTTTCTTCATCCCTACATTCTTGTTAGAAATGCGCTTAAGCATGCGGCACGCCTGGTCCGCACTAGCTTCGAGTCTCCGGATAGTTTCAGTGTTTTTTCCATTTGCTTGTATGCGCATCCCCAGAATTCTAATACTGTCTACGGTTGGAATAGTATAACCATTCACTCGTAAAGGAATGTCACAAGTCTTCCAAAAGGATTGTTTGGTTTGCTTTTTCGCGATAATAAAAAAAGTGCCTCTGACGTTTCTGCCGAGCATTTTCACCCTAGTGGTTCGAGATATTGTTCGATAGTATCTATAGCCGCCTGAAGTATGCTTTCAATGTGTTCGTCACTACGCCTGTTTATCCATAGTGTCAAATTGTCTGCGTATATTGTGTGATGCAGATTTTCGATTCCTTCCAACTTCTCAGGAAGTCCCATTATCGCTATATTAAAGAGTCGGAGAGAGTACAGACCCTTGTGGCGTCTCTTTATTCTTTATTTAATGTTTTCGAGCGACTGCCCTGTACTGGCTGTACGATTCGAGAGAAAGTCTTTCACGTAGTTGTATGTCTTGACGCCTATGTTTAGCGCACTTAGGTTCTCAAGTAAGGCTTCATGTTTGACATTGCCAAATGCCTTAGAGCACCCAGACCCACAATTACTTTGGCGTCAACAGTCTTTTTGTCTATTATCTCCTCTTTTAGCTGTGGCACAATATCGCACGTCGATAGGTGGGATCTGAAGCCTATCATAGTATAAGGGTACAGGTTTTCATCTTCCATTAACCTAGTCAGTCTTGTTTGGATGATGTGATCCATCAAATTTCCTACACAAGATGTGATGGAAGTGGGTCTGACATGTTCAAGATTGAGCTTTTTCTCTGGCTTAGGAATGAAGAACACATTGGCCGTTTTCCAAGCTTGCGGTATTTCTCCCTTGTCTCAGCATTCTTGCATATAAGCTGCAAGTTAACGAATGGAGCCATCGTCAAGATTCCTGAGCATTCTGTTTTTAATTTTGTCCGGACCGGCATCCGTTTTTGTTTTAGGTCAGTTAATTTCAGCCCTGACTTCTCCAACCGTGATGCGGCTGTCTTAGTACAGGCTTTCTGAACCAGCATAGTCAGGGAGCTTTTGAGATTCTGCGCAGCTGAGGTAGCGATCCCTAACCTCCGTTAATAATTTCGTCGTTTGACCTTCATATTTACACACAAGCTTTCGAAGTTGCTGTCGGGCCTCCGACTTGGTTTTCTCTGGGTCTAATAGATGCCGTAGTAGCTGCCATGTTTTAGCACTGCCAATCTCTCTATCCATCTGATCACAGCTACTACTCCACTTTTGCTTGGTTAGTTCCAATGCATAATCTTCGATCTCTCTATTCAGTGCAGCAACTTCCTTTCGAGAATTGCTGTCTCCTATTTTCTGACTGATTTTTTGCTCTAAGTTTTTTTTTCTTCCACATGCTTACAAGACATCTATCAACAACTTCCTCATCGCCAGCATCAATCTCTTCGGTAGCGTCCTGATCTGACTGGATCACCCTTTTACTCCAATCGTTAATATCATTTATGGGGTCCTGTACCGACCTGATATTTATAAAGGTCACCCAACCTGTAGTTTTAAATTTTCTCTTAGTGATCACCAGCGGGCCATTGGCAACAATCATCTCTAAAATTTTATGATCACTACCTAGGTCTTCCGCGGTATTGCACCACGTGGCAGCGGTAGCACCTCTGACCAGGGTAAGATCTGGCGTCGTGTCGTGAGATACGCTATTTCCTTTCCTCGTTGGCTGCATTGTGTCCGTTATAAGTATCAGCTCATGTTGTTGAATTTCGTTCCACAAATTTCTGCCCTTCACCTGGGTGCATTTAAAACCCCATGGCGTATGAGGCGCATTAAATTCGCCCAAAATCAATAGTAGACCGTTTGCTGAAATAACCTTTGTTTTCGTGAAAAGATCACCAAAGTTCAATTTGCGTTGCCTGGGGAACTATACACATTCAGGATAAAAAGACTCTTGTCTTTGCGCTTGCGAGGCACGAGTTCGAGTAAAACATGATCGATTTGCGAATATCCCGCCTCGTGCTGCATTGTCGTAATGTTTCTCTTTACAAAGGTCGTAACATGGGTATCATTACCCGACCTGGCAAAATATTTGTAACCTGCTAATTTTGCATTTTTCTCACACTCCTGGATCGCAATAACCTCAGTTCAATCGGTGTTGGTAAGAAAAGATTGCAAAACCACACGTTTGTGCGAGAAACCCCTACAGTTCCTCTGCCAAATCGTATTACTGCAAAAGTGCAGAGCAATCTTGTTTTAGCTTGAGCGCTTGGCATAGCCATTCTATCTGTCGATCCCTGCTAGCAAACTCAGCCTTAGTTTGCTCAATAGCGTTGCCTACTTGTTTCATCTGTTCTAGTACAGATTGGAGCATACCTTGTAATGACTTTGTTTCCACCTCAAGCGCTTCAATTCTCGCTCCATGATTTTCTTCAATTTTGGTTTCTTTAACCCTCTTCTTATTTAAAGGCGGTTGGTTTGCTACTTGGGATATTTCCAGCGCCTGCCCTGGTTTACTGGTTAGATGAGCCTTAATCTCATCAAGCTGTTTGCATAATTCCGCATTTTGCAGCTGTAATATTCTGTTTTGCTCTTTAAGAGCAATATTCATCTCTGTATTTGAATCTTGAGATACCTTAGTTGCCCAACCCACCTGTGGTCCTGTGGATTTTGACTTCTCCTAGGCACAATCACCACCACCATGGGGTGCCTTGTGAGAAATTGCCGGCTTCTCCCTCGGTGGCGATCGGGGGAAGGATTCCGAGCGCCCTCTCGATCTACTGCGATGCTTGGATTTGCGCCTCGAACGATCTTGAACCCCGTCTGTCCTGCTGTGCCGTTGCTCTTCTACCTTGCGTCGTTCTTCTTGCTCCCGCGCTTCTTCAAGCTTCATTTGCAACTGTCACTTCTTCACTATATTGTAACGGTGTTGAAGGACTCGGGGTATAATAAAACGTATTTCTTAAAGGGCGAACCTGTGCCCACAACTCAAAGGGACTATGGTCGTAGCACGTTACAGCAGAACACCAAGATATCTTCTTCTTCTACTTCTTCAAGATGAGTCCCAAGCGCGTGGCGTACATCAGCAGGGGCCAGCTGGGTTCTCGTGCTATCATCATCGTCTCTGCGCAACACTAGACAGCGCGCATGTATGTCCCTGTGCGCGTGGTGATAGGCGCGTTGTTTGAATGCAGGCACTACGTCGTGGCGTAATCCCCCTCCTCATACGCATCGTCCCGATGCCTCAGGCAATGAATAGATTTGTGGTAGGCGTCACTGGTCTTCCGGTGATCTTTCATAGTACGGCTTCATCCGGACTACATGTACAACTTCTGTAGGGTTGCGGCGTTTCGAGCTCCCGTGCATAGCGGATCTGACTTGGTAAGTTACGTCGCTTACACGATGGAGTACTTCGTAAGGCCCGAAGTAGCGGCTAAAAAGATTTTCAGAAAGTCCACGGCGACGCACTGGGGTCCATATCCGTACTTTGTCACCTGGTTGAAAATGCGCTTCGGTACGATATAAGGTGTCCTAAAAAGTTCTTTGCACAGTTTGTTTCCGGTCACGTGCTCCTTGCCACACAGACGGCACCTCGGTGTACATTCATGGTCCTTGGGTGGGGAGACCACCCCACAACCTCTACATTTTTCGTGCGGACTGCCACATACGTCCCAGCTCACCACCGCTGTAACACACTTCATATCTCTTCTTGTAGAGAAAACATTTCATCGGCGTCCCAAATCAGATCATTCATCTCGGCACGTAGTCGTCAACAAAGGTGACGATTACCGAAGTGGAGTTGCCCATCCTTCGCACACCAAGAATAGGGTGATTTTCTTCGTGTGAGAAAGCCAGTTCCGATTCCCTCTCAGTGAGTCTGATATCAAGTCCATAATCCACTTCTTTGCCACAGCTTTCAGGCGCAGCCATATGTGTCTTCACCTTGTACTCCTTGGCGTCGAGCTTTATCACTTTCAGGTCCAACATTTTCTTGGCATCATCCTCCCTGGGCGTGCTGTATATCAATGATCCTTGCTTGTCGTTGACAACTATCCTGTACTCCTCACGACCTTTCTGCCATGAAATGCCTGCTGCCATCCTTACTCTTCCACCAATCACAGGTGCCGAGCGTCTGGTGAGCGTCAGTCCTTCTTCGGGCATGATAATAATCTTCTGATGCGCCTTCGGAAAACGCGGTAAATGCAACGCTACTGACCGCTCCGCGAGCTTTTCCCCCCGCTTTATATGAGCGTCTCCCGCTTACACCATGCTTATCGCCATTGAAGCCAGCCGGCATCGACTTGCTTTCTTTTCCGCATCCACTGCTGGTAGACGCCGCCCTGGTGGCGCCATCGTGTTTTCGTTGTTGACTCTCCTGGAGCTCTGCCACACGTTTCGACACTTTCGTCACCCAGACCAAGCTTTCCCATTCTTCTTGATCGGCATTTCTACCATTAACAGTAACTTCCATCGTCCTAGTACCTCCGCAGACGCTCTACGAGCTGACGCCTGGAGCCTCGAACTCTGATCCGACCGCCTCGGCGCTAGGCCAAACGGTGGAGTTGGCGAGACGCACAACGTGAGCACCCAAACGTAAGCGGCTAGATAGATAGTTGCACTCAAAGTTGCCGAAGTTCACCAAGAAATGATTCGCATTTAAAAACATCACGCGCAGCTTGTAACCTTGAGCATTTTCTTTTTTCTTCGAATGTGTGGCTTTTTCAGTGTGATCGTGCACGCACATGTGCAAAAGTCGCGGCCTCCCAGGGCAATCTCTGTAACGACTGAGCGCGCCTCTTTCAAACGAGGAGATGCTGATAGATGGGCTTAGTACGAGCGAAGTTCGGGCTTATTTGATGCTTTGCCGAGATACGAGAAAGCGATTTTCAGCTGACTGATAATTCATTGTAAATTTTAGGCCACGTGCTGCACTATTAAATTTGGGTCGCGTGTTGTAGAGAGCCTATACCGATCCGCAGTGCATTCCGACCATGCTTAAAAAGTGTTGCAGGGCCCCTCAATGGTGTCGGTCAAAGATCGCTACACTTGCAGTACTGCAGTAGATTTCGTGGTGTGTGTGTGCGGGGGGAGGGGGAGCTCAGATTAGGGCTCTGTGGCAGCTGTTACTTAGCAAGCCCAGCTCGTCAGCAAAAATCATGACTCAGCTAATTGCCCAGGTTTCGCTGGCCCGCGCCTCCTCGCATCGCTCCTCTGTTACCTTCAAAATAGGCACCATCACAAAAAATAATAACGAAAGGAGAAAATAAAAGAGAAAACTTCAGTTGGTCAGCGCGACTCGAAGTTCAGTGGCGCACCGACAGTGCATCCTGTTGCAGATCAACAATGTACCCGCTACGCTTCGAAAAATCAACGTGGTAGGGCTAACAACCGGTACAAGCAAAGCAGTAATTTTCTTGAAAAAAGCAAAATTACGACTCCTTGGAAGCAGTAACTTCAATAATGGCGCATTACTATAAGAAAGAAATGCCAAAGTGGGATTTTTATTTTGCTCGAGGCTCACTACATAATGTCCTCTAAATACTCCCATCGTCTTTTGGTCCACATGTATACACGCGTTGTTTGTACTCCTCTCACACAGTGTGATGCTAAATCAGTAGTGCAGTTTTTTTATGAAAGGCAAGTATCGCGCAATCTAACACTTACATAAGGCTTCGCGCGCACTACGTGAATGACTTCAAGACTGTGCGAGAGACGCCTCGTACCAGACGGATTGCTGGGAACTACTACCTCGCAAAAAACATCACTCAGTCGTCGCCCCCTAGGTATGGTCGAAAGTATCTCCCCAGCAGCTTTTCGGAGAGTCCTCATTTACGTATGGGCGTCCACACCCATATGCTGTCACCGGTTAGGTAAACGACCATTCTTCGGTGAGCATTTCAGCATTCTGTGTCGTACTCTTGCTTCCGGCGAATCCGTAAGCGTTCAAATGGCCCAGCTTCTTTCTCAGGTTCCGCAAACTCTTCGGCTTCCGAATCGATGTCATCGCATTCGTGTGGTAGCATCGCATCGACCATAGTTTTTACATCTCCTTCGTGAACGAGACTTGACGGGCTTGTGCTGTTTTCTTTTTTTTTGCTTGGTTGTGTTGTACGCAAACATGATATAAGGCACGATATCAACCAGGTTTTGGTGTTCCACGTCTACGTACAAAGAAGCGTGTGTTGAATTGTTTTGTTTATGCGTTCTGTTAGCCCGTTCTTCGCGGGTGGTAGGCGGGGGTATTTTCGATGGGCTTTTCCCCTCAGCATCAAGACGTGATCCAAAAATGCTGCAGAAAATGCGGTTGCACTGTCTGTGATCACGATGGTTCGTGAATCATGCTTCAGTACAACGCTCTAAGTGAAAACTCGTGCCACCTCTGCTGCTGCACCTGTTTGGATAGCTTTTGTTTCGACACAAAGGATAAGACATACAGTGCCGACAAGAACCCAACCGGCCGTGGCCGTAAAAGTAGGAAGTTGGCCCAAAATATCCCTGTCGATTTGGTCCAATGGTGTTTGGCGAATCTCACCGTGCTGTAGCAGGCAAGCTCTCTTATAGTCAGCAGCCTTGAATTGCTGGCACTCGAGGCAAGTACGAACGTGGTGCTTCACGGCTCTGCTCAGTGTTGGTAAGTAGTAGTAGCTTTGCTGTGACCAACGTTCTCGTGTACCCAAAGTGGCGAGAAGTCACCTCGTTGTAGCATGTTTCAAGCACTTCAGTGCGAAGGGCTGCTGGTATGACAAGCAAATAGGCGAATCCGATGGAACACAAGTTTCATTCGTGTTATACTCTACCCGGTAAACAAAATAATAAGAGCACTCGTGCGACAACACTTCGTGCTTTCCGACAGAGCCGTCCAAGAAATGTTTGCCTCAAGCAACTCAAGGTCATCATTTGTTGTTCCGCAATGGTGGTCGTGTGGTGAACACGTAGGAATGATGTTTCGTTCTCCTCTTTTAGAGTTGCCGACTCAATTCTTGAACAGGACTGACAGTCACAATTGATATGTCAGTTCCCTGACTTTTGTACGACCGCCATGTCCAGGTCTTGCAGCATGAGACTTCTTCGCCCTAATTACCAGGTAAGAGCTTCAGGATTCCTCAACCAACACAGTCATGGTGTTCGCCAATGACTTTGAAGGGGCGACCATATCAATCAATCAATCAATCAATCTTTATTTTTGCATAGCATGGTTACATCGTTAAGGATATGCAGAAGAAGGTCCCAAGGTCAGAAAAACCGTACCGCGACCCTCTGTACATGATCATTAGGTAAGGATTACAAAATATGCACGAAAATGGAAAAAATAAAAGAAATATCAAGTCAACCTAAAAACAAGTGTACAATAGTTATGCAGAAAGAATACTACGATAACGGTAATCGGAGACATCGACATTTTTACGCGTACAGAACTGTTTTCTAATTGTATAAATACTGATATTAAATATACATACACATACATATGAGTGTATACACACATCTATATACACATATATATTCATACCAAAAGTGAAAGCATGTAAAGAGATACACCATGAACAATAACAATGTATTTCACGTAATGTTCTTATGTAAGTATAGAGGAAAGAAAAAAAGCACTAAAAACAGTACATGCTATGAATAAGTTATAATTATTGGTTCAAGAAATGAGCTTTGAGTGTTCTTTTTATAAGAGGAAGAGATGACGATGTTTTGATGGGGTGAGGAAGAGAATTCCATATTTTGATAGCACAGAAAGATGCTGTAATTTTACCATAATTAGTGCAAGCTTTAGGCAGCAATAAGTTATTTTTTTAGCAAAGCGAGTAGAGTTATTATTCTTCAAGGAACCCAAGGAAATGAACACGTGGGTGAGCTCTTTATTAATTAACCTGAAAAGCAAGGTAATTAAGTTAAATGCAAATAAATCATTAGTGGTGAGCACATTATTCTCCATGCGTACGATATTAATATTATCACGACTAAAGTTAGAAATAATGCGCAGAGCTTGATTTTGTATATGTTGAATAGAAGAGAAATTACACTGATATGTGTTGCCATAGGCAGCAATACCGTAATTTATATGACTATGAATGAATGCGTGATAAAGTGAAAGGAGAGTGGAAGTAGACAGACAATGTCTAGCTTTTATTAGTGCTCTTATGCCGAAATAAGTTCTTTTCCTAACTTGTGATATATCATTGTGAAATTTTAGTTGTTCATCTTGATAGACACCGAGAAATGAAACGCAGTCGCTAGTTGAAATGAAGTGGGAGTGGAGGGTTACCTGAGATGAAAATTGAAGTCATCTTTGAGGAGAACGGAAAACCATGAATTTAATTTTGTTTGGATTTAAAATCAAGTGATTATTCTGACACCAAGTGACAATATTAGCTAAGGCAGTGTTCAATTTATTAGTTAACGTTGTTATAGATACATCCGAGTCTGAGATAGTAGTGTCATCAGCGTATAACATGCATTGTGAGGGTGAAGCGTGTAGAGGAAGATCATTAATATATAGGATGAATAATATTGGTCCCAAGATTGAACCCTGTGGCACCCCCTGATTAATTGTTTTAGTGTCTGAAAACTTGCCAGATAAATAAACTGTCACACAAGTAGTTTTTCAGAAGGATTAACGCTGGCCCTGTTATTCCATAGGCTTCTAATTTTTTTAGTAACACACCGTGAATTATTGTATCAAAAGCCTTTGAAAAATCCAAGAATACGGATCCAACAATGAGTCCTTTGTCTATGGAACCTTTAATGTAGTCTGTTAATGAGATTACCACCAATTCGGTTGAACTACCAGAACGGAAACCGAATTGGCGGTCGTTCAAGAGATTAAATTTTTTTAGGTAGCTATTCAGGCGACTAACAAATAGTTTCTCAATTATTTTGCTGACGAATGATAAGATAGAAATAGGTCGGTAATTGGAAATAATTGACCTATCACCTTTCTTAAAAATGGGTATGTCTTTTGTGTTCTTAAGGGTGCGTGGAAAAATTCCAGTTTTAAAGATGCTGTTAATTATGCTGGCCAGCGTTGGAGAGATTGACTGGCTTACCATTTCTAGGTGACGTGCATGAATGTCATCTAATCCAGGAGAGGTATCTTTAAGGCTCTTAATAGTGGTGAAAAATTCTTCTGATGTTACAGGGAAAAAAAAACGAAAAATTAACTCGACTCATGCTACATTCAGCGCCCGTGTGATCCTGATTGTAAATTTCAAAAAAGAAGTAACTGAAAGCATTAGCTATTTCAAGCGCGTCATCGTACGTACAGTCATTATACATAATTTTTGAGATTGAAGTGTGACACGTTGTTCTGTTTAGGAATGTATTAAGCAACTCCCATTTTCTTTTAGAATTGTTCTGGCGACTTATAAATTCTCTTTCGTAATAACTTTTCTTAGCCTTTTTGAGCAAAGAATTTAAGATGTTGCAGTACTTTTTGTATCTTGATGCCAATTTTAGATTGAAAGGTCGCTTCTTTGTTTTTTTGTATAAGTTTTCTTTTTTACGCATGCTTTTAAGAAGACCCTTTCTTATCCAAGGACATCGAGGTGAATTGTAACGCCGTTTACATTTGCTAATAATTGTATTCCGGGACACGGCTTCTCGAAAAAAATCGCAGAAACTTTCGAGTGCACATTCAGGATCTTGCATCTGATCAACTTCAGACCAGTCGATATTACTCATATCTTCTATAAAGCTGCTCTTATCGAATACTTTGGCTAAGTATCGTGTACTGTCCAAGCTGGTCGACGAGTTAAAGATGATGAAAATAGGATAATGATCGCTAATATCAGTTTTAATCACCCCCGAGATAGGTGCGGGAGTGATGTTAGATAATGCGTGGTCTAGAAGCGTTTCTCTTCCATAAAGAGTGCATCTTGTAGGCGACGTTATGAGTTGCTCGTAACCAAATTCACTAAAGCAATCAGTATAGTTTACACACAGCCTGTTGTCGATATCTAACAAATTGATATTGATATCACCCACTATGAGAACGTGTTTATTTTCTGCAGCTAATATGTTGAAAATGCGATCGAGGTGAATCATTAATTCAGATGAACATGATGATGGCGAACGGTATATACAGCCCAAAACCAATTTTTTCGAATCAACGGACAAAAAGGAATGATCAAGTTCAATCCATACCGACTCACACTGCGCAATAGGTATACTAATGTCGCGCCTTCTAGTGTAGGGGATTTTATCGGAAATAAATATAGCTGATCCTCCATGACAATCATTTGAGCGGTGAAGTTATTCTGATTGATAAGACGGAAATCCAAACATGTTAGTATCAGCTTGACAAAGCCAGGTTTCGGTTATGCATATGAAAGAAAATGGAACAGAAAGGGAAGTAAGAAAGCTACTAATATTATCGTGATTACGCCGAAGGCTTCTTGCGTTCAAGTGAATGAGGCAAGGATTGTTGTCGGATATGAAAGATCGTACATTAGTGGGCGACAGAGAAGCCATGATTCCCATGTATGTTGCATTTCATGGTCGTAGTCAGAAAAGAAGGAAATCTATGTGAAAATGCGCAGATCTGAGTCTGCGAGAATGCGAAACACCCTGCTGTCGTTAGTCTTTCGCGCCTTTATCTGGCAGTTTTCTGTCCACAGAAAGGACCACCTTTTTTCTTTCTTCAACGCAAGAGTCCTAGAAAACAACTTTTTGTTCTCGAGAGTCAAGTGATCGTTTACATACACGGCCCGATCAGTAGCATTACCGAAGCCGATCTGGAATGTGTGAATCCGAGCTTTTCGCGCCTTCCTAACAAATTCATTTTTCTTCTCGCGACAAACAAAACGTGCAATGATATTTTTTTCGCCAGATTTTGCAGCAACACGGTGAACAAAATCAATGTCATCAGTCGAGACAGGACAGCCTATTGCTTGCCCAACCTGCTCAAGAATGGCTGCGCATTCTTCTCCTTGAGTGCTTGGGACGCCCTTTATTTCAACGTTGTTCATTTTGGAATACTGATCAAGGTCTGCCAGTTTTTTTCTGAGGGCTTCATTTTCATTAGCAAGGACTTTGTTGGCAGCAATAAGCTCGTTCTATCTTGCACGTATTGCATCATATTCCTTACTTAGAAATTCCACTGTATCGCAAAGCGAACCAGGTTCGTCGACAGAACGGTTCTTGATTTTTTCTAGCAGCCTTCCTGTTAGGTCATTCACGAGGTCCTCCAACTTGATTTAAAACTTTGTCTCGAGCGATTCGAGCCTTTTCGCGAGTTCAACATTTGATGGCATTCTAGTTTACGACAAGACAACAAACCAAAATGGACAATGGTTCAGCAGCAGCCGCGGTGAAGCTATTTTACAGAAAATACCTCAAAATGGAGCGCAACCAACCTGCAGATACAAGAAGAGGCGTTTACGGGATGTTGACTTTGCCACGGAGTGCTGCTGAGTGTGGCGACGACGCTGTTCGCAGAGTCTTTTATAGCCCTTGTGGAGCGGCTAGCTTACTGCGCAGGTCAAGAGTGCCGCCAACAGAGACTTGTCAGTCGATTCAAACGTCCTTCTGTCCACGTGGAAACTGATACGGTGATCGTCAATGCCACACCCTGCAGACAGATACAAGAATAGGCGTTTACGGGATGTTGACTTTGCCGCGGACTGCTGTTGAATGTGACCATATAAATAGGGGCTGACTTTTGTAACCGCCCAAACAGTGAGGCAATTCTTTTTAGACGTGGAGTAATTAGCCTCAGCGCATCTTAGTGTTCTGCTTGCAGAGGTGATTACTCTTTCTGTGCCGTCTTGCTGCTGCACGAACAAAGCTCCCAGACCAATATAGCTCGCATCAGTGTGTAGCATCGGAGCAGCTCTATAGGCAACGACTGCAGGCATCCGCAGCAGCTCGCTGACGCTGGTTCTTAAGATCAGCTTACTCTTCGTTTTCTACTGGAAGGAAACGTGTTCTCTCGTGAGGCAAGTTACCGGTGAAGCAATGTGTGCGAAGTCAACAATGAATCGCTTATAATACGTGCATAGTCTGAGAAAGAGTGGGACAACCTTCTAATCGGTGTGCAGAGGGAACTGCCCAAAAACTGTGATTTTCTCAGCATTGGTATGAACGCCTGCTTGACTGACAACGTGGCCAAGAATTTGCAGTTGTTCATAGCAAAAGTGGCACTTATTATTCTTGAACGTCCGGTTCAAGAACATTATAACTCGTAACACGACTTCAACTCTTTTAAGACGCTCGTCAAATATTGCGGCGAACACATTGTCAAGGTAAACGAAGGAGGTTTTCCACTTCAACTCAGAAAGCGCAGTATCCACGATTCTTCGAAAGGTACCAGGTGCTGAGCACAAACCGAAGAGCAACGCCACAATTGTATAGGCCATCAGTTGTCACATAAACGCTCTTATCGCGGTCTTTCGGGCCCACCCCAATTTGCCAATATCCACTCTTCACGTTCAATAAAGAAAGTTATCTATACAATTGAGTGTCAAAAGGAATCTTCTATACGATGGAGTGTCAAAGAAAATCCACTGTACGATAGAGCCCACGTAGCTCTTTGTCACTGGAATTAGCTTTCTGTGTTGTACACAGGAGCTACTTGTTTATTAACGAGGACTACAAGTGACACCCAGGGGCTTTTTGGTGCCTGAGTGACTTCGTCTTCAAGCTTCTTGTTGACTTACTGTTGTAACGCTTCACGTTGCTTTGGAGCCATGCGATAAGATTTCCGGTGAATAGATCTCGCTATGTCCTCGGTAACTATCCGATGCTTGTAAGAGACGTGCAGGCAACTCTTGATGTTGTGGAAAAGCAGTCTTTGAATTTGGCCAGTAGCTGAGAAAATCTCCGTTACTCGTCTTTTCACTAAGTAGACCTAACGTCGAGAATTGGTGCTGAATCAACTTTTGGTGTTTCGTCGACTACAGACCGCTAGCCTTCAGCATCTGCGACTCTTTCGAAGTATGTGATAGCCTTGTCTTATATAATGTGCCAGCGCTCAGCACTAAAATTTGTCAGGAGCAAGTCCGTTCGTCCAGCAGCGACATTGGCTATACCTCGTGCGACTGCAATGCCGCATTTGAGGAGGAGCGAGCGTCTTTGGCCTCCAACTGTTCTGACGTATAACTGCACAGCGGCTGCCACATAAACAAGTGTCCAGGACTTAGGAGGGGGAATCACATAGTCATCAATTAGAAGCGATTAATTTGGTTGCGCCTCTGAACAATCAGGTGTTCCCGAACTGTTGCTGAACGTAATCATGCTGTCTGGAGTATTGATGACAGCACCATATTTTTGTAACAAGTCCACAAGAATAATTAGATCCTTGCAGCCCACGGTCAGAGCGACGAACGACGAAGCAAAAGAACACCCGATGTCGAATTTCTTTCTGCATCTTCCGGAGGGCATCACTAACTAACCACCCGCCAATCCGAAACGAGAGCATGTCCACGGCGTCTTCACTCTCTTGAGGAGATCAGCGTGGTAGTGACTGATATTAGAAAAGTCGGCACCTGTGTTGACTAAAGCTGTCACAATCTGGTTGTCAAAAATAACACTATGGTCGGCCGTCACAATTTTGTCGCTCTCACAGCTTATCAGCTGAACGACGTTGTGCAGTGGGATATCTTTGTCGCCATTTTCATAGCCGGCAACTTTACCCCCGGAGATAACCGCTCTCAGTTTTCTCGGCCTGGGCTGTTTGACCTTGCATTAAAGTCCGCGAAGGTTCGTCGGCGTGATGAAGGTGAATCCGCGGGGCGACGAAGAGTGAGATTGACGTCCCCTGCTACCTGGGGAGTAGATATTGCCTCCTCGTCAGCAGTCTATAAAGTACGGTATTTTATAAAGAACGAACGGACTCCTTGGAAAGAGGTGTCGTCGCGGCGTGGTATGTATTCGTCGTTGACACGTCGACTGTCAGACCATGGTTGAAGTGGGCAGAACAAATCACCGCGACGCCAGCAAATACTAACGATACAGCCTGCACCTCCGTTGTTAATGTACAGTATACGTCGATGAAATATGTGCCATGAGTCTTTTTTTTACGGTAGACAAATAGCATCTTTGGCAATGACTTACATAATTCTGCTGTGGGCGGCTGTTGGTATGGCGTTAGGTTTTGTGGTCTGCTCACTGTCTGCTTTTGCGGCGGTGACCAGGGGCCTAGCGCCTCGCGGTACGGCGTCAGCATTATGAACGGTGATCGTTTGGTAGCGGCAGCATAGCGTGGGGCAGCGCTCGTCATCAGAACTAGTGGTAGAAAGTGCTTGGTGGGTTTTGTCGCATACGAGTTCAGTGATGTACACAATGGGAGGTTTATCAGCCGGAGTCCGGAGCTTGGCAATCCGCTCATAGTGCTCAAGCCAGTCGTCAAAGTCTTCATGGGCGCTGCCACTAATGCGATCGGGAACCCGCGGCTGATGGAGGATTACCTAAGAAGTGTGTGTCAGACGGGTGCCTTGTGGCGCCTGTTAAGGACTTGCATAGGCCATTAGGTGGGGTTAGCGATGTCTGAGAGAAGATAGCAGAGCGAAAATTAACCAGTAGCGTAGCTAGGCGGGCGAGGTAGGGGTCTTCATGGTTTAAACTCCTCTGCCGAAGATGTTTGGGCGCAACCTCCCCCCCTCCACTCCAGCCACTTAACAACTTTTTTTTTCTCTCGTTTTGCGCTGACATAATTTAGTAACGATAGGCGATGCTACCATCAGAATATCACTTCTGGGCGCTGTGATGGTGGAAAATGCCTGCACACGCAAAAACGTGTCGCGAGGTTTGTCAAGGCTCAGAAGCTCTGTGAGATTTTGAGCAGAATGGTTGGCCGTGAGGGTTGTAAGTTGGCTCGGTGACACGATTATTTCTCTAGCGGTGGTGATACGTGTAAGCGCCAGAACAAATCTCACCGGAGTCAAGCACAATGATAATTTTCACCAGGCACAGATTCTTTTTAATGGTAAAAGCCAGACCCAGTTCCAAGGTCTGATAGGCAAAATTAAAGCATATTACAGTGTGATGCCTCATACGCGTGGAAAATATACTCAAGCAAAAGAATGACATTTCCATTTAACCTTCGCAAATTCTGCTTACGCCTAAAGGCGCGCGCACGCACACACACAAACACACACGCAGACACACACACACACACAAACACACAGGTGAGCACCTACATGTAACAGGATATTTGGCTCGTCCACCAAACTTCCCTTGTATGCGACTGCAGAATGTATAGATACATATTGTTACAATACCCTTACGGCTAAATGCACTCCGAAGTGGGAGGAAGGTGCAACACAGGCAAACGTGTCGGGAAATTCTAACCTTGGAAAGCTTACTTACATACTCATCATGTAACTTTAGATGTTATTGAAAAAATGGTGGTCATAAACCTGATTGATTTATATGTATGGTTTAACGTACCAAAACCACTATATGAATATGAGAAACGCCGCAGTGGAGGGCCCGAGAAATTGCGGCCACTTATGGTTCTTCAACGAGGGCCCTAATCTGAGCACACGGGCCTACAGAATTTTCATCTCCATCGAAAAAGCAGCCAAGGACAGGATTCGATCCCACAATCTGCGTCTCAGCAGCCGAGTACTTTGTACTCCTGTTATACGGCCACCACAAAACTCTGTTAATTTCTGTCAACGTAAATCTCCACCAGGGAGTTCGGTAAAAATAGTGTTGGGGAACTCTCACACGGCAATGACAAGGTTGTACTAGTGGTGGCGGGAGGCTCAGCTTGCGCTGTTTGATTTTCGCAGAAGTATCCTGATTTCATCTCTAGCTGCTTTTTTGTGAATATTCGCTATGCGATTTTTACAAAAACACGCTATTTATTAGGTCTGGGGCTAACAAAGCATTGAAATTTTTTTCAAATAAAAACGCATTCGGTAAATGTAGTGATGCTGGCCTCGTGCCTAAAAGGTTTGTTTACAATTGCACCGTGTTCGACAACAATTTATTTTGTAGCACACGTACAGAAGTTCTTGTGTCTCCTTGTCTCATGAGAACTCATTTTGCCTTGTGTATACCGTGCTGTGTCTAAGCTGGTGTCGATAATGGGGTGCTGTCACTCATTCTTCTCACGGGCGATCTCTAACGGGCCCGATTCAATCTTGGAACGTGGTGTTAATAAACATAAATCAGGGTAACAAGAAATGCAGAGTGGGCAGCTGTAGTGAGCACAAGTTTTATTATTTTGCAGTGTGGCAAACAGCGCTGGAATAAGGAACATGATGATGATGGTAGATTTTAGTGGCGCAAGGGCAACTCAGGCCAAAGAGCGCCAAACACACGGTTTTTGGTCGATTTGATCATAAAAAGTCTACTCAGGGTGGCAAGAGTAAAAGAGTAGTGTATAGAACTTAAACTTAGGTGTAGTGACTATGTGTGATGGGTTTAAAACGGGCTACGCTTATGGGTTTTACAAAGTCATGCCGTGTCGTCAACAGTCCTTGTCAAGACAAGGAGTGCGTGCTGCATGACATTTGATAAAAAAAAGTCTCAGCGGTTCCCTCAGGATTGAGAGGAGGCTGAGATTAGTGAGAATATGTTATGGAATGTAGGAAGCCTACACTAGCTAAAAACTTTAGGACTACTTTTGGGGGAAACAAGGGATCGTCTCCAAGAAAAAATTGTGGATGAGGCGGAATGTGACATTTGTACAGCTTTGAAAAGTGACACAGTCTTTCTTGTTCGAGGTACGGACAGGTAATTAGAACGTGAACGACAGACAGCTCATCACCACATTTTGCACAATGTGGTGCTGGAGAGTTCTTTAAAAGGTGCGAGTGTGTTGCATGTGTATGACCGATCCTGAGTCTGCACAGTGCAACCTCTTGGTGCCTGTTACGTTTTTCAGTCAGATATCTTCCTATTCTTGGCTTTACTAAGTGCAGTTTGTTTGCGTTTGCTGCGTTCCATTCTTCTTGCCATTGTCTACGCATTCGGGATATGATGAGTGGCCTCAGGTCCTCATACGGGATGGTGTCTACGTCAACTGATGGGCGGAGTGCTGCTGACTTCGCAAGTTTGTCTGCTATCTCATTGCCAGCAATGTTGCAGTGTCCCGGAATCCAGCATAGCGTGATTTTGAGCTTAGATTTGCGGGCTGACATGATGCATTTTCGAAGTGTATTAGTAACTGGGTTTTTGAGTATCTTAGTGGAGGACAGCGCAGTCACAGCACTGAGAGAATCTGTGTATATGATTGAGGCTGGCTCTTTCTCCTTTAAAATGTGCGTTACAGCTAAAAGTATGCCATTGCATTCTGCCGTAAATATACTGGTATGTTCGTTCATTGTTCTAGATTCAGAGAAAGCGGGACCGTGTGCCGCACATGCGACTGCGGAGGACTTGGAGGCATCAGTATAATATTCAGCACACCTGTATTTGGCCTGCAGGAACTTGAAGTGTTGATCGATTGCTACTGGGTGGCCATTTTTTCCTACCTCTAGGAATGACAAATCACAATCGATAGCCTGCATTTCCCATGGCACAACAGTGTCCTTGTGAGAGGTTAGTTGAAGATTGGAGACCGGTATGTGCATATTTCCAAGGTGTGAGGCCACTCTGAGGGAATACGGTGGCGTAGCTGATGGTCGCCTCGAAAACAGGAGGGCGTTCGATGTATCCTGCAATAGCGCGCGAGCTGGGTGGTCGACATGGGACAGCACCTTGGTGGCATACGTGACACTTGTAAACTGACGTCGCCGTTCTAGTGACCACCGGTCTGTCTCAACATACAGGCTGGCTGTCGGGCTGGTTCGGAAAGCACCGCTGGCCAGCCGGAGCCCAAGGTGGTGCACTGGGTCAAGCATCTTCAATGCAGATCTTGAAGCTGACTCGTAAACTACCGAGCCGTAATCGATGCGCGATAGCACTACACTGTTGAGAAGGTTGAGTAGACAGTCACGGTCTGTGCCCCATGACTGATGCGAGAGAATCTTGAGCAGGTTTAAGGCTTTCAGGCACTTAAGTCGTAGCTGTTTGATATGTGTAACAAAGCTGAGCTTTTCATCAACCACAACACCTAGAAATTTGTGATCTTTTTGGTAGTTATGGTTTGTCCATTAATTGAAATGTTGGGGGGTGGCCTTATGCCACGTAGTTTTGAGAAGAGTACGCAAACAGTCTTGTCACAGTTAAACTTAAACCCATTTTTGTCTGCCCAGCTTGACAGCTTGTTTACTGCCAACTGAATCTGACGTTCACACGTGGCTATGTTGCATGATTTGAAGCTGATCTGAATGTCATCCACATATACAGAGTAGGAGATTGTTTTAGGCAGTATGGTGTTTATGGAGTTCATTTTTACGATGAATAGTGTGCAGCTAAGAACACCGCCCTGGGGTACGCCATTCTCTTGCGTAAACCACTTCGATAAGGCATTACCAACACGAACCACAAATGTACGGTCAGAAAGGTAGCTTTCAATAGTATTCAGCATATTTCCTGACACTCCAAAAGATCGCAGGTCACGGAGAATGCCATAACGCCATGTCGTGTCGTAAGCCTTTTCCAAGTCAAAAAATACAGATAGGCAGTGTTGTTTATGAATGAAGGCATCTCTGACATAGGATTCAAATGCTACCAGTTGGTCAGTTGTCGACCGGCCAGACCTGAATCCAGCTTGATGACGATCAAGGAGGCCATTGTATTCAAGGTTATACATAAGGCGGCGATTCACCATTTTTTCGAACACCTTGCCCAAACAGCTGGTCAGCGCTATAGGCCTGTAACTAGCAGCAAGTGTGGCTTCTTTTCCTTGTTTAAGAATGGGTATGATAACTGCCTTTTTCCAGGTCATGGGCAGACGCCCAGAGGACCATACATTGTTGAAAAGAATGAGGATGACGTCAAGCGTTTCTTCGTGTAGGTGTTTCAGCATGCCGTAAGTAATCCTGTCCGAGCCCGCTGCTGAGCTGCCGCACTTTGCCAGTGCTGCCTTTAGTTCACCTATAGTAAAGGGGGCATTGTACCCTCCTGCCGATGGCCTGTCATCACGAATAGGTTTACGTTCCTCGGCAAGTTTGTATCGCCTAAAGGAGTCTGTATAATGTGAAGAGCTGAAAATATACTCGAAGTGTTGGCCTAAGGCATCTGCCTGGTGTTCCAGTGTATCACCAGCAACACTAACAAGGGGCAACGGATGAGTGCTGTACCCTTGGAGTGCTCTTACTCTGTTATACACCTTATGCATGTCAGTGTAAGAGTTCACCGATGAGAGGAAGGATTGCCAGCTCTGTCGTTTAGATTCTCGTCGGACACGTCTACCGTTTGCTTTTGCACGCTTAAAATTCACCAAGTTTTCGACTGTAGGATACCTGCGGAATTTCGACCATGCTTTGTTTTGATTGTCACGAGCATTTTTGCACTCAGAGTTCCACCAAGGTCGTCTTTTGTTCCGTGTATTGTTAGATGTATGTGGGATAGATTGCTCTGCGGCCTGTATAATGTGCAGTGTGACCAACGCTTCAGATTCATCGATGCCTAGGGTTTCAATTGATGAGCGCGATAGTTTTGAGAGTTTTCGGAATTTCGTCCAGTTCGCACCCTGTTCTCGAAACCTGGTTACATTCGCAGTCATTGTACTCGTATTTTCTTTGTATTTTACACAAACAGGAAAATGATCACTTCCATAGAGGTTATGAATTACAGCCCACTCAGTGGTTGCCAAGAGTGAAGGAGATCCGATAGCAAGATCTATTGCTGTGTATGAGTTGTGCGCTGCATTAAAATATGTTGGCTCTTTTTTGTTAAATATACAGGAGCCGGAGGACAACAGAAAGTTTTCAATTAAGGAGCCTCGAGAATCTGTTCTTCTACATCCCCATAAAGGGTGGTGCGCGTTAAAATCTCCGACCAACAGAAATGGATGCGGAAGCTGATCGATGAGTGCTTCAAATTCTTTAGTAGAAAGTTGGTAGTCTGGAGGGATGTATAGTGAACACACTGTTGTTACTCGTCCAAAAATTAGAGTTCGTATTGCCACTGCTTCTAAGCCGGTGACCAGAGTGAGGCTTTGAGACGGAACTGCTTTTTGCACCACGATAGCGACACCACCAGATGAATGTGTAGTGCCCTGTCTGTCCTTTCGGTATACCACATATCTTTTCAAAAAGCTAGTGTGTGTAGGTTTTAGGTGTGTTTCCTGTAAGCAAAGTATGTTTGGTTGGTGTTGTGCAAATATTTCATAGATGTCGTCTAAGTTCTTAAGTAAGCCTCGGCAGTTCCATTGGATAATATTTTCGGCAGCCATTTTTATGAATGAGGAAAAGAGCCTCACTTATTCATACTTCGCTGCCTCTATTAGGAGGCTTCACTGGCGGGTGTCTTTTCCCTCTGAGGCGATCGATGGAGCCCCGCCTCTTTTGGGGGGATTCCGTCAGCATCTTAGACGCTGAGGATCCTGGTGTCACTTCCATTGCCTCCGGTAGACCGGAAGAAGCTAGTGGAGGTTTGTCAGAAGAGACAGGTGTCTCAGTTGTCTTTGTGGTCCCTGGGGTCTGATGAAGTTCGACCTCCGGGACGTGAGAGGTTGGCGCAGCCTGTGGCTGCTTGGTGGGGGGCAAAGATGTGCACACATCAGCAAAGCTGTATTGCGTGCCCACCGTCACTAGATGCCGCCCGGCCCCCCGGCGCGCTGCGTCAGCGTACGTCCTTCCGGAGAAGAGCGACACCTTCTTCCGGGCTTCAGAGAATGTGATGTTTTCCATTACTTTTGTCTGGATAATTTCCTTTTCCTTTTTGAAAATTCCACATGTTCGCGAGTACGCTGCGTGCGGCCCGTGACAGTTAGGGCACTCTGTTTGCGTGGAAGTACAGCTCTCTGTTGGGTGCTCATGATCACCACATTTTGCACATGTTTGTTTTCCGCGACAGGTATTCGACCCATGTCCATATTTCTGGCATTTGTAGCACCTTCTAGGGTTGGGTATGTAGGGGCGGACTTTGCAGTGAATGAACGCAGCTTTCACGGATTCTGGCAGGGTGGAACGGTTGAATGTTAGTACTATATGAGGCGTCACCACTTCTTCATTGTTTCGCCTGATGGTTATCCGACGAATGGCTACTACGCCTTGCTCTCGAAAGCCTTCAAGAAGGTCAGCTTCAGTTTCTCGCATCAGATCACGTTGTGAAATGACGCCTTGAACAGTGTTAAGGCTGCGATGGGGGGTGATAGACACGTCCAGGTGGGCGAACTGCTTCTGTTTAAGGAGAGTGTCTGCATGCTGTTTCTGGCTTACTTCAACAAGAAGATCACCGGATGACAGTTTCTTTGCGTCGTACTTTTTGCCTATTAGGTTAGCAAGGGTTTTAGCTATCAGGAAAACCGACAGTCCTGCAACTGAGACGTTATCTGCCAGAGAGTGTATGACTAAATAGCGTGGGAAGTGGTCACAATTGCTTCCGGTTCGTTTGGAGTTTTCATCGGTGCGGTTCCTTTTCAGGGACCGATCATTGTAAGGAGGGAAAGTTTTTGCCATGTGATGCATTTCATGTTCGGCGGCGATGGTGACCACCCACCACCGAGCCCAACAGGGGGACGCTACAAGGTAGAACACTTGAAGGCGCCAGTCATACATCGCCGCTATAACCAGATATAACTACCCAAGGTTGGGTAACTACACAAGGTTAACCCTTGCCGCCAGGAAATTTGGAAGTAAACAGAAGAGAGTAGAAGACAGGACAGATAAATAGTGAGAGATAAAGACGAAGATGTAGGGAGAGAGAGAGACAGGAAAAGGCGACTGCCGATTTCCCCTGGGTGGGTCAGCCCAGGGGTGCCGTCTACGTGAAGCCGGGGCCAAAGGGGTGTGTTGCCTCTGCCAGGGGGCCTTAAAGGTCCAATCACCCAGCGTCAGCTCAACCCCCAGGATCCCCTTTTCCCCGGGCACGGCAAAGCCACGCACGGCTAGGCGTGGGAGGGAGTAGAAACTCCCCCGTTAGCTCGGGTCCGTGGTGTCGCTACACACCAAACGCCTACTTGCGCAGGCAAAGGCAAGTATATGACAAAGGATATATATATATATATATATATATATATATATATATATATATATATATATATATATATATATATATATATATATAGTTATGGATTTGCTTCATCTGTTCGTCCCATCACATTGACATCACTAGAAGGGTGCACATAGCGATTTCCGCAACTAACGACATAACGCACAACAAGAAATGCACAGAATGAAGAAACATGCGGGAACGTGTTAATATGTAATATTAAAAACAATATACAGAGTAACAAGAAGTTTTCACAAAAAACAAAATGAACTTTCAGAAATCAATGTTTCGTGCTTCAAAGAGACACATCCCATAGCGGAATAGTGTTTGTTCTTCTTTTTAATCGACATAACGTTGACCATCGCATAGAGCCGCGGTATTGTGGTAGTCACACTCATTGTGGCTTTTGAAATTTTCGAGCGCGTTGTTTCAGCGCGTGAACAGAAACAGAAGAAATGAAGCAAAAACTTGATGAATCCATTTGCTTAAACTTTCTTTTCCAAAAAGCACACATGTCGTGCAGAGAGCTTCCTTCGACATTTGGAATACAACAGACAGGACAACAGCACCTGGTTTCTATGGCGTCATTACCAAACGTTGTCTAGTCTCGTCCTCCTGCAGCTCCTGGCATCTTGGCTTGTTAAGCACGTTAAGTCTAACGTTGTTGTCAGAAATCGCGGTTTCCGTGCATGCATCATGCTCCCATTGGTTCTCAGGAGTTCTTTCGGCACACGAGCTGCACACAGGCAGTGCTGAACTACTGCTGGCAACAGTTTCTTCGGCTGCTGTAATCTTTTCGCCAGTTACCGAGTGTGAACTGTGGCAAGCGTCACCTTTAGATAAATAATCGTAAAGCTTTACCTGACGGCATTTTCGCACGGCAATCAAGTTTCCTAGAATGGCGATGATTGACATAAAACAGCAATCTTGTAGGCAGCGTATTTTAAGGGGTTGACTTCACACTGCTAGGAAGTGAAGCGCTCAGCAAAGTTCGCACAGTGAGACTGATTGCAAGGAATGAGAACTTTAGCTACGATACATGTCGACAGGTAAAGTTCCGCTTAAGTATATGTTCTGGGCACTATAGCTGCCCCTCAAACACTAGCAGCCATTTATCCCGAACTGAGATATTTGGGAGTATACACTTCGTTCGCTTCACTTCAGGTGCCAGTGTGTATCGTGCGCCTAGTATCTTCGCGAGCGAAACATCTCACATCTGTGGTTGCGCCTCTACAGAAGGTTGATAGTTTCTGTTGTGTTGTGATACCATAACACAAACGTGAATAAACGGGAAGGTGTTGATGCCAGCAGTGAAGTCCCAGCGACTCACATCAGAATGTTCGAAACAGACAATGTACAGACACGGATGGTGCACAGTACAGCGAAACTAAACTCGTGCTGCATGCGCTGGCAGACTTCATTATTTTAACCGTTCTGAGAAACTAATTAGGTTACACTTAACTCTGCAGTAAACCGAAGTTCAGTTCTAGTAAACCGATCACTCGACTGGAGATTTTGTGTTGTACGAGGCTGCTTCTGTTGGCGCTGGCATAAGTGCTGCAAACATGAGAGCACATACTAGTTAGAGCAGTGTATGCATGACTTATCTATGCTGCCCAGTGAAATATTCTGCAAAGTCCTGAATCTGCAGACGTAAAGAATAATGACGCTGCATGCATGCAAAGAACGAAATAAATCTTGCCCCAACAATATCGTTTCAGGGAGCAGAGTGATGAAATTTACGCGAAAACCATTTTTGCCCTTATATAAGTTTCATAGCACATACACGCAGCGAAAAAACTATGTTTGTGAGTAAGTACATTCTGGTCCAGGTACACTTTTGATTGAGACTCAGTGAGCATTTGCCAACAATGATTTCTTGCCCTCGAAGATTGGACGCTGCTAACTTAGCGATTTGAGAACTTCATTTTTATCAAAAGTCACAGTGCAGCTGTAATTTCAACCAATGCTGAGAGAACGTCTGCCCAAAAGATAACGTGTGCGAAGGCGTGTTGCCAACATGCAGCATAACTTACAAAAAAATATTGCGTATTGCAAGCAAGTTTAGATGCACGCAGTAAAATAAAAAAAACGTTTACCTAAATCTATCACTGCGTCAGGGCTGCTTGACATATAGAGCTTAACATACAAAACATTCGCATGGATATACAGTCACAAAGTTCCACAGTAATAAATTAATCACTCAGCAAAGTAGGCAAATCCGAAATGTATTTATGAATGTTCAAAAACATACTGCGTATACCTTGTTGTAAGCGGAGCCTTCCTTGACTTGTGCTATAAATGCACGTACCCTTTCGGTAGACAATGAAGGAAGGCGACAACGTTTGGAGTGATGCTCGTGAAGACCTGCATGGCGTTTAGAACTGTGTGGCGTTTGAGTGTAGCCTGTGTGACGTGTGTTTAATTATGTGCCAGTAAACAATTCTTTTAAATGCGTAGTATTTCTTACCGAACTTCAGCGACCTTCAGCATATCTATCTATCTATCTATCTATCTATCTATCTATCTATCTATCTATCTATCTATCTATCTATCTATCTATCTATCTATCTATCTATCTATCTATCTATCTATCTTTATTTCTATCTAGCCGCTTACTTTTGTGTGCTCTCGTGGTCGCCCCCTTAACTTGGCGTGAAGCAAAATTAACATGGGAGGGTATGATGGTTTGACGAACATAACGCACTGGTGAAGACGTAAATAATGTCACAATCCTGTCGAGTACGTCATCAAACGCTTCCCGCCAGACAAAAGCACATACCCACGGGCGGGTATGTGCTGCTGGTATGCAGGTATGAGCCACAGGTGATTGACACTTAGTATCTACACAGAATCGGAAATTTTAACGCTCGAGCGTTAAAAAATACCCGACGTCGGTAAGGTTGACGCGACGAATGCAAAGAATAAATTTCAGGGTCCCAGCTGGAATCGAGCCCATGTTATATTACATTTACACGCATTGTGCGTGTAAATGTAACATTTTACCACAGAGCTACGCCAGGTCTCAGAACTACTTGTCAAATAGATGCTAATCTTCCTGAAACCTCAATAGTGTTCGCAGTGCTGCCTACCCAATTTTATAAACTTTTAATCAGCTGTCACATTGGGGTAACGTCAAACGTGATTAGTTGCCATACGCTGAGGTCGATTTATGTAGCAGTGTTCAGAGGCAGCATCCCCGCGAGCATCAGCGCTTCATATCAGCTTCTGGTGTTGATAATACGCATAAACAATTAGTCATATGAACACCTGTAACTCTTCAACGTATGTCTGTGCGTGCAGCATTTGTACATATATTTAACGTCATTTCATGACGTTTTCCACATTAAGAAATGTACAAGATCACCTTTTGTCCGCATGCTTCGCATAACGTCGATTCCCAAGTACGTGGGACCTGCTGAATTTCTATTACGAGATCGAGGTGAAAAATTCAGAAGTAGGAGATCGCCATCCAGTCGCCATGGTGAGAAAAGTAGTTTGGTCAGTCTACGAAGTCCGTTAAGGTAGCCCTAATGAAACGCACCGACGAAAGTGAACCCGACTGGTGGTGGAGACGCGGATTCCAACCACGGAGACACGATCACGGCTCGTGCCCTTCTGCGAATGCTCCAAGAAAGAGACTGTCTGGTATGAACGCTGCTGAAACGACTGTCTGTGGCCGGCGTGGCTCAACCTCAAACAGCGCCAACGTTACGGGTGATTCTCGACTTAAGCCACAACATCAGTGCCTTAAACGGCTCGGAAGACGCTCCGTCCGTGCGCGAGTGGATAGCGAATATTCGTCGCACGTCTAACCTTCACGAATGGCCAGCTGCGTACATGTTAGAAACTGCCAAGGCCCGACTGGTTGGAGCTACTAATGACTGGTACCTCCAGAAGCTCCCAAGTCACGTCTTGGAAGGATTTCTAGGTACGTTTTGGTCGTACCTTTGTCCGCCAAGGCTCCCGAGTTTACGTGACAGGCCATCGTCTGCTCTCAACTAGAAGCACCGCGGCGGAATCAGGAGACGACCAGTGTCTAAAGGAATCAGTGGTCGCGCCTTCTGCAACCCCCAGAAGACACGTGAACCCGTATTCCGAACGAGCTCCGCCACAGGCCGAGAACTCCGGAAATAGTAAAGTACCAACTGCAAAGATAGGTGAATAAGCAAAGCCCAAGATGTTTACTGGAGTCAACGAAAAGCTCGAAAATAGCAAGGAAGCCGAAGCTGACGGCAAACAAAAGCAGACAAACTCACTACCTGGTGCTACGGAAAAGGACAGCGAGGAAAAAACCCGGAACGGTGAAAAAAACAGCAGGATAATTCAGTGAAGAAATAAAGAGTAAGGAAGATGCCGAAGAAGCAGTCCAGGGACAAAAGACGACATATAAGGATGTGAAGGAGGAGGTTAAGGTTGCACAAGGCAAAACGCCAAACACTCCGCTAAGCCAAGACGACAAAATCAAAGGAAAAAAACAAGGAAGAAGATGAAGAAGAAGCCAACGAACAAAATGCGACAGATAATGATAAGCAGGAGGGGAACAATGTTGCACAAAAAAAGCTACTGGAATAATCAGTGAAAAGTGCAAGAGAACAGACAGAAATAAATGAGAACGAAGAGTCGCAAACCAAGCTGAAGGAGGATAACGGGCCGAAGTCAAGAGAACCAGGCGACACCGAGAAAGTGGCAAACGCCAGAGCAAATTGGAAGGAAGATTCACCGCAAACGGGTCCAAATCTGAAGCCCGAGCTAGCCGACCAAGCATTAAAGCTGAAATCTCGAAAAGAAGACACTGATATCGTGCGTGCTGTGGTTTTCCTGAAAGTCAAGCCACTGAAGATTGCCGGAAAAAACTGCATCTGCTCAAAGTTTCATGCTTCGATTGGACATGCTTCTACGTGCCACGAAGAACTTAACGCGCCAGTGTATAAGTATAGCTGTTTTATTTGTGTTGTTTCTGTTTCTTATTTATAATGTTTCTTTTGTGTGTCATTGACTGAAGAGGATGGCCGCACATATTTATGTTTAGTCACAAGAACATTTTCGGGACAGCCTTAACGAGAATGTTAAGCGTTGCAGGATGTACACATGTTAGAAAGGCACGTGCTTATTTGGTAGACAGTGAAGGAAGAGAACGACGTTGGGAGTGACGCTCATGATGTTTCACCTGCACGGCGTTCAGCAGCCTTTGTGTAATTCTGAGCCTGTATGGCGTGTGTTTTATTATGTTTCAGTAAACTATTCTTTTTATTACGAGGTTGAAATCAACACTTGTGAAACGCACATCGCCCTGACGAGGATAACGCCATCCACGCTTAACATAGATTAACGATTAACGATGTCTTCTCCGAGTCGGGTTGGTCATCGTAATCATGCGTTTTCGAAGGCTAGTTCATGGTATTACGAGAGGCCACTGCTAGAAACGGCCACGGTACCCGTCGTTTCTTCTATTTTACTGTGATCACTTTATTTTTACCTACTCTCTTCACACGCATGGGTGGCGGGAATCCCATGGCTTTCATATACATGTACATAATCTGCACAAGCTATTGCTGATATTCACGTCACATAGGAAAACTGGTGCCTGTGACCTCATCCCGGTCAGTTGGATGTGAACTCCCTACTTTCAGGAAAAATTTCTGGCCATGCGCCTGGAGGTTACTCTGGTGCGAGGCCTTGCAACCGTCGACCTATGCGATGCTCAAACGTTGGCATATGTACCCGTGCATCCAGGATAGATTAATGGCTCTAAGCGGGACTGTGAAGCATCAAGCAGATTTGCGGTCCAGCACCTCCACCTGTGTCACGGCGCAATGCGAACAAAAAACAGACGTAGACACAGCGGGAGCGGCGTGTTGTAAGCAGCTGGACAACCAGATCGCATTCTTCGACTTCGAATTGCCATAAGTCCACAACACGGTGCCCGCTAAATCTTCTCATCGTCGTTTTCGTCCAGATGTATACAGGCGTCAGTATTTCACAAACAGTTTGAAAACGTATGAACGCATCCACTGTTAAAAGGAGCACTTTCTATCGCAGAATATTTTGACTTTTCTATCTTAAGTAAGCATAGTGGCTTTGAATTTCGTAAGACTATCGGTGATTAAGAGTTTTATTCCTCTTGATATATAAGCGGCGTGATGGAGATTGTTTTCTTATCAACTTGCTATTTACACACCAGTAGTATTTATGATCTTCATGCGAGCGTTCCCTTTAATTTAGAACTATACTGTTGATATTCCTTTGCATTCCATTAGTAAGAAGCTTCACTCATCGGTTTTACTCACGCACAAGCATTCGATATTTGCCATAGTAATTTTAAGGACACCACAAGCATTTTTGTTCCACCGCCGTTGGCTTGAACATTATTACAAAGGAGAAGGGCAAGTGACTCACGCCATACGTAATATGTTGCGTGTGTCTTTGGAGGCGCCTGATAGCAGCCTACTGTGGCTGCTCAAGCGGCGAGAAACACAACGACTTGCTAATGTGGAGCGAAAGGTACACGAGATGTACTGGAGTAGGAACTGTGCGGCTCCATTGCTAACTGTGCCTCTTATAATCGTATGGTGGTTTTGGGACGTTAAACACCACCGGTCAATTGTCATCAATTCATTGGGAATGGCGTTAAAAAGGAGATAACTGCGCTACAAACGTATAAAGCAAACACACACGCACTCACACACGCACTCACACACGCACACACTAATGCGCATAGTAGCAGCAAACATTTATTTCACACAGTCCACCTATAAATGCCTCTCGCAGAAACCATCACCACGCATACGTTTATCAGTCAGGAACCATCACAAAAAACTTAGCGATCATAAGACGTAAGCTTAACAACAGCCGTAGATAAATCTTATCTCTGTGCGAATATGCTGGTGATTAACTGACATGATAACTTCGCTTTTTCCTAATTTAGTATGCTTCGCGAGCTTCCCGTGCTCTATTATTGTATCAGTGGCTCAATGTCTCAACATCTTTCAGTATCGGTTCACACTTGCACTTCATGTTCACACTACTTTGGGTCTGCTCCGTATAACTCTTTCCGCATGACAAGAGAATTTCATAGACGACACTACGTTGCGCAAAGTTGATGTATTCGTACGTCGTTTCCCGCATTTTTGTGGCCTGTTTTGGCAATCACTTATGCACGCGCATCGCCCTGCAAGCTTCTAAGGAGCTGAAAATACGATTTAAACTTCATGGAACTCTAAGCTTCTTTAAGCGGTGGGGCGTTTGTGCACATAGAGTTCAACTACACATCTCATATCCCTCTTTTTTGACAAGAAACTTTTGAGTTTTCGGCGTTGATATTTTTCAGCATTGCCTCCGCTACTTCCGTACCTCTGGAATAACGTCCTTTCGCTTTTTTGTCGGCGCTCAGTTTGCATTGGGGCAATATACAGCGCGAAGTTCATGCTGCTCGCTACATGTACTGGAGTTTCTTACGCCAGTATTTTGTTGAGTGGTACTACATTGGTTGTTGATAGAAATACTGCCACAAGGCAGTAGTGAGATTGGAGCATAAAGCGGTAGAAGGTCTCTGCTTGGAAGAAAAGACTACGTAGTGGATAGAGAATGGTCACCGCGGATTATATTTGAACGAAATGGCGGACTCTTTAGCAGCAGTATCCCTGGGTGGGCCCACCATCCCAGTTTTGCCAGATACGGCTTACGTAACCGCGCTAAGGTTCCGAAATGCTTGCCTGCAACAAGGAAAAGGTAATTTGGATGAATTCAAAGATTTCGAGCATTTGAGCTATTGCTGGAATAAACAGTGGTGTGTATCTCGCCAGTTAGAGGTCACTTATACCAGATTGCGCTGTGCAGTTCCACAACTAAATTATTACCTTAAAAAAGCTCGGATCAAGGCGTCACCGCTACGCATTTGGTGCAACGAAATTGAAACAATTGAACATTTCTTTTTATTCTGTCATCGTTATTCTTATCAGAGAAAAAGATATTTAGTAGCCCCATTACAAAAGCTAGGAATACAAGTAAATCTACCAGTAATTTTATCACTTGGCGGAACTTCATTTGGTTACTGCCACAGGGATGTATGCTCCGCTGTGTTTGATTACATCAACGCAACTAAAAGATTACTATGCTAGTGAACCCCTACCTTTTCAGATCTTTAGTTTATAATTCGTAGTTATGTCTTTCAAAAACAAAAGATGGTTTGACCACTTGCTCAGCAAACATTTTTGTTTTTTGGTAGTATTATTTTAAGCTACTTTTTCAGATTGGCTTCATTTTCATTTTAGTTTCATTTAAGTGTCCTGCCGCCCGGTTCTTGGCCCATCCCCCTTTGTGGGTAAGCGCCATCCATCAGAGGTCATCAGCATCAGCATCAGAATGGTCCCAGCATGATGCGTGAGCAAGAAGAAAGAAGAAGAGCAAGAAGAACACGGACTCACTTTCAGTGTGTGCAGCTCTGACAACCTCTGAACAATCTCGTGCCCTAGCAGCGTTCCACACATTAGCACCGCCGCATTTAAAAGTCCTCAAATTAGTGTGGGTCCCAGGTCACTGCGGATTACAATTAAATGAATTGGCAGATGCTTTGGCACGAGCATTACTCGATGGACCAGTAATTTCAGTACTTCCCGAGTTAGAATACTTATCAGGGGTTACATATAGGAAATTCGCTATTTTTACAGATAGTTTAGAAAATATCACACAATGGACAGATTATCAGCACCTCAAATTTCCATGGAAAGCCCAATAGAGTCCGTCAAAAAAACTTGAAATTATAATCTCCAGATTCCGGTGCCGTGTCCCCCCATTAAATTTTTATTTACACAGAGCTGGTCTGACACTTTCCCCCCTTTGTCCGTTCTGCGAAGAATCAGAAACTATTGAACATTATTTTGGCTCATGTCGTAACTATGCATTAATTAGGAAACGACTTTTAGATATTCCATTTGCGAAGCTAGGTTTAAATTTAACCGCAGAAAAATGTTCTAAGTTTTGTTGCCTCTGTTTTGGGAAATTGCCACAGAGATGCATTCGATTCGGTGTGTAATTTTATACAAGACTCTAAACATTTTTCAACAAAAAGCCCACGTTAACAGATACCCCCCCAAAAAAACGGGTCGAAAAGTAATTTTCAATTCTGGATAAATCCGTGACATACCAAATTAATCGGGTTTGGCAAAACCAGCTGTCTGGTCGGCTCCTAAAATCAAGTTGTAGCTATTAGTGTATACTTTGTTGTTGATTCTTTTTTCTCACTATCTAAATCTTTGGTTTCTTTCTTTTTTTAACATACTGTCTTCACTATACAACTCCCCCACCCCCCCCTTTTTTTTCGTTGTAAGCAATAATGCAGTTATAGTACATATGAGACTATATGTTCTCTTGGCCAATCCCCCAGAGTGGGTACGAGCCATTGATTAGAGGATACAAACAAACAAACAAACACGAACGAGCAAGAACAACACGAAGAGAACACGAACATGAACGCTTGCTATCGGGATGTGGCCAACAAATAAGTAGCTGTTGTTTAATCGATCTATCATCGTTTCTTATACTGCAATAGTTGTTTGATAAGTGTTTTTGCGCTGTTCAGACAAGACAAGATGCCCTTTTCATCACCAGGGCCAGGGACTTTTCTTTGGTCTGCTTCTACGGATTCGAAAGAGGTGCCAGTGGATCTTTTCTTGCGCAACGGAATATCATCGGTTCCAGTGGCTCTAGTCCCGACCAATGACAGCATCGTTCGGATGAAAAATCCGAAAATCATTCAGGCGGAATTACGGTCAGTAACGACCCATCTCCAGTCCATAACGGAGGTCCGCCAGTTCGGCAGAGGAGGCATACTGTGCTTTCCGCCAGACCAGTCCTGTGTCCTAGATCTACTGAATTGCTCGATGTTTGCATCCCAACCGATGAGCGCGTTCATACCTCCACATTTAGCATGTACCCGAGGCCCAGTGCGTGGCGTTGATGCCAACATGCCACCCTCCGAAGTACTAGAGCTGTTTTCGCCAGCAGGTGCTATTTCAGTCTATCGGTGTGGACGGGTGGTTGATAAGAACAAAATACCAACTGAGTCTGTAATTGTGACCTTTGCGGGATCAGTCCGACCATCAGAAATTGAGGCTTAGCCTTTATTACACAGAGTAGAGCCGCTCTCTCCTCGTCCGCTCCCATGCATAAAGTGTTGACGTTATGGTCACACAATGGAAGGTTGTAGGTCAGCGGACAGGTGTAAGGTATGCGGTGAAAGTCACAATTCTAGCCACTGTCAGAGTAATAAAGAAAAGTGTTGCCTATGTAACGAAGCTCATGCGGCCGATAGCTCTAGTTGTTCGGCAAAGGTACATGAACTGCAAATTCTAGAGATAGCAGAACGAAGACGGTGTTCACGGAAGAAAGCAGCACTTGAACTACAAGCACGAACACAAGGCTACGCCGGTGTTACTGCTCGTAATATTCCAACAATGGAAGCTCTCTCTGTCCCTCTTGCGGAAGTGATTGAGAATGTATATACTGTATATACTACCCCAATGCGTGTATATTTTTGCGACAAAGAAAGATTTCTTCTTCTTCAATGCAGTGGAGAAGGCAATGAAGCACATCGCCGGGAATCTTTGGGAGTCCTTGGCCCAGATTTTATCGACCCAGATGGCTCAAATGTTGGGTACAGCTGAAAACAACCTCAGTGCACCACCTAACATTAGTGACTCTTCGGAGTTTGCAAAGAAGTACGACTCAGATACTTCACAACAGGCTACAGAAGCCCTTTACATTCGTGACTCCATGAAATTTCAAAGGAGTATGGCTCCGATACGCCACGGCAACTTACGGTAGCTGCAGATTCAGTATAGGAAGGTAGCGTATCTCAATGCGAGCTTAACAGGGAAGTGGAGGACTCAGATGAAATGAAGATGGATCCCCGATCGCTGAAGTATTCGAGATCTCCTTTATACAAAAAAGGCATCACACCTGTTAATTCAAAAACCAAAAAGTACCAGAAGAACACCCCGTCCAAAGCTGATTTTCTTAAAGAAGATATTCTAAACAAGGCCATCGCTGAGGCTCTTTTAGAGCAAAAATAGGGTCACTTAAAATCCTTCATTGGAATTGCCGATCGGTTCACTCTGCAGCAATTGATCTAATATAATTGGCATCGAAATTTTCACCAGATATTATTGCACTACAAAAAACTTGGCTTTCAATGCATCAGTCTTTTCAAATAAATAGATTCATATCTTTCAGTCTAGACCATCAATCGAAAGATGGAGGTTTGGCATTTTTATTAATAATAGAATAAGTCTCAAGGCAAAAATTGCGTACAAGCTCATGTCACCTGACAGTGAAATTCTCGCCTTAGAAATAACCTCACCAGGCTGCATGCTTTTTTTGGTGGTGAATGCATACTTTCCTAAAGGTGTAATAGATACTCGATATTTAGACGCTGAAGTGATTTCTAGTTACCAAAATAAAATTCTAATCGGTGATTTCAATTCTCATCATGCGTGCTGGGGTTCCGAACTGATCAATGCGGTAAGAGATTGTGGGAGTGGACAGCGGATAATAAATTGTGTTGCCTAAATTCCAGAACACCCACTTACATTATTGATAGGTCTCGTTCAGCCTTAGATTTAAGTTTTGTGAGTTCATCACTCAATAGTTTGTTGTGGAGTGCGTGTGATTGTTCAACTAACAGCGATCATTTGCCTATATTATTCGAGATTACTTGCCAAGTTATAATGTCAGACTCTCAGACTCAAGTGTTTATTATTTACACCAAATTTAGGAAAGATTTAGAATCTGCTTCGACAACTCATTCTGAAGAGCAAGAAGATACAAAAGCCATGAGACTAAGTGAACTGATCAAAAGATCATATAAAAAGGCAGAATTCGTTGTGGAACCCGTTAAGAGCACAAGCCATAGTCCGTGGTGGAACTTCGACTGTGCTTGGGATATCCGACGAAGAAAGGCACTTTGGAAAAAACTTATGTATAACCAGTGCCCCCAGTTCTGGACTGATTACAAGTATCAAGCTGCCCATTTATAAACGCACAGTCTCTTTACCTAAAAAACAATATGATAAAAAAATTTTGATCACCTTTCAAAAGCTTGTAACAAAAAGGCGCTGTGCAGGTTCATCAGATCGCGTAAAATGATGCCATCTCCAAATAATATAGGGTTTGAGATTATGTCCTTCAAAGAAACAAACAAATCGTTAGAAACGTTATCTAAAGGCCTGGAGTGTAGATTCACATCAACTAAGCCTTACGATCTACAAAAACCAGCGTTAACGATTGAAGTTGCTGAAGTTACAGAGGAAGGGTTAGCACAAGTGATACAAGGTTTGCCTTCGTCAGCTCCTGGTCCGGATGGAATCACAGCTGCTATGATAAAAATATTATTCGAATTATCACCATGTGACCTACTAAACGCTGTATATTATTCGTTAAAATATGCCTGGATTCCGTATGAGTGGAAATTAGCTAAAATAGTGCCGATACAAAAAACACAAGGATTCGGATATGTCATAGAAAACATTCGACCCATTTCTCTTACATCTAATATGCTGAAGCTCGTTGAAAAAGTGCTCCATAAGAGAATTCTAATATGGATGGAGGAAAATTCGATAGTAAATCCAAATCCAATTGCCTTCAAAACAGATTGTTCAATCTGGTGTGCACACGAAGATTTAGAAAGCCGCATTCAGCTTGCTCTCAAAAAAAGACAACATACGGCACTAGTGACATTGGATATAGCTAAGGCATACGATAGTGTAGAACATTTGGTTTTATTAGATATAATAAAGAGCCACAATTTCTCAAAGTATATATTGGCGTGGGTGAGGGAATTTTTGAGAGGAGAAGAGTTCTATTGTTTTAAGGATGAGTGCGCATCGTCAAAGCACGAACAAACACGCGGTGTCCCCCAAGGCGCTGTATTATCGCCAGTTCTATTTAACATCTTAATGAGCAATATACCGCATTGTCAGCACGTGAATGTGTTTGTATATGCTGATGATATTGCACTTTCACGGCACATAGTGACATATATTCTTTATGTAAAAATCTACAAAGATATGTCAATATGCTGCAGAGATGGCTAGATGCAGTCTGCATGACCCTAAATGTAAATAAGAGTACAGTATTGATAATTCCGTTATCTGATCCCGTCTCAATTTCAATATGTTATAAACGAGAGCCCATTCCGCAGGTGGAAGTTCTTAAAAATTTGGGAGTAATTTATAATGCCAACCTAAACTGGACTCCCCACACAGAAAGCATGGCATCTAAAGCACAACGCGCCTGAGGAATTCTTCGTAGACTGAGCAGCCGTCGCTATGGTCTACGCAGAAGCACAAAGGTGATGATATATAAAGTGTATATGAGACCAATCCAAGAATTTGGGTGCATATTGTTCTCGGGTGGCCCTGCTTACAAAATAAAACCTCTTGTTATGCTTGAACGAAAAGCCTTGAGATTGTGTCTAGGACTTCCTGGGTTTATAACAATGTTTTGTATCAGGAAGCAGGATTACCTACATTGCCTTGCCGTTTTCGTATCCTAACGGTACAGACGTTTCTGAAATTTCATAGCTATGCGCCAGGACGATCTGAATATGATTTTAAAATGACTCATACACCTTTTTCTTGCCCATTGGCTACGGTTTCAAGGACCTCAAATTGCTTTTGTTCAGAAACAGCTAGATAGGTTAAATGTAAAAATTTGAGATGTGATTGTGGCGCAGGTTACAAATCAAATTCTTAAGATAGAATTTGATGAAATTTTTCCCTCTAAGCCCAAATTACAATCCTATAGGCTCTTGAATAGCCGACTGCAGGTTTATCTTGCACACGCAGAAACGAATAATATTATACTCACAGATGCTTCAGTAATGGATGAAAAGACAGGTGTACATATATACTCCAACTCGCTTGACTGGTCTTTTTCATTAAGATTACTGGATTTCACCACAGTTTTTGAAGCTGAACTGTTGGAACTAGTTCTAGCGCTGCTAAAGCTACCTTTGAATGCCGATAACGCAACCATAATTATGAAATCCCTGTCAGTATGTACGTCGATTACGGCGTCAACAAAATCGATGGCCTAAAGACGCTCCTTATGCTAGTACCTCCTCAGCTGCCGCTACTGAAATTAGTATTGGTACCTGGTCAATGCGGCTTAGAAGTAAATGAAATCGCCGAATCTCTAGCACGAGCAGCATAGGAAGGGCCAGTACTATCAGTACTTCCCGAAGTGGCCACTATAAGTGAGACAAGATACAAAAAAGTTGCGCTCAATGCAGACGCTATGGAATCAATATTGTGCCTTAGAAGTAAATGAAATCGCCGAATCTCTAGCACGAGCAGCATAGGAAGGGCCAGTACTATCAGTACTTCCCGAGGTGGCCACTATAAGTGAGACAAGATACAAAAACGTTGCGCTCAGTGCAGACGCTATGGAATCAATATTGTCAACACCAGAAC
This sequence comes from Rhipicephalus microplus, assembly GCF_043290135.1. Classification (NCBI taxonomy): domain Eukaryota; kingdom Metazoa; phylum Arthropoda; class Arachnida; order Ixodida; family Ixodidae; genus Rhipicephalus; species Rhipicephalus microplus. The sequence continues at coordinate 136,363,392 of NC_134705.1, forward strand.
TTACTCACTTAAGATTTCCATGAAAAATTCATTGGTGTCCTACAAGACAGTTGGAAACCATAATAACCAGATATCGATGTCATGTCCCCCCATTAAATTTCTATGCACATAGGGTTGGTCCGGCGACATCACCACTATGAAACTTTTGTTCAGAATCGGAAGCCATGGAGCACTATTTTTTATCATGTCGGCGATACAAATTGCTCAGAAAAACATTCTTAGTCCTCCCGTTCACTACCCTGGGGCTGAATTTCACTATAGAAAATATACTTTCCTTCGGTGCTTACGATCTGGGCTTCAGCCACGAGAACGTTTTCTATGCAGTTCGCAAGTACCCTAATGAAAGTAAAAGAATTATGCTTTTAATTGCGTGATTATTATTCGTGCAAAAAATTCCAAAATACACAAGAAAATTGTTTAACCATGCTGATTCCTATTCAAGGTAACGAATAATTGTCTTATGTGAACAAGTGACAAACAACTCTTGCACTACTTTTGTTCTGCCAAAGGTTTTTTCTTTTTTTTTCTTTTTTCCGGTGGGTGGTTTTGATATTGAAAAAAAAACTTACTGAATTAAGTCACTCATTCTCGGCCAATCCCCCTGAGTGGATACAAGCCATGACTGTGGAGTTATCATCATCATCATCTGGTCCCAGCCCGCCAGTGTGTCAGCCACTGCCATCACATGTAAATATCTTAAATATCCAAAATTATACGTTTCCTTGTAAGATAATTGGTGGAGGTGCTGGGTAGCTTTACCTGGCTCTCCCGGCAAACCGACACGGAACTTCGGAGTGGTCGCCACCTTCATTTTCTTGCAATGGCTCGACAGGCCTACCCACAAGAGTAACAGCAGCCGCAGCAACAGCAGCTGTCTCGTCTGATTCTCCTGGCACCACGAGACCCCGGAACCTTCTCGGGAACAGGCAAAGACAAGGTGAATGTCGAAGATTGGGTCGCATTGTACGAGCGCACGAGCGAATACTATAGGTGCGACCCCACGTTGATGCTGACCAACGTTGTATTTTGCTTGTGGGATAGGGCACTTACGAGGTATGAGATGCATTAGCCGGAGTTGAACAGCTGGGACATTTGCAAAATGAAGCTTGTCGAGTTGTTCAGCAGGCCATTTGGGTGACAGCAGGCCGCGAGAAAACACCTGGAAGGTCGCGTACAGACGTCGACGAAATCATATGTATCTTATATACAGGACGTATTGCGCATCTGTCGAAAGGTGGACGAGAACATGAGCGAAACTGACAAAATTGCTTACATAATAAAAGGAATTGCCGACAACGCCTTTAACCTAAAGATTGCGCCACCGTCGACGCGGTGGTGAAGGAATGTCAGCGCTTCGAGCACGCCAAGAACCGTCGGATAACCCACCAATTTGCGCAGCTGCCTAATACTGCAGCCACTTCGACCTACGAAGACTGCCCCAGGTTTACGCAAGCTGCATCATCCGAAAAAGTCACCCGGGTCATTCGCCGCCAACTCGAAGCAATGGCTCCTGCAGCCATCACTTCCTATGGCCCTCAAGATAACGCATCCACCATCTCCCTCATCCAAGCCGTCGTTTGCTAAGAAACAGCGAATCTCGGCATCGCACCTGTTTGCGCTGTTCGCACTACCCAGAGTTCGGCTTCGGTTAACCAGAACCTGGTGTACCCTTCAAACTACTCTTCCCGCTACCGGAATCCTGCTAAATGGAGGACGTCGGGTGATCGACCAATCTGCTTTCGCTGCTCTCACCACGAACACATTGCGCGCTACTGTCACAATCGTTAGACGTCCAATTCATCTGGAAACACTGGGGCATGACGCCGCTTTGACGAATAGTCTCGTCGGTTTTCTACTCGGTACAATCCCCAGCCTACTGCTACTAACGTTCAGGGCCGAAGGTATAGCCGGTCACGATCACCCCAAGACCGCCGATCTCTCGCCGATGATTCCTCGATCGAGGTCCCTTGCACGACCTGGGTCCTCAACCGCGGGAAACTAGACCATGCGACTTCCGGAGGTGACGCTGCATTAATTACCTGGTCTGCAAATTCTATTTCGACGATTCCTACATGCCGCGATATTTTGGACCTTTCGGTGAATGACATAACCTTTACAGCCCTCATAGACACTGGCGCACAAACTTCAGTCATGAGCGCTGCTCTCTCTATGAAACTGCGAAAAGTAATCACGTCTCCTCCTAAGTGTGCATTAATGTTTGCTAATGGGAGCACATCTATTGTTCTCGGCATGTGCACCTCTCACGTGTGTATTGCTGCCCGTCAGACCGTCGTATTGTTCACCGTGCTTGAGCAGTGCACACATGACGTGATTCTCGGTCTCGAATTTCTCTCTGCACACTCCGCTTTTATCGACTGCTCGACGGGCCTTCTTCAGTTGGAACTGCCTTTTGGCGCCGCTATTGCACGTGGTGCTCAAAGTCGCCTTTGTGCCACCGAGTCCCTGCATCTTCCGCCGCAAGCCGCGACTTACGTGCAGCTCATGTGTGATCCGCCTGGGCTCGATGGTGAATATCTCGTTTCACCCATTACCGACATTGTGTTAAAGCATTCCATTGCTGTCCCGCACACCGTCGTGAGACTACGCCACAACGAGACGTATTTGTCTCTTTTGAACTTTGGTTTGTCCGAGCACGTGCTGCCTGCTGGTATTAAACTAAGCGTCATGTCGTCTTTGAAAGAGTGCGATATCTTTTAACTGTCAGGTGAGCAACCTACTCCTCACGTCATCTTGCTCACTGCGCCTAACCTTTCAAGCATTGACATTGCCAAAATGATAGCACCAGATTATTCGCCTTTCGAAGCACAAGACCTCTACCGTCTCTTGACATCTTATGCGGACATATTCGATCTAGACAACTGCCCTTTAGGCCAGACACCAGCTGTGACCCATCACATCCACACTGGCGATGCCAACCCAATATATCGCTGCCCTTACCGCGTCTCCACTGATGAACGCTCTGTCACCCAGAAAGAGGTCGACAAAATGCTCGCCAAAGGCATCGTCGAACAGTCAACTAGTCCGTGGGCATCGCCGGTCGTGCTTGTCAAGAAGAAGGAAAACACATGGCGGTTTAGCGTCGATTATAGACATCTCAACAAGGTCACTAAAACGACGTTTACCCCTTACCAAGCATAGATGACGCCTTTGACTGCCTTCTTGGCGCAAAGTTTCTCTCGTCCATCGACCTTCGATCTGCTTATTCGCAGATCGCTGTTGACCCATGAGGCCGAGAAAAAACAGCATTTATAACCCCGGACGGGTTATATCAATTTAAAGTAATGCCATTTGGGTTTTGCAATGCGCCGGCCACCTTTGAGCGCATGATGGATTCCCTTCTGCGCGGCTTCAAATGATCGACTTGCTTGTGCTACTTGCATGATATAATTGTTTTTTCACCAACGTTCGCGAGCCATCTTCAGCGACTGTCCAGTATTCTCCAAGTATTCTGCAACGCTGGTTCCCAGCTGAACTCCTCCCAATGCCGTTTCGGCCATCGCGAAATAACTATACTTGGTCACCTTATTAACGCATCTGGGGTAAAGCCCGGCTCGGACAAAATTTGCGCAGTGACTCAATTTCCCGTACCCTCTTCTGCTAAGGATGTCCGGATCATCCTTGGTATGTGCTGCTATTTCCGCCACTTCATCCGAAATTTCACCAATATTGTGCAGCCTCTCACCGAGCTTCTTAAAAAAGACGTCCCATTTACTTGGAATTTGTCTCAACGTGCTGCATGTTCAGCGCTCATTGCAGCCCTCACGACTACGCCAATATTAGCCCACTTGGATCAGACCGCATCGACAGAAGTTCGTACTGACGCGATTGGCCACGGAATCGGTGCTGTTTTAGCTCAGCGTCAGCATGGACGTGACTGCGTCATCGCCTACGCCAGCCGCCTTTTGTCCCCTGCCGAGAGGAACGATTTCATCACCGAAAGAGAGTGACTTGCTCTTGTTTGGGCTGTCATTTAATTTCGCCCGTACCTGTTCGGCCGAAGTTTTACTGCTGTGACCGATAATTATGTGCTCTGCTGGCTTTCGTCGCTCAAATATCCCACGGGACGTCTCGGTGGTTGGTCTCTCCGCCTCCAAGAATACGCCTTCTCGGTCGTGTATAAATCTGGTCACTTTCATCAGGACGCCGACGGCCTGTCACGGTATCCAGTGGATCCGCCAGACTCCACAGAGAGAGCTACTGAGGCTTGCGTCTTATCAATATCAGAGTTTTTTTATATAGCTTCTGAGGAACGCCGCAACCCTGATTTACTTCCCATCACAGAAGGCCTGAGTTCCGATACTACACCCATCTCTCTGAACTTGTGTTTCCTTCATGAAGGGGTCCTGTACCACCACAACATGTGCCCTAATGGTCCTGACCGCCTTCTCATTGTGCCTTCTTATTTGCTTATAGATGTTCTCCGACAGCTTCACGATGAACCTGACGCTGGTCCCCTTGGAGTCACCTGCACGTATAATCGCGTCCGGCGCTGTTCTTATCTGGCCACGTCTATATTACTCTGTGCAAAAGTATGTCGCCAGCTGCGACCTTTGTCAACGTCGGAAACAATCAACATCGCTTCCAGCTGGCCTCCTTCACACTATGGAGATTCCTGCTGAACCATTCTACCGCGTAATGCTAGACCTTTTCGAGCAATTTCTCACTTCTGCATCCGAGAACAAATGGGTTGCCATGGCGACCGACTACATGACACGTTACACGATCACCCGTGCTCTCCCAACCAGGTGCGCTACCGATGTCACCGACTTTCTACTGCGCGACATCATTTTGCATCACGGTGCTCCTCGACAGCTCGTTACCGACCAAGGCAGATACTTTTAATCTCGCGTCGTCCAGGATTTTGTACGTTGCTGTTCCACAAACCACAAGTTCACAACGGCATACCATCCCCAAACACAAGGGGTTCAGGTCACGCAAACTCTGCATCATGCTCTTGGGCAGGACGCACGAAGAGGACAACGACCTGCCGCACATAATCTTGGAGCTCTAGTGCATAAAGCTGGATTAACAACAGATTTCCGGCAAACGCTATCAAAGCCTCAAACCACAATCAGGTTTTGAACGCTGCCTGACTGCTACCACGACAACAGAATTGATAACCGACGCGAACGAAGGAGCAGAACGACGCCAGCCATCGCCACCCGTCAAGCAGTACGCCCCACCGGAGACCAACGTCTACATAACAGCACGTCGCCTGCTCTCAATTGGAAGATGAGAACCAGAAGTCACGCCAGTTGCGGCCCTCAAAAGCCACATAGACCCTCTTTTGAAACAAGCCAAGTCTCACGCCGAGACCTCCGGAGCCAGTAAAGTTCTTACTACGCAGGAACGCAAAGAACCGAAACCTAAGGCGTCTGCCGGAGGAAAAAAAGCTGAAAGACAAAAACAAAGCCAAAACTAAGGGCAAGTAAAAGTGGATGAAATCTTAAGTCGGTGGTGTGGGAAAGTATGGTGAGGAAAAACCCCAAAATGAGAGAGAAGCAATAGTAAAATGCAGTGAAGAAGAAACGAAGAAGGAAACAGATGAGGAAGCAGCAGAGAGACTAAAGGCGACACTTATGAACAAGTGGAAGGAGACTGAAGCTGCCGAGGAGAAAACACCGAAAGACTAGCCGAGTCAAGACGACAAAACCAAAGAGAAGCTAGTTAATGAATCGGTAAAAAGTGCCCTAGAGGAGACGAAACAAAATAGAATGAACAGCGCCAGAACAAGCTGAAGGAAGATAACGACAAAGGCCAACAGAACCAGAAGACACTGAGGTGGTAGAAAACGCTGGAGCAAATCTGAAGGAAGGATTACCGCATATGAGCCAAAAGCCGACGCACGAGCCGGCTGATCAAGCATCTAAGCTGCACAAAAACTGCGGAGGGTATCGCAGGTGTAAAAAAGCCAAGTTACTCTTCAGAGTGTTCGACTCTCGAAAAGCATCAGATAGAGTGAAATTCATTTTAACTCTGTATGAAATGAGAGAGTGAAACTGCTTCCTACTCTACCTAGCTCTGAGAGAGTGGAATGCTTATATACTTTTCGGGCATGAGAGAGTAAAACTTGGTTATACTCGTGCTCTTTATTACATGTAGATACGTCGGCACACCGCGACTGCATAGCGCTACTTAATAACCTGACATATTGCCATAAAAGGTGCTAAATTTGTTTATTGGGACGTTAGAGACGAATAACAAAGAGAACAGTCTTTCCAGTGCTCACTAGCGAATTTCAGCGTACCGGAAGACACTTGAAACTCTTATTAGCCGCGTTCTCATCTTCTGATGTGTGTAGTAGTGAAAGAAGGAAATACTATCTTATTATCTCGGCCATGAACGAAACTCAGAGCACACGGCTCTGATATTCTCCTTTTTTTTTATATCGCACACGGGTGATGATGCCATAAACCTTACGTACGGTACGGCTACAGTGGCTTTAGTCGTAAAACGTGAACAAGAAAGCGAACAAAAATGATCGCAAATATGTCAAAAAGGGTGAAAAAACTAAATTGTAGAATGTACACTTCAGAAGCATGAAGTTTTGTGCACAGGAACGGCGAACCATTTAGCGAGTCAGTGCAAAGGCCGTTAGTACAACCTGTCACACTAGTCTTCTCTTTTTTTTTTGCTGTAAAAACATGTCAGATAGGCGTTTTGATCTCACGAAGCACAAAACAAACACATTAAACACGTTAGCTACATTCTGGGTGGTTTTAAGAAGCGCGGAGACACAGAAAGCTTCACTTCTAAACAAGAAATAGCTCAAAGCTCACAAACATTACTTATGACGAGAAAAATGAGACACTCATGCAACGTCTTTCACTGTGGTGTGGACATTCTGCTACTGGTCACCAACCCGTGCGGACGCAGGATGGCAGGCTCGTCAAGAGCTGTAAAAGCGGCTGACGCTGCCCGCAGTTTCTCGTGAACATCACTGCCCAAGGACTGCCGTTTAATTCTGCCACTATTTTCATCAGCATAAAGACTCGGACGCACGTTGGTTCTGCACTGCGACATTGCGGGGCGTTCGTATGGGACTAATGACTTCCGAAAGCCGCTAAAGCAACTAGCCATCTTTAAAGAGGTGAGTGGCACAGGAGCGTATCAGATGTCGCACGCCTGGCTTTTAACATGATGACAGAAGAAGCCAAGCAGACACTTCTGTACGCTCGTCTACTCTCCGTGAAAGACCAGCCCTGCCTCGTCGTCTACCCAGAGAGGCAAAAGGTTCGTCTCAAGTTGCAATGGGTAGCCTTTGAAGTCAAGGCAGAGACTGTGTGGCGTCCTTTCCACGAATACGGTGAAGTTAAAGAAGTCATCAGCGTTAAATGGAGGGATGAAGACTTCTAAGTAGTTGAGTCAACCAGAATGTTCGTTCGACTATTACTAAAGGAAGACGTTACTACGAATAGCATATTCCACCAGATGCGTCTTGGGAGCGGCACGGCACTGGGTGTCGTGCCAAGTGGAGTGCCGCTGTGCCTGCGTTGCCGGAACACTGGACAGATTCGTCGCGACTGCAGGGTGCCCAGGTGCGTCGGTTGTCATGCTTTTGGGCATGAGCAGGTGGACTGCACTCGTTCCTACGCCAGCGCAGCAAGTTAAGCAACAAATGCTGACATAGAGTTTCACACAATTTTGCCTAGAGAAAATGGGGCGCTGCGATTGTGTACCCTTGTGGGAATTATGAAAAGTAGAGGCTTTGGAATGGATCGCGATAGTTTCGTTCTTCGCGTGGAGTGCGCAGTGAGGTGGGTGCGAAGGACTGAAGCTGCGCCTTTTTCATCAAAGAAGCTGCAAACTGCTCGTCCTCTCAATTTACTGCAACGCTGGAGCTGTATAAGCCCTGTTTGACAGTTTAGGCGAAGCATTGTCCACTCACCAATGCGCATAGTTTTGGCGTTCCATGCCAGTGCAGGATATTACATCGAGTTCGCGTTTGTTGTTGATGCGTCTTACCGAAACTCAATGAAAATAACTGCAAAACTATGACGACGTGAAGTAGACGCATTGACACGCTCTTTTGACTCGACTTCGCAGTAAAACGAGAGGTGCGTTTGGGGGCAAACCACTTGAACAGACGCACCTGGCATAGCAGTAGACGAAAAGTTGAGTCACTTAATACTGTGCTGTTGTTTCCATAAATAGATATTGCGTACTTTCAAGGTCAAAACTAAAATGTTTGTTTTGAAATGTTGTAAAAATAATTCATTACATCTTGATGTCAAATATAAAACGCAATGGCAGAGCAAAGCAATCCCTAGTGGATAAATTTGTCCAGGTTTTCTTCCTACAGCCTAGTCACAAAACCTTTCGCGATAAATTTTGCGTACAGAAACGAAGCAAGCTTTATTTAAACATAACTTCACATCTTTTTGTTTTATAATGAGCAAATAAGCGTCGCGAAACTCAAGAACGTGATCAATCCGAGGCAGATCCGAAGCCTGTACTTCCCGTAATTGCCATGGGGGTAAAAGCATATAGTTTTTTAATATACACTAGAGGGAGCACTGGCGCTAGTGTCTGTGGGAGCTGCAACACACGGCGCTTCAGCGAGCGTGGGAATGATGGGTAGTACACACATTTGTCTAATTTTCGTACTTCTGGCCTGCTTCTGGCTCCGTGTGTGTTTGTGTGGTTTGGAGCTGTTTTTTCACGATAACATAAATTAGCAAAGGCTCACCGTTTGCGCTTCACCACCTTATTCTTTTAGGCTTACCGTTTGAACTAAGTTCAAAAGGGTTCGTTCTTTTTTTCAAAACAAAACTGAAACACCGCAATAAACAAAGCCGCAAGTATGATTTGCCGCCCGCAAGTATGAAGACTAGGCAAATGTTGTACTACCCATCATTTCCACTGTCACTGAACGATCGCAGCGCCAGAGTGCCCTCCATTTAATTTTGGGAAACTCTATGTGTAAAAGCACCACTGCAAGAGCCCGCGTGGACACTAGCATTAGATTACCCTTCAGGTATTATTGTGTGAAACCCTATGAGCACCGTCCACACTGAATTGCCTATGGATGAAGAGGAAGCAGAGAGGGCCGTGGCGTCTCCTGGAGCGGGAAGCTCTGCGCTTGTGCCTGGGGCTCCCTAGGCTTACAGCAATTAACGTTATTTATGAGGAAGCGCGTCTGCCTACATTGCTCTCTCGATTTCGTTTCTTAACAGTACAGATAATTCTAAAATTTTAGAGCTTACCAGGGAGAAGAGCTGAACGCGTTTTCATCAGTGACGCAGATTCGTTTTTTCTCACTCATCGGCCTTGTATTCATACACCGCAGATAATCTATGAGCAAAAAAAAAAACTGACAAGTATAAATGTCAGCATTAGTGAGGTAATTGCATCTGATATTTCAAACCCTATTCCTAATATAGAATATGATGAGATCGTTTCTCCACAATCTGAATTCCAATTCGCAAATTCTTAGAGAACACTGCAGGTTAGCACATTTTCTGCAGCATACACAAAACGTAACATAATAGCCACAGATGCTTCCGTTAACGAGGGAAGGGCAGGCGTAGGAATAATCTCCCAATCACTTGGCTGGTCATTTGCCGTGAGGATACCCGACTTCACTCCTGTTTCTGAGGCGGAGCTAATGGCGGTCTTCACGGCACTGCGAAAACTTCCGAGTTTTAATTACTGATTCTCTCGGTATGCACGGCTCTTACAGCTTCTCATATCTCTCGTGCCATCATGAAGTTACAATCATTACTTGCGTCTCAGCTAAAGTACCTGAAATTATTGTGGGTACCAGGTCAGTGTGGGTTAAAATAAATGAAATGGCCGACGCCTTAGCCGACTTATCGCTAGATCTCGCAATAATTCAGGTTCTACCGGTAGTTGATTACTTCACCGCAATCAGGTTATGACAATCAACTGTACACACAGATATGATGGAAGCAATAACCACATGAACGGAATATAATCACCTAAAATATCCATGGAAGTCGCAATGGAGCCATTCTCTACAATCAGAAGAGATGATCACTAGATTTTGATGTCGTGTCTCCCCATCAAACTTTTACTGGTGCAAGGCTGATCTGACAATATCACCCCTTTGCCAATTCTGCGAGAACTGCAAAATATCGCACATTACTTTTTGTCATGTGCAAAATATTCTCGTATCAGAACTCGACATCTACTTACTCTTTTTACAAAACTAGGTGTGACCTTATCGGAGAAAAACATTTCAAGATTCGGTGCCTCAGGTTTAGGATACTGCCACAAGAATGCCTTTGATTCGGTGTGTAATTTCATTAAAACTACTCAACGAGTACCAATTAACTTTGGTATTTAAAATTCTTCGCCGTTTCGTTAGGTTAAAACCTAAGTTTTAAAAATTAATACCGTCAGGTTATTACGGCAGTCTGGAATACAGGCTCAAAAGCATATTACTGGTAGGTTAATCAAATATTTCACGTAATATTGACATCTCATTTCTTTACTTTTTGTTTGAAATTTCATAGCTCACCTCAAAAAACAACAGTCTCAACGTTTCATTCTTGACCAATCCCCCAAAGTGGGTACGTGCCATGTATTTAGGAAAGCAAAGCAAAGCAAAGCAAAGTTCGAGGCAGCGGTGGAGGAGTCTTATGCAGTGGCGACCAGCGAGAGAGAAATGGAGACGTCTAAGTAAGACATAGATGAAAATACGGTTATCGGCACTCCAATGCACCAGTGTTCGGCTCGGACGGAAACCAAACACAAGCCTGAACCAGTTGGCAGCCCCGACGCTACATTCGACATGAATACAGTCGAAACTACGCCCGTAAAACGACGCCTGAATGAGGGAGACGTGGCGTCCCCGCAGCGTTTGACCCAGGAAGATCAAGGGCAGCGGCGAGTGGCTAGTCCCAAAAACTCTCCAGGTGCTGGCCGAAACGGTGGCAAAACCAGCTTTACCTCATAATTATATAACAAGATCTAGACATCATCGCTGTACAGAAAACTAAAGTAGAGAGTGAAGAGCACGCTGAGTGAACGGTTCAGCCTTTCATGCGGCCGTTTGATGTGTGCGTTTGTCACACGGTGGGTACGTCTGCGGGGTGCCTCTTGTTAATTGGGCAGAGCCTTATTGCGAAAGTGGAGTCAGTAACTACACGCGAAGTGGGACGTTTTATTATAGGTAATTTATTCTAACTAGGTGAAAAATGGAGAGTGATATGTGTGTATGTACCCGAATTGATTCAAGATCGAAAGGAGTTTTTTTGAAAAACTTGATGTGTCTCTGAAATGAGAACGTAAACTAACTTTTGCCGGATTTTTCAAATACGTTTGTTCGAGTATAGATAAACTGAGCTTTAGTCCATACAGAGATGCAGCACCGCCGTTCTTATCAATAGGGTGGTGAAGACTCAGCTAGAAGGCATGGGTGAATGTTTTTGCAGTAGAGAAGGGGTTATGTATACCCACTTTCAGCGTTCAAGCCATGCTAGACTTGACAGAGTATACTGTCTTCTAAAATCATCTCTTCGTGCCTTGGTTACAAAGATACACCTGTTACGTTTAGTGATCATTGCTTGGTTTCATTCTCAGTGGGTAAACATGAAAAGAATAACAAGCATTTTTATTGGGACCTCTGGAAATTTATTGTAACGCTATTAAAAGACGAAGAGTTTTTTTTTTGAGGGCATAAAAGACTTAGCGAAAACAAAATTGGCAGATTCCACGTACAGTGGCAACCGACGATATGCGAAGCACGAATGAGGAAGGTTGATACGCCACTCTAATATCAGCACAATGTTACGAGGTGAAGGTAAATGATGCCGTACATGACTTACGTGCCATGATTATTATGTTTGTGTCGTTAACCTTCGTCATATATTCACGTCACGCGATACCAAATTTAGCATATCTGGAGCTAGAAAAACGGCCGCGAGCACGCTATAAGCGTGGAATTTTGTGATTTTCCTAAATGACACGTTTGTCAGCATTATCATGTTTCCACCAGCCATATACTTTCGTCATTCATTGACGTAACGTACCACCAACTTTGGTATATGTGAAGTCAGCAAAATGGCCGTGAGCGCATCATGAACGGCCATATACACTCCAATGAAGCGCTGACGCACGGCACACGGCACGCTACATTCACGTTACATAATAGCAAATTAAGTACACGTGTAGTTAGCGAAACAGCCGCGAGCACGCTACGAGCGTGGTATGTTGTCATGTTGTTACATGACTCGCGTGTCAGGCTTATCCTGTTTGCACCAGTCATATACCTTCGTCCTATATTCACGTCACGTAACACTAACTTTGGTATTTGTTGAGCTAGCATAACAGCTGCGAGTGTCATGAAAGCCTCAATGTACTCCAACGTAACGTGGACGCAAACGCACGCTAGGAACAGCGACGGACGCCAGGCGCGACCGTAGCGATCAGCGTCCGTCGGCGCGGCCCGACAGCAAACGGCGCGAAATGTGACAAGCTGCATTTAGAGCAGATGTTTTACCAAGAGAGCATTGCGTCTGCCTCTTTTCGTGACAGAGGGACGCCTGACGCGCTGAAACACGCATGCGTCAAAGCAACGCAGAGCGTGGCACACCTTCGAGTATATGGCAGGACCGGCGCCTGGCGTGGCAACGCCGGCGTGACGCGATGAAATGAACGCCGGCGCGCACGTGCGCAGGGTGAAGTCGAGATGTAACGGCACTTTGACTATGGCATGTAGTCATGTTTTCACATGACATGCATTTTATGATTATTATGTTTGAACTAGTCACATACTTTCGTCACCCATTGACGTCACGTAATATCAAATTCGGCATATGTGAAGATAGTGAATCGGCCACGAGCGCATCATCAATGTGGCATGTAGTCTTGTAGGTACATGAAACGCATGTCATGATTATCTTCTTTGTATATGTCATTCACTTATGTGGTTCGTTCGCGTCCCGTAATACCGACTTTGATACATGTGAAGCAAGCGAAACGGCCGCGAGCACATCATGAGCGTAGCATATAGTCATGCTGTTACATGACACCCATCTCATGTTCATCACGTTTGCATCAGTCCCATACCTTCGTCATCCATTCACGTCCCGTAATGTCAACCTAGCGACCGCCAGTGCATTACGAGCGTGGCATGTAGTCATGTTACATGACACGCATCTTATGATTATCATCTTTGCACAAGTTGCACACTTCGTAAATCATTTATTATACAAAATTTGATATATGTGACGGTAACGAAACGGCCCCGAGCGCATGGTGATTGTTGCATGTAGTCGTGTTACATGACACGCATATCATGATTTTCATGTTATGACCTGCCGCTTGGGTTCGACATGTAATCATGTAATACCATACCAGTTTTAAAACGTGCCATTTGAATGAAACCACCGCAAAAGTAGTGGGACAATGATATTCCAATTATGACATCTATGACATATATATACCAAAACTTTCATGTTATGACTAGTCATATAAGCTAGACATACAGTCGTCGTATGCCATACCAAGTTTGGTATCGATACCATTATAGGAACGGACAGGAGAGCTGAAAGTCATAGGCAGCCAGATAGATAGATAGATAGATAGATAGATAGATAGATAGATAGATAGATAGATAGATAGATAGATAGATAGATAGATAGATAGATAGATAGATAGATAGATAGATAGATGGCAAGCTGTCAGCGTCTCGGAGAAGACGAAGAAGTTGTGCCTGCAACTGCTCCGCGTGTTCGAGCCAGCACGAGAGAAGAAGACGCCAGCAAGAACAACAGCGTCTGTGGACGTCCATGCCAGAGCAGGGATGAAAAATTGGCAGATCCCACGCACAGTGGGAATCGATGATATGCGTAGTATAAATGAGAAATGTTGATATGCCACTTTGAAGTCAGGACAACGTTACGATGTGGAGGTAGATGATGCCGTACATGGCTTTCGTGTCATAATTATCATGTTTGGACGAGTTGTTCACCTTCCCAATGTAGTCACGTCACGTGATACAAAGTTTAGTATATGTGAAGCTAGCGAAACGGCCGCGAAGACGCAATGAGCGTGGTATGTTGTCATGTTCTTACATGACACACGTGTCAGAATTATCATGTTTGCACCAGTCATATATTTCGTCATTCATTGACGTCCCTTAACAGCAAGTTTAGTATATGCGGAGGAAGCGAAACGACCGACAGCGCATCATGAAGGGCCGAATACACTATAATGTCGCATTGTCGAGCACGCACGCTGGGCACAGCAACGCTACGTGAGCAAAACGCGAGCACTTGTGTCTGAAGCCAGGCGCGTGCAGTGTTTGTGGGCGCGGCCCGATGGCAACCGGCGCGAAATGCGTCACGCTTTATTCCGAGCCGATGTCCTAGAGTTACATTACTCTATGTCGATGCGTTTCTCAGGCAACACTGCGTCTCCTTTTTTCTTGTCGGAGGGTCACTGGACGTTCTAAAACGCACATGCGTCAAAGCAACGCAGCCCTGCGCGTGCCTGCGAGTATTTGACAGGACCTGCGCCTGGCGTCGCAACGCCGCTGTGACGTGACGAAATGAACGCCGGCGAGTACGCGCAGCACGTCATGTCGAAATATATTGGCGCATCATGAGCGTAGCATGTCGTCATGTTCTAACATGACACACATCTCAGGATTATCATGTTTGCACCAGTCACATGCCTTCGCCATCCATTCACGTACTGTAATACCAAGTTTCATATATATGACGCTAGCGAAATGGCCGCGAGCGTGTCATGAGCTCGGCATGTAGTCATGTTGTTACATGACACGCATGTCGTCATTTTCTTGTTAGGGTCTTTCGCTGGTGTTCGCCATGCAATCATGTCCTGACATACCTGTTTTGCAACATTCCATGTGAACGAAACCAGCGCAAAAGCTGCAGGACCATGAAATGCAAATCAGGACATTCTTGACAACCATTTCATGATTTTCATGTTATGACTAGGCAAATATGTTCTTTATACGGTCATATTATGCCATACCAAGTTTGGTACTGGTACCATTATCAAAACGGCCAGGGGAGCTAAATGTCGTAGGCGGCTAGATAGATAGATAGATAGATAGATAGATAGATAGATAGATAGATAGATAGATAGATAGATAGATAGATAGATAAATAGATAGATAGATAGATAGATAGATAGATAGATAGATAGATAGATAGATAGATAGATAGATAGATAGATAGATAGATAGATAGATAGATAGATAGATAGATAGATAGATAGACTCAAAGTCGCCGAAGTTCTCTTAGAAATGCTTCACATTTGAAAGAACTTGGTGTGCGCTTGCGTGAAAACTTGCAACAGTAACGTGATGGCCTGAGTGTCGCAGTATACAAGGAATTCAACGTTGCAGTTTCACCTATTTTTAAGGAGGTATTTAACGAGGCTTTTAAATGTAAATGACTTCCGCCTTCGTTCTTGTCAGCACACATGGTCTTAATACCTAAAACAGAACAATACGCGAAGTTAAGAAGTGTTACTGCATATACACCCATTAGGCTAAAAATGTTACCTATACAATATTGATGACAATATTGGCCAGAAGAATCCAGACTGTTATGACAAAGCTGGTTAAGTTCTATGAAATTTGTGGCATAAAGAAAAGCAAAATATTGACCAACATAGACACAGCACGATCAATCTTAGAAAGTTCTGACGCTATGCATCCTTAGTTTGCCATGCTTCAAATTGACTTCCAAAAAGGCATTTGACCATGTGCCGCACGACTTGCTCCTTTGATTGCTTGAGCACATGAACATAGGGAATCCGATCAGCGACAGAGTGCGCATGGCCTACACAGGTTGCACGACGAGATTGGTCATAAATAAAACAGCAGGTGAGCGTATACCTGTGCTGTGGTCTGTGAGACAGGAGCGTCCACTATTGCCTCTGCTTTTGCTTTTTTTAATAAACCTTTCTGTTTAAGCGTAATATTAACATGTTAAAAAGCGGCTTTAAATTGCATGAATGACGTCTGCGTATGCAAGGAGGTTAGCCTCCTGGCATACGCAGACATAGTTGCTGTTTTCTGTACAAAATGTGAGAGGATAACGCATGCTGCGAATGCCATAAAAACGTTTTACCAGGTGAATGGTCGTGCCGTGAACTGAGATAAGCGCCTTGTTTTCTGACATGGGCGATAGGACGACACACCAAGTCTTAGTCTAAACAATAAATTGCAGGAAATACCAGTGAAGTATTTAGGAGTGTCGCTGGAGTTGTATCACGACAGTGAACCGTACAAGAAAAAAAACACGGGCATTGATGTAGAAAAACTGAAAGATTGGTGTATTTCAATATTGGCACGGGCCACAACGTGCAACTTGTTTCTAGTGAGCAAGCTGTGGCACGTCTTGCAGGTTTTGCACTGCAGTAGAATAAATGTAAAAAACTACGCGGTGTATTTTGAGTTTTCATTTGCAGCTTAGTCTGGGCATCATCAAGCTGCACAAACCTCTTCAGAAAAGTTCGAGATAGTGGGCTCGGATTTGTTCAGTTGTACATAAGACAACTTGTCAATCGTTTGCCTTTTTTACGTGATGTGGATGACCCTTTTTTGAGAACTGCTATACAACTAAGGTTGTCTAGAGTGCTACTAGGATTTCAAGTATCGTCATATAAAGATGGAAGAAACAATACAATATTATTTAAAGGAAGCTGTTTCGTTTTTCCACCAGTGAGTTGTTCGTTAGAGCATCTGGCTGAAGTATCACGTGAAAATTGTACGAAGACCTTGTCGATGTTTTACAGCCTGTAGCGTTGTACCGTCAGCTATATTGGGCCGGCCCGGGACAGGATGTTCCGAAACGTGTTAAAAAAATGCTTTTAGCGCCAGGGGCCAAAACGTTTTTTTTTAATTACATATTGCTACCTTACCAGTTAAAATGTGGTTACAGGATAGGAGATTATTCATCTCATGGAGCACATATTGCCGCTGCCGCTTACGTAGTAAAGCGGAAACAATGGAGCGTTCGAATATAGATTGCTCCAGCGGGGTATTTTTCTCGGACATACTGCCGAGAACCTTGAAAAAAGAATTACTGTTGTCCACACGGCACCCATTTTTTTTTCGTTAAAAACGAGGCCGGCGTACCTTATGATCTAATCATGCTTCAGGGCCTGCACAGTATATGTGAAACCCCATGTGCCTTTGAAAACGCGGATCTAGAAGTTCTATCTAGGCGCCAATAATTTTGCGAATCTGTGTGCCATTTCTTTGAAGTGCTGAACGGCCAAGAGGATATACCAGACTAGATTTCATGCATTAGGCCATTGTTACGAATGCCAAAGTATTGATAAATAGTCTGCTAGGAGCGGACGGTACTTCAATAAATTTTTTGGGTGTATTTTGTGACGCACTTGTATTTTGACCAATATATGAATATGGGAAATGTGAACGTGTAGTCGTGATATACAAGGCAATAAAGAAAAAAATCCAGTGTGGTGTGGTGGTTAACGTGTCGGGCTCACAATGTGAAGCGCGTCCTAGGTAAAAATACGAGTCTCACTGGGTCATAATTTTTTAGGGGCGAAGCTCCTTATAGCGGCACCCATTCGTTACTCGTAATCATTGTAAAATGTAACAATTATAACATTTTTACCTCCAAGGTGGTGCCGGTGAGAGATTTTTTGTGTGCGTTGTAGAACAATAAAAAATAGTGCTCCATGTACATGCCAATGGCTGCTAATGGGGAATGAGAGACAGGAGCGTTTGGATTTTAGTGAACGCACACGCTGCGATACCCATTAGCAGCCATTGACATGTACGTTGAGCACTATCTGACAAGAAAAGGTTGCTACGTTATACTCGCTGGGTGTAACCAAGTGGGTGTAACCTCCTTAGTTTTAGAAAGGTTTAGCGCTTTAGTTTAGAAAGGTTTAGTGCCATGAGTAAAGTAAACTAATATATACCATGAACTCGAGGCGGTTAAAGGTGGGAATAAGACCCAAAGCGCAAGCCGTAAGAAAGTGTGTGTGTGCCACCTCTCCTTTAGTCCTCGGAATGTCCGCTAGAGGGCGGTGCTTCTATATGGGGACCAAGGATTAGAGGCAAAATTAGAGGGAAGTGGGCAGGGCTTCAACCTCTCTTTAGTCAAACAAGGAAAACTTATTGATCAGGCACTACCAGCATTAATGTACGCAGATGATATAGTGCTAATGGCCAACAACAAGGAAGATTTGCAGAGAGTGATGGACATCTGCGGTAATGAGGGAGATAGGTTAGATTTTAAATTCAGTAAGGAAAAATCAGCAGTCATGATTTTCAATGACAACGAAGGTAGTGAGCTTAGGATACAGGACGTCACGCTAGAGATAACAGATATCTGGGCGTATGGATAAGCAATGGGACCGAGTACCTGAGGGAACACAAAATATACGTGACGACTAAAGGTAACAGGAATGCAGCAGTGATGAAAAATAGGGCACTGTGGAATTACAATAGGTATGATGCTGTGGGAGGAATATGGAAAGGGGTCATGGTTCCTGGGCTGACGTTCGGCAATGCGGTCTTGTGCATGAGATCAGAAGTTCAAGCAAGATTAGAAATTAAGCAACGTGGAATAGGTAGGCTTGCTTTAGGAGCTCACGGGAATACACCAAATCAGGGAGTACAAGGTGATATGGGATGGACATCATTTGAGGGCAGGGAAGCTAGCAGCAAGATAAAATTTGAGAAGCGATTGAGAGAAATGAAGGAGGAGCGTTGGGCTAAGAAGGTTTTCAGCTACTTGTACATGAAGAATGTCGATACAAAATGGAGGAAGCGAACCGGGAAGTTGACTGGTAAATACTCAGAAAACAGCAGGTGGCCAAACCAAAAAGAACTATCGGTAAAAAAGAAAGTGAAGGAAACGAAGACTGACATGTGGAAACTGGGCATGATTAAGAAGTCCGCACTAGAGATCTATGGAAGTTTTAAGCAGGAAATTGCCAAGAAATGATCTATGATAATACTCGGGGTAGTTCTCTACTGTTTGAGGCAAGGACGGGAGTACTGCGAACCAAGACATATCGGGCAAAATACGAAGGGGTAGACACAGTATGCAGTGCGTGTGGAGAGGAAGAAGAAACTGCCGAACACTTGATAATGTTCTGTAAAGGGCTTCACCCTATAGTTCAGGGTGATGGCGCAGAGTTTTTCAAAGCAATGGGGTTTAGGGAACGGGACGGCAAAATAGACTTTAAGCAAGTAGACTTAACTAGAAGGAGGTTATCTGATTGGTGGCTAAAGTCAAGGCACGAGTGAAAATTAAACTCTTCACTGCAAAGTACGAATCCTCAAACTCACTTTTTAAGGAAAAAATAAATAAATATAGTTTTGAGTTCATTAAGTATTACGGCTTGGTGGCGCTAGCCACCGCCCGATCTCAAGGGTACAGACATATCCATCCATTCATCCATCCATCCATCCATCGAATATAAGATGAAAAGATGCGACATGGTGCTTGAAGTGTTGAATAGTTGGACGAACGGACACACAGACAGATGCATGAATGGACGCATGAATGGACGCAGGGGCGAATGCATGGACGATCGCAGGGACAGACGCACGAAGAGACGCACACACGGACTGGCGGATGGACGGACGGAAGCAAGAATGAATGGACGGACGAATGGTTCGCCCCACTCTCTATCATTCACTCCGTGGATATGCTGCCATTTTTTTAACTTTTCCTTTCTTTTTCTCGTCATACCCTATTGCAAAGACCAGCACCACTGGGTACCAGCGTCCAGCGCCATGCCTTATTATGGGCCCATTATGGCATTGGTACCCTGCAGTGCCTCCCAGCGCTGGTACTGGGACGCACGAGCGGCAGCGTCGCAGTGCTCTGCGCAAAATGCATTCACAGGGTTAAAACGAGGGTGCTCATTCGCCATAAATAAATAAATATTTAAGCAAACGGTGTACTTTCACATTGAAAGTAAAGAAATGAAAAAATGTAAAAATGAAATGAAACGCATTTCGACGGGATTCGAACTTGCCACCTCCTGATTTTGAACGGAGTACGCTACCCAAACATAGCAACTACGCCACGCCAGAACATGCCGATGGGGTTGTAAAATGACTATTTATTCGAAGAACGTGCGGTTCAACTTCATGTTACAAGTCGCACAGTGAAGACTGACACGATATTCCTTTTCATAGAACTGTTGCTTCTTGATTTTATAGTGATGAACGGCTTCCGCGTCCCGAATGACGTGCGGATATTAGCGAGAGCGCAAAGTTATTTTAAGCATCCACATCTCAACTATACAAAATCTCAAAATGACTGAATGAGCGGCCACTGATTGTCAGCGTTTGCTGCCGATAGTTTTTTTCCTTTGATAGTCAGTTCTCGCACTTGCTACTCGTCAACATGTAAAGATGATTTAAATGTCTTGTTCGGTAGATATCAGCGCACACGAGTGAATATTGATTTTTTTTTTCGCGCAAGCGACGATGTAGCAGTACACATCCGGCGTGCCAGATTACATATTTGCAGTTATATCGATACCTGCAAATAAGAAACCGCTGAAGAAATGACTAATACAATCTGCTGAAAAAGTGTGCCAGTATGTTAGTTCACTAACGCGTACCAAGTTACTAACTCGAAATTGCGTGTTTTTACATACGATTCAGAGAAGTATCGGCTCCTGCGCTCAGAAGGAAGCTTTCGGTTACACCCTACGTTGCTGAAAGCACAACACATCGGTCGTCGCCACTCCTTGTGCGGGCACCGCACACACAGAGATATGGTCGATTTAGGCTCAGGGATGTCTAAACTGTACTTCACAGTCATTCTTACACTTTATAAATGTGCCTACTTAAAGTAAAAAGCGCCGGCAGCACGCACACCGACGTGGCCAGCACGATAGGCCTCGCTGGGACGGGGCACTGGGTAAGGTTCCTTTTGAAGCAGCTGAGTTGCGATGCTTGAAGTTTCTGCATTTGAGCTTTGCAACGTGTCTACCCATTACCTAAACTGTACGTGAAGTATGTGGAAGGTCAATATATGTCAGAAATCATTTACGGAGTGGCGATACTGAGCGACAGCCGTTTTTTCTGGCCTCCGTTGGCAGTATACAGCGGGCGTGCCAGTGTTAAGATATATGCAGTTATATCAATACCAACAATTAAAAAAAGTGATATAAATACCAATGCCACCCACTGAAAAAGTATGCCAGGGAGTCTGTTCACGAAGGCGTACCAAATTACCAACTGAAAATTGCGTGTTTTTACATATCAGTCAGAGAAATACCGGCTAAGTGAGGCCGGCAGCTTTCGCTGACAGCCTGCGTAGCTCAAAGCGCGACGTTCGATCGTCAGCTCTTCTTGTGCGAACACCGACACAAAACAAAATAGTTGATCTACGTTCATGAATGTCTGAACTATACTTTACAGTTATTCTCACACTTTGAACTTGTGTGTACACGAAGCAAGAAGCGCCGTAACATATATACCAACGCGGCCGGCACGACATGTTTAATGCTCGCTGAGCCGGGCACTGGGTAAGACCGCACTCGACACGTGGAGTTGGGATGGTTGAAGATTCTGCATTTGAGCTTCGAAACATTTCTAACTCATACGTTAAGGAAGTAGGATAGGCATGGCCAGACACACATTTATGCGGTGTGGCGGAATCGAACGACCGCTTTTTTTTCTCGCTTCCGACTGGGAAATCTGGCAAAGCGATCGAAAGAGCTCATTTACGTTTCGTCCACTTTTCGGGAAAAACAATTTCCTGTTTCTGTTAGGAGAGGCGTGCAGCTCGAGGCTTGCAAACACTGCAACTTGGGATCGCTACAGCAATACATGGATGATACGAACATGCCCGGTATACGCGGAAGCATATGCGAAAAAGGGCCATCATTATTGCTGCGACACGTACGTTCACCGCAAAAATTACGTATGCTCGCTATCTGTTAGGGTAGCATCTCTCCGTGCGGTTGAATCAAGTGTTTTATCTTCAACGACAGCAAAACATACCACGGCACACGCTAAAATAACGCGCATGCTGCGCTGGTAGAAACAGTGCGTGCTCCAGTATTCACCAGCGCTTGCCGGTGAAAATTCCAGTGCTTCCAGTGCTTCGCAGTGCACACCAGCATTACAGTGGTTGAGCCAGCACCCCTACTAGTGCGACACAGGATTTCCCAGTGCGCCCAGCGAAGTGCAAGTGATTACAAGCTGTGTCAGTGTCTCCTGCGTGTACCAGTGACCAAACGTACTGGCATCACGCTGTTTTTGAAATAAGGTAGTGCTCGTATTTAGCCATCCTCACGAGCCGCGCATGGCGAAATGCGTCAAAACCTTTAAAAAGCCTACTTTTGGCCCATGTTCAGCTATTTACTTCCGTGAGTTGTACTACTACTTTCGTCGGTGAGGTCATCCTACTCTGCGGCGGCGTTATGTTACTCTCTTGAGGGGAGTGCTTTCAGCCGTTTTAGGAGAGTCACAGTACTCTGCCTCAGCAAGAGGTCATTTACTCTGAAAAAAAAAGAGTGAAATATGGGACAAGAAGGTACTCTCCCAAAGAGAGTGCACACCACTCTGTTAGTTTTAAAGTGTGAAGTCTGGAAAAGAGGACACTGACATCGTGGATTGTGGCTTTTCTCAAGTTCAGGCCAGTGCAGTTGACTGGAAACTACAACATTCTCTTGCACATTTCTCGCTTGGAACGGGTGAACTTCTGCGTGCCTTAAAGAGCTTAGCGCGTCAGTGAAGTTTTGTGTAATTTCCTTCTGTTCCTTCTTTATCTTGTTCCCGTAATGTGTCAATTACTGAGCAGCTGAATAGGATGGCCAAAACTTTTTATGTAGAATCAGTGAAGAACGTTTTCGGGACAGCCTTTTGTTTTCGGGACTGCTTTCTGGATAGGATGATTGAATGTTCGAAATGCACGTGCCCTTTTATAAACAGTGTGAACGAGGACGATGACATCCAGAGTGACTCACGTCAAGTGTGTGACCTGTGTGACGTTTAATAGCCTGTATGGCGTGTGATTTATATGTGTGAGTAAATTATTTTTTCATTCCGGGGCTCGTGTGCTTAAGGAACGCCGAATAGGACAACACAACTAACATAAATTATGCAATACCACATTATTTAAAGATTGAGTGAACAGGTATGAAAAAAGTAAATGCAAGAGCGAAAGAGGGCAGGAATGATGTATGGAGTTTAATGTTAAGACATATCATAATGAGAGACGCTGCAGTGAAGGACTCCGGAAATTTCGACCTCCTGATATTTTTTTTACCGTGGACCTATATCTGAGCACACAGGCCTACAACATTTTCACCTTCATCAAAAATGCAGCCGCGGCCACCGGGATTTGATCCCGCGACCTGCGGGTCAGCAGCCGAGTACCTTAGCCACTAGACCACCGCGGTGGGGCTGAGAAAGACAAAGAAAGAGATTGAAAAGAACGAAAATAAAATGCGAGGCGAAAGGTATCTTCTAGTGAGGCAGGATATGAACTCACATGCCAACGCTCCGAAGGCGAGCATTGTACCGCGCGTTCATCCAGGTACGCTGGCACGTCATATGATCGCCTGGTATCGTGCTGCATAGCAAGAATATGGAAAAAAGATGTAAAGTTGATGACGAGGAAAAAACAAGCACAAGACCCTGCATGAAAAGATATTGAGCGACAAATTTAAAAATTTGAAAAATTTGAGTGACTGATTAGAGAGATAGAAATCGAAGAGGCAGCATCAAGAAGAGCAGTACAATAAGAAGAGGAAGCAAGAAAACTGAAGATTGAAAGAGCGAGTAAGACAAAAATGCAATTCAAGAGAAAAAAAGTAGAAATGAACACACTAAAAAAAGACGGCAAAAATAATGATAAACAATGTCCCCCAACTTCGTCATCCAGGTTTCGCACCACTAGCGTGATGCTGCCTCATATCTTCTAGTCCCTATATTGCCATTAGTTATTTCTCACGCTAAAAAGTGCAACAGGCCAATTGCAAAACAGGCCAATTGCAAAACTACCCTGCACAGCATACCAATAAAGAAACAGAATAAAGTACGCCATGCCGATTGCTAGTGTATTTTGTATATTTAGGCGGGGGTCAAAAGATATCTTGCAAGTACAATTGCACCTGCAAAAGGCGTGAAATCGGCAAAGGCTGAATAATTGTCGAAACTTCATTACTAACAATGCCGTTTAAGTTTCTGATGAAATGTTCACCACCCGCTAAAAATGCTGCGCACAATTCCTTAGAAACAACCAAACTACTGATGCCCACCACCAAGATCTACCCTCGCCTAGCACAACATGCGCCGATCATCAGTAGCTGCAAAGCCGTGCTCAGCAAGGAAAAGAGCCCGCGCGAGTTTCTGGCGACCCTCCGGGACTGCTTCCTCTGCACCTACCCCCAAACTCCTTTTCCTGCTTACTCTGGCTCCTCCAACAGCGACCTTGATGCCAACATTTCTTTAGGGGAGGTTCGTGCTCCACTACACAAGCTCCGCACAAACTCGGCACCGGGGACGGACTGCATTATTTACAAGGCTCTCCGCAACCTACAGATACCCCCTCTCTCGAAGCTATTACCGACCTTCTCAACACACTTTGGCAGCCTGGTACTCTTCCCTCCTCCTGGACCTATGCACGTGTCTGTTTCATACTTAAACCTCGGAAACTCTTTTCCCTCGAGCACCTCCACCCCATCTCTGACATCTTGATTAGGCAAGCTGTTCGAGCATGTCATGTTAACCCGTCTCCGAACTTACCTTGTTGACAATGACATATATCCGGACTCCATGTTCTGCCTTCGTCCGCAGATGTGTACCCAGGATGTCATATGGTCCAGATCTCTGAGAATGTCTTACAGCGAACCCACCAAGAACGAACTTGAGCTATACTGGCACTAAACATAACCAAAACAATCGACAATGTAAACCACACAGCCATTTTGAATGCTCTCTCCTTCCTTGATGTCGGACAACGTGTGCATGCTTGCATCACCGCTTTTTTCGCCCCTCCCCTCAGCCAAAATTTCATACGGCCCACATTCTTCCCTTCTTTCTCCCTAGGCAACAAGGGTACTTCCAAAGGCTCTTTTATGTCTTCTCTTCTTTTCAGCATTATTCTCTTTCCACTGGCACGCGAGAATAACACGATACCAGCTCTATCTAATGCTTTTATGCCGATGACATCATCCTTTGGGTGACCACCGGCAGTCTTGGTGATCTGGAGACCACCCTTCAGTTTGATGTGAATGCAGTGACGTCTCACGCCCAAGCTATCGCGTTGAGCTGCTCTGCGCCCAAATCGTACCTCCCTTGTCTCCTTCTC
Source organism: Rhipicephalus microplus (assembly GCF_043290135.1). Classification (NCBI taxonomy): domain Eukaryota; kingdom Metazoa; phylum Arthropoda; class Arachnida; order Ixodida; family Ixodidae; genus Rhipicephalus; species Rhipicephalus microplus. Next base: position 136,388,687 of record NC_134705.1, read on the forward strand.
CACTCACCAAGTTCGTTGACGGCACACTTTATTCAGTCCAACGGCAAGCACACTACTCCCATTGTTCAACTCAGCAACACTGTACACTATAGACCATGCACCTCATACGCCGCATTGGCAACCACCACCACGGCATGCGTGAGTACAACTTCTGCCACTGGTTCGAACATTTATTCACAGCTGCTTCGTCTATTTTCTACCGTATCTCTTCTTTTCTCGCACTGAAAAAGAAAAAGTGAACTGCCTTATTCTTCAAGCGTGTAAGTTGTCCCTGTCTCTTCCGACATCTGCCTCAACGGATCGGCTACTGTCATGGCCAGGTCACGCACTTCTCTTCACCTTTAAACTATCCCCTCGTTTGCCTCAATCCACCTAACGGCACATCACTCCCCACATCTCGTCCCTTCTAGTCATTGATCCCCTCCCAAAAAATGTGTATCCCGAACACCACCCCTCCATAAAGCAGCGCGAGCTTCCACGCTCTGGTGTGAGTTCGGACGGTGACCCGATGTAGCTTATGTGGATGCCGCCCCGTATTGCCACTACGCAGCCCACGCCCTTGCAGTCACCGACAACTTCCTGCAACCTTCACCTTTACTTCCACCTCTGTCGAGGCTGAAAAGGCAGCTATCATGCCATCACTAGAATACATTTTATCAGGCTCAAAACTCACGGTATACAGCTACGTGGTTGGACGGTTGGCACCCCCGGCCACAGGCATCCAGCGTTCTGGCGCCGTTTCCTCCCGCCCCATTGATATTATCTGAGTGCCGGCTCACGTCGACCATCCTGACAACGAGGCGGCCGAGCACGCCCGAGCACACCCGCCCCCACCGCTATAGAATACGCGTGACGCGCTTCTCACATACCACGACATAACATTGTACTACCGTTTTTACCGCCTCCCCTTCCCCTCTCCCCCATATCAATACTTTTCCCTGCAGCAACATCACCTGGGGCACCAACTTCAAGCCCGCACGTCTTGTCCTCTTCCACCCCTGAACGTATTCGCCCACCAGCCGCTTATGTAGACATTTCATCGCTGACTATGAACTAATAATTTATTCCTGTCCGGCGCACTTGCCACCTGCCTCTTAGCACCTCAGAAGCCTGCCGTAGTGGGGGGCTTATTGTCCAGCAGCAGGCCGGGCCTGCAAATTCAGCTGGTAACTTGGGCGGAGGACGTATCAGCTGGGCACTACCTGGACGCCACAACCGGCTGGCTGAAGGCCGTTCACAGCGCTGCTTTTAACTTTTGTGTAATATTGTACTTTTTGGCCTTGAAATTAATACAGATTTCCACCACCACTAGTCTCCACGCCGAGCTTGTCCGCCGTGGCGCGAGCACCGCATGAGCGACGAAAAGCCCGCACTTACAAAGGTGCCACAGCCAGGTTTACAAGTGAATCCGTTGTAGCACGACAGCCATTTGTACCACTTGGTAACGATTATTTCAAAATAAAAATATCACAGCATATCCACAATGTGAATGATGATGACGGGCGCGAAGCGTCCATCTGTCTGTCTGTCTGTCTGTCTGTCTGTCTGTCTGTCTGTCTGTCTGTCTGTCTGTCTGTCTGTCTGTCTGTCTGTCTGTCTGTCTGTCTGTCTCTTGGTTCATCCGTCCGTCCATTCTATTGGACACACATCTATCACACCAACGTCATCTAGGCAATGAGGCGACAAGTGGTTATACTTCTGGTTACGCCTCGTTCGGGAGATACTGCCGGTTAAGCCTGATGCCGGACAAGCTTATACTAAGAGGAGCTTCACCCCTAAAAAAGCAAGCATAGCGCGGAACAGGGCTTGAGCTGTGTCGTCGTTATCTTTTCTAGTTCCTGATACGTACTGCACCACACTTCAGCACTTGAGTTTATGGCACTAAAGTTTGGTCATTCATGTCGAGTCTGTGACAGTTTCAGTCGCTATGTGGCGGCCATCAATACACACTGCCCTGAGTGCTGTAAAAAGCATTGCTTGCTAGCTCACGTGTTCTCGCGATGTTTGGCGCCACAAATCGCCTCTTTTAATTAACAAGAATTAGCAATGATATAGGCGAAGGAGTATCAAGCCGTCTCAGATTGTATGTCGATGATTGTTGTCTTTACCGGGAAATTATTACTTTGAATGACAGTGTACAACTACAAAGTGACCTCGACAAGATACTGCTATGGTGCAATACGTGGAATATGACGCTAAATTTTTCTAAATGTAACATTGTCAAGTTTTCTACAAAACGTCATACTTTACATACGAAATACTCTTTTGAATGTGAAAGCCTCACGATTGTAGTCAGCTACAATTATTCAGAGGTTTCATACAAAAATGACTTTTCCTGGATTGATCATATTGATTAGGTAGCAGCGAAAGCTAGTCGGGCCCTCAACTTCCTAAGGCGTAACTTCAAGCAAGGTCCTCCTAAGTTATAAGAAATTCTTTATTTTTCTAATGTTCGCACTATATTAGAATATGGATGTTCCGCTTGGGTCCCCGGTACAAAGACATGTATTGACGAATTAGGGCGCATTCAAAAGCGTGCAGCACGATTTGTATCATCAAACTATGAATTCAGAAAAAGCTCTTCCGATATACGGGACAATCTTGGATGGCCGTCTTTGCAGGACAGGCGGAAGTACATGCGCCTGAAACTGTTCCACAAAAATGTTATAGGTGCAACAGGCTTGATGAAAGAAACCTACATACTTGATGCTACCTATAGATCTGCCCGCGTAGACCGTTCCCTGAAGGTTAGAGAATATAGGTGTCGGATCAACATATATAAATATTCTTTTTTTCCGAGGACAGTCTATGACTGGAATAGTCTCCCGAATGAAGTTGTACTGTCATTGCTGACTTGCTTTGATGAAGCCCTCGCACAATGTTTGTTTAACTAGGTTTTACATGACATATGTGGGATATTTTGAGCTTTAGCTCACCATTTACAGCTTCTGCCTAGTTGTATTTTCTACTGTCTTTCTTATCAGGTTATTTATCTATAAAGTAATTTATGTTGAAAAGTTTTACATCAATATTATCTTTTGTTGCTTTTTTGTATTGTACAACCTGTATCAACCTCTTAGTAACGTGATGTTTAGTCTTTTTATAATGTTATTTATGTGTAGAGTGTTGATGTTATCTTTATCCCTACATATTGTTTGTTGCTTTTCATGTTGTATATACTACCTGTATCTTTTCCTGTTTGCTTTCCCCCTACAATAATGCCCAGTTGGGCACTGCAGGTATCTGAATAAATAAATAAATAAAATAAATAAACTAGAAGACTGGGAGGAAGCCATCAGAAGTGGTGATCTCTATAAAAAAATAAAGGCTGGCCAAAGAGCGCGAGAACGGGCTTAAGACTAAGGTTTTTCGTCCCCAACGTGGGCGTGGGCCGAAATTACGACTCTTTACTCACTTAGGACCCAAATATAGTTTCTTGACTGACTGGCTGGGGCTGTGATATAACTTTACACTTTCTACACCAAGAAAAGACTCACAGTTATTATCTTTGACAGACCCGGAATGGCACGATTAACTCTGAGCTTTACACCATGGCGTAGGGCCGCCGAAGAAAATTTACTAATAGAAAACACGTGCTCGTTCTGGAGCAAATGACTGAACAGTTTGGTGCAAAATTCAAGAATGTTTTTGCAAAAACCTTTACTCGTGGAGATGGGGTTGGTCAGAATGGAACTGGATGCGTGCGTCCCCTTTATTGCATTAGCGAGCACGCTAACACAACACTGCCATGGTAGAAAAAGAGAGAGTGCTGCACCGTTGGGCAAGACGTGCGACCGACGCGACCAGCGTCCCTTCGCAGGCCCGCCGTCGGCATAGTCAAAGATCATGGGGCGCTCGCTACTTCCGGTCGAACACGCCGCTTCTTGCGAAGTAGAGAAAAATGCTCCACAGAGTTCATCTCTCGACGGATCTCGGCCATAACTGCCCGACCGATATCAATAGGTTACGACTGAAAAATGTAAAACTTGAAGTTAAGATGTGCACCTTCAAAGCAAAACGTGATTACACTGAATCTTTGCAATCTCTTCTCAAAGATAAACCAAAAGAGTTCTGGAAACATGTCAAAAGGAATGGTAAAGAGAATGTGCCAATATCAACGCTTATTTCTGGTGATGATGTCTTTCAAGGCGACATTGATAAAGTTTAATGCCTCAATCCTTATTTCTGTTCTGTTTTTATGCCGCTGATAGCACCCGGAGATGGTGATTACCACTTAAATCAAACACGAACTGATAATATGAAGGATATTGACATCGGCACGCACGGCATTGAAGTGTTCTTGCAAAGATTAGACAGCTAAAAAAGGCGTTCCAGATGGCCTCACAAACGCGTTTCTTAAGCTTTGTGCACCAGCACTAGTGCAGTTTTTAAAGGTACTATTTGATAAATCACTGCTAGATGCCAGCCTTCTTTCAGATTGGAAAAAAGCAATGATTGTCCCAATACACAAGTCTGGTCCACGGAGTGACATCTCTAATGACCGACCAATATCGCTGACTAGTGTGGCATGTAAATTTCTTGAGCACCTAATATATACCACCATTGTTGAACACATAAAGAAACACTCACTACTTACGCCACAGCGACACGGGTTTCGAAGAGGTTTTTCTTGTACTACCCGATTGACAGAATTTACGCACGACATGGCATACGCGTTAGACAAAAGAAAAACAAATGACTGCATTTTTTAAGCTTCATGAAGGCCTTTGATATTGTCCCCCACAATTTTCTTCTTGAGAAAATGAGTATGTATGGCAATATTTCACAGGTCACCACATGGGTCGCTGAATATCCAACAATACGCCAGCAGAGTGTAATCGTTAATGATGTCAGTTCGTGCGCATCGCAAGTAAAATCAGGCATCCGCCAAGGGTCGGTACTGGGACCACTTTTATTTCTGATTTACGTGAATGACATAATTGAGGGCGTAGAATCCCACATACGGTTGTTCGCAGACGACTGTGTTTTGTATTGGGAAATTACGGATTCGCGGGACAAGGCGTTCATTCACAGAGATTGGGCCAAAATCAGTGACCGGTGTACACGATGGCACATGCAGTTGAACTTGATTAAGACAGTTTACATAGAGTTTACTCGTAAGAAATTACAGTCTCAGACATCGTACACAATTAACAATGTCATTAAAGTAAGGTTAAAGAATACAAATACTTAAGAGTGTACCCAACGTCTAACATAAATTGGCAGCGACATGTTGAATATGTAACAGGCAAGGCCGGGAAAGCGCTTGGGTTCCTTCGCCGTAACGCGAAGAACTTTTATATGACGAATAAGAAATTGCTTTATAAAACATATGTAAGTTTCGTTCTTGACTATGCGTGTGCCATTTGGGACGCCTCAACCGTATGTGACACCGAAAAACTTGAAAGGGTGCAGAACTTAGCCACTCGATTTTTTTGTGGATGTTACGACAGAGAGTTCAGTACTACACTCGCGAAAGATTTATTACAATCGGATACACTAGATTGTCGAAAACGCCGACTTCGCTTGAAGTTTTTCCACAACATACTTCATTCAAAGGTTGGCATTGATAGACATCTTTACATATAAGCACATAATTACTATTCCCTTAGGGTCAACCATGAGAGTAAGGTTATGCAATTTTCCTGCAGAACACATTCCTTTAGCAAGTCCTTTTTTCCTAAAACAATATGGAACTGGAATCAATTGGACAACGCGGTCGCAACTATGTTGTCCAATGACACATTTTTCACTGCTAAAATAATACTTCTTGTATTAGAGTTGCTGTTCACTCATGTTACTGCTAGTGATGACTGCTATATGCTTGTAAATGTATTTCCTTTATTGTACATTATTGTTGATGTAATTATGCTTTTATCACTATATTATACTTCATTGTTAAATAATGAAATGTATTCTTGTTTACTTGCTATCTTGTTTTTTTTTACTTTTGCACAATGATTCACTATGGTGCACATTAGTGAACACTCGTGATCTTCTTGTATATGTATTTATTTGTTTTCCTGATGCTTCTAGCAATTGTTACCAACTATATGCTTTGAATTTTTCTTTGCTTCCCCTCCCTACTGTAATGCCATGAGGCGCTGTGGGTATGACATGAATAAATAAAAAATAAATAAAGTAACATACAGGGAGCACTCTCAATTGGCCAGTGAAACAAACATGTTCCGCATGCAGCACAAGTGCTGCGGAAAGAGTCTGCGATTATCACACCAATACATCAAGCAAGAAGCCGATGTTAATTCCCTAAGATCAATCAGCTTTGCAATTTAGTTAATTTATGTGAGATGTGCAAACTTCATCTTTGTTTTTGAAGTAATCACACACAGTATTGGCAATACAAACGGGGAGACTGAATTTATTTGTGCTGGTCATCTTGTCTTACAGAGCCTCTATTTTTGATTTCTCAAACTGAAAGTATTAGAAGCTGTCAGTCTACAATAAAAAAGCTACTGCATTGAATACCTAATCAGTATTATTATTCTAATGTGTCTACACTAACGTATGCACATAAACTTACTGTATTGCTTTTATTTTTATACAACTTATTTAGGAAAAGAGACAGAAAAATTTTTTCTTTTCCCAGTATATGTATATATTAGATCAAGCACCCTAATTTTTTTCATCTGTGATCTTTATAATGTGTTACGTTCATTATTCCAACAGTCCGTAAAACAAATTTATTCTTGGCCAGTCCCCCCAGTGGGTATGCGCCAAAGCTATATTCAGACAATATCACTGGCTGCAGCACGACAAGAGGCCTCATAGTCGGGGCAACTCAAAGAAGTGTATTAAACTTTATACTATTTAACATAGATATGCACCGACGGCCGACTCTTTTACCATTATCACTCAGTACATGAATCAATGTATGCAGACAATATGTGCCTCTCGTCAAGGAATGAGCACTGGGAAGTACAGGTTTGCGCGAGGAAGTCATATATATAACAGTGCGCCTTCTCACAGAATGTGGCTTGCACGTTTCAGCAGAGAAATCTGCGACGTCATCTTCTATCAAAAGACGACACCGCCAGCTCAGCCTCTCGGTCAACCAGATTGCAGTGCTGTTGTGCACAAACATCATTTTCTCGGCATAACATTGGACCGCATGCCAACCTGGGCATCTCATATCCCCATCACTGAAGATGGAGCTCTTGTTTGACAAGCCATCGCATATGCAATACCAGTGATGCAAAGTATGTCTCAGACAAACCTGCATAAACTTAAAAACATTGTAGCCCGCAGTCTTCGCATTCTCCTAGGCTTACCGCGTTAAACTCACAGTGGCTTCATAATCGCAGAAGGAAGAAAACCGCCTATTCAAGTTCTTCGCATTACAAAAATGGCAGCGTATCCACGGAGTGAATGATGCAGGGTGAGGCGAAGCATTCGTCCGTCCATTCGTTCTTGCTTCCGTTCATCCACGTGTCCGTCTGTGCGACCATCCATGCGTCCATCCACCCATCGATGCGTGCATTCGTTCGTGCGTCCGTCCCCGCGTTCGTCCATGCATCCGCCCCTGCGTCCGTTCATGCGTCCATCCATGGATCTGTCTGTTTTCCCGTTCGTCTATCTATTCAACACTCCAAGTACCACTATCTCGCATCTTTTCATCATATATTCCCATATAGAAGCACCGCCATCCAGCGAACATTCCAAGGACTACACGAGAGGTGGCACACGCACACTTCCTTGCGGCTGGTGCTTCGGGTCTACTTCCCAGCTTTAATCACCTCGAGTTCATGGTATATGCTAGTTCAATGTATTCATGGCACTGCGGCTCAACGCTCGCTAAACCTTTGTAAAACTAAAGAGGTTAAACCCAGCGAATAAAACATACAACCCTTTCTTGTCAAATAGTGCTCAATGTACATGCCAATAGCTGCTAATGGAGAACGAGAGGTAGGAGCACTCGGCTTTTAGCTAACGCGCACGCCACAGGCTTTTTATTGTTCAACAAAGCACAGGAAAAATCTCCCACCAGGCACCACCTGGCAGGTCAAAATGTAACACTGGTTACACACAACGACTACGACTACGACTATGAGGGACGAACGGGTGCCGCTTTAAAGAGCTTCACCCCTAAAACTCTTTTGCCAAAGTGAGAGAGAAACTTTTAATGTCAATCATAAAAAAACGTCGGGTAGGGCTCTCAGTCCACAGCTCCAACAGCTGCTGCGGCGTCTTACGCCCGCTGAACCAGCGCCCACCAGCCACTCGGGCTTTCAGCACGCAGCATGGCCTCCCAGTCTTGTAGGGTAGGAATACGAGAGGAGTTAGAGCGCCTGGCAGGCGGATGCTGTAATTCCAGTGCTACGTGAAATAACGTCGGTACCGCTCCACAGCCAGCCCATTCAGGACGTCTTTCAGGGTAAGAAGCAGATTGGAGGATTTGGAGAAAATAGTGGTTCGGAATTGTGTTCGCCTGTAGTTGACGCACCGCAGTTGCATCTTCTCGTGTTAGCATGTGGTGTGGTGAAGGGTATTGAATGCATTCTCACCTATAGTAATCGAGAGTGTTTCGATATCCTGAAAGTTCTCTGTTCGTGTCCTCCTCATCTGGGTTGGACAGCTCTTCCTCCGGATGGTGATGCAACTTACTATGCAAGCATTAACTATATGTAGAATGTCTTACTCCTGAAGTCCATGCCTACGGTTGGTGATGTGGTGGATCATGTGCGTGATTAGAGAAAGTTGCTGTTGTAATATTTTCATGGCGTGGGTGGCTTCAGGATCAGCTTGCTTATCAAGGCCAAGGATGTAGAGTTTCTGTACGAGGGAATTACATGGTCCTTTAAGGTGCCTGTGATTTGCGGGCTGTTGTCGAGTTTTCGCTGGGGACGACGAACGAGTAGAAGTTCCGACTTATTTGCAGAGCACACTAGACCACCTGCTCGTGCGTATGCTTGAACTGTATTTACTGCTTCTTGGAGGGCATCTTGTATCAGTTCGTCTGAGCTTTTGGTCACCCATATAGTGACGTCGTCCGCGTATAAAGCATGTCGCAGGCTTGTAATGGCGGCGAGTAGAGGCGGGGACTTAGTTATGGCAATGTTGAAGAGTGTCGGGGATAACACCGATCCTTGTGGCGTGCCTTTACCCGCAAGCTTGATGATGTAACTGCGAAGAGAGCTTGATCCTATGGTTGCCGTCCTGTTTGTTAGGAATGCTTTCAGATAGTCGTAAACTATTAAGACGCTCGAGACCAGGGACTGCTTCGAACGAATACGGTTTATTAGAAGAAGCGAAGTAGTGCGGCTCACTTCAGGCAGCAGTCTTCTTTCTTTTTCTTCCGCCGTTTGATGATGATGTTTTATAGGGTCCCGCCCGCCCAAGTTGAAATGTGATAAGCTCTCGCGGGCTATTTGAAACAACCTTCCATAGGGTATATGTGGTTCACCGATCTTTTTAGAAGCTCTTTTTTGCTTTTGCGAAGGAGACAAGCTCTTGCTATTCCGTCTCGCCCATGGTGGAGTTTTTCCATCCGGCACATTTTCCAAAATGTTCTTGTAGCCTTGTCCTCAACCAACACGATGTCACCCTGTGAGAGTGGTTTTGCTTGCCGCGTCTTGGCTTTGACCGTAGTTCCGATTTACTTGATGTATTCTTGATGCCATCTTTTCCACCAAGCGCGCACGAGTTTGCATCTGCGTCGCTATGCGTCTTCAAGTTCACCATTGTACAGTCTTATTTGTCCGTCTGAAAGCTGTTGCCGTCCACCTTTGATGTCTGCCGGCGTAAGTAGCATTGGCTCGTCAGGTTTTCCATATACGTAAGTCAATGGTCTATTGTTGAGTGTTTCAATACGCTTCAGCCTTTGTTTGTCTCAGTGATATTTGGGTCTGTCTTATCCAGTATTTCTTTGCATTTGTTACCTCTTTTTCTGTCAACGGCACTTTGTGATTTTTTTTCTTGTGTTGTTTATGAATCTAAACACCTATGTTGTCACTCTTATCAGCCGTCCGTATGATGAATACCTTTCGATTTCCAAGATTGGCTCAATTTCGGCTCTTCCCATGCATTGGTGACATTGTGTTTTATGCTGGTCTTCCACGTCTGTATTTGTGCCAATTATGCTTACTAAGTTCTTTTCCAGTGATGTCATTCATTCGGGACTGTTCCACCATAACTTTGAGGTTATCAATGCCTTTGCGCTTATTCCTCGTGTAAGTAGGTCAGCAGGGTTGTCGTCACTTTGAACGAATGACCAACTTGTTTGAAGTGTTTTTTCTTTAATTTCTGCGATTCTGTTGACAACAAACGAATCCGTTTTGCTTGTTCCCTTGATCCAGTGACGCACAATCATCGACTTCGTCCAGCAGTGTATTTCCTGAATTCTGTCGTTGAAGTGACCTTTGATGTAGTCGCATAATCTTGATACTACCACCGCTGCCTTCAGTTCAAGTCGCGCCCATGTTAGCTCTTTAATTGGAGCTACGTGGCTTTTTGCTGTTACCAGCCTTGATTCTTCGCTTCCATCGTGGTATACTGCTATCAAGTATGCTGCCGCTCCGTATGCTAATGGGCTCGCGTCGGCAAAAACATGCAGCTTGTATGCTTGTACTGGTTGATTCTTGCTTGCGTAGCATCGTGGAATTTTTAGAACTCGAAAGTCCTCCACTTCAGACATAAGGTTCTTCCATTTGTCACATTCCTCTTTAAAGAACTGGTCGTCTCACGTGACGTTCGTTTTCCACAGTCTCTGCAGTACTATTTTCGCGCGTACTGTGAATGGCGACAACAAACCGACTGGGTCAAATATCTTCGCTGTGGTTTGTAACACAGCCCTTTTGTCAAGTACGTTGTATCCGTTAATAAATTCCACTTTTCCATAGGGAAGCAAATCATGCCCTTTGGGTGTTTCTATATCAAGCCCAGAAGCATTGTAAATCCTCTAGATCGAATATCTAAGTGAGAACCGTTCCTTACGTTTTCATCAATTACTTTGTTTAATCGCTCTTTATTCGATGTCCATTTTCTCAAATTCATCGCTGTCTCTCTGAACACTTGCTTTGCCTCTTTGTACAACTGTCACAGGTACCGTTAATTAGGGAGGCGATCGCCGGGCTAATTCCATAGGCCGAACTATCGGGCCCCCGAACCGCAACACGAAAGCGTGGACAATTTAGAGGTGGTCCTATTTGGCGTGCCAGCGGACGCCAGCTGTGGCCCCAGGAACAAGTCAGAGCCGAGAGTTGATAAACAAAACAAAATTATATTCTCGGTTATGGCTGATCAAAACGATACAAAAGTATGCACACTCGACATTAGTTGAATACAATGTGTCACCAATCAAACAATGCGCTACGCAGTACAATCTGCCACACTCGAAACAACGGACACACACAACAATACGAAATACAATGCCGTCGCGTGCATTGAACATCAAGACACTTAAAGACTAAGGAGTTAGAAAACTCATTCAGTCCAAAGTTCTTGGAACAAAATTCTGAATGATACTCTTCCGAGAATCACTCACTCAAAGTCCAGTGTTTTTGTCGCTCCGTTGCCTCCGAAGTTTCTCTTCCAGGAAACCTCGCGTCTTCAATTGACCGCTCTCCAGGCTCCAAACTTCTTCGCCGGAAACATGTCGGCTTTCCACACGCAGCTGTTGCCACGCATCTTCGCTCGATAGCGGTAGACACACACCCTTGCCTGAAGCTCGAGTCTTCACCCCTCAGGTGGAAATCCTCTTCTTCTCCTCCTTTGTCAAAGAAGACAAGAGGCTTCGCCCACAAGCGGAACACCCTACGCAATCTGGCGCATACTTTCTTCTTTTCCTGCTTTGTCACTAAGGACAAAACCTTCACCGACAGACGCGGCGGAATAACCCCACGCACGCTGGCGCTAACTTCCTTCTTCTCCTGATCTCCCATCTCGGCTGCTCGATTAAATACCTTCCATACAAGATTCCAGAAGGTTTTCATCATTTTGTCGGCGCGATACGAAGCGAACGCTGGGGAAAGGGTGAGACGGTACGAGGGCTGTCCGCGAAAGATGACGCAACCCTGCATCACCACGCCCCTTTTCATCGAGAACTCTCTAGGGCTTATTCGGCCGCCGATGCGAGGAGGTTCGTCGCGAACCTACGCTTCCGAGGGGAGAGGGACCCGCTCCCGGGGAGTCTCTCGATGCTCGTTTTCTTTTTTTATCGTTGACCTCTCGGCGCTTCATTGCGAGAATTTGGCGGCGCGCCCTTTTTTGAGCGCTAGGGTTGTGACACTGCCCCCCACTTTAATAAAATTATCTCATAATATTTAAATCCACACAAATCAGCGCGAACAGTCCCCACACTCGCAGAGACTGTAACGTAGTCTGTCGCTCATGACACGTCACGTTCACAATACATCACTCAATACAATTGTGCATTGTAAATCAATCTCACAACACATGAAATATAACCACAGGTACATGAGTACAACACTCCATCACATGTCCGAAACAATACCAATGTACAAAGTTATCTCATTACAACAATTGTACAATACTATACATCACATCACCGCACCAAACACTTTGACTCGCTTGACATACAATTGTGACACAGGATAGCAACAACATTAACACAACATATTGCACTCAGCACTACCAAACACATTCCGATTCAACCTCAACACCTATCCTGTGTACATTGAGCGGCGCTTGCGCCTTTTTTTGCGGTGCTCGCTCGATCTCTCCTTGTTTTTCCTCGTTTTGTTCCGGCGAGCCCTTCCCAACGACGGTATCTGAGGCGGCGTCTCAGCCATCGTTGTCACTTCCGACACTGATAACGGGTCATAACGTTCAACCAATCCTGTCACCCGCTGGTTTATGTCACGACATTGGGCCTGGCTGGCCGACTCCGTCACCTTTACACTGTCGGTCGGTTGAGGTCGAGCCGACGTAAGTCCGGTCCCAGCACGTGAACTCATTCAACACGATCATCGTCTCATTCACTGTCTCTTGCATCGCGGCTTCACCTTGGGCTCGAGTGAGATTCGTCACGGGATGCTCTTCCACTGTATGTCGCGGTCGCTGGGTTGGCGAGGGCTCTATCTTAGGGTCTTCTCCCAATCGTTCTGGATCATTGGGCCCTCGCGCTCCGTCGATGTTTCCGATGACGAGGTCGTACAGGGGAGTCGCCATGCACAGAGTGGTAACCTTCCCGCTGAAGTACGGGGTTTCAACCTCAATTTCTGCTTCGGGAAGCATCCGAACCGTACTGTCAGTTAGGCAAACTGATTTCGTTTTGCCTGTTAACTCACTTTCCCGTACCAAATTTCTCCGCACGATAACAGTGGAGCTGCCGTTATCTCTTAACACCGTAACCTTCTTGCCCGCAACTTTTCCAGGTAGCGTTGGCATTCCCTTCGTAACACCGGTCGGCTGTTTTGTCATTACAGCACCCACAATCGGAAGTTTCTCCCCAGTTTTCAACTCTACGAATCCGTCAGTGACGGCATTATTATCGGATTTTGGTGCCGCTTGCACACAGGATACCTGGTGAGTTTGACTCGCTCCGTTACGACATGCGTCTGCTTTGTGCCCAGTCTGACCCCACTTGAAACATTTTAATACCGTAGGGCTCGTAAAGATCGTTCGACAGTTGTTCGTGTTATGACCCAATCGGTTACACAGAAAACATCGCGGAACACTCTCCAGTGCACGCTTCTTTTGTTCGGGTGCCGAATTTTTCGAATCTTCGGGACACTCCTTATTGACCTTTGCCAAATTGGTGCCACCTTACGCTTCCAAGAATTGATCAGCTAATTCAAGCATGTCTTCAAGTGACTTAGCTCTCCTCTCTTTCAAGTACAGCGGCAGGCTTGGGTGGCAACTGGTGATAAATTGCACTCTAATAAGGAGCTCTCTGAGCTCATCGTACTCCTGCGCTGTCCCTGAAAGTTCAATCCATCTGTCGAAATAATGGCGAAGTCGGGCGGTATACTGCGTAGCCGTGTCACCATCAGCTGGCTTTTCTGTCCAAAATCTGTCCCAGAATCCTTCCACAGTGAATCTAAATCGCTTCAGCAAAGCAGCTTTCACCTTTGCTTAGTTGGCTGCATTGGTCGGCGTCAGCCTGCCGTACACACTGAGTGCTTCACCACTCAAGCAAGTACTCAAAGCAGTTGCCCATTGATGTTCCGGCCAATTCTGGCTCCTCGCAATCGTCTCAAATCTGTGAAGGTACCTGTCAAGGTCGTCCTTCCTTTCTTCAAACGCTACGAGCAGCTTGCTTGGGTTCAAGCGGAAGCCGTGGTCCTCCCGTTCGCTGCTTTCAACTCTAGCTTAGACCGGAGTTTCACTTTGCTGTTGCAAACGGAGCCGCTCGAGTTCCATCTCGTGCTGCCGCTGCCGCTTCCTTTCAGCCATTTCCGCTTCTCTTTCTTCTTTCGCCCTCTCAGCCGCCAGTCTTTTTCTCTCCAGCTCAGCTGCTTTTTCTTCCTTGGCCCTCTCAGCTGCCAACCTCTCTCTCTCTCCAACTCAGCTGCTTTTTCTTCCTTGGCTCTCTCAGCTGCCAGCCTCTCTCTCTCCGCCGCCTCTTTCTCCTTCTGGCTTGCCCACTTCCGTAGTTCGGCGCCAGAAAGACCCATCTTCTCACCAAGAGCGACTTTCGAGATCCATTGTGTCTCGCAAATAAAGCCTTTTCGCGTGCAAAAAGTATCTGCCCAAATCAGTCTATCGGAACGCTCCCCTGTACTCGTTAACTAGAACACTGAACAACACACAAAATCGTTCCGATGGAACTATCAACAACTCGAGGCTCTTTCTCACTACTTTGGACACACTGTGCACCAAAAGGTCCTTGTTGCGGACGCCAGAATTATTGTCACAGGTCCAGTAATTAGGGAGGCGATAGCCAGGCTAATTCAAGGGCCGAAGTATCGGCCCCCCGAACCGCACCGCGAAAGTGTGGACAATTTAGAGGTGGTCCTATTTGGCACGCCAGTGGACGCCGGCTGTGGCCCAAAGAACAAGTCAGAGCCGAGAGTTGATAAACAAAACAAAATTATATACTCAATAATGGCAGATCAAAACGATACACAAGTATGCACACTCGACATTAGTTGAATACAATGTGTCACCAATCAAACAATGCGCTACACAGTACAATCAGCCACACTCGAAACAACGGACACACACAACAATACGCAATACAATGCAGTCGCATGCATCGAACATCAAGACACGTAAAGGCTAAGGAGTTAGAAAACTCATTCAGTCCAAAGTTTTTGGAACGAAAATTCTGAATGATACTCTTCCGAGAATCACTCACTCAAAGTCGAGTGTTGTTGTCGCTCCGCTGCCTCCAAAGTTTCTCTTCCAGGAAACCTCGCGTCTTCAATTGACCGCTCTCCAGGCTCCAAACTTTTTAGCCGGAAACACGTCGGCTTCCCACACGCAGCTGTTGCCACGCGTCTTCGCTCGATAGCGGTAGACACACACTCTTGCCTGTAGCTCGACTCTTAACCCCTCAGGGGGAAATCCTCTTCTTCTCCTCCTTTGTCACAGAAGACGAAAGGCTTCGCCCACAAGGCGAAACACCCTACGCACTCTGGCGCATACTTTCTTTTTCTCCTGCTTTGTCACTAAGGACAAAACCTTCACCGACAGACGCGGCGGAATAACCCCACGCACGCTGGCGCCAACTTCCTTCTTTTCCTGATTTCCAATCTCGGCTGCTCGATTAAATATCTTCCGCGCGAGATTCCAGAAAGTTCTCATCATTTCATCGGCGTGATACGCAGCGAAAGCCGGGGAAAGGGTGAGACTGTACGAGGGCCGTCAGCGAAAGATGACGCAACCGTGCGTCACCACGCCCCTTTCCATCGAGAACTCTCTAGGGCTTGCTCGGCCGCCGATGCGAGGAGGTTTGTTGGCGAACCTACGCTTCCGAAGAGAGAGGGACGCGCGCTCGGGGAGTCTTTGGATGCTTGTTTTCTTTTTTTTTTATCGTTGACTTCTCGGCGCTTCGTCGCGCGAACGCGGTGGCGCGCCCTTTTTCGAGCGCTCGGTTTCTGACAACAACTTGACTGCTTCTTGAAGCGTTGCGGCTCCCAAAATGACATCATCCACGTAGATCGCTTTCTGCAGTGTCCTTGTCGTATCAGGAAACTGGTCTTCCATTTGTTTCAAATGATGTTATATTAGCTGCCAGTATAAACGTGCATGGTGTTGTTCCGAACGTTACTCTTGTCATGCGCCATGTTTACAATTTATTCATTAACCTTCCTTCAGCGTCATGCTTCAACCACAGAAATCTCATTGCATCTCTATCCTCTTCATGCATAGAGATTTGTAGAAATGCCTTTTCAACATCTCCAACTAATGCCACCTTTTCTTTTCGGAAATAAATGAGCAGCGATAGCATGTCCTCATTCAAATCGGGTCCTGCCTCTAGGTTCTCGTTTAAAGACATGCCTTTTCTTGAATGTGATGAGGCGTCAAACACGACTCGCTTCTTAGCTATGGCTCGGTCCTCTCTAATGATCGCATGATGTGGCATGTAGTAGCAAAGTGCATTCGGCTGTTCTGATGGCTCTTACTTCCTCTGCGACTCGTAATGCCATATACTCTGTTATAGCTTTGTCGTAGCGATACAGCATGTCTTCATTTTTCTGCAGCCTTTTAGTCAGTTGCTGTAGTCTTTTTATCGCAGTTTCCTTGTTGCTTTCCAAGTTTACGTCCTGTTTCCATGGCAAGCTGACTTGATAGCGACCGTTTTGTTGTACAATCTTAAGCTCGAATTCTTCGACCACTTCATTTCCGGTGTTATCCAAACTATTTCTTGTGATCCCCATTGACTCCAGGTTCCAGATCTTCTGTAGCTCTTGCTGGTGTTCGGTCTCCGCAACTTCGACCTTTAAAACCATAACTGCTTGATTATGAGTTAGTTTTGTCTTGCTTTGCTCTGATGGCCCTTGCAGTACCCATCCCAGTATTGTTTCTACAGCCATCAGTCTGTTCTCGATTCTTTGAGTTCTACCAGTAAAGAATTCCCAATAATAGTCTGAGCCGATCAGTAGTTCTACAGAATCTGTTGTAGTCGTCTTGGTCCTGTGATCAGCCAGCTGCATATTAAGCTGCTTCATTTTTTCGCTGAGTTTCTTAGTTGGAGTGGGTATGCAACTGTGCGAGATAACTTCGACTTGTAACGCTTCAATCACTGTTGTCGTACTTGTTTCTCGTGATCCTACCGTCACTTGCACCACGTTCATTAGTTTGACCTTTTCGTCTCCTCCAAATGAACCAATCGTCAGCCTTTCCTGTCGCAACACCTTCGCACCTATTTCTTTCGCTGATTGCGCTGTCTAATAACAAACGGCAATGTCGGCCCCTTGTTTCTCTTTCTACACACGCTACAGCCGTCTGCAAAAGCACAAACGTATGCTTGATATTTTCGGTTGCGTGTAGCGTAGACGTCGTGGCTTCGGCTTGCGCTGTTGAGACCAGCTTTGCCCTTGTTTTCTGCATCACCTTTCTACACACTGACGTGGCATGTCGTCCCTTGCATTGCTTGCATTTTACTTGAGCCTTGCAAATGCGTGCAGTGTGGTTTAGTGGCGTGCATCTGAAGCATGCTCTATTTTCGGTAAGCATAGCTTTCTTTTCATCCATTGGAATGCTCCTACGACAGTTTTCGGTTGCGTGGGTTTTCTGCTTGCAGAATAAGCATAATCTGTCCGCTGAGCTATAGAAGCTTGAATTTGTGCGCATCTGTCACCGGTTCTCTCTTCGCTTTGCAGTTATCCTCTCTTGTACACGTTGTGTTTCTTCACGAAATGCCGCTTGCTCTCTTAAGAATAACATAAGCCTATCCAGCTTTTCCTCGCACGCTTTTCCCGTTGCGTTGTTTTGCTCGCCGTTTTCTGAAGCTGAGCTGTTTCTCATAGCCTCTTTTGACTTGAACTGCACTGATAATTCTAGTGGAATCGCTCTTTTCAATACCGGTAACAACATCGGCGCATAGCTCTCAGTTTCCACTTTCAGTGACCTGAGTGCCAATATGTTAACTTGCACTCTCTGTGCTAGCCTATTTAGGTCATCGGTATCTTGAACAGACCTCACTTTCTCCAAACTCAATAGCTCATTCATGTGCATTTCAATGGAATGTTCTGGATTGCCGAACGTTTTTGCAGTATTTTGATTGCGTCACCATAATTTTTCTCTGCCGAGTATTGAAGTCCTTCAATAGCAGCTGCCGCTTTTCCGGTTAGTGATGCTAACAAGTAGTTGAACTTCTGTCCCTTGCTCATGTTCGGTCTCAGGTAAACTACCGACTCGTACTAAGACAAAAAGCGGTTCCACTCCAAAGTGTTTCCGTTAAACTTCATCATTTCAAGCTTTGGTAGCTTAACTAGTTCCGTTGCTTCTTGTCCTGTACTTCAGGGCGTCACCTGCCTTGTCCTATCACTTGAATCCGATTGTTCAGGCTGTTGAAGTCTTAATTCTATTGCAGATAAGATCGTCATTAATTTCACGTCGTACTCTATGACGCTTTCAAATTCAGCTTCGGCATTGTCTTCTGTTAAAAACTTTTTCATTTGCTCGTTCGCGCTCTTGAGATTGTTGCTTTTTGCTTTAATCTGCGCCTGCGTTGTAAGCAGCTGCTCCCGGTTAGTTCTATCAATAATTTGCTGCTCGGCTGCGTTAATCAGTCACGTGATCTGGGAGCGAAGCGCTTTCTTTTTCTTCGTTATCACTTCTTTGCTCATATTGAAGCGGTTAACAATGACTTCTTACTTGTCAATTCTTCGTTCTGATGCTCGTACTGACCACCGTGGTCTCGTTGCTCGATCCAGGTCGATCCTCTGCTCCTCCGCCATTTTCTTCTCTGCTGCTCCGTGGCAGGTTGACCTTTCTTGCCGGCAAGGAGGAGGTAGTATCCTGGTTCACGGCACCAATGTTAAGACGATCGAGATCAGGGACTGCTTCGAACGAATACGGTTTATTAGGAGAAGCGAAGTAGTGCGCGCTCGCTTCAGGCAGCAGTTTGCTTTCATCTTCACCTGGCGTTTGATGATGATGTTTTATATAAGCTCGTCGTCCGCAACGTGTTGTCGTGAGATCCTCCAGTATTAGGTCATGCGAGACGTTGACAAACGCACCACGGATGTCCAAGACACGCAGAGCTCTAGTTTGCGTAGAACTGTGCCTGTCTGTTACTTCCTCTTTTAGTTAGAGAAGTACGTCTTGCGTGGAAAGATGGGCCTGGTGCCCAAACAGCGTGTCCGGGAAAAATCCCTGGGCCTCAAGGTATGGTTGCAGTCTTTGGAGAATGACGTGCTACATTATTTTACCGAGGCAAGACGTCAACAAGATTGGTCGCAGGTTTCCAAGCTTTTGGCGTTTGCCGGGCTTCGGAATTAATGTTATTCTGGCATGTCTCCATACCTGAGGTAACGTTCTGGATTTCCAGTGAGTGTTGTAAAAATTAGTGAGCTGTTCTAGATCTTCGTCATTGACTTTTGCATGACAGAGTATTCGAAGTTGTCTTTCCTTGGTGCTGTGTTGTGCTTGATATTCAGAAGGATATTCATTCGAACTTCGTGCACAGTCACATCAGCATCCAGTGGTGTTGACTTTGTGTATGGGTAGTTTTTATATTTTGGTTGAGGACCTGCAGCGATGTAATTTTCTTGAAGCGTCTGTAAGATGCTGTTGACGTCTCTATCCTGCTTGTGAAGAAGTGTTTGGATGGTACTGCTCGTGTAGGACTTGGTACTTTTCAGGCCAACGAACGCTCTTAGTATGGCCCACGTGCGTGCAGTACTTAGGGTTT
The DNA here is from genome assembly GCF_043290135.1 of Rhipicephalus microplus. Taxonomy (NCBI): domain Eukaryota; kingdom Metazoa; phylum Arthropoda; class Arachnida; order Ixodida; family Ixodidae; genus Rhipicephalus; species Rhipicephalus microplus. The sequence goes on from NC_134705.1 coordinate 136,408,470, forward strand.
TATTAAGTGACTTATAGAAGTTGTGCCAATTTTTCTACGTGAGCTCTGTGACGTATTGCTCGACTTGCAACGTGAGTTGAGCAATGTGGAGTTTAAGCTTGCGATTGTGTCTCTGCCTGCGCCAGCGTTTTATGAGGCTTCGGCATGCTTCCCACCGGTGCAGAAGGTGCCTGTCGATATCTGGAATTGCGACTGTAGTGCGTATACTCTTGGTCGCTTTATCAAGGTCAGCTTGCAGGCACTCTAGCCATTCATTTAAAGGTCCCATTGTTGTCAGTCTGAGCGTGTAGTTTTCTAAATGAATCCCAATATGTGAGACGAACCTTCCGCTCTGGAGCATGGGGGATGGAGATGTTCAGTAACGTGAAAATAATGCAACGATCATTACCTAACGTTTCATGTAGATTTGGCCAAAATTCGCTTTTAACTAAACAACTCAAACTCTTATATAAGCAACCTACCCAACAACAGAGTACTGCAACGCCATCCGGTATTGCCTCCTTTGTCCAGGCGGCTACGCCATCTACGTCCAAGCTTAGTCCTCGCGCTAAGTCCACTCCCATTAAACCACCGGTTAAAGCAGCCATGTGTACTCCAGCACTCGGAACTGGTGCTGCATCTACTCCAGAAGCTCTTGATGCTCCTGGGGCACCTCAGGTTCTTTTGCCCACTAACCAAACTCTCCCCAGTGAGGAGCGTGCCTCACGCTTAGAGGAATGCCTTACCCGCCTCGAACCTTCGATTAATCACCTCCTCACTAGGTTCTCTGTCCAACGCATAGTAGTAGAGGTTACTCAGGCTATTCAAACCTTGGCGATCAATCAGTTTCCACCTAAGGCCTCGCGTTCCCGCTTCTTCTCGGTGAGCAGTGAGGGTGCAGCTGCACGGCGTCGTCGTAAGGTGGCTACCACCATCGCGCCGTCGGACAATACGGCCTCCGTGCCCCTCCCTGCCTCTGAGGATTCCTAGCGGAACATGGAGGACCAAATCTAAAACCTTAGACAGTCCCGATGGTTACCAATCGTACGTCCCATTCAAATACTGCGTCTAAATTCGAGGTCATACAGTGAAGCCCTGGAGCTTTTGGAAACAGGCAAAAACGTTCACACCTTTCCCTTTTTCTCACGTCACTTGGCTCTCAGCCGACCGTCTTGGCGCTCCAAGAATCTGGCCTTGCTCCATCCCTTTCTGGGTACTGGTCCTACGTAGGCGGCACCACCACATGCCTCCTTGTGCATAGAGCTTACACGGCGATACATATTGACCTCGATCTGGATCTACCTTACGGCTAATGCATGATATTAGTGATGTCTCATTGGAGGTGCCAACCATCAATTCACATCTTAAACGTGTACACTCTAAAAAAAGCGAGTAAAAAGAGTGTCTTTTTGTCCCACAACAATGATCGTCATATATATTGCGTTCCATCTTTGCGCTATTGCCCCGCGCCTGGTACATTCCGGTCATGATCGACATGCCCATTATCAGGGTTACTTTGCATTCTCAATAGGAATGTGGCCAGCGCCAAGTTTTCAAGAAAGGAAGCGCACGCAAGCTTGTGTACGATTATTGTTGTCGGACAAAAAGACACCCTTTTTACTCAATATATTTTTAGAGTGTACTGTCCCCTTCACCTTGCGAGGGCTTTATTTGCGCAGCTCTTCTATCGGGTGCTGCGTATAGCGGCCCGACAACCACTGGTGATTGGCGGGGACTTTAATGCCCCCAGTCATAATTGGGGTTACCACTAAGAGAAGGCCCGGGGCAGAGAGCTGAAGGAGCTCATTTCCTTTCTGAGCCTCACGCTTCTTACCGATCCGGCACAACCCACACGTTCACGCAACTCTGCTGCGTGAGACACACGCCCCGACCTCTCCATCACCCGTCTTATCCGCGATGCTACATGGGAAAATTTAGGCGTAACCCTCGGCAGAGATCACTTTTTACTCCGCATTTCGTTCACACCACGGCAGAAAATGCGCCAACACTGGGGCCAAGCCCGTCTCACCGATTGGAATCAGTTAAGAATGCAACCATTCTCCGCCGTTCTCTCCTCGACCGAATATGCAGCGTGGGCATCATACGCCCTCCATATGAAATAAGCGAACACTAGCACCCTTACAACCACTAATTCGACTGCTGCAATTGATCCACACTTCCTACATCTCTGACAGGCTCGCCGCGGGCTCGTAAAGCGCTGGAAACGCAACAAACTCAATCGGAAACTTCGCGCTCGCATTGAGGCGCTCACTGCAGAGGCGGCCGCATACTCTGCACAACTTTGCTAACTGGGCAGACACCTGTTCGAAGGCTGCAATCCAGATGAGTTCTAAGAGCGCGTGGTGACTATTTCCAAGCATTCTCGATCCCTCCACCACCAGGGTAAAAACGCAACGCCAGCTGTGCCGTGCTCTGCACGCCTTTCAGGGCACTAAATATCAACTCGCGCGAGAAATTTGTGACCACTACATCTGCCGCACAATTGATCCCGCAGGCCCAGCATATACGCATTCTGGCGCCCTTAACAGCAACCTCGACGCCTTACACACGCTTTCCGACTTACGATTTGCACTCACGAAAATGCCGAAAATGCACTCACCACTGGATGCGACAGAATCACAGTATCGCTCCTGGCAAATTTTCCCGACCAAGCACACATCTCGTTACTCCACCTTATAAATTCAATATGAGACGGCTCTCCGCTTCCAATGGAATGGATCACATTGGTTGTGACATTCATACCCAAATCGGCAAAGTTCGTTAGTATCGAGGCATTGAGACCCTTCTCACTTACGTCTTGCGCAGGCAAACTCAGGGAAACCATGGTTCACAAACGCCTTTCCGTCTACCTGGAGGCCAGGAGGACCTTTGCCGACATGATGTATGGCTTTCGCTCGCATCTGTCGGCACAGGACGCTGCGCACCAGCTGCAACACGATATCAGAGAGCCGACTACTATGCGCCATAACGATAAAGCCGTGCTCACTCTCGATCTACGCGGGGCGTTCGACAACGTCAAACACAGCAATATACTCAGTAATCTGTCTACCACAAACTGTGGGCAGAAGACTTGAAACTACATTCGCGCCTTTCTACAACTTCGCGCCACCTTCATTCGCTTCAATTCTACTGAACACGGCCCGTACCTATTCGGCACGCGGGATACGCCTCAAGGGGCAGTCCGGTCTCCTTGGCCTTTTAGCCTTGCGATGATGAACCTCCCCTCTCTTCTAAGCGAGGTCGAGGGAATACAACGCGCATTATATGCGGACGATATCGAAATCTGGACAATCACCGGCTCCTTAGCGCAAATCAAAAACGCTTGCAAAAGGCTGCCCTTCTGGTGGACACCTACGTCGGTTCATGCGGCCTGGAGTGCTCTCCAGCTGAATCGGCTCTTCTTTCAGTCTCTCCGCTACCGCCGCCTCAATTTTTTCTTCCGTCTGGGCTCGTACCGTCTCTTTAAAATATTCGAATACGTGGGCTTCATTTGACCTTGGCCTTGGATCCCGAGGGCACAATAGCAGGCCTCAGACGCACCAGCGAACAGGTGAGCAGCATGATACGGTGGGTTACCAAGCGTGGCGGCCTCCGCGGGTCTCAGTCCCTCCAGTTGGCCCTCGCGTTTGTGACCAGTCGCGTTCTCTACGCCTCGCCTTACCTTCGCCTGCATCGTCAACACGAGCACCAGCTGGACGTCCTTCTTCGTTCAGTATATAAACGCACTCTGGACCTACCTATGGCAACCTTCAACAGCCGATTCGCGGCTCTGGTGTTACACAACACCTTTGCCGAGATGCGCGAATCTCATGGAGTTAACCAAATTAATCGACTATCGCAGACGCCTACAGAGCGCAGTCTTTTACACAGACTTGGCATTAATTTGATATCTGACCAAGACCCTCTGCAGCCGGTACCAGAGCTCTGGCGTCAAAAGCTATGAGAGGAACCTCTGCCCTGTAACATGAACCCCGACCTCGATCCTGATCATAGACTAGCACGCGCCGCGGCCCTTCATGCGCGACACTCCGATCGTCCTGGTGTTTTTTACGTGGACGTCTCGGGTCCCTCCCCCTCGGGTCACTTCACGGCGGCCGTGATTACAGAGGGCAAACACGTCGATGGCCTCTCCTTCCAAGCAGACACAGTAACGCACGCCAAAGAGGTTGCCGTAGCTTTGGCCGCCTCTCACTCTGCCTCACGCACCATCCTGACGGACTCGCGCCCGGCCTGTTCTCAGTAATTTCAGGGTTCGATTTCCCCGCTGGTGGCTCGCCTACTTCAGGCAGCCTCTTGGCGCTTCAACCCTCATATAATTTGTATAGTCTGGAACCCAGGTCACTCAAGCCTGCCTGGCAATGAGGCGGCAAATGCAGCTGCCCGTGCTTCTCCTATCCAAGCAGTTGCCCTTCCATGTCCCGAAACGGAATCTGGCAACTCCAACCCAACGCGCTTTCGCGAAATTTTGGCTAATTACCTGGCTTCGCGCCGCCTCTACCAGGACCCCGCACGCGGTCTGGAGAAAGCGGACGAACGACTGCTACGTCGCCTGCAGACGAACACTTTTATCAGTCCGGCGGTCGCCAGGCACTTTTCGCCGAAAATTAGTGGCACCTGCTCGACCTGTCATGTCCTCGCCGACACATATCACGTCATAGTATCATGCCCAGTTAATCCCGTCCCTTTCTCATTCTCTTTCCTCATCCCAACTAGAGTGGCTTGGGAGGAGCACCTGCTCGGCTGCTCTACCTTGGCTGCTCAACGCTCCTTGATGGAGCACGCACGGACAGCTTCCAGCTCCACAGGCGTCCTGAAATAGGGTCTGGCCACTCTAGCTTGCCGATGCGCCACGTCGGCACGCTCTAGTAAACTTTTTCTGAAATAAATGTTTTTACCACCACTACCACCACCTTCGCCACAAGCCTCACCATATTCAGGGTTCAGGATAACTGGTATGTGCGGATGTGGTGGTATGTTGTAATCATGCCGGCGCACATGATTAGAAAGAATGCACCTCGAAGCGTCAACCTAGGTATGCCAACTGTGCTGGACCACATCCGGCGTCGTTCTCAGGCTGCTCTCGAAACCGTTTGGCATCAGCGGCACAAAGAGAGAGAATTGTAAAAGGGTACCATAAGATACAAAAAGGTCCAGCACCTAACGCGGATATAGTCGAAGATGTTCCTGCGGCGCAAAGCAATGCAAAACAGTGGCGCCACGACTCTTACTCGGAAGTATTGAAGCGCTCAGCACCAAAACATCGCGTTGGCGAAGAAGTCCGGGCCCAGGAACATGCTGAAGTGAAACTTTCTGCCGGGCCAGACACAGCCAAGGAGCCACTGACTACCAAAGGGAAGGGTCACAGCAGCTTGCCGAGGAAACATTCTTCAAGAAATGCGATCTCGGCGGAGACAGCCGGAAACGAGCAAGTCATTTTGCGAATAATCTTTGCGGCTCTCAAGGCGATTCTACAATCCCTGCCACAAGCAGGTTCTTTACCAGAAGTGAAATGGCTGCTAGATGTTGAGCATCTTCTCTTGTCGTAATCATGGCTACCGGACTATCTAACTGGTACAAAACAAGTGCAATATTCCAGTGGAACTGCAACGGTTTGCAGAATAAGAGTGGAGATTTTCGGAAATTTGTCACTCAGCACGGGTTTCCGATTTTGTGTATTTCCGAAACAAGAGTATCCACTAACTATCGCTTGTCCAATTATGTGGTGTACGAAGCAGAACGTCCTGCTGCAAAAAGCAGAGTGATGTTGTGTGTGAGACGCGATATTCCGCCGACACTTGTGGCTACATCAAAAACAGATGAGCCGGAATTCGTTAGATGCAAGGTGAAGTTTGGTAACGTTACTGTAACTGTAGTTAGTGTTTACGTGCACCCTCAAGCAAACGTTTCATACGCAGAGTTGGCTGCAGTGTGTAGATCTGACCATGATCCCATAATTATATGTGGGGATTTTAACGCGCACCATGAATTGTGGGGTAGTGAGCGTTGTAGTGTAAGGGGATCTGCTATAGTAAAAATATGCGAAGATTATGGTTACACTATACTAAATGATGGTTCTCCGACGCTTCTACGGGGGCATAACTACTGCAGCACACTAGACATTACTTTGTGCTCCTCTGAATTAGCGGCTGGAGCAGACTGGACTGCAGACGCTGACACAAGAGGCAGTGACCACTTGCCAGTATTCATATATCACCCAAAGTTGAAGAAAACGAAAAATAACCGCACAACAAGAATTACAAATTGGGCAATCTTTCGAGAACTACAAAGACATAATCTTGAACCTTGTTCTGACGCAGAAACTTATGCATCAAAGAAAAAAAATTTTCTAACAAAAGCAATTCGTGCAGTACCCGTTCCAGATGGGTATTCAGGTGTTGACGTTGAGCATGAGAGGCTTCGGGCAATACGCCGCCGATCTGAAAGAAGATATCGCAGGTCGAGTAATTTAGAAGATTTAAAGATGGCACAGAAAGTACATTCTGCAATGCGTAACCAACTGCAGAAGCTTTCAACCAAAAGGTGGCAAGATTTATGTGCCTCACTTTCTTCATTTACCTCGGCGCCTCAACTGTGGAACATGGTACGCGCCCTCCGACAGCCAGTAGTCCACTCGAGACCACTACAGGCTCTAGCGCTGTCTCGAGGAATAAGCGAACGTGTGATTGCCGAAGAATTTCGAGATCTTATACTGAGAAATGGAGAGATTGCCCAAACCAGCGAATATAAATCTTCAGCAGAATCAGCTTCGCTGGTTGTAACAAAGTTCTCTGCGATCAGTTCATAAGATCTAGATGACAGCTTTACACCAGAGGAGCTCCAATATGTGCTGTCTTCAGTAAAACGAACAAATTCACCAAAAACAGATGGAGTTACATACGCTGCTCTTGCTAATTTGTGCAAAAAAGGTAAATTACACCTGTTGGACATCTATAATAAAAGTTGGCAAGAAGAAAAAGTTCCGGAAAGTTGGAAGATATCAAAAGTAGTACCGTTGCTAAAACCAGGGAAGAGCCCTAAGCAGTTGGACTTGTTTAGGCCGGTTAATTTGACAAGTTGTTTTTCAAAAGTGATAGAAAAAATGATCAATGAACGAAATTTATGGTGGCAAGACATAAAAAACCTACAAAAAAATAGCATAGGCAGCTTCAGAAGAGGTAGATGCACAATGGACTGCATTCTGGATTTGGTAACAGATGTGGAAAACCAACGAACGCCAGGAAACATCACTGTCGCTGTATTCCTTGATGTCCACCGAGCATACGACACAGTGAGTCACGTTCACGTTCTGGAAGGCCTGGCGTTACAGGGATTCAAGGGCAAGATACTGCGTTGGATCGCTGACTTCCTGAAGCACCGGAAAATTTTTGTAGTTACGCAGGAGGGCCCAACGTCAGAACATGTCGTCAACTAAGGAGTGCCACAAGGCAGCGTGCTAAGCCCTACTCTCTTTAATGCAGTCGTGGCGCAGCTCCCGTATAATCTTCCACCTAACGTCAGATGTTCAGTATATGCTGATGATATAAGTATATGGACGTCTGGTCCATCGTTTTTGGATGTACAACAAACTCTACAAGAAGGATTGGAGTATGTAGACCATTTTCTAAAAAAAAAAGAGGTATGACACTGAGGCTGGCTAAAACAGCCATACTTCTGTTTACATTAAAAAGACCTGGAAATTTCCAGATTATTCTGCAAAATCAGCCTTTTCAAATGGTTAAAACTCATAAATTCTTGGGAGTAATTTTAGACCGGAGACTAACATGGTCGCTTCATGTACAGTCCCTGGAACAAAAAGTGAATCAGGTCATTCGAATCCTCCGGCATCTCTGCGGGGCCAAATGGGGTGGTACTACAGAGTCGTTATTAGCCCTACATGTTGCCTGGATACGCCCCATCGTAACTTACTTGCTGCCTTTGCTGCACGGACTTCCAGCCTCCACCGAAAGGAGACTTCACTTGGTTTTGGCAAGGAGCTTGAGGGTATGTCTGGGTTTACCACGGTCAACTTCCAGTGCTTTAGTGTATGCGGAGGCTCGAGAGCCACCTTTGGCAGTACTCCGAACTAAAGAAACATCTCGAAATTTATTTAGAATTTTCACGCAACATGAAAGTCATTTTTTAACTGGCGCACTAACGCAAGGGACGGCAAGGAGACTACAGGATACTATATCATCATTTCAAGCAGTAGTACTAGAATTTAAACAATGGAAACCTTCAAAACCAACTTAGACGTTGCCACTTCTCAACGTTATCCGTGAATTAGACGGCATAGAGAAGAAATCAGACATGGCACCTCTCGTAGCGGCACAGTTGGTAGTTCATCAGCTTCATGTAATGCATAATGAAAAAACGAAGATATATACAGACGGATCATGCACAGAAGAAGCTTCAGCCTGTGCGGTCTTAATACCCGAAATTCAGAAAAAGAAGATGTACAAATTATCGCACAAATCTTCATCGACGACAGCAGAATTGGTGGCTATCTTTGAAGCAGGTAAGCTTATCTGCGAGAATCCCGAGCCACGAAAATGGGTGATATGCACTGATAGCAAACCTGCTCTTCAGCTAATCAGAAATGTGAGGTCACCTTACAAAAATGGTGAAATAGCACAATGTATCACGGAAAATGGGGAATATGCCTCATCGCAGGGTCCCAACATCGTATTCCAATGGATACCCAGCCACATTGGAATAAAGGGAAATGAAGATGCTGATAGTCTCGCGAAGAAAGCATTGAAGGAAGGACGGGATTGCACAATCCCTATGTCTGGGGCGGATATTCGACATTTTATATCGCAAAGAGCTAACCATTGTTCGATGGAGAAGTGGTTTGAGAGCCCTAAACCAAAGGTAACGATACTTTATGAAGTCGATCCACACAGAAAATTTTCCATAGCGACAGACCTCCCACGACACCTAGAGACATTGATCCACCAACTTATATGGGAAGTAGCATACATAAACAGCTTCCTGCACAAGATACATCGATCCAACTCACCGGAATGCCATTGTGGTCATGCTGAAGAAAATGTTCGCCATATTCTTTTGGAGTGCGTTAAATACGCGAATGAAATAGAAAAATTTAAGAACAAATTAGCAAGTTTGGACAGACGGCCCCTCACAATAAAGAAACTACTTGGACCATGGCCTGCGATGCATCTCCAGAAAAAGGCAATAATCTTCCTGACAGACTTTTTAGTGGAGACCGGACTGGACAAGCGCCTATGACTGACAGCCAGGGATGGGTATTATGTAAAATGTGGTCATGTATATACTGACACTAGAGTAGTAAGGTGTGCGTGTAAGTAGTTTATGACTGTGTGAACTGCGTGAAGAAAACTGTGTATTGGCATGTTATTTGAACTGGTTTCAGTGTGCTAATATTTTTTTCTTTTTTTTCTTTTCCGTATTGATAATTTTGGGTACCGTTCTTTATTATTATTTTATTTTTCGCTGCAGAACTTTGTGATATGGAGCAGCCGAGGCAACAGACACCTCAACCTCTCCACAGCAAATCAGTCAAAACAGAACAGAACAGATGTTTCAACGCGCCAATTAATGCTGCGCTTCATGCCGATCGACTGACGATGTCGGCCGAAGCAGCGATCCCGAAATCAACTCTTAACACACAGCTAGAGTTATCACCATCCTCTGAGATCTTTAATGTCGTCATTTTTTATCTGCACGAACGTATCATACCATGAAAACTGTCTTCTGTGTCGCCTGATCTGCTAGAAAAACTGCCAGTACCCCTCAGCAGCATAAAAGCATCGCAGAGCGCTTTGGTGTGATAAAAAGTTTCCTTACTTTTCATTGCTTTCATAGCTGGTAATTGTCACAGCTATGGCTAGCAGAAACAAAAAAAAAACTTCCAAAGCACTGACATTGCACGGAGAGGTGCTTTTTTCAACGGAGGGCTACAAAAGTGCATGCGTGCCGCTGCTCACCCGCGTGGTGTGTCGAACCGGAAGCCATCGTATCCCACAGTTCCCTGCGATTGCCTATTTTAGCGGTCACCTATTACCTGCCTTCAGCTCATACTATACCTTGCATGGACTCTATCCACAATGTGATCGCGACATATGAACTGAACTAAGCTTTGCAACAAAGGCGAAGCAATGAAAGCGATAGCAATAAATTAGAAAGAAACGCGCCAGATGCAAGCAGACCGAAACGTGTGCCACGTTTCTCAAGCATAAATGACGCTCGAAACGTACTTGCAGGTACAGAAGAACGCGAATAAGTGTCTTAGTTGTTACTTCGTTGAGTCGGAAAAACACGCCCTTTTCGCAAACGGATACTGTGCAACAATTGCAGTGACCTTTATGCGCCCGGTAACTACAACACAAACTTCCTATTGAAAACCCAATGCCAGCATAGACGTACGATCATCCCCATCGCGAGATAAGGGTACGCGAGCGAGCTTCGACCTCCACTCTAAGGGGCAAAGTAGGAAGATGAGAGCGCGCGCCGCCACGCGGTCATTGCGTCATCTTGCTGGTAATGCTGAAAACGCGATAGTTACCTTCCTTCTCCACCCCTGAGACGTACGCCGACGCGCACTCACTGCGTCATCTTCCTGGTAATGCTGAAAACACGATCATTCTCGCACGAGATGCCCATCACCAGCGGTAAGTGGTAGACAAAAATAGCTTCCTGTTTGTATGTTGGAAGACGTTGGTCTTGGTGGCTTTGTGGTTAACGCCTCGCATTCACGACTAGAGGCTTCTGAGTTCGAATTCACGTGCCAAAGTATTTTTCGGATTTCCTTTTTTCTTTCTTGCGTTTTTGTATATATATATATATATATATATATATATATATATATATATATATATATATATATATATGTTCATTTATTTATATATTCACGTATACGTATACGATGAGCGACGCCGAGCCTGCCAACAATATTTAGCGAAGAGTGGTCATATAATTGCTGTAGCAGTAAAAATTGTGAAGCCAAATATTGACGAAGCGAGTCATTCAACGTCATTCAGCCTACAAGATATTCGGTTTGGTAAACAGTTTTTTGTTCAGCCGGCCGTGTCTTCCAGTATGAAGTAAATTAGAAATGTTTTTTCTACAAGATATCTTTGTATTTTCTTGCACCTCTAGGTTCGAGAGACTACTACAGTTATGAGCGGTTATTTTACGCTTTTGACAACTACAAATGCGGCGTCTTCTTCATATCACTGAAACACGATAGAGGAGGTATGTTGATCTTACGTTGTATTGTTGTATAGCTTTTTTGTGTGGTTTTTCGAAAGGTATTTTGTAAATACGTGCGCGTGTTAGAGTCAGCTTGATTTTATATTATAGAGATAAAGACGCTTGCATGAGCAGTACTTCTGCATTTTTTCGCAGCACTCAGCATAAGACGCGTTATAAATTTTTATAAATGCTGCTGCGTTATTGCAGTGTTTATAAGAGCCTTTTCGATGTGCTTTCGTGGTGTGGAATGCTGTAGCTAGTATATGTAATTAAGACTACGACGAGTCTTCAGTAAATGTAAGAGTAGTTCCAACCAAAAGATTTCATTTGTCTTTGTCCGTGACAAAGTTATGGGACGGAAAAGTGCACTTCAATGTACTCTGGCCCCAACGAAGCCGGCGACACCTATTAAACGTCACCGGAAGCAGACTACCAAAGCAAAAGAGTGCGCCTTCAAGGACTGCCTTGGGTGTACGGCCTGCAATATCTGATGAGATGCCGCTTATCACGGCAAGACAGGCACTGGAGACGTATAGTACGGCACCGGGGCTTACGTTGCTGGCTCGCAGCACGCCATGCTTGCTGCAACCGATGGCGAGCCTGCTGGGGACGTCACCAATCGGCTCCATGGCTTAGTCCACGTTGGCGATGTAAATTGATAGGATGAGGGAACGAAGTTACGGTACATGTAATCTGCCTTACAGATTCTTACCAAGAGTGGTTTGTTAACCATAGTTTGTTTATCACTGCCTGTACGAATTTCAGCATATGATAGAAGTTATCTACACAAGTACCGAAACAGAAGTGGAAGCGACGTCAGCTCTCCAGAGCACATTTCAGAAACTGAGAGAAAGCATGGCTACGTTGGCGAGGACATCTGTGCTCAAGATTCAGCGTAACCAGAAGCTGAAGTAGTTTTTATTCACTGGGGAACTGCAATAGGAAAATCCAGCGCACGCAGGATGTAAAGAAACAAATATTTAAGAGTACAATTGATGTGCACTAATTCAAAATGTTGTCCATTCAGCTGAGACCCGCAGGGCGCAGGTTTGAATCCCGGCTCCGGCGGCTGCATTTCCGATGGAGGCGGAAACGTTGTAGGCCCGTGTGCTCAGATTTGGGTGCACGTTAAAGAACCCCAGGTGGTCTAAATTTCCGGAGCCCTCCACTACGGCGTCTCTCATAATCATATAGGGGTTTTGGGACGTTAAACCCCACATATCAATCAATCAATCAATCAATGTCCACTCAGCTGAGAAGTAACAAGGTGTGCATTGCACAGTGAGAAAGTAAATTGCGCATTTGCTCAACCGTGTACGATGCAGTGAGTCAATAATGCGAGAGGCAGAGCTAATATGTTCAGACATGAACGAGAAAAGATATTTTGCTTTCCCCTGCGTTGCTGTCGCGTCACCAAAGCTCTCACTGCTCGAGGTTCCCCATTGATGGCACTGCCTTGTGTGGCGCTTATTGCAGCAGCTTCTGCAGCCAGTATTTGACCCTCCAAGCAACGTCCGTGAGTGCTGCACTCGGCGAATGGGCGTAACAAATAATGTAATGCGACGCCCAAGGCAAAGCACACAAATTCGTTGTCATTGGAGAAAATCCCAGCGTTGGCCGCAGTGCGCTGACTGAGGAGTTTACTACAGTATTGTCACGTGTCTGTGTAGTTGATGAAGTTCGCAAGTGGCGTTCCGAGAATAAACTTTTTTATTTAGGCAATGTTGCGCCCGGAAAACGAAAGGTTGCGGTACAAGTAATGTACGTTGTAGACTAATAGCCACGAACCAGGCATTGACCGTCAATAATATCGTCATCTCTGGAATGTGCATATTTTACACGGTAGCCACAGAATTTCCAGCGTTATCGCTGCGGCTGGCCTAGGCTTCCCAATCAATTAGACTTTTAACCCACTATTTGCACTCTTACCAAATTTAACACAAACAATTGCAAAGCTTCTCGAACACTACGACGCTCTACGAGCCGAGCATTGTTGACAGGGTTTCGGAGAGAAGCACGAATACATAAAAGTCACAGCTTTGTCACAAAAGCGAAGCAATGAATGCGATAGCAAAAAATTGAAAGGTCATGGGCACAATGGCAAGCTGATGCAAACGTGCCCCGTGATCCTCATGCACAAAAAACGCACCAAACGTGCTCAAAGGTACAGATGAATTTTATAAACGTCCAAGTTGTTACTTCGCTGTGTTTTAAAAGCGCGCTCATTTCGCAAATGCGGAATAGTGCAACGATTGCAGTGACCTTTGTGTACCCGGTAACTACAACATGATTGTTCCGATAAAAGCCACAGTCCAGCCAATACGTACGTACCTCCCCATCACCAGATAAGCGAATGTGAGTGAGTGTCTACCTTTTCCTCTCTGCGGAACAAAGTACGCGTGGGAGAATAGAGCACGGATCGACGCACGCTTAATGCGCCATCTTGCTGGTAATGCTGAAAACACGATAACTCCCCCCGAAATGCCCAACACCAGCGGTAAGTGGTAGATATATATAGCTTGCCGTTTGAACGTTAAAGGACGTGCTTCTTCAAGGCTCAGTGGTTAAGGCGTCACGTTCACAATTTAAAGATTCCACGTTCGAATCTGCGCACTGGAGTCTTTGTCAAGATTATTTTCTTTTATACCTTTTCATATATATAAGTACGTATAAAAATACGGTGAGTGACGGCAGCCCATACCAACAACAAAGCTGCCGGTGGCAGCGAAATTCAGCATATAGTGTCCATATTATTGGTATTGCAATGAAAATCAACAAATATGACAATACTTCATCGAAAGGCTCCTTTGCTCTAAAGCTGTCAAAGCGCTATCTGTCAACAAGGGTTATTTCAGTATTGTATTCTAGTAGCCTGAATAACTACTACATAAGGTAATATTTACATAACGAAGTTACAGTAATTCGGTTGCAGTTACAAAGTACCTGTTTTCAAATGTATAACCAGAATGTAACAGCAAGAAAAATAAAATCATATATTCAAAGTGGTAGCTCCACAGTGCAGCACATATTTAGTTATAGCATAAAATAATAGATATAAACCAAATACACACGCACACAATTATGTGCATGCGTGTGTGATTTCATGATATTGCAATTAGTCTCCACCAAATACTGTGCGGATACACGGAAGCAACGCACTACAATACAAAAAAATAATACTAAAAAAGAACTCATTGAGGCGCTATTCTACTGCAGCGCTCCCAAAGGCCGCCATCATCCACCCTCCCCCCTCCCCCGACCAAAACCCTTGTGAGTTTTTGGAAGGTATGAAATACAGAAATGCGTTTTTGAAGCATTCTTCATTTTCCTTGATAGCTCAGTTGGTAAACCACTTTAAACCTGTCATAGCGAACCGAAGTGTGTTATGGAGGACTGCTAGGTAGTCGTAATAAAGAAAGTCTTTGCTTCCATGTGATTTGTATGTAGTCAGCTCTGTATGTCACTTCCGTGATGGCAAAGATGGTAATGAGGTCTACAAAAAGACCACCATAAAACGCTTTTGTGAGGGGTCATATTTGCCGCTCAATCCTATATATTGCAAATACGCGTTGACTAATGCACTTCCAGCAATATTTCTCAAACAATGCTTACTTTGACTGATTATGCAATCTCTGTTTCTTAGTAAAGAATAAACACCATGAAAAAAGCAAAGTGCGCGCTCGCTCAGATAGCCTGCCGTACATTTCAAGGAGCACAAAGAAACAAGCAATTAAATTAAACAAGTGTTCTTTCCTGGACTCATGTGGTTCCGCTCAGCTTGACTGCTAGTGGATGAAAGTCTGCGCCAAGCACCCATGCGTGCTCTTTGTGAAGTATGTAAAATGCGCTCAGTTGACGATGTACTATGTAATTGGGAAGCAGCACATTATCTTGGAAAAAGCAGTGCATAAAAGAAAAGGAAAAAGAGACAAAGTACACATACAAACGATAGAAAAATAAGATTGAGGGCTGCTGAATGGGTTTTATGTTATGTATATAACATAACTTTACACACACACACACACACACACACACACACACACATATATATATATATATATATATATATATATATATATATATATATATATATACATACATACAAAGAAAACAAGTGCATAGTTGCGGGGCTCGTTTCTCCGTGCTTTGACACATTAATAATGAGATCTAACAGATCATCTGTGAGAGTTCATATACACCCAAGGCAGGTTATCTTTTCACCGACTTTTCTTTCTTCATATATACATTACAATTCGGTCTGATATCTTCCCCTATACTTTCCTTGGCATTATTGTCTCTTAGATCCCATCAATATTGTGTAAAACACGGAAAAATTAGCACTAAAGTATACACTTCTTGCCCTAATATATATATATATATATATATATATATATATATATATATATATATGAGATCTAACAGACAGTAATGCCAAGGAATGTACAGGGGAAGTTATTGGAACCAACAGAATGTAAATAAGAAGAAAGAAATGTGGACGAAAAAATAACCAGCCGTGAGCAGGAATCGAACCTACGACCTTCGAATAACGTGTTCGATGCTCTAACCACTGAGCTACCACAGCAGCGTTCCCTTCATCCTCATTTTTTTTTTGGTTTATATGTGAATTTAGAAGTAGGAGTGACAGTCAGTGCCATCTATAAGCCAAGCAACGAGTGTGAAAACGCTCTTTTATGCGCATGTTTGGCGTCACGTAGCACGTGAGCCTATTATGTACGGGCAGCTGATTTAGAGTCTCTCGTATACAATTTATTGACACCAAATCCTCCAGTACGAGACCCTCGTTTAATGAAATAAGGGAATGAAGTGTATACCTAAGGGCTCATTTTTCCGTGTTTTAACACAATAATAATGAGATCTAACAGACAGTAATGCCAAGCAATGTACAGGGGAAGTTATTAGAACCAATGGAATGTAAAAAAGAAGAAAGAAAAGTAGATAAAAAATAACCAGCCGTGAGCAGGAATCGAACCTACGACCTTCGAATAACGCGTTCGATGCTCTAACCACAAAGCTACCACAACGGCGTTCCCTCCATCCACTTTTTTTGGGTTTATATGAGAATTTAGAAGTAGGAGTGACCGTCAGTGCCATCTATAAGCCAAGCGACGAGTGCGAAAACACTCTTTTATGCGCATGTTTCGCGTCACGTAGCACGTGAACTTATTATGAGCGGGCAGCTGATTAATAGTCCCTCGTATACAACCTAATGACACCAAGTCTGGCAGTACGGGACCCTCGTTTAATGAAATAAGGGAGAGAAGTGTATACCTAAAGGCTCATTTTTACTTTTTTTAACACAATCTTAATGAGATCTAACAGACAGTAATGCCAAGGAATGTACAGGGGAAGTTATTAAAACCACGGGAATGTAAATAAGAAGAAAGAAAGGTGGATGAACAAATAACCAGCCGTGAGCAGAAATCGAACCTACGACCTTCAAATAACGCGTACGATGCTCTAATCACCAAGCTACCACAGTGGCGTTCCCTCCATCCGCTTTTTTTGGGGTTTAGATGTTAAATTAAAAGAAGGAGTGATAGTTAGCGCCATCTATAAGCCAAGCGACGAGTGTGAAAACACTTTTTTATGTGCATGTTTGGCGTCACGTAGCACGTGAACTTATTATAGACGGGGAGCTGATTAAGAGTCCCTCGTATACAACCTAATGACACCAAGTCTGCCAGTACGAGACCCTCGTTTAATGAAATAAGGGAAAGAAGTCTATACCTAAAGGCTTGTTTTTTCGTGTTTTACCACAATAATAATGAGATCTAACAGACAGTAATGCCAAGGAATGTACAGGGGAAGTTATTAGAACCAATGGAATATAAATAAGAAGAAAAAAAGTGGATGAAAAAATACCCAGCAGTGAGCAAGAATTGAACCTGCGACCTACGAATAACGCGTTCGATGCTCTAACCACTGAGCTACCTTTGTTTTTCTTTGTTGCCTTCTTGACTACAGGTCAAGCTAATATGACAATCACTATCACACGTGTTTCATGCGTGACAACGCGTCAAACAAAGATATTACATCCTCATTACAGTCGGTAGTCTTATACACATCTCGCACTTTTATAACAGCTTCCACGAAACACTCATTAACGGATAGAACTCTCACATCACAGTGTCTGTACGATAGCATACTTCGCCAAACCGAATGAAGACCAAGTACAAATATAACATCCAAACTTTGCACAGAACTATCACAAGGCAAAAATTGAATTCCATATGAAGTAAGAGGTAAATCTTTTTTTAACGTGCTCTGTAAAATGTCCCAAAAGAAAATAGCGTTCTTACAATCAATAAACACATGCTCAATGGTCTCAGGTTTGTTACACAGGAGACAGCTGCTTCCCCATGGTACATACATCCCTCTCTCTTCAAGCCACGTTTTTACTGGTAAGGTTCTCATATGAAGTTTAAAAAAGAAGGTTTTCACATTGGGTGGTATACACATGTTTTTCACTCGCTTTAGTACGTCATGACCATATGATTTTTCATACCTTGAACGGTACAGGGGCACAGGAAAAACATTCTGTATCAGGTCTTTCATAAGGCGCTTTCTTTTCACATGGTAATCTATCGAAAACCTCGCCCTTAAGAAACGATATGAGAACACAGCTTCGCGCAAGAACGGTGACAAGGTGTGTCGTTCTCGCCTGTCTGAAGATACAAAGAAGTCAGGCATGTGGTGTATCAGCGTTGTTCGAAATAAAGAACGTAAAAAAGAGTCTCTCTGGTCTCTAATGAGCAGGAAACGTGATATTACTTGGTTAAAAAACAGATGGCACAGAGACAGCCCTCCTTGCTTAACTCGCCGAAACAAGTTCGTTCTAGATGTTCTCTCCCCGTAGAGCTCCAGATGAACGTGGCGAATATCCTGTGGACTTTGTGAATGGTTTTACGCTTACAACTAAGTACTTGCAAAAGGTACATAATTTTAGCAGCCAGAAACACGTTATATACAGCTGACCGAGAGAAAATTGATAAGCCACGACCGCCCCATCCTTCGGCGGTCGCGCGCAGTTCTTCAGTCTTTTCAAGCCAAAATGCTTCACTGTCTTGATACCTGTCCAATGGTACCCCTAGGTAACGACTAGGCGTCGTGAGCCAATGAATATTTCCAAAAAAACTGGGCGTAAGGTCCCAATTACCATGCCATAAACCAATGCTTTTTTCTTTGTTCATTAAACTTCCACTCGTGTCACAAAACCTTTGAGTGATTTTTAATAACGAAGTGACACTCTCTCTATCAACTGCAAAAAAGGCAATATCGTCGGCGTAAGCCAAAACACGCACTTCACATGACTGCAACTTGAAACCATTAATCCCTGCATGGTGAATCACTTTCTGACACAATGGTTCCCAAAATAGAGCGAAGAGCAAAGGACCTAAAGGACACCCCTGGCGCACGGAGGAAAGTACTTGTATGCGCTGTGAGAGTTCTCTATTTACAACTAAACGTGTGGTTAAATTTTTATATGCCAATTTATTACCTTTACATATGATCGCACCGAGACCAACGTACTCAGCTAGCATGAAGAGTATATTGTGTGAAACCATGTCGAAAGCCTTGGCTAGATCAATTTGCAACATAGATACTTTTAGAAGCGCAGCGTCAAAATACTCCAAAATGCTCCTGGCAACATGAATATTCGTGAATGTGCTCCTACGCTTGATGCCGAAAGTCTGATGTGACCCGACCAACTTGTACATAACTCCTTGTAACCTCCTAGCCAGAACTTTCATAAACACCTTATAATCTACGTTTGTTAGCGTGATTGGCCTGTATCCTGTCACTTTACGTAAAACATGTTGCTCTTTCCCTTTAGGAATCAGCACGGTGTGTGCTCGATTAAATGATGGAGGCAGAGCTCCGCGATCTAAAGACTCTGAAAAAACCTCATGCAATGCGGCGGTCATATCCTCCTTGAACGCCTTGTAAAAGGCGGCATTAATGTCATCTGGACTAGGTGATTTTTCCATGCCGAGATCATCAATAGCCCTCTCAATTTCCCCAATACTAATAGACATTTCTAATAAATTTGTGTCCACAGCGTTGAGTGTCGGCATTTCTGTCAAGAACTCATCTACAAAACCCGGCTCCTTTGGTTCGCGATAAGCAAACAAGTCCTGATAATAGTTTTCAAAAGCTTTCATAATATCTTTATGTTCTTTCAATATTTTACCATTCCATTCTATCTCTAGTATGTCGTGAGCTCGAGCATATGCCTTTTCATCTGACAAGGCTCGCTTTGTCGGGGCTTCACCCACGAGGTATCTCTCAGCTCTTGCTTGTATATTTGCGCCTTTATATTTATCTTCTTCAAGACATTCAATTTTGTTTTTGACAACCTGCAGTTGATGTGTGAATAAGCCCGGGTTTTCTGCTTCAATATTCACCAAATCATTTAGCTCTGCCCGTAGCTCACGTTCCTGTTTTCGAGCTTGATACTGCATGTAGCAACCACACTCTATTGCATTCATTTTTATCTTTTGCTTAAATAATTCTCGACTTTCCGTGACACTCCTTTCTGCGTTTTTGAAAAAATTCTCGATTTCCTTCTTTGTCTTATCTACAAACCCTTCGTGCGTAATTATCTTAGTATTCAGTTTCCATGTTTCCCATACAACCTTCTTTTTGCACTTTCTACCTAGTTCAAACAAAACTAAGCAATGATCACTGAAGGAAACAGCATAAACGCATGGTTCTGACAGAAAGGTACTATCTAAGAACAAACATATGCTCGATCTAGTCGTGCGTGACTCGAACCTTGAAAATGTGTGAAGTGCTGGCGACTGCCACTCATCGCAAACAGAGCTACGTCATGTAAAAAGTACTTATTAAGGCTGTCTCTAAGCAAACCAACGCTTTCATCACCTAATTTAGCAGTATACGTGCAATCTTCTTGGGTCAAAACACAATTGAAGTCACCCAACAGAATCACACATTTCTGACATTCAAAGTACGCTTCCATTTTCCGAAAAAACAAACATCTGCCTCTCGAATTTGTAGGTGAGTATACACAGATAACTCTAAATTTAGTGTTCCCGTAACGAAAGTCACACAAAACAAAACGCCCATGTAGGCAACCTTTGACCTCTTCCACTACAATACCAAGAGAGTTCTTGACAAAAATAATACATCCGGCTGATGCTCCCACTGCATAGCTCACACACGCATTGTACCGCAATGAAAATCCTGCTACCAAGCTATCAGTCGCGTCCTCAGTACTAACTTTAGTCTCCTGGACCGCGAGCAAGTCAAGGTCTTTTTCTTGCATCAAGCGTTTCAACTGGTACTGTTTGCGACGCGTTCCTAGACCACGTACTTTCAGCGTACCAATGCGTAAAGGCGCAGTCATGCTAGCCATGTTTATGACAAAGATGAAAACTACAATGCTGCGCTTACCGTGTCTCGTATACCGTGCAGTGGGAAAACCGGGGTCTTACGCGTCTAGATCCTGTCGCCGAACCGGCGACGATGACGCCGACCTGGTTTCGAGGGCATATTTTTTACTCTTAGCGCCTGTGACTTGATGCCACAGACGGTCCGGGCGTTTCAGGTTGCGTTCCGTGCTCTCCACTAGGTAACGCTTGCCGCGTCCCGTGGTCGCTTCCGGAGACTTTGTGCTCGCTTCTGGCGTAGCGATCTCGCCACTGGTACCCATATCTTCCTCCATCGATTCTTGAATGTCCTGCTGGCCGCCTGTTGCGGCCAACTCCTCGGATTCTTTCGTTGAGCCTTAGCCATCTTGCGTTGTCGCGTCGGCTGTCTCTTCTCCAGTTGCCTGAACCGCGGCGTCGGGTCCCACGGCGTTGCTGCCAGGGGCCACCTTCTCAGCCTCTTCGGCGTCCATTAGATTATCTTGGGCGTCGTCTGTTGGCAGCACGGTCTTCGTAACTCTGGCATAACTCCTGACGCAATCTTGACTTTCATGACCAAACGCTCGGCATACACCACAGCGGGGAGTCTGGCAGTCTCGTCGTATCTGTCCTTGCATGTGACACCTTAGGCAAAGCGGTGCCCGACCCGGGGCCACAAGAAGGACGGTCCCCCTCCAATCTTAAAAAGGTGCGGCAAGGTTTTTAGCACCACGCTTTCCTTCAGTTTCAGTCGCACCATGCTCGTCGTCGATATTGCGTGTTTAAAGCCCGCGACGGTCCAGTTGTCTTTGGAAACCTCCAGAACTTCACCAATCTCACCTAACGCTTGTCGAATGCTCTCATTCGAGACCGCAAAGTCAACCCAGTGGATTTTCACGGTTACATCATGTTGGATAGGGTCGATGATAGCACAGAAGCCACCCTTGACTCGGAGTCCACCTGTTTTGAGTAATGCATCTTTGTCATCCTTGCTTCGCATCTTCACCAGCCAGATGTGATTCATCTGGAAGGCTCCAATGCCAGTGATTGCCTTGATGAGTCCCACTTCTTCCAACGGGGCACGAAAGTCGTCCAACCGGTATGGTCTTTTTTCCGAAACCCCGTGCAGAAACACAAACACTTCCATAGTGTCACCCGACGGCAACGTAGGCAACAAAAACCGGTAATCCGATGGTGCAGAAGGGAACCTAACACCGCGGCCAGCAGCGGCCGCTAACCACTGAGCTACCACAGCGGCGTTCCCTCCATCCACTTTTTTTTGGGGTTTATATGTCAATTTAGAACTAAGAGTGACAGTCAGTGCCTTCTATAAGCCAAGTGACGAGTGTGAAAACACTCTTTTATGCACATGTTTGGCGTCACGTAGCACGTGAACTTATTATAAACGGGCAGCTGAATAATAATCTCTCGTATACAACCTAATGACACCAAGTCCGCAAGTACGAGGCCCTCGTTCAATGAAATAAGGAAAAAAAGTGTATACCTAAGGGCTCGTTTTTCCGTGTTTTATCACTATAATAATGAGACCTAACAGACAGTAATGCCTAGGAATGTACAGGGGAAGTTATTAGAACCATTGGAATGTCAATAAGAAGAAAGAAAATTGGATGAAAAAATAACCAGCCGTGAGCAGGAATCGAACCTACGACCTTCGAAAGCATCGAACGCGGCGTTCCTTCTCACTTTTTTTGTGTTAACCAAATAAAAGTGGATGGAGGGAACGCCGCTAAGGTAGCTCAGTGGTTATAGCATCGAACGCGTTATTCGAAGGTCGTAGGTTCGATTCCTGCTCACGGCTGGTTATTTTTTCATCCACTTTTTTTTCTTCTAATTTACATTCAATTGGTCCTAATAACTTCCCCTGAACAATCCTTGGCATTATTGTCTGTTAGATCTCATTATTAATGTGTTAAAACATGGAAAAACGAGCCCTTAGGTATACACTTCTTTCCATTATATATATATATATATATATATATATATATATATATATATATATATATATATATATATATATATATATATATATATATATATATATATTTATATATATATATATATACTGTTAAACTACAATTGGGCACCATCTCTGGAGAGATACCAATTGATTGACATATGGGGTTTAACGTCCTAAAACCATCGTTTGATTATGGCAGACGTCGTAGTGGAGAGCTCCGGAAGTTTTGACAACCTATGGTTGTTTAACGTGCACCCAAATCTGAGCACACGGGCCTACAGCATTTTCGCCTTCATCGAAAGTGCAGCCGCCGAAGTTGGGATCCGATCCCACAACCTGCGGGTCAGCAGCCGGGTACCTTAGCGTCTAAACCACCGTTGTGGGTCCCAGGAGAGATTCTAAACCCCCCCTTTTGCCTTTAGGTGGGGTCATCGTCGGCGTTTCACCGAAGTGGAAACCCTTCAAAGTACAAGGCTGTCTACTTGGCATATGCTAGAGAGGCTGGTCACGTTTATCACCTGATAGCCCCTCTTTTGCTTTTGCGCACAGGCATCTCTGTCGAGGTGCCATTCCCCAGATTGTTCTCAAAGGGCAGCAACCCCTCTGCATGTCTTTACAGTGGTTGCGTTATCCACCGACCGTCAAAAAGGAAGATCAAGACAACAATGTGTTCAAATCATCGTTTAAGCCGTTCCGTGCCGCATGCGACGCTGCGAAACCTGAGCAGAAGATCGGGAAGGGTCGTGGCTGTCCTCCACCACTGGAGGGAGTTGTCTTATCGATGCAGCCAAGTAGGCGGACAGCAACAAATACGCAGTGGTCTCGGTCGACCAAGCTCATTCGGTCATCACCGCCCCATTGATCGAAGGTTCCTCATTAAGTGCTGCCGAGCAGGTGCCCATTGCCATTGTTGTCCCCGACGGTAAGCGTGTGAACATATTCAGTGACACTCGAGCAACCATCCGTGTCTTTGTCATTGGTGCAATTTCCAAGAAAGCATGCCATGTTCTCTGTAAAAAGACATCTCTAACCACATCTAAACGTCTTTTTCTGCTCACATGGGTCAAATTCGAGGAGCGCACACCAACCTCAACAAGCTTGTTCACTCTAAGGCACGAGGTATGACATTCTGTGCCTACGGTGGTTCTTCCCAGCCCATGACGTTGAACAATAGACATCAGCCAACGACATAAAATGAGCTAACCACTCTTCTACCTAAGCAGATTTCACCCCCCCTCATCACGGAAATCTACAGAGACCCAGGCGCAAGCGCTTAGAAATTTGCAAACGGATGCGAACCCGAATCTAACCATCTTTGATCACCCTGATACTTACACTATACCATCTAGCGCTCTCTTTTTGGTGAAGTAGCTCACTTAGAGCATATGCTCTGGCGATACCCCTCGTTACTGGGCAGTGATCAAGCCAATTGGGCCAAGTTGTGCTCCGACATGAGCTGTCTCAGCAAGGTGGATCAGCTTTAGGCCGTCCAGAGAGCCCACGTTGCAGCGGTGAGGCGTACACTGTCCGTCCAAACGTGGGAGAAGGCCAATGTGCGTTAGTAGCGTTTCTCAGGACTACAAATAAAGTTCTTTATATCCTTTCAAGAAGCTAACGATCTCTGGCAAGGACATAAAAGGTCTTTTTAGGCCAAGAACAAAGTACTGGGAAGGGCTCCTCGTATAACTGATCGTTTATGCTGAGAAGGCTTTTTGTGTATTGCGATTGAAAAAAAGAAGGAAAAATGGCAGATTCTATGTACAGTGGGACTTGATTATGCAAAGCACGAATGAAGAAGGTTTATATGTCACTTTATCACCTGAACAATGTTACGAGGTGGACGTATAATAGGCCGTACATGAATAATTGTCATGAGTATCAAGTTTGCAGCTAACATTTGCGTTCGTCGTCCATTGAAGTCACATAATGCAAAATTTAGTATATATGGAGCTTGCGGAACGACCGCGAGCACATCATGAGCATGGCATTTAGTCATGTCTTCAAGGACATGCATGTCATGATTTTTATGTTCGCACTAGTCATACACCTTCGTCCTCTATTCACGACAAGCGGCACGAAATTCTGTGAATGTGAAGCTAAAAAAACAGTCGCGAGCGCATTAAGAGGTGACGTGTAGTTGTGTTTTACATGGCTCGCATGCCATGATTGTCATGTTCGGTCGTGCCATTTAGAATTGTCATTCGTTCGCGTCATGTCAAACCGAATTTGGTATATATAATGCTAGCGAAACAGCCGTGAAATTACTGTGAGCTATAGCATGTAGTCATGGTTTACTTGGCAAGCATGTCATGATTATTGTGTTTAGATGTGTCATTTACCTTCGTCAACCATTACCATCACGTACTACCATATTTCATATATTTGAAGTTGGTGAAACGACTGCGAACGTTCCGTTAGTATGAAATTTAGTCATGACTTGCATGACATGCATGTCATGATTTTCATGTTAGGGCCTGTCAATTGCGATCGCTATGCAAGCTCGTCATACCATACTAGTTTTGTACTACGTCATGTAAACGAAACTACAGTTAGAGCAGCAAGACCATGGAATGTAAATCATGACGCTCATAACATACATATCTTGATTTTTGTGTTATGACTGATCTTTTAGCCCAAGATACAGCCACGTTATGTAATCCCAATTTCGGTATAGATCCAATACAAATGTGTGCATACATTTGTTGAGTGAAAGCGAGTTACTGCGACAATTCTGTGTATTCTCTCGCTACCACTTCCTCTGCCTGAGGTTATTGGGAAGGTGGGAACTTATTCAAGTGGCCTGTCGCTTTTTACCTCTCCCTACATCAACACTGTGTTGGTGTAAATAAAAAGCATTATTCTTAATATTATCCCATTATCGATACGGCAAGGAAAGATGAAAATTGTACGTGCCAGATAGATAAGTAGATAGATAGTGACGGTGAAAGTCGCCGAACTCCCGTAAGCAATTCTTCGTATGAAAAAATACACGATATGAAAAACAGTAGAGTTACATTCCAACGTTATTTCGCGCTTGCCTCCATTTCTGTGTTGGGAGAGAGGCTTTCCATATTTTTTCACGCATTGCCTTGATTTAAATTTGAAAATACGTGTAAAACGTCTAACAATGCAAGCGCAATTATTTTTAACCAAACACTGAACAGAAAAAACTAATAATAGACTACAAATAGGAGCAAGCATGTGCAATCGCATTGCCTTATAATATATGGTCTATACGTAGTTTCACTGAACTCGTACCAGAATGAGTAGTAGAATGAAGTAGAAGAGAAAAAGGACTATTTGGTATGATTGAAAGACTACTGCCAATTTATTTACTGTGAAGACACAAAAACATTATTAAAACTAGAGGACAAAGTGCAGAAAAGCATAGGGCATAATGGTTGTATAATACCAGTGCTGTAAGTAGTAAGAACATTTTTCGACGAAACGATAACTTGCCCCTGACAGGTACTGAACCTGCGAACTTCAAATGACG
This sequence comes from Rhipicephalus microplus, assembly GCF_043290135.1. Lineage (NCBI taxonomy): Eukaryota > Metazoa > Arthropoda > Arachnida > Ixodida > Ixodidae > Rhipicephalus > Rhipicephalus microplus. The sequence goes on from NC_134705.1 coordinate 136,434,568, forward strand.
CACCAATATTCCTTCTCCGACGCATTGGACGTGCTGAAATGATGATGCTGATGATGATGACATATGAACTTTGTTGTGGTTCAGAAAAGTCAAAGGATAGGCGACGCACCACCCTGCAACTGCCACGTAGAAACCACCAAGCCGAGCTTGAACGCTCGATTTCGGGCTCTCTTGATGATCAGCGTTTTGTCGTCTATTTGGGGGCTACACAAGGAGAAGGCCAACTAGTCCTCGCTAATCACCCTCTTTTTTTTCGTAGGTGATAACTGTGAACTCAACACTTTTTTCCAGGTCACAACTATGAAGTACGTGTGAAGGACAATCCCCACATAGTAAATCAATCATGTGTGAATCACTATATTTGGTACTTGGAGAGAACAGGCCAATTGGGCAAACTTAACAGAAGCCGCTGCAAGTACATTCTGCGCCGCTAAATATGAAAATATACGTTTTAGCGAACACAACAGTCATAAAAGGAGCTGTTAAGATATCATGTGTTCTTATGTACTATATATGAATTATAAACACCAGTTTTGTATAAATAAAGTACTAAAGAAAAAAACATTCAAGTGCGTTTTGCGGGTGAAGCTCTCAAGAGTGTGGGTCATTTCGTTCTCGGTAGTACTAGTAATAATAGCAGTATATAGCCACTTCTAGTTAGTTCAGAGACTTGCTCCCTAGATGATATTGTGTGTGTATATTTTTCGAAATAGTATAAGTAAATGGCGTTAGTTGTTTTCGTATAGTTGACGACTTCGTATATGATGGTCGGACGGACAGACAGGGACACAAACACACGCATGAACGGACGATTCTGTATTTGACGGGCCGACGGATGGCCGCATGCATATACATACATACATACATACATACATACATACATACATACATACATACATACATACATACATACATACATACATACATACATACATACATACATACATACATACATACATACATACATACATACATACATACATACATACATACATACATACATACATACATACATACATACATACAGGCAGGCAGGCAGGCAGGCAGGCAGGCAAGCAGGCAGTCCGATGGATGAACGGGTGGACGGACGCATTAATACACTCCTCATCAATTACTCCGTGGAGCATATGCTGTGATTTGTTTAGAATTATACATAGCTAGGTTAATGTTGCCGCCCGCACGTATTGGGTCGAGGGCAAGAGCGGCTCTTGCCCTGCAGGAGAAACATATCTTGCTTCATATTTACTCGAAAGCCAGCCGCTACGAACGCATTGTTCAGGACTTAGCTACTCGGTAGTTTAACAATTCCCGTCTCCCCAGTACTTCTTAAGCCTCGTGACAATAACATCATTTAGATCGGGTAAGAAAGTGAGGCCGAAACACGACCAGTAAAATAGGAGACAAAAGACCCACAGTGCCGGCTCAAACGCCATTACAGCAGCTGCGCCGTGCTCCCGCCGGGCTGCAGAAATTAGGTGCCTTTCTCCTTTTCCAACCACTAGCACCAGTAGCTAACCAAAATTACACGGATGACTATTTCAAGGCCCTGCAGCTTCGCCACAAACCTGGCAACTAGGGGTTTTCCTGTCATTATAAAGACTCTGAAAGAATAGTGCGTCACGTCTTTTTCTGACTAAAACACGACGAGAGGTCCTCAATAGAAAACGGAGCATTCGCGTTTGCACCTTGCGTTATCTTTCCAGTCATATTTCTCGGCACAATACCAAGTCGTCGGGACAAAGAGATTGCTGCAGCATCGCTGGAGACGTGGTTGCAAGTTTTGAGAAATGGGGGGGGGGGGGAGGTTAGAACAGCTTCATCTATACCGTATTGTCATGCGCATAGTTATGTTACTCCGGTACGGATGCTGAAATTATTGCTATAAAAGAATAACGAAAACGCTATAGCGGCTTTGTATTGAAGCTGTCTTTTCCAAAACATACCTGTGGCAGATCCCCGCATACCAAGGGCGTGTACACGTCCCAGATAGGCGGATACGTACGAATAGTGAATGACAGTTTAATTCTACCGAATAAAGGTGAGAACAGATATTGATAAGTGCTAATTTCGCAGTGAGGGCTATAAGAAGAAGTTCACATCGTTAGCGTTGAGCCGACGCATGCAGAGAATACATCTCAGGCTGCTTGCGGAAATTGAACCCCAGTTTTCTACGTGGCAAAATTGTATTCTACTAAAGAGTCACGTCAGGTTTCGAACTGCTTTTGAAATAAACGCTAAAGTTTGTCAAAGGTCATTTGTGGTTGCTGTGATGGCTGTCGAAGTTTATAAAAAGTACATTCGTGGTTGTATGATACGGACGTCTCGTCCGATTAACGCTAGTTGCAGTTAAGCGCTAACAATAGAAGCTGACGTATACAGCAGTGTCCTGGGTTAGCATCCTCCCGAAAACAAACGCTACACATCAGCTTATGAATTCGGGTGTTGATAACACACTTAGCTGAGTGGCGAAGATGAGCTATATAACGTACCTTGTGCATAATGAAGAAGGTTCCTAGGTTATTATTCAGCGCAAAAAGACGAAGCGTAACAGAAGAACATTAGTGAACGCGCGCCCAATATCAAAAAACTTTGTGCAGAAAAATAGGGAGATATGAAGCGTAATATACCACCGCAACTTCTGCTACGTGAAAGTGGTACATGACAAAAATTTCTCACAAATGGCAATCTATAGAGTGATATCTATCTCCTTACAAATATACGAATGTTTTGCTAACAAAATTACTGCCTTTCTTTTTGTCAAATCTGTTCCGGATGGTGAATCGAAGCTCTCAGCCAAAATATTTGTTAGGATACGGGGTGCGAAGCTGGATGTGTGAGCTCTTCAGGTGCATGAATTTGCTCACAGCTAGCGTGATCATGACACGAATACAATGCCAAGAACGAGATTGTGTTGGTGAGAGAACGGCTACAAAAATAAGTGTAGCGTGATAAACGCATATGCGTTATCTGCGGTGATTCTGAAACAAAAAGCTCATGCGAACAGATCAGCGTCACCACTCAGCGAGAGTTTCAATTGTGTGGCGACGTAATTGTTTTGGTCGGCATTTCTTTCTGGCCTCCCACAGGTGTTTTAGTTGGTGTGTGTTTGTTAGATAATACGGTGCTTGCCGGTTACTCAAGACCAAACAGAAGTGTAAAAAACCTAGTCAAAAACAAGAAACTCAAGGTAATAATAAAAGTTCTCGATACCCAATAGCTGATGCAGCAGTAATAATGAGGAAAATACCTAATATTCACAGGGTGCTTTTCAAATAGACAAACTTAAATCCAAATCATATGACCATAAGGCTGTTGATGTTTTCACAAATGACTGCACGACGACATGAAACTACGTTGGCGCCGTTAGCATGAGAGTGTAGCAGCTAATTAACAAAAAATCTGCCAGATCACACGTACAGTGGGAATCAGCTTTATGCAAAGCATGAATGAGGAAGATTGATGTGTCCCTTCAAAATCAGCAAAACGTTACGATACGGCCCCGCCGCGGTTGTCTAGTGGCTAAGGTACTCGGCTACTGGCCCGCAGGTCGCGGGATCGAGTTCCGGCTGCGGCGGCTACATTTTCGATGGAGGCGGAAATGTTGCAGATGGGTGTGCTCAGAATTTGGTGCACGTTAAAGTACCCCAAGTGGTCGAAATTTCCGGAGCCCTTCACTACGGCGTCTCTAATAATCATACCGTGGTTTTGGGACGTTAAACCCCACAAATCAACGACGTTACAATGCGGACGTAATATATGCCGCACACGACTTTCATGTCTTGATTATTATGCTTAGACGTGTCATTTAGCTTAGACGTGTCATTTATACGCGTCATTTTATTCACATCACGTGGTGCCAAATTCATATATGTGGAGCTAGCAAAACAGGCGCGAGCGCGCTACGAGGATGGTCATGTTTGACTTGACACGCATATCATGATTACCATAACTAGACGTGTCATTCACCTTCGATGTCCATTCACGTCACGTAACACCAAATTTTGTATACGTGATGCTAGCAAAACGGCTGAGAGCTCATCATAAGTGAGGAATTTAGTCAGGTTCTTACATGGCGCACATGTTATGAGTGAAAGCTTTATTTGCGCATAACGTGGAGCATTCCAAATGGTCGGGCCCCTATTCCAGGGCTCCGCTGGCGCTAGCCATCATCTCGACCCGTTAGACCAGCCAGCGCTGACCAACAATGGCCGAGCTGGACAGCAGTGCCTCCCATTGTTTCTCTGTGTTGTTCATGTTGTGGCGTTCTTCATTGCGTTGCGTACACACCCACGTGATGTGAAACAGACTTGGTGTGGCCACACACCACAGACACATAACTCTGTATGCTGTGGAGTAGAATACCTGTAACCTGTGTAAGTTCGTGTATGTGTGTGTTTGGATTTGTATGTGTGCGTAATGGCACCGATTTCATTTCTGTGAGTTTCTTATGCGGTACTGGATACAGTTTTCTATTGTCCCTGTAATACAGAAGAATTGTACTAAAGTAATGGTCTAGGGGCGTTGAATCCTCTATTGCAGTGTGCAAGGAAGCTGGTGATTTGTGAAGCCTTGAGCCGCCTCATCCGCAAACTGGTTACCGGCGACGTCCTCGTGCCCTGGAGCCCAGATAATTGTTTGGGTGTATTCAATTAGAAATTCTTTATGAGCTTTGGTTAGAATTTGGAAGGCCTTCATACATATTCTACCTTTTTCGTAATTCCTACATGCAGCCTTCGAATCTGTGATTGTTGTCATTGGGGCTTTTCGTTCCCTGCCCTTCTTGATTGCCTGCGCGATCGCTATCTCATCCGCGTCTGTGATAGAGGCTTGGGCTATGGAGGCACAACTTGTGACGTTTCTTTTTCGGTCTGTGACCACGGGCACCATGTTCTTTGCATTTGCCTGGTATGGTGCAGTGTCAGTAAATCTCGCCGTATTCAAATATTTTGTCTTTTTATCTATGTAAGCGGCTCTTGCTTTACTGGCATGTAAAACTGGGGTTCATGTTCTACGATAGGGGTTAAACCTTGTACCATCCTCTGACTGAGCATGACAATTCCTTTGCTCTTCCATGTGCCTGTACTTGTTCACCGAGGCCGACCCTCTGACGAACGTTGCTGCCGGTTGGCGTCTGTAGCAGGCGGTTAATCTGGGTAGGTACTTGTGGGTCAGCCAACTCATCAAATGTATTGTGAAGTCCGAGCGCTAATAGCTTCACAATTGAAGTACTTTGTAGTAGTCGCAGAGACCCTTTATGCGTCATCCTTATTATTTTGTCTGCTTTTTCTTTCTCCTCTCTATTTGGGTTGCGGTAGGGTAGCGAGTATGTTAGCCTGCTGATAAATACGCTCTTTACCAAACGAAGTACGTCTTGTTCTTTCAGTCCTGCACGATTGTTCGTTATTCGCACTATCATACAAACGATTTGTTGAGCTGTTCGTTTAGGCATATTCAGTGTGTGCAGATATCGCTGATTGGACTGTAACCACATCCCTAAGATTCGAACGGTCATTTTCTCTGGAATATTATTGCCGTCTAGCTTGACGTCAAGGCGGAGCCTCAGGCCTGTCTTTTGTTTTTTACTCTTGGGGAACTGAATGAGTTCCGATTTGTCTGCTGAGCACTGAAGTTACCTTTCTTTAGTGTACTCTTGGATAGTTTTAGCTGCCAGTTGAAGCCGCTCTTTTTTTGTGCCAAGCTACCCTTGGTTGTCCATATAGTGATGTCATCCGCATAGAAGGAGTGTTGGATGTCGGGAATATCTTCGAGTTTCTTGGCTAGACCAATCATGGCTATGTTGAAAAACGTAGGTGAGATCACAGCACCTTGTGGTGTGCTTTTGCTCGGTGGGGGAAAGTCATTGAATTCCTCTTCTCCTTATCTGACAACAACGGTTTATATAGTAAGGAAGTTCTGTACATATTTGTACGTCCTTTGACCACAGTTTGTCGCTGCTAGCCCATCTCTAATGACATTATGGCTTATGTTGTCGAAAGCGCCTTTTATGTCGATGGCCATGACAATGTTTTCTCCTCCTTTTGGAACATTTTTTAGTACTTCCTCCTTTAAAAGCAGAAGGATGTCCTGTGTCGAAAGGTTCTAGTAGAAACCAAACATGGTGTTCGGAAACAAGTTATTTTCTTCAAGGTGCCGTTGAAGTCTGGTATTTATTAATCTCTCAAACACTTTGCCTAAGCACGAGGTGAAAGAGGAGAGCCGGAGGTTTCCTATTGCCAACTTTTTTCCTGGTTTCGGTATTATAACTACCACCGCATGCTCCCATTGCTGAGGTATAGTGCCATTTACCCAGTGTTTATTATTCAAGTTTAGAAGCGTTGTTATTGCATCGTCATTCATGTTGCGAATCATCGCATTGGTGATTTGATCCGCCTCAAACGCTGTGTTGCGTCTTCTGGTGACGACTGCCGCTCTGACCAAGGCATGCGTGAATGGCGTATCCAGTTCCGAGTTTAGGAGCCCAGTGCATTTAGCCTGATAAGGGGCTGTGATGGCTCGGGCCCCGAAACACCTATTATAGATGTCTTGAAGGTGGTCATTTTGTGTGCTTAGATATGTGTGCAATAATCTTTCTCGAAATTTTTGTCCTTTGCGTTTAGTTTTCAGAGGGTCTATCATGGCTCTGAGGATATTTCTTGTTTTTGCTGTTCCTGGGGTTCCATTTAGTGAATCGCAAAATTGTTCCCAGTTGGCTGTCGCGAGTTGATTAGCATACTGGTTGACTTGCTGCCTTATTTCTTTCATATCCGCTTTGAGTTTCTTTTTCTTTTGCCTTTTCCATACTTTAGTGAGGTTTTTTTCTTGATTCCCACATGTGGGGAAGGTGTGCGTCTACTTCAGGGGTGTCATCTGTTCTGGCGACAGTTTTGGTGTGCATTCGGTTTTGTTTTCGACTTACTTAGCATCACTCGTCCAAGTCGTCTATGGCAGTAACGTGCGCTTTTAGCGATTTTCTATATGCATGCTAGTCTGTAATTTTAGCTGAGCCGATCTGTTTGCGGATTCGGCCAGTGCAGATTGTGGTTCTCAGTATGTAAAGATCACTGCACAGGTTCTCAAGAGTGTTGTATCTGTCCACGCTGTGGCAGTTTTGTACTATCGTCAAGTCCAGACTTGTGCCCAGGGATACGCTGTTTCCTAATCTCGTTGGTATCGCAGAGTCCGTTAACAGCGTCATTTCCAGTTCTTTATTTGTCTTGCGATATTCTCGCCTTGGGATCTTGCATCTTATATCTCCAGCTTGCATGCCTGGCATTAAAGTCGCCAACTATGATTAATTGATTCCTTTTCTCCAGTTTTGCTGTCTCGTCTCGCCACGGTGGTCTAGTGGCTAAGGTACTCGGCTGTTGACCTGCAGGTCGCGGGATTGAATCCCGGCTATGGCAGCTGCATTTCCGATGGAGGCGGAAATGTTGTTGGCCCGTGTGCTCAGATTTGGGAGCACGTTAAAGAACCCCAGGTGGTCGAAATTTCCGGAGCCCTCCACTATGGCGTCTCTCATAATGATATCTTGGTTTTGGGACGTTAAACTCCCAAAAAATCAGTTTCACTGTCTCTTGAAAGAGCTTGTCGAAAGTTGCTCTCTTTTGTCTTGGGGGACTATAGTTATTAGGTAAGAAGGCGCTCTTTCAAGGGCTCCCTTTGTAGGTTATTTCCGTTATGATATGCGGGATATCCGCCTCTTCTATGGGCCGATGACATATTGCTCTAATTAGGTTATCGACTAATGTAGTAACTTTCCATTCTGCGTCCCCGGTACTATAAGTTTCGTAGCCCCAAAATTTTGGTTGTGTTCCGGTTTCCTGAACTACTATGACAGCAGGTTGCGACACCACCAGCTGCAACAGTTGCCTTCTTTTCCGCCGGAAACCATGGCAGTTCCACTGCCATGTTTCCCACTTTTCTGACCGCTGCATTTGATAGTTAGCCATTATGCGTCTCCTGGTTTATGACCGAAAACCAGGCCTGTTGTAAACTTTCTCAGCTTTTTCTCTGATGTTGACTCCTAGGGCATGCTTTCGCAAGGCTTTCGTGAATTCAATGTGTTGTGCCTGGACTTTCTTGTCCAGAATCTCGAGCTTTCTATCTACCATTATCATTACTTGCTCTATAACTGTCGGAATAACTACCTTAATTGTTTCTTTCAGAATCGACGACGTAATTATTGAGTTGCCTCCTGCATTCAGTCGCGTCTGAAATTTCTTGCCACTCTGGGAGGTATAGAGTTTTCTTGCGGGTGCTGCATTTGTTGCTTTTTTAGTTCCCTACTTTTGCGTTCTAGGTCACCCATTCTCATCTGATTTATCTCGAATTCGCGTTCTAAGCGCTTGAGTTGTGCTGTTTGGTGTGAGTGTGGGGAGGATTATGCTGTCCAGCTCACCTGGTTCTTGGCTTTTTTTTTTCTGCGCCTTCTTCTCCTTGTGCTAGTGTTTCTTTGCTTGGGCCGGCTTGTGGTCACCATTCCTGTAGTTTGATTAGTCTCGAGAGCCAGACCTTGATTGGCATGTAATCAAGACTTGGATCAGGAACTGGAACGGGCCCCGCCTGGCGGTGCCGAGTCCTTACTGTCCGTGCTGAACCAGCATCACTTGAGTATGCAAGTTTCAGTTTTTCTTCATGATACATCTCAGCATTTCAGTTTTTCTGCATGATACAACTTTCCATAAAATGCGGAGTCCACATCATGCGTCTCTCCATAAGATGCGGAGTCCGCATCATACGTCTTTCCATAAGATCTGGAGTCCGCATCATACGTCTTCCATATTCCAATAATTCCGTACTTGAGGTCTCCGCATCATACGGAACGTTTCAGTAGGGTGGTGTGCTGTATTGCTGCGACAGCAGCGACCGGCCCTTTTGAGGGGTGCGTTTGTGTTTTTGGTGCACTCCGGTGCCGCCATGGGATGGCGTCCGCCGCACAAGGCACATTCCGGATCGCAAGTATGGTCCTCAAGTGGGTCTCTTAGGCGGCAGTTGCTGCCCGCCTTTGTCATTGGTGTGGGACAAACATCCGTCCTATGTCCCTGGCTCTTTCAGAGTTTACACTACTGCCTTGTGGGTTGATAAGGCACGCACGGCATTTCGCCGCCGTAATAATACACAAAGCGCGGCAGTATTGGTCCATCGAACGTGATCACTGCAGTTTGTGACTGTCCGTGCACGCGGGCATGAACAATTCTCACTCTTTGAGTGCGCACTCGGAGATGGCTCCTGAGTTCAGCTTCTGGCGTTTCGCGTTCTAATCCGTGTATCACTCTTTTCAAGTATCCAGCGGGAGTAGATAGGTAGGTGTTTACGGGATAGTTGCTGCCATTGAGCTCCAGTGTCTTTGTCTTCGAGATCTTTTCTGCTACATCTTCGTAGGGAGTGCTTGCAATAATTATGTTTGATCTGTTGCAAAGACGAAGCAGAAATTTGTGGCTGTTGCAGGCCTCCGGGTCACCATCGCATGTTCTATGGCTCACGCATCCTGGTATGCTTTCAGTTCCTTCACAACTCACCCTGGTCTGGGCCACATGTTAACATTTATATCGTTTTTGGGCAGCGGCGCTGCGCGCGTTCATCATCGGCCCCTTTCAGATGCTCTACCGCGTCACTCTACTGCAAGCTTTCTAGCGCCGAAGCTGTTGCTCTCAGTTACGCCTCGAGCAACGCTGTCATGACTGGCGGTGCGTTCTTGTTTCCTGGTGCGTTTTCGCTGTCGCAACGGCATTGCTACTTGCCACTGCCCATTCTTGGCTTCGTCGTTCTGTTCCTCCGCAGAGTCTTTTTCCTGATTCTCGGTGTCAGTAGTAGATTCCCCTTGTAGCACCTCGTCGGGTTAAAGGAAATCCTCGTTCGCGTCTACCGCAGAGCTCACTTAGGTTTTGATGTCCTTGTCATCCGTGTCCATAAGTGCCTGGGCAAGTTCCGGGTCGTTGTCCGTTGGTGTTTGGGCATGTGCAGCGCGACGCCCGAGAGCTGGCTGCCAGGACTTCGCGTTCTGCTTCGCCGCGAGGCTTAGCGTGGCGGGTTGGCATGCTCTGCCGAAGGCCTTCACTTCTAAGAGGAAACCGAGACCGCTTGCCCAAAAAGGTGGTGTCAGCGTGTACTTGACGTCTTGCTGCACAACTCCTGTAGTTTCACTGGTAGTCACATGATTTTAACCGCTGCTAGGCACGATGATTGATGGAGCTGGAGTGAACGCGTGTGCACTCCTAGGCGCCACCTGGTTGTCTCCACGCATGTTATGATTATCATGTTTGCAACATTCATATACCTTTGTGATCCATTGACGACCCGTAATACTAAATTTGGTTTATGTGAAGCTAAAGAAATAACCTCGAGCGCACCATGAGCGTGGCGTTTAGTCATGATTTACATGATGTGCATGTCGTGATTTCCACGTAGGTTCTGTCACTTATGTTCGTCATGCAGTCATGTATTACCATACAAACTCTGCAATATACCCTATGTGAACGAAACCATTAGAAGAGCTGCAAGACCATGAAATGTAAATAGTGACATTTATTACCTACATATCGTGATTTCCAAGTTATGACTAGCCACTTATGCTCTACATACAGTCATGATATACCATACCAAATTTGGTATATTTACCATTATCGACATGTCCAGGAGAGCTAAAATTCTAGGTGGCTTGCTATATATATATATATATATATATATATATATATATATATATATATATATATATATATATATATATATATATATATATATATATATATATATATATATATATATATATATATATATATATTTATAAATATATATATATATATATATATATATATATATATATATATATATATATATATATACGCTGAAAGTGACCGAATGTTGGCTATGAAATGCTTTGCATTTATAATTGATGACATTTTTAGGTGCTTTCTTGCCGGGATATTTTTTTAGTATCTTATGTGTGCCCACCTGTGGCACATCTGTTTATTTTAAAAAATTGCGGAAATTGCACGTAGCTTGTAATATTCAGCCCTGAATTTCACGGGCGAAATGGAATCTGAGCTCATGTTTTTTTTATGCACAGAACTCTATTTTCAGCGCGAAGCAGAGTTTTATGAAAAAACAGCGGAACATTTTGCGGAGAATGAGTGTCCCCAAGAAACAAGAAATTGGCTATTTTATATGAAGAGATTTCAGGTGTTCATCCCAGCAAGGGTCTACTGGTCCCTTTCAGTGAAAGTACAGCTTCTAGTTTTTTTATAGTCCTTAGCGTTAGTCGCTCTGACAACACGCTTTCCTGCTTTATCAGTATTCTAGGAACAGAATATGCTTATATTTCTACAAGAATATTTCGGGTCCTTTGTCTAAAGCGCCCTAAAAACTACGGCAGCCAAAAGAAAGTAAACGTAACTTGTGACACTGAAGACCCAACGACGTAGCGTCATAGCTATCACATTGGCGAGAGCTTTAGAATGGAGCAGGTACCAGGCGAAACGCCGTAGACTCTCAGCCGAAATTCGGTAAATTTGGACTAACTGCAGTCGTTAAACCAATGGACGAACGGTTCGTACTACAGGGACTAAATGCGTGACAGTGCGTGTCATGCGCAAACGTCCGGCAACGAAGGGACCAACGGGGAGGGTAACTGCTCCACGACCACCTTCTGTCGATGCTGCAGTGCAATGCTCGGCGTGGTCGGCGATCACAAAAACAAGTTATATCGGCTATACGTCACTGTAAAAGCGAAGCACTATGAAACGAATAGAATATGCTATGAGAGGCAAGTACAACGCGTAGTCAGTGCACACAGCACGCGCCCTTTTGTCTCCACCATGGCGGCACGTGCGGGCCGAAACCAAGTGAAAGTATCCGCGAACACGGGCAATGCGGATCTTTCGCTTTAATATGCTGAATTAGTTAGAACTAGGAGGAACAATCACAACGCTAATAAAAGTAAGCTCTTCATCAGTGGTCGTGTACCTGCACAGCCACTGGCCACAACTTCAAAGTGATGTAGAGAGAAAGTGGGCTTCGTATGTCATCGGTAGCATGCTGGCTGCCGGTGTGTGCATTGCCGGCACACGCGAAGGAAACGTCGCATGCAATTTCTTGCGCAGGAAATAATATAACCTCCATTATAGCTGAGATAAACTTATTTCTTTTTCTCCATGTGGCAGTTTTCGTCAAACATCAAGCGTGAAGCCGATCGCGGATACGACTAATCGTGCAGCCGGCGGTGCACAGCGAGTGATTTTCCAGCACGATGAAATTACCGTACTTGTGAATGGTTTCATCACGGTAAGTATCCAGATATATAGTTCACTCCGTAAGACACCGCGAACATTGGACATCTACCTATGCCTCATTTGAGACTATAAAATTACGACAACAAAAATTCCACGTGAGCCACACGCTGTGATCGCTGGTGATCGTTCAGCCGTACTGCTCGGAAGCCTAGCGATGCCATCGGCAAGCCGACGCGGTGGCATCGGCGGGGCGCCTAACTGCTTCGCCAAATATCCTTCATTAGCGCCGCTGCTATGTTTGTGTTTGCGGACTCGTGCACCAACACTACGAACGCTGGTGTAGCAACATGATTGAATGCCGACAAATAATTCGTATTCTCTGACAGAATGGATGTTGAAGTAGAGATGGATACATATTAGAAGATCGGTGTGCTTCAGTTCTTCAAGTTAGCCCACGTAAATTTTCATGTTACGGTGTCAATGTTTATTGTTTTTCAGCAGGTTTACAAGTCGCCCACTGGCACTACATGAGCGGTCAAAACACTGTGCTATATATATCATATAGTTTATTCTCTGTAGTGTAGCGTGGGCGGTCAGTGTTTGCAAGGTTTTACTATTGAAATAATAGTGCGTATGTGTGCTCCATGACCAATAAACTGCGTTCTTCAGTGCTGAATAAATTAGAATAGAGTCACAATTTTTTTCACCATTTGTCCAGGTGGTTCAACTGTTAGTCTCCTGGAGCATTTTACTTGGAAAAACATATAAACCAAGTGGAGTAAGCGCTAAGGGTTAAGAGTTCAACCCTTACAGTTGCTCCCACAGTTAGTCCCAAATCGATTCAAAACTTGTGGTAGCCCATTTAGTCCCCTAAAGGACCAATGGCATACCCCACTTTAGCCTTTCCGGCTTAGAGTGTATGGTCGTGCCTCACATAGCCTCCGCACTTATTTACCCGTTTCACTGCAACTCTTTGCGCTTTCTGCGAGAGAGGAGTGGGAGGTTACCTTTCTTGGTTGCATGGATCTTCAAGCCCAAAGGGCTCTGGTCTCGAGGGCTAGGTTAGCAAGTGTCACCAATGAGGTCCCAGAATAAGGACTCCACCCACTCTGAAGCCTCTAAAAGGCTGTACATCTCTTCTTTTTTTCAATGAATGTTTTCACTCACTCACTCACTCGTGAAACTTCGCTAGTGCATCCGTGAATATTATTAGATTCCGTGTACGTTATCTAAAGCTGATATGTTAAATTAGATGTGCTGATTGTCATGTGATTCTTAATAGAAAAGGAAGAGAAAAGTGAGCCCCGTAACTGCCTGCATCAAAGTACGACACCTCATCAGTAGCTCACGTGGGATAGGGGTAAGGAGGGATCAAAATAATATGATTAAAAGTATAGAATTAGAGACAGCAGGAAGGAGAAAGCGTGGAGCAGGGACAGCGGCACATGGAAGTAAGGAGAAGAAAGGAAAGATGGACATAGTCGCAGGAGTCCACGGACGGGGCACCACTCGGCGAGAGCTTTTGTCGGCGTTAGGAGACGGCACAGGGCGGTCAGTCAACCAGAGCCGCACTGCCGTCGGATTTCGCGGGGCCAAAACCGGTCGGCAGAAAATAAAGAGAGCAATGGTTGATTGATATGCAGGGTTTAACGTCCCGAAACCACCATACGCTTATGAGAGACACCGTAGTGGAAGGCTGCGGAAATTTCGACCACCGGGGGTTATTTATCGTGCACCTAAATGTGAGCACACAGGCGAAAATGCAGCCGCCGCAGCCGGTATTCGATCCCGCGACCTGCGGGTCAGCAGCCAAGTACCTTAGCCACTAGACCACCGCAGCGGGCGTCCAGAAAGCGAGTCTGAATGTGCTGATAATGTTGCTCATGATTTACTCTGGCACTTTGGAGCCATATTACAACCAGTTTCAAACATTCTAAATCACTTTTGTGTTCTGCCATGCCACCGGTGCCCTGAGGCTATCGTGCGCCACTCGACTACGCGCCCTTGCGCAACACGCAGTGGCGTACTGAGCCACACCCGTGGCAAACACCGATCACGTTTCGCAACCTTCTTTCAAAGTTTTCCCAAATCTTCAAGTCACCGATATTGATAATAAGTCGACATCACCCCAGCCGAGATTGATGCCGACTCAAGCTGAATGCGTGCCGTGAGAGCACACCATGCACTTGCTGTCCACCAGCCCATCACCTCGATGCCGCCTTCCTCGACCTCGTCGCAGAAGACTACTCCACCACAGAACATCACCCCAGTGCTTCCCCACCACCCCGGTGTCATCACGCTCGCCTCCCTCAACACCACCCCAGTGTCGTCAAGCTCGCCTCCCTCAACTCCAACTAGAAGACTTCGAGATCGTTTTCAGACCAGGAAGGAGACTTGACCTCCGGACTACAAAAACCGTGTCCTGCTCCAAACCCTCTGCAGCCTCGCCACTATCGACTATGTTGATTACAGTGAACAAATCAATCTGTATGAGAAATCACCTACTGCCAGCACCCCATCTGAGTCACGCGTACGTCTCTACCTAAGTGTATGAACTCCGCCTAGGTACTATCTCTTACCCCTTATGTGACTACATGGCGGCACCAGACATCTTTCAAGGCATCACCTACAACGCTGTCGACTCCCAAACACAAGACGAGGTCATCTATTATCTACAATACATTAATGCGAACATCCCTACGCCATTCGCGATGCGCGCCGGCTGGGGCGCTGAAAATTCATTCTCATCATTTTCGTCGGCACTGCCACCATCCCCTCGTCGATCGTCTTCAATTGCGGGTCTACCGCGGCCACCCGTTCCGTGCGAAAGCTGAAGCCTGCTCGCAGTTCTTGACCCCCGACATTGCGGGCACTTTCGCACCGCGCCCAAGTTCGGCCTCTGCTACTACTGCGGCCAGACCCACGAGAGAGTTGAGTCCCTGACCTGCGTCTTATGTTGCATCTTGTGCAAAACTGAACACGTCACGTGCTCGCGCCCATGAAAACTTTGATTCAACTGGACTCGCCCGTCACCTTCGCCTAGCTCGAAGCCCTAGTTTCCTAAACCTGCCACGATGACACACGATCACACTACATTGCTGCATTGATCGATGACGGGTTCTCCCAACCACCCCTATTCTACGTGGTGCCTAGTCTTCAAGTTACCATCCTTGCATCACTTTCCTACCCCAACCCGCACACGACGCGTGCGCCGTCGCCATCACTACTAAACACAACCACGGCAACACCACCGGTAAGCTTAATAACGCAGCCTCAAAAGTCGGACCCCAAAATTGTCGCTTTCAAGGCCACTAATATTGCCCAAAAGCTCCAAATTAAAGAGCTGACGCGTCAGATGCAGGCCATACTGGCACGTCGGTCCTCTTTTACTCCACCTCCTCCTCCGCGTTTCCCAGCTCTCATCACTGCACAAATGCCGTCTCCATCATTAGCTGAGGATTTCATGAACACGGCATCCTTGACTGCGTCAATGTGCGACTTCTCCGCTACCCATCGACCCCCGCAAAAACTCCGATCACCCTCCTCTGACGTCATCGCCCCTAAACAGCATGCTTCTTGGGGCCGTTCGAGCAGCGCTTCATGACCTGCTTCAAATGGCTTGAACAGATTGATTGATTCGTATGTGACGTTTAACGTCCCAAAATTACCATATATTTATGAAAGATGCCGTAGTGGAGGGCTCCGAAAACTTGGACCACACGGGGTTCTGTAACGTACACCCACATCTGAGCACACTAGCCTACAGCGTATTCCCCTCCATCGAAAATGCAGCCGAAGCAGCCCGGATTCGATCCCGCGACCTGTCGGTCAGCAGCCGAATACCTTAGCCACCGGACCACCGTTGCGGGGCGGCTTGAAGAGCGCGCCACCCTTTTCTACATGCGCGTGGTCGCCATCGACTCCCAACTTACCGCCTTAGACGCAAAGGTAGCCATGTTAGAGGCCCGCCGGAACGCGACTGAGGCCACCCTCGCACCTCACGCTCATCGCACCGCTCACCCCGGCACCTACACCAACTCCGCCCGGCATCCCTGCCCTTTGTCATGGCCAGGCACATCATCATCATCAGCTTTACTACGTACACGGCAGGACAAAGCCTCTCCCATGTTCCGCCAGTCAATTTGGTCTTGTTCTGTCTGCTGCCAACTTATACCCGGTAATTTCTTAATCTCATATGTCCGGCGAACCTTCTGTCTCCCCCTAACCCACTGCTTTCTTTAGGAATCCAGTTAGTTACCGTTAAAGACCAGTGGTTATCCTGACTACGTGCTACATGCCCGGCCCATGTCTATTTCCTCTTCGTGATTTAAGCTATGATATCCTTAACCCGAGGTTTGCTAACTAATCGACTCTGCTCTCTTCTCGTCTCTTAAAGTTACACCTATCATTTTCATCTCCATTTCTCGCTGCATCGTCCTCAATTTAAGCTGAACCCTTTTTGTGAGTCTCCAAGTTTCTGCTCCGTAGCTAATTCCCGGCAAGATGCAGCTGTTATATACCTTTCTCTTGAGGGAAAGTGGCAATCTACCTGCCATGATTTGAGAGTGCTTGCTTAATGTACTCCACCACATTCTCATTTTTCTAGTTACTTCAATCTCGTGGTTCGGCTCTGCGGTTATTACCTGCCCTAAGTACACATACTCCCGTATTCACAAACACTCTTCGACCCGACTTTCATCCTTCACTTGACAGAGCTGCGCACTGCGCCGCTGCTCGGATAAAATTGACGCTGCGCTACTCAAGAATAGCAGTAAATCGTCACTGATATGCAGTGACTTTTCCTGCCTAGAGATGGCGCTCCGATCGGCTTTCTCAAGTGAAGGTGGAGCATTGAATGAAGGGGCGGTGTAGAATACGGGGGAGAGTCTTTTAAAACTTCAAGCACACTATTACCTATGTTGAAGCGCTGCTCTCTTCCGAGGTTGTTGTATATTACTTTCGTTGTAGGGCAATGTTTACAGATTACATTGAAAACCTATTTTTACGCACTCTTTGTCTAACTCCATAATCGTGATGCAGCAATGAAGATGTCGATGGATGAAGACAGTGATGGCGTAGTGGCTAGAACAACACCCTCGCATGCATGAGGTTCGTGGTCCGAATTCCAAAGCCGCGCAGTTCCCACACGAAAAAAATTGTCCGCGTGGTGAAGCAACAGCTTTAAGAGGCCTGGGGTGCGGCTTCACCGGTAACGCACTCCCTCACCAGAGAAAGATGGGCCACGCTGGTGAAGTATCTGTTCACTATCTCCCACACGCATACGTCAAATAAGTCATGGCCCTGAGTCCACAGCGGCTGCGAAGCAATCGATCATGGTGGCGGACAGATCAGCAACGCAGCAGAGGGTCTAAGAATCTCTGGATCTGGACAGGCCATCATTGGAACCAGAACTTGGCAACGTTTAACGTGTAGTGCTACCATCATCATCATTATTTCTCAATCACCGCGCCGTGCCTCTCGCGCAGCTGATGCTAGTTCGAGCTTCGCGAGGATTAGAACAAACTAGCGCACTTGGTGTGTGACGGGAAAGCCACGCGGCTCCGCTTCAGGCATGGAATAAAGTGGCGAGAGAACGACACGACCTCGTTGGCCGCCATCTCGTCTTCCTCTCTCGCTACAAACGCTAGAACCTTATGTAGTGAGGTAAGTGTAGCTGTACAATTCTAGTAGCAAGAGGGCATTAATTGGGATGTATTAGGGCTCAGTGAGGTTAGGAGGACAGATGAAGCCGATACAGTGCTACAGAATGGGCGCGTCATTTTCCATTGGGGCTTGACTTACAGAAGAGAACTGGAAGTGGGGTTCCTTATCACAGAAACATCGCTGCAAACATAGAGGAATACTTTAGCAATAAAAAGAGTGGAAAATATCGCAATTAAACTCAATAAGAGATTCAACATGAAGGTAGTACAGGCTTATGCACTTACGCCCAGTCACGCTGACGCGTCAGTTCAAAGCTTCTATGAAGACGTGGAATCGGCAATGAGTAAAGTAAAAACACAGTATACTATACTGATGGGAGACTTCATTCATTGATATGTGGGGTTTAACGTCCCAAGACCACCATATGATTATGGGAGACGCCGTTGTGAAGGGCTCCGGAACTTTCGACTATCTAGGGTTCTTTAACGTGCACCTAAATCTGAGCACACGAGCCTACAACATTTCCACCTCCATCAGAATTTTGATCCGCAACCTGTGGGTCCCGATTTGATCCCGCGACCTGTGGGTCAGCAGCCAAGAACCTTAGCCACTAGACCACCATGGCGGGGCTATGGGATCCTTATATGCAAAAGTGAGGAAGAGAGGGGCTGGAGACCAGGCAGTAGGAGACTATGGCATCGGTAGTAGAAATGCCAGGGGAGAGCTACTAGTGAAATTCGCAGAATGCAAAAATTTGCGGTTTTTGTATACCTTCTAGTGAGAGCGAGGGAGCCATAAGTGGACATAGAGGAGCCCTTATAGCGAAAATGTGAACAAACTAGATTTTATACTGCGTGCACACGAAGGCATCTTGCAGGATGTGGGAGTGCTTGGGAAGGTACAACGCAGTGGAAGTTGGAGGTACTGTAGTTAGATAGGACACTGGCAGGCTGTCCCAGGAAACAAAGAATCTCATTAGGAGGCATCAAAACATGAAATCCTGATGAACAAAAGACTAAATAGAGTTAGTAAAGCTTTCGAAGTTGTTTAGCAAGCGTAAGATATCTGATGTAAGAAGGTATAACATGGAGAAAATTGAACACGCTCTGAAGAATGAAGGAAGCGTCAGCAGTGAAGAGAAAACTTCAAATAGGCGAAAACCAGATGTATGCACTAATGGACAAGGAAGGCAGGGTAAATACCCATATTTATAGGATAGAAAAATTTGCGGTGCAGTTTTGCAGATATCTCTACAGTAGCCAACACAACTACGACCTTAATATAAGAACTAGCAGTAACACAGATGACACCCCACCAGTAATGATAAATGTCAGAAGTCTTGAAGAGCACGAAAAGAGATAAAGCTGCTGGTAAGGATGAGGTAACATCAGATCTGCTCAAAGATAGTGGACATATATTGTTTGAAAAACTAGCGACCCTGTTAACGAGGTGTCTCCTGACGGGAAGAGTACCAGAATCTTGGAAGAATGCTAACATCATCCTATTACATAAGGAAGGAGATGACAAAGACTTGAAGAATTACAGGCCGATCAGCTTGCTCTCCGTAGTATACATGCTATTTACAGATATAATTGCTAACAAAATTAAGACAACATTAGCATTCAATTAACCAAAGAAACAAGCAGGATTTCGAACAGGCTACTCAACAATCGACCACATTCATGCTATCAATTGGGTAATAGTGATATGCTCAGAATATAGCCAACCACTATACATATCAGTAACACCGAAAGTTGGGCGAGTTGGTGATTGTTCATGATTACAAATAAGCAGCGCACGACGTTTTACACAAAGAGAGACGCGGTGTCCCTATCGTCTCTCTTTGTGTAAAACGTCGTGCGCTGCTTATTTGTAATCATGCACTATACATATCCTTCATATATTATGAGACAGATTTCATTGATAGATATATGAAGTTTAACGTCCCGAAACCACCATACGATTATGAGCGACGCCGTAGTGGAGTTCTCCGGAAATTTCGACAGCCTGGGGTTTTTTAACGCGCACCCAAATCTGAGTACATGGGCCTACAAAATTTTCACCTCCAATGGAAATGCAGCCACCACAAATTACAAGAAGGCGTTTGATTCAGTGGAAATATCAGCAGACATGCAGACACTGCGGAATCAGGGCATCGACGAAGCCTATATAAACACCCTGGAAGAAATCTACAGGGGATCACTTGCTACCATAGTGCTTCATAAAGAAAGCAACAGAATACCAATCAAGAAGGGTGTGAGGCAGGGAAATACAATATCCCCAATGCTGTTTACCGCGTGGTTACAGGAGATTTTGAGAGGCCTAGAATAGGAACAGTTAGGCATAAGAGTTAATGGAGAATACCTTAGTAACCGGTGCTTCGCCGATGACATTGCATTGCTGTGTAACTCAGGGCCAGGTACAATCCGCACCTTAATCTTTGGCAGTGGAACAGTCGGGGGTTTAGCGCCAACAGGAGCATACTTCAGCTGCACATCCAGAACATCTCCCTGACACTACTCTCTGCGTCCTAGCACTTCATAATCCACAAAGTCCCGTAAAACGTGATTACACCATCTTTTTTTCTTCTTCTGAGGCCTACACTCTAAGGCAAATTTACCCAAAAAGAAGTAACGGAGCCCAATCGGAGAGCGCGATGAACGGATTGACCATTGAGGAGCAACCACAGAGGAAAGTGAGTGGCGCGAAACCACTTTGTATCCTCTGGGATGAACCGCCCAGGCATTGCAGGCAGCGCGAAAACCGTTGCCAAGGTGACCAGCCTTCCTTCTCCACAGAACACATGTCCTTCTCTTTCTCTGCTGGCTCAGTCTTTCCTCGTATTTTGCCGGTGTCGGTCGTGTAGCGTCGCAATTGGAGTGCTCGACCACGGCCGCCTGGGTTCGATGATCTAGTAATTACGACGTGGTGCTTGTGTGTACGCCTGAATGAGCGTGGGCTGCTGCTTTAGCGTTTCGCTGCACCCATGAAATCTGGAGCAAGCCTCGACATGCCACCACGCCGCGCTGTATATCTCGGGCTTTAAGATAGTCATGACCAACACACGACAGCAACAGTTGGGAAAGACAATATGGCGGCTTAGAAGGCAGCAGGCCTATCGGATATGTACTTCAGTCCGACTCAGGGCAGAAAACAGCGCTGGATTCTAAGGCAAGTAGGTTATAATTCTTTATTCTACTCTACTTGTCGCGTGTGTGATATGGATCGCGCTTGCCGGTAACGGGCTCGGTGAGTTGTATATCGCACGAACGAAACGCATCACGAAGGTAAGCTTCGGTGTCTGCAGTTTGCCTGTGGTTTGCGACGACCTGGAAATTGACCGCCATTGCCGTCGGCCTCCCGTTTGCTCGCTGATCGGGTGCTCTCCTGTCTTCGCCGCCGCGATGAGCTCCGTGCTGACGATATTGGGCTGAGACCTCGTCGCTGCGTTGGTAGTCGTCGAAAACACGTTGCGGGTTCTCGTAAAGAGCTTGGTTGTAGAGTGTCGCACGCTGTAACTGCACCAGCACGGGCTCGCGGCGCTTTCGCTAGCGTCGGAACTCACTGAAAATTGGTCGCCATTACAGTTGGCTTTCCCGCCAGTCGGTTTCGAGCAGCTCGGAGCCGTCCGTTGGCCGTGGCGGCAGACTCGCGTTTGCGCGCTGCACTCGCTCGAGTTTGTGGAAAAGGGCCGCATTACCGTCGATTTCTTCAGCGCTAGCTCCAAAACAGCTCGGCGCTGTTCGTGGTGGCGGCCAAGCTCGCTCTCCTGTTCGAATTTCGCTGGCGGCAGACACTCCGCGTTCAGTGCCGTGTTTGGTCTCACTTTCGCTTGCTCGAGCTGAACGACGTCGCTCGCTTAGAAGTCGCCGACTTGTCAGCGGCACAGTGGTTCGCGGCGTTGTGACTGCGGCCGTCACTCCTAAGCTGTTGCGCTACGGGGATCGAAATGAGTCTTTGACGTTGTGCGACATCACGGTGAAATTATTAGCATGTCATATCTCACATATGTTTTCATTTCACCCTGTACGTATTTCTCATATGCATTTGTATTCATCCTCTGTCACGTGTGACTCACTATTTTACATACTTATTGTGCAGCCGTGGGCACACATCGTGCTGAAGACTGTGCGCTGGCGTCTGCAATGCCCGTTGGTTAGTTGGTTGCGAAACTTTATTGAGGTCCTGCAAGGCGCGCGTCAGCGCGCAGCGGGCGACTCCCAAGTCGGGACCATTAGGCCAAGCCTATCGGCCGCTCCGCTGGCCTGCTGGACGGCCCAAAGTTGGTCGGCCAGGAAGGAGCTGCGTAGGACCACCTCTCACCTGACCGATGTAGTGTTGGGGTTAGTGTACATTGCCTTGCTCTCCCAGAGCATGTGCGCCAGCGTGGATACATCCCCACATGCGGGGCAAGCGTCATTGGGAAACACGTCAGGATAAATAGCGTGAAGGGATCTCAGGTTAGGGTACGTGTCGGTCTGCAGTAGTCTGAGCGTAAGGGCCTGTGGCCTATTATGATTTGAATGAGGGAGTGGATATAGTCTCCGCGCGAGGTAAAAATATTTTGTTATTTCGTTGTACGTGGCAGGCACGTCCCTGTTTTCCGCAACCCCGTTGGCCCCAAATCGTTGCCCGGAACCCGCGCGGTCAGTAAGTGCGCGCACGGCCTCGTGGGCAGACTCGTTGAGGTTGGGGGAGCGCCTTGAACCTGTCCAACATGTGCAAGAAACCAAATTAGTACGTGGTGCTTGATGCCGTCGCGGCCACCACTTTGGAGCACGCACAGGGCTTTTTTGGAGATGACACCGCGCTCGAAAGCGCGAATAGCTGACCTAGAGACACTATAGATTACCTCCCTTTCACCTTCCAGGATGGCCAGGGCGATGGCCACTTGCTCGGCAATCGTCGGATCGTCAGTGTGAACTAATGCGCAGTTGGTGATTTGTTGTTTGGAGTCGACGACGACTGCGGAGAAGGCGCGGCTCCACGGTACGCTGCCGCGTCGACAAAGCTGACGCCGTGCTCCTCACTGTGAATCGGCTTGAGAAGAGTGGCAGCTCTAGCCCGTCGCCTACCACGATTGTGCTCGGGATGGACATTCCTCGGTATTGGTGCCACGGTGATGAGGTCACGAATGTCACCGGGCACCTGTTTCATCTTCTCGTCCACTTCAGCCGGAGAGTGACCGAGCTTTCGGAGTATATGTCTGCCGGTCTGGGAGCTCGAAAGGCGCGCTAGCTGGGCCCACTCTTGCGCTTCGGCAATCTCCTCCAACGTATTGTGTACTCCGAGCTGGAGCAGGCGCTCGGTGCGCGTCCTGATCGGTATACCGAGGGCCTGCTTGGTAATCTTTCTGAGCAAGACGTTGATCTTGTTACGCTCGGCACGCTGCCAATTGTGCATAGCCGCGACATATGAAAAGTGGCAGAGCACAAAGGCATTAACCAGGCGGATTAGGTTGTCTCCCTTGAGGCCTTGGTAGCGGTTGGCCACCCGCCGAACCAGCCGGACCGCGTTATCCGTCTTGGCGGCGAGCTTGAGTATAGTCTTGCCGTTGGAACCATTGGACTCGATGGTCATGCCGAGGACCCGAACGGAGTCGACTCAGGGTATTGCGCTGCCATCTCCGGTCAGAGTTTGATATCACTCTTCGAGATCGGCTGCCAGTTTTTGGGCTTCGGCCTTCGCTTAGTGGGTTGGTAAAGGAGGAGCTCGGACTTGCTTGGGAAACACCTCAGGCCTGTGGGATGGAGGTAATCTTCCGTGGTGTCTATGGCCTCCTGCAGGGAGCGCTCGACTTGCCCATCGCTGTCACCTGTGCACCAAATGGTAATATCGTCCGCGTAAATTGTGTGGTTAATGCCTTCAATACATGAGAGCCTCTTGGACAACCCGACCATGACAAGATTGAACAGGGTGGGCGATATCATTGACCCTTGTGGCGTGCCACGCGATCCGAGCTCGATCTCCTCGAAAACAAGGTCTCCCACACTGAGGGTGGCTCTCCTACGGGTCAAGAACGATTTGACATATTTGTAGAATCTGACTCCAAGGCTGACCTCAGCAATCGACCGCAACACGACAGATTGAGTAACATTGTCGAAGGCTTTCTCTAAGTCGAGGCCGAGAATGGCCCGCATGTCTCGAGTGTTGCAGTCGATGACTTGGTGCTTGAGCAGCTTCATAGCGTCTTGCGTCGAAAGCTTGGCCCGAAAACCAATAATGGTGTACGGGTAGAGCCCATTGTCTTCCAGGTACCGAGTCAACCTATTGAGGACCACATGCTCGGCTACCTTTCCCACGCAGGATGTGAGCGAAATGGGGCGCATGTTGTCCAAGTTGGGTGACCTCCCCGGCTTAGGAATGAGCACGGTGCGTGTGACCTTTCACGGTTCGGGGACCTCGCCGCTCTTCCATGCCTCGTTGATGACCTCGGTGAGGTTGTCGATTGACCGGTCGTCCAGGTTGCGCAGGGTCTTATTGGTTATGCCGTCGGGGCCCGCGGCAGAGCTCCCATTGAGCCCGTAAAGTGCCTGCCGAACCTCTTCGTAGCATATCTCGGCGTCCAGTTCAGTGTTGGCCGGTCCTGAGTACTCGGGGTACATTGTTGCGGGGTTCGAGTCGACAGGGAGGTACTTTCGCACCAGCTGCTTCAAAACCTCCTCTTCTGAAGAGGACTGCTTGGCTTCGTGCATGGCTCGCGCTAGTACGTTTCGCTGGTTAGTTTTGGTGTTAGTCTCGCTGAGCAGGTGCTTGAAAAGGTTCCATGTCTTGCCATTACGCATCTGGCAATCTACCGAGTTGCACACCTCGTCCCACTGCTGCTTGGAGAGGACGCGACAGTGCTCCTCGATGGTCTTGTTTAGGTCGGAGATTTTCTTGCGCAACCTGCGATTGAGGCGCTGGCCTTTTCAGCGGGCGAGAAGTGACTGCATGGCCTCGAGCAGGTGGGCAAGGTGGCTATCCATTTTTTCAACCGGAAGGTCAGTGCTAATATTCTTCGTGGTACTTATGACCTCCTCTCTGAGCTGGCTAATCCACTCCTGTAGGCTTGGCCTGATTGCAGGTAGGGGTCGGTCGTTGCGGACTTTGCGAAACTGGGCACGTTAAAGAACCCCAGGTGGTCAAAATTTCCGGAGCCCTCCACTACGGCGTCTCTCATAATCAAATGGTGGTTTTGGGACGTTAAACCCCACAAATCAATCATTTGCGAAACTGGTCCCAGTTTGTCCAAGAAAACTCCCGTGCCCCCTTTCGGACCACTAAGAACTGCGTCACCAGGACGTAATGATCGCTACCTAAGTCAATGTTTGAGTTGGCCCACTGTACGTCGGGGAGATTCTTGACGAAGGTCAAGTCAGGAGTGGAGTCTCTGCAGGATGAGGTGCCCAACCGAGTTGGAAAGACCTTGTCGGTGATTAGAGTCAGGTCCATGTCCGTCGCGTTCTGCCACAGTCCGCGCCCTTGCTGGTATTGTACGGGTAGCCCCAAATGTGGTGCGGAGCATTAAAATCGCCCGCCACAACCAGGGGGTTGGTTCCTGCCAAGTTGACGGCCTTCTTTATGAGGGCCCTGAAGCGCTGCCGTCGGTCCTTAGGGCTACTGTACACGTTGAGAAAAAATATGCTGCTTCAGTCCGAGCTGCATGACAGAATCTCGGTCATGACATATTCGGTGCTACCGGTGGCCATTTTGAGGTCGTGAGAGATGTGTGTGAGCTTGTTACTGACCAAGCTGCAGACGCCCCGGCCATATGAATAACGCGAGACGGGCTTGTAACCAGTCAGCGTGACGTTTGGAGTTAATGTTTCCTGAAGCAGAATGACCAGGGGTTTTTCGCTAGAGCATCGAATGTACTGCTGCAAGGACGCCTTTTTACTAGGGAAGCCCCTGCAGTTCTATTGCCAAATAAGAAACGTCTCACTTGGCTTGGCCATCTTGGTACTTTTGTGGGATGGTGCTGCCCTCAGATTGCCTAAGAATAGCGTGGACGATGGGGCCCGTAGCGCCGGGCTGTGGTTGTACGACGGCGGCTGAGGTCAGAGCTGGTTTCACTAGGCTTTTGAGAAACGACTCTATTTTGGATACTCGGTTGTTTTGCGCGGCCAGGAAGATCTGCAGTTGGGCGAAATTCTCCCCGAGCTTATTGATGCTTTCACTGAGCACGGATAGCGTGTCTCGAAGCTCAGACCTGACTCGAATCGCTACACCTTCCTGTTCGTAGGCGACAGCCCTCTTCTTGGGGGCACTTTGACCCTCACTGCTGCTGTCGCCGGCTTTAGTGCTGTGCACCTTCATGGATAGGGGCATTGTATTGGCGACGCATGCGGCAGTGGGTTGCGGTGGTGGGTTTCTCGCGTTCTTAATCTCGGCAATTTTGGACAAAAGCCTGTTTATGGTTTCCTTCATCGCTACGTACTCGCGTTTCAGCTGGGAAATCTCGCGCGCGCTCTCCGCATGCTCTGGGAGTGACCCCAACAGTACCTCAGCTGGCCCTCCTCGAACCGTGTCGGCCCAGGTTATAGAGCCCGACTTCTTGCTTCTTGCTGACACCCCACTAGGCTGCTGTTGACGCCCGGTAGACCTGGATCGAGACCTGTAGCGGCTCCCAGACTTGTACCGCCGGGATCCTCCTTGGGACCGGGAGCGGCTCCTGTACCGGAAACGTCCCCTGGAATGGGACCGAGAATGTCGCCTGGAACGGCCCCCGGAACCACGTGACTGCTGGAAGTCCTGCCCATCCGTGGGGGGTGACGGTGGTGCCGTGGTTTGGCCTTGATTGGTGGCGCGAGACTTTTCCCAGCGCCTTCGTCGGACGACATACGTGATCTGGAATCTTTGCCTACAGCCCTTGTCAGCAGTGAGGTGTTGCCCACCACACAGCCGGCACTTGGCCGTACACTTGTGTTGTGCGTCAGGATTTGAAGCCCCACAGCCCCGACATACGACATCGCCTGGGCTGGGACACACATCAGCACGGTGACCGAGCCGACCACAAGCGTAGCAAATGTTTTATTTCTTGCGATAAAGTGAACATTGTACAAGGGTGGGGCCGTAGCGTACAAAGTTTGGGACTTTATGACCGTCGAAGGCGACGATTACCGTACCGGTGCTGCCTATGCGCTTGGCTGCCAGGGCGAGCGGATTTCTTTCATTTACGATCTTGTTGTCAATATCATTCGGGCCGTATACGAGTGGAATACCTCGGATCATGCCTTTGCACGTGGAATGAGGGGCAGCCTCGTAGGCACTGACCTCGTATGTTCAGCCCATGACGACGATCTGCCGAACTTTGACGTAGTGGTTGGCATTTTCTTTTCTAGGTGTGCTGACAACCACAATATTCTGCTGCACGTTGGGGCATAGCGTGTCGGCCCGCAAATCTTCAGCGCAGATGCTTGTGGCTGCCAGGATTGCATCAGCCACCACGGTGCAGCCGGTCTTCACAATATTGAGGCCTCCGCGGGGCCGAATCACGATCTTCGTATCTTCCCTGCGGAGCTGGGGCATGCGGCCAGCGTGGATGATTCTAGCTTTGATGTTATTGCCACTGTTGCGGCCTAGCGGGGCCTCGGCCATTGTCGACTTCGTCTCGTTGAGAGTAGCACCTTTAGGATTAGCGCCTGCCGAGCACGCGCCAGCTCTTCTGGCGCCTGCAGACTTCCAACCTCGGTCTTCTGTCACCTCTTCGGGGGTTGTGTCCTCCCCCACTACCTGATATTCTATTCTTTTCTGAAAATAAGCCCCGAGAAGAGCGAAAAGGGCACCCGGGAACGGCGATGTGGCTGGTGTCGTGCCGGCGTGGGCTTACCTCGTTAGGCTCAGCCCAGGCGGTGGCCGGCTCCGGTTAAAAAACGTTCCGAAACGTGAAAATAGTCCACTCACGCAGCAGGTTTCGCATCAAAATAGTCCTGGAGCTTTCACTGATGCGACACAAACAAAGCTGAACGCGCACTCGAAAAATTCACTTGAATATCATTGTAGGAAGCAGGAGCCACTCGAAGGTCGTATGAACAACAGAGACGCCGCCTGCAATGCCCGTTATCCATCTCTTTTGTCAGAGCAGCTTAAGAAGGATTGCGCGAGATGTGAAGGTAAAGTCATTTGTGTGTCATATTTTAACGGTTGTTTTATATTAACGTGCACGTTATATTAACGTGCACTCAATTTATGGCAGGTAGATTGCCACTATCGCTCAAGAGGAAGGTATATAACAGCTGTATCTTGCTGGTACTTAGCTACGGAGCAGAAACCTGGAGACTTACAAAGAGGGTTCAGCTTAAATTGAGGACGACGCAGCGAGCAATGGAAAGAAAATTGGTAGGTGTAACCTTAAAAGACAAGAAGAGAGCAGAGTGGATTAGGGGATAAACGGGGGTTAAGGATATCATAGTGGAAGTAAAGAAGAGGAAATGGACATGGGCCGGGCATGTAGCGCGAAGACAGGATAACCGGTGGTCATTAAGAGTAGCTAACTGGATTCCCAGAGAAGGGAAGTGGGTTAGGGGGAGACAGAATGTTAGGTGGGGAGATGAGATTAAGAAGTTCGCGGGTATAAATTGGCAGCAGCAAGCACAGGACCGGGTTAACTGGCGGAATATGGCAGAGGCCTTTGTTCTGCAGTGGACCTAGTCAGGCTGATGATGATGATGATGATGCTGATGATGATGATGCACGTACTTGTCACATGCGTGCATCTTCATCTTCTGTGACGTGTGGCTAACTATTCCTACTATATTATTGTACGTGCAGCCGTGGGAACACAACAGGCAGGAGGCTGCGTTCGCTGGCGTCTGCAATGCCTGTACTCTGTCGCTTCCGTCGGAGGAGCTTTCCAAGGAGTGAACAAGAATTGACAATGAGACTGGTCTTGTACACTTCACCATGAATTCGCTTAAAAGAATGGGGAAACTTCATGTGTATGCAGAAAAATAAAAGATTTCGATGTCTCACTTGTTGTCTTTCGTTGTTGCCCTACGTGACTGTGACAGCAGTTACACATAGGGGGCTAACTACTTTTTCACGTGTTTTTTTCTGCAGAATTTGTTTCTCCCTGCGCAGAAAAACAGGCCAGAAAGTATTAGGTCTGGCGGAAAATACACAAAAACAATGTTTGAACTGGGGACCAAAAAAATCATACGATTGAAGTACTTGAGTGAATCAACTGTTTGTCTGGCAAGGGGCAACTAAGAGGACTAACGGTTGCTCGGTAATGTGTAAATGTAGTAATTAAGAGTTGCTCTATAAGGTGCGATGGTGAGGACTAAATGTTAGTCCCTTGGTGTGAACTGTGAGACTAACGGTTATTCAATAAAGTACGAATGTGTGGACTAAATGTTAGTCCCTTGAGGGGACTAACAGTTAGATCCAGCGCCGCTAGTCCTTAAAGAATCAATGGTTGTGGCAGCCCCATTAGTCCCCAAAAGGACAAACCACACACCCTTTTAACACCCTTTTGCCTTAGAGTTTACCCAAACATTATGACGCTGGTGCACCGTAATCTTACTGCCGTGCTGCACAAGCTAGATGTTTCGGACTGTGCCGATCTCCTCCTTGAAATCTTTCCTCGCCGTCGAATTGAAGAAAGCCTTCTGTCTTTAATGTCTACAACACTCTCAACACCTCTTAAGTACATTTACTCCTCGTCCTATGGAAATGACTTTTCTACGCTGGCTGCCACATCCTTGTCATTTTAGGCAAATTAAATGCCCCCCCCCCATACCAGTTAGGGAACACCTGCAAAAACTACTCACTCTGCAACGTCATCCTCAACGAACGTCTGTGGACTTTTAATGACTTTCCTCTCCTTACGAGAAACGGGTGTAGTGTTCGACGAGATACCAATCCGGACGTTGCACTTACCAGAATTATAGCCTTCTTATTCTCGTGTACTAGGGGTATCTCCCTCGGTAGTGATTACTGCGTTATCTGCGCCACTTTCCCACTTCTCTTCCTTACTTTCCCCTCTACTCGTCTTGCCAAGGTAGCGGAATGGGCCCGTTTCCACCTGCTCTATTCATCTCTATAGTTCCTCTTGTTACTCATGGACCTCTCTGCCAGAACTTAGACCATTTTAGCGGATGTCCGCAACGCTACATCCACACTTTCTGAATTGTAACGCTCCAATACGGCAGCCAGCCGTCTCCTGCACCTGTGGGAAGACTATCAAGCTATCCATCACCGATGTGAGGTCCAGAAACACAATCGTCGCATGCGCCATCGTTTGGCCTGGCTCACGTCGGACATGGAGGAGCACTGCTCCTCTCTATATGAAACAGTGGAGTAAGACCTGCGACCACATAGCCAACAACCTTGGACTTGGCGACACTTCGTTGCTTCTCAGGGTGCTTCTTGACCCCACACATGTCAAAACCTCCTAGCGCATGTATGTCAGCTATACATTTCACTCTTCTTCATTGAGTGATACTGAATTTCTCAGAACCCTCCAGGACCGCTACCCCAGCACCGACCCCAACCCTCCACTTCCTGCTTACCCCGATTCCTCCAATAGCGGCCTTGATGCTGTAATTTCTTTGGGTGAGGTACATGCTGCGCTACTCAAGCTCCGCTCCACCTCGGATCTGGGGGCAGAGTGCATCACTAACAAGACTTTCCGGGATCTGGATATTTTTGCAGTAAAAATGACTCTTTGCCCAGACGTAAAGGAGAGACTTTCGTTTATTACGAATTTTAGAGGTGAACGGTCCCGACCACGTGTGCGTGCCCGGTATTTCTTCTCTGCTTCCTCTTTTTCGATAAAGTGCGGCAAGCTCTAATTTGCTGCGTTATTTTTTTAAAATCCTCCCAGGGACCCAAGATGAATCACACGCATCGAAGGTGAAACTTCTACGGTAGCAATATGGCCTGACAAAGATAAACGGTTGGCTGTCTGGCATGTTTTCCGCTAGCCATCTGCAAGGCGTTGGCAATGACGAACCTTGCTGTCACAGGTCCCGTTAATTAAGGAGACGATCGCCAGGCTAATTCCAAGGGCCGAAGTATCGGCCCCCCGAACCGCACAACGAAAGCATGGACAATATAGAAGTGGTCCTTTTTAGCGCGCCAGCGGACGCTGGCTGTGGCCCACAGAACACGCCAGAGCCGAGAGTTGATAAACAAACAAAATTATATTCTTAATAATGGCAGATCGAAAACAATACACAAGAATGCACACTCCACAATAGTTGCATACAATATGTCACCAATTAAACAACGTACTACACAGTACAATCAGCCACACTCGAAACAACAGACACAGACAACAATACGCACTACAATGCAGTCGCATGCATTGAATGACCAAGACACTTAAAGACTAAAGAGATAAAAAACCTTTTCAGTCTGAAGTTCTTGGAACAAAAGTCTGGATGATACTCTCCCGAGAATCACTCACTCAAAGTCCAGCGTTGTCGTTCCGCTGCCCCAGAAGTTTCTCTTCCAGGAAACCTCGCCGAAGTTTCTCTTCCAGGAAATCTCTCTCGTTCCGCTGTCCCCGAAGTTTCTCTTCCAGGAAACCTCGCGCCTTCAATTGGCCACTCTCCAAGCTTCAAACTTCTTCGCCGGAAACACGTCGGCTTCACACACGCAGCTGTTGCCACGCGTCTTCGCTCGATAGCGGTAAACACACACTCTTGCCTGTAGCTCGAGTCGTCACCCCTCAGGTGAAAATCATCTTCTTCTCCTGCTTTGTCTCTACGGACAAAACCTTCGCCGACTACACGGTGGAATCACTGCGTGCTCTGTCGCTAACTTCCGTCTTCTCCTCATCTCTCGTCTCGGCTGCTCGATTAAATACCTTCCGCGCGAGATTCCAGAAAGTTCTCATCATTTCATCGGCGCGATGTGCAGCGATGTCTGGGGGAAAGGTCGAGACGATACGAGGGCCGTCCGCGATAGATGACTCAACCCGGCATCACCTCGCCCCTTTCCATCTAGAAGTTTCGAGTGCTTGCTCGGCCGCCGATGTGGGGTGAGGAGGTTCGTCTGCGAACCCACGCTTCCGAGGGAGAGAGTCGCGCGCCCGGGGAGTGTGGATGTTTGTTTTCTTTTTTTTTTATCGTTGGCCTCACGGCGTCACTCCAGCGTTTCGCCGCGAGAATTTGGCGGCACGCCCTTTTTGAGCGCTCGTTCTGTGACACTTGCCTTGCGATACTTGTGCTTTTGAGAGCCCCAAGGAGGAGGCATTATGTCGTAGTGATGTGTCTCAATCCGTCAGTAAGAAGTGGGACGGGACAAAGCGCTAGAATTCGTCGGCATCGCTTTCGCAACATCTACATGGTGCGATGCCTAACTGAGCCATGGTAGCGGGAGAATATCTACAGCTTGCCGATGATTCAAGTGTCGATCAAGGCTTAGAAGCCTAATGAAATTTCTCCAGCAGAACCATATGTGTGTCTTGTCCACCGGATGGCGTATGGTCAATGTGAAACAAGTAGTCCAGATAGTTTCCCTGTGCCAAGTTGTTGTCTTTATCGTAGACACATCAAAAAAAACTTTGATGCGCCTTGAGTTCCTTCTGTGTTCAGGGGTCGAAACGCTCTCGAGCGGGCTTTTGCAGTTGATGAACTGCACGTGATTTTTTTCACACCACTCTCTTTGATTACGGCAGTGCCTCAACATTTCAGTCATTGATTTGCAGCTGTCGTACAGCTTTACGTACTTGGGAGTGGTGTACTCGACGTGACAAATTCAGAATGCATGACCTTGGCCAGTCTCGAACAGGTCGCGCCAGGTCATCGTCGCCACCATGGTACTGCCGATAACGAAGACGTGTGCAGTCACAAGGAATGCCGACTCACTTACCTGGCATCTCTGATTGTACATTGTTCCTGTCGCTGGCAATGGCATCAACCAAGTTGATGCCACTTGTTTCTCTTGGATATGCCATGCTGGCATGCACGTGGAAGTGATGCTTGTGTAAAGTTTAAGAACAGGTCCCATCGATCCGGGTAGCATTAAAATGTGACAGTGAAAATACGTCGATGTTTGTAGCGAAACCGTGACACACAAAGAACACTGCACAAGACAAGAAGCAGGAGTCAGACATCATAGGGTTTATCATCATTCATTCAAAAATAGATTCGATTGCAGTTAAACCTTTACTGATGCGATCATTTTTTTCAGTGTCCACTTGCCAATAGGTGTCAGATCCAATGAGTACACTCAATCTTCGAATGGACATGCATTTGGTTGACAGCTGTCAGCTGCGTTGTACCTCCGTTTGTCGAGCAGGTACAAAATGATGGCATCAAGTGGTGGGCTTGTGACGACGCATATTTTCGGAATCATTATTGCTTCCACAATTATTGCTGAGCTGTCCAACTGGCTGCACAATCACACATTCGCACGCTCTGTGCAGATTTGTCTTGATGACCTTGAGTCACCGAACGTGACGTGAGGTAGCTCCTCTTTTGCCGTGACTGAGCACTGAAAATCTTCGGCAGGTCTGCACGAACGTATGAGCGCTGACTGCCACTATCACACAGTAGTCGCACAAGGAGTCGTCAATCTCCGGACTCTGCCCAAATTCAGCCTGTGTTCTAAAATACGGGAGTGGATTTAACGTGACTCTAGGTGGTAGTGACCATTCGCGTGGTTAATGGTGGTGACTGTGGAAAAGATGGAGATCTTGCATAGGGCCAATATACTGGACTGACAGTGATATCTCGCAGAGGATAATCAGGTTGCGTCGCTGGTAGGTACCACATCTAAGATTGAATGATTTCCGGCACGTTCTAGCGAAGTGGTTGCGAGTCCCACAGCGGAAGCAACAATTGCCGTACTGTAACCTTGTCCGCAACTCTTCAACCGATAGTTAGATAGGTAGTTATATTGGCGAGGCAGAGTGAGCACGCCACTCTAACAGGCAAGGTAGACGCTGGTAGGGCGGAGGCTCATTGCATATGTTCTGCGCCAATGATTTCTTCGGATATTTCGGCCCTGGGTCTTTTCTGAGAGTCCCAGGGGCTCCGGAAGTATCTCTCTCTCTCTCTCTCTCTCTTTTTATATATGTGACGCTATGATGAATGGGTGACGTGGCCTGGCTCATACCCATGTTTATTCTGTTCTGCACTTCTTCCTTCCCAACCTCTACTAACCATCACTTGATACGTCACACGATTCCCCCTCCCCCCGAAAGAAGGCATGGATTACGCACAACAAAAAGTATACAAGGAGAGGTTGAGAAGTCACAAATGTCAAAATGCACATTTGGTTTCATGGCCCCGTGGTGTTCCGTAAACTCGCAAAACTTCAGAAAAGAGTGCAGCAGCCCGGTAAATGGGGGAGCTCTGGTGGGCGAGGTTGGCTGTGGCGTTCCGGAGAAGGTAACCGCGTCTTGAAAAACTGCACTGACCATGACGTGACTTGAGCACCTACGAGGAACGAACAAGGTTGGAAGTCCTTGGAGCACTTTAAGGTCGAATGTCGTAGGCGCAGAATCCTCTGTCGTACGCGCTGTATTCTGTGTAGCGGCTGAGACAGAAGTAGTTCTTGCAGCCTGCGTGTACAAGAACTGAAGTTCAAGGAATTATGTCTATGTTCGTGCATTGTACAAATTATAGTGTTCAGTCTCTTTTGTAGTTTTCTGTGGAGTTGGCTCTGTTGTCGTGAACTAATGGGATGGTGTCTGAATCTTTGCGTGGTAGAACTGGTGACTTCTTGTCTTGTTCGGTGTTTCCTGAGGTTTCGGAGCTGTAATCTTAGGCGCAGTCTTGATATTTTGTGCCAAATGCGTTTCTGGCGCCGATCCCTTATGCACAGATGCCTGACGTCTTGAATTTGTTTTAAGAGGCTGACTTTGCGTCGTCGTCCTTGTCGGTGTATCCGTTGGAGTGTCTGCGATTCTTCGACTTGCTTTTGCTGGCGTTGCTGATGTTGCTGTGGAACGCATTGCGGTGAGATCCCTTCTTGAACATCGCGTTCGTTTTCTTCACAACTTGATGTGGGGCCCAGTCAGCAGCTGGTAGTTTGTGGGCTGTTGTCGTGCACTTCGGGCAATGAAGATAATGCTTAAGAATTCGTAGAAAGTTCTTCAGAAGCTTCTTCTACCCTGTTCACTATAAGAGGCTCTTGCGCATTGCAGCGTGCGATGTTCGATGCGTCGGAGCCTTCGGTGTTTCTTCAACTGTCGAGTGTGTATGAACTGGATGGCGATGCATGAACCAGTGTGGAAGGAGCATGGCTCGACAGGGTATTTTCCCGATGCGCTAGGTCATCTACCATATATACGGCGTTTTTATTAGGCAAATGGTGAGCGTTTGGAGCGCTTGAAGAACCGCGTGATGAAAACCCAGGTGGTGGACCACGTATGCCAGACGAAGAGTGAACGGCATCAGGTAGTTGGGCAACGTCTCGGGTCATATGCTGAAGCGATGACTTCGCAAATGCCGACTTTCGTGCAAAAGGGAGGCGCACTCGATGGCTGTGTTTTTCCCAAAATACACGTTGTCGTTTGCCAATGAACTCGTGTGCCACTTCATCTTTTGTCAGAGGTCAAATCTTGTTGTGCGCTCGAATGGTTGAAAACTGCCTGTAAAATCGACGACTGAGTGCAGTTGTCTGTGGGTGGTGGGTTACAAGCAAGTCTTCGTCGTAGTCGTCATCGTATTTTTTAAACCAAACTATCATTTCTTGTTTTATTTTTTGCCAAGACTCATCGTTGTCGAATATGTGGGTGAGGTAAAATTTAAATGCCTCACCGGTGACGTAGTCGCTGAAGTTCGTAACCATTTCCCGTTCCGACCAAGATGCAGCGGTAGCGTGGAACTCGAACAGGTCGAACCAGTCCTGTACAGGTCCATCGTCCGCTGCTCCGGTGTACTTGGGGATGGGAAGGTCGTTCGATGATTCTGTCATGGTGCTGGTCGCTGTGTGCGGCTAGAAGATGATTCCGTAGTCGATGTATGGTCAGGGCGTCTTGTGTAGAACTGCGTTGATGATGAGACACTGATGAAATGGCTGGGAGGTCTTCATCCTGTCGACTCGTGTGACGCTATGATGAATGGGTGACGTGGCCTGGCTCTTACCCATGTTTATTCTGTTCTGCACTTCTTCCTTCTCAACCTCTACTAACCATCACTTGATACGTCACACGATACGTAAGAAGGCAGGGATGGTTAGGAGAAGTAGGTGAGGAAGAAGTGAAAAAGGAATAAACATGGGGTATGAGCCAGGCCACGTCTCCCAGTCATCACAGCGTCACACGAGTCGACAGGATGAAGACCTCGCGACCACTTCATCGCCCGGCCATCATCATCGAAGACCTCAGCGAGACGCAGTGACCGAACGCGGACCACAGAAGAACGCGGACCACCAAGACCACCAAGCATCATGACAGTACCATCAGACGACCTTGACATCCCCAAGTACACCGGATCAGTGGATGACGGACCCGTACAGGACTGGTTCAACCTGTTCGAGCTCCATGCCGCCGCTGAATCATGGTCGGAACGGGAGATGATCACCAACTTTACCGACTACATTCCGGTGAGTCATTTAAGTTTTACCTGATACACATATTCGAAAACGACGAATCATGGCAAAAGATAAGAGAAGAGATGATTGCCCATTTTAACGACTACGACAAGGACTTCCTCATTACCGGCAATTTGCATACAACCACACGCGATCGTCGCAGTCCACGATTATTTCTCAAGGAACGTAGCTTTCCAACAGGTTTCCCTTCACGAAAGCCGGTATTTTCAAAGTCGTCGCTCCAGCACACGACACGAGACGTTGCTTACCCACCTCATGCACTTCATTTTTCATCTCGAATACGTAGTCCACCACCTGGTTTTCCATCATGCGGCTCTTCAAGCGTTCCTGTCACTCACCGTTTGCCTCATAAGGACACCATGTTCAAGATAGACGAGTTGACGCATCGGAAAAAGTACCCTGTCAAGCCATTCTTCTTCCGTACGGTTTCATGCATCACCGTCCGGCGCACACACCCTCGACAGTCCAAACAAAACAGAACGCTCAGACGCGTCGAACGTCGCACGCTACCATGCGCAAGAACCACTCGCAGTAAACAGCGAAAAAGAAGCCCCTGAAGAGCTTCCCGCCATTTCTACGGCACCGCAGACTTGCCAAAATCTGCAGTTCAAACCTAGTAATGCCACATCACCTATGGGACCCACATACAAAGCTTACCAACTCATGAATCGAACAAATTCAAAAGTACATGATACATCAAACCTCGTACAGAGTTGTCTTTCGGAAGCGTGCGTAATGAACGACGTCACCGAAGCCTCTGAAGAGCCTGCTAGCGATCAGGACGCATTACCAACTATGCCCGACAAGCAAGAAACCAATTCACCAAGCATCAGCTGTCGACAGGACACGTCAAACACCGAAGGAAATGAATGCCCCATTGCGGAAAGGGCGCCACTACAGCCATCTCTTGAGCAGCCTCAGGAAAGCAAGCAAAGCGAAGTTCATAAACTCATGCTACAACGAGAGAGACTGCAACGAGGGCATCGACGAACGCAAAATTCAACGGAAGCGCACTCACCAATAAAAGAACATCGGAAAATAAGATCTCGAAAACAAAGACCAATTCAAGACGTCAGACACTTTCGCACAAAGCAAAGTCACCAGAGACACTCCCTGCCTTAGCTATTACACCGACTGCACCAGCAAAGAAAACGCCGAGAAAGACACGGAAGCACTGCTTGCACACCGCAAGCGCTCAGGTATTTCGTTACTGTCTGTCGAAAAGCACGAAAGCAAGAAGCACTGGGATGACACCATTCACGACGAAAAATACAACCCCGACGACAACCGAACTTCAAATGCTACAGGCACTCCCAACCTTGTCCGTTCCTCACAAAAACTCAACCGATGTCATCACCAGTTCAGAGTTCCAGGGTGTGGTTATGCCATCCAGGACGCAACAGTCAAGCTCGTCCACCAGAGTCATCATAGAAATCACCGGACTGCTCCCTCAGCCTTGAAGATTCAGTGAGATTGTGAAACTCCGTCGGGACGTGAAGCTGTGAACTTGGCCATTGTTTTGTTTATTCTCTTCTTCAATTTGTTGTAGTTTGTAACCGGTGCCATCTTTCGGGGGAAGGGGGAATCCTGTGACGTAAGAAGGCAGGGATGGTTAAGAGAAGTAGATGAGGAAGAAGTGAAAAAAGAATAAACATGGGGTATGAGCCAGGCCACGTCTCCCAGTCATCATAGCGTCACATACATATATATATATATATATATATATATATATATATATATATATATATATATATATATATATATATATATAGTAACGAAGAGCGGCGCCGCAGCTGTGGGCTATAGGCTGAAAAGCTAGGAGGATGAGGCAGAATAGAACAGCTTGCCCAACGAACGGGTGTTGTGACTGATAATGCTGCTATAGCATGGATGTTCGCCAAGCAGCAACTTGGATAATCACGCTACAAGAATACGATTTCGACGTGCGCCACCGCACCGGGAGGCTAAACAACGTCGCCGATGCACTCTCACGGAACCCCCTTTACTGCGCGCAACAAACCAGGCGAACCCACATTTTTTTCGCCCAAATGGATACAAACGAACCTTGTACTAAATTACTCCTCATCAGCGCCACGAATCAACAACATACTTTCCCGCCATTTCAACATAATCAGGCAAAGCAAACGACAGACTTCTTGTTTCGCGAAGCCACCTCACGTGGTGATATATCGCGAGCCCAACAAGAGGATAAAGATTTGGCATCCATTATTGCATCTATCACTGACAAGGAAAATCACAGTACTTTTGTGGTGCGCAAAGCCGCATTGTATCCGCGTCACTGGTGAGCGGACCGATCCAAAGAACGTTACCTCCTGGTGATCCCGAAATCCCACAGGTCAGAAATATTACGAGCTATTCATGACTCCCCAGAAGGCGGACACGCCGGCCAACGAGCCACGCTCCAGAAACTACACGAACGTTTTTGGTGACCGAAGATGCAAAGTAGCGTCCGTGCTTATGTCGCCACTTGCAAAATCTTTCAGCAGTTTAGGCGACTGCCTCGGTGTCAACCTGGATTGCTAACAGCAATCCAGATACCCAAAACAATTTTCCACACGATTGGCATTGATTACATGGGACCTCTACCCACCACCACTGCGGGAAATTGTTACGTCATTGTAGCAGCGCACTACCTGTCAAAATACGTGGAAGTGGACGCCGTGCTATCTTTTGCATCCACTTACCTAATCGACTTCCTCAAGCAGCCATTTGGATGGAGACATGGTTTACCAAAAAAAGTTAATATCTGATCGGTCCACAACATTTCGTAGCGGGGAACTGAAAAGTTACCTCTGCACAGCAGGCCTGCAGCACCACTTCACATCCGCGTTTCATCTTCAAGAAACGGCCTTACTGAGAAAACCAACCAGAGCATCCAGGCACGACTCGCTCCATATATGAAGGCAAGGAAAAGAGAAGAGGTCGACTGGACATCCACCTTCCGTCAGCCACTTTTGCGATTTACACGGCACTGCAGACGTCTACCGGGGAAACGCCCTACGAAATTGTTTATGGGAAACTACCACAGCTGAAAGCGGTCCTCAGTCTGGATGCTCCCATTATAATTCCACGTGCCAACGATCGCAAAGCGGCCTGTCAGAAGATCCGAACTAAGGCGATCAAGAAAGCCACCCATGCACAAAAAAATCAAAAGCGCCACTATGACAGACGCCACAAACCCGCTCCTGCTTACAACATCGGTTACGAGATCTGGGTGCAAAGGGGCACCAGCGGGCCTAGCAAGAAGCTCCTCCCTAAGTTAGACGGGCCATTCATGATTACTCAGCGTGTAGGAGAAAATACCTGGCGTGTGAACACCTCAGATGAGAACTTCACTCTCGATAAACGCAAAAGAAACAACTTTGCCGTGCATGTGTCACGCTTGAAAAGAGCAGTCGGACCACTGCAGGTGCAATGAACTGTACTTTCTTTTTTTTTCTTTGTCAGGTCCGCAGTGTGGCCGAATGTAACGAAGAGCGGCACCGCAGCTGTGGGCCATAGGCTGAAAAGTGAGGAAGAACAGGCAGAATAGAACAGCTTGCCCGACGAACGGGTGTTGTGTCTGTCTCGCTTATTTCGATATATATATATATATATATATATGGGCGTTAATAATGCATATCTCTACTTTTCCTTTTACGAGAAAAGGATGGAGAAAGGTCGTACCAGCTATTAGTTTGCGGGGGACATGCACCCTTTCTTTTCTAACCTGTAGAAGCAACGGCCCCCACTGCCCCCCCCCCGCGTGATTCCAGACCCCCTGCCTGCAATGCTCGCTGAAGCTGTAACCGGCCCTCTTCATAGATTTCCACCTGAATGCGGAGAAACGTTAGTAACTCCTTGGGTAGCCGAGTTCACCCTTCATTGTTCCGGCGATGTTGGAGGCGCAGTTTTTTTAATACATACTGCCAATCCCTTTAGAGATTATCGTAGTACGTACAAAAATTTCTTATATTTCTGCCTTTGCATAATGGTGAGGTCCTCTGGAAAACATTGCGTCAGGACATGGCTTAAGACCATGCCATACTAGTCAGCCGCAACTGCGAGGCTTTCCAAGACACTAACGTGGAACTGCACACTATCGTGCATAAGCCGAAGCTTTCGGGCGTCTGACGAGCTTTTCACAAGACTTGGGGCAAGGAGATGATTAACATGCTCGTTTACTAGCAGATTCTGACGTCCAAAGCATTCAGTGAGGGTCTTGATTGCAAGGTCGTAGTTTTGTTTTGCCAAACGGATGACTTTGACAGCTTGCTTCACGCACCAAGTAGGTAGGAAGGTACTTAAACTTTTTGATGCGTGGCAGCTTGATATTCTTTTGAATAGTAGCGTTAAAGTGGTTCTGTAAAGACTGCCATCCACTAAGACTACCAGTGAAAGTTGGTATCTGTAGCGTCGGTAGTTGAACTGAACAATGACGGTGCTCTCTCACCTGGCATGTTGCCAATAGATATAGCGCGAGAACAAAACGACGACACAGCGACAAGAAGGACACGAAGGACACGAAGGCTGTGTCGCTGTGTCGTCATTTTGTTCTCACGCTATAACTATCGTCTTGTCATACCAACTATCTCAAGCTGCCACACTTCTAAGTGGCATACTGCGTCAGCGGTGTTCGGTAATCCGAGGATGCTAGGCTTAGGCTCAGTCTTCAGCCTGCGTTCTGGCTGCCCTCTCACGTTCTTTAAGCCAGAACTTGGCACGCAACCTCGCATAGAGAATTTTTTTCTTGTATTCTTGCGCCAATCCTACTTCGTCGTCGAGGATTTCTTCATCTTTGGTCACAAGGATGATGTTGTCGAGCTTTGATTGTACTGCCTTCTTGTCCTTGAAGTCATCCATGAGACCAATATTATGAGAGGTGTCCGGATCTGGTTACTACTGCAGGTTCAATGAAAGTGCTAGGGTTCAGTAGACACCAGATATGCTTGAGCCGCACTTCTACTGAAGGTGGTCAGAGTTCGCCATGGTGGCGACGTGAAGGAAAGTCTATCGAGGGGCAGTCTCGGGTTTCGCGGCACGAAAGACGTAGCGAAAATGACTCTTTGCCCATACGTGAAGGAGAGACGTCTGTTTATATTGAAGTTCATTTTTTATTTTTTTCTGATACAGAAAGAGCTAAAGGCTGTATTGCCTGACAGAGGCTCCTACATCCATGCGCATTCGGCATGCGTGTACATGTTTGCATGCGATGTGAGTATACAAACAATAGAGCAACCAGAAAAATCAAAACATGCACTTACATAATTGTCACTGCAAATA
Organism: Rhipicephalus microplus; assembly: GCF_043290135.1. Classification (NCBI taxonomy): domain Eukaryota; kingdom Metazoa; phylum Arthropoda; class Arachnida; order Ixodida; family Ixodidae; genus Rhipicephalus; species Rhipicephalus microplus. The sequence continues at coordinate 136,476,237 of NC_134705.1, forward strand.
AAGCATCACAGGTAGACATCATACATAAAAACTCTTCATGAAAACAAACATATCATACAGACACTCCAAGAATATATACCTATATGCAATAAATTGAGAACTTTCAAATTGTAGCACAAACTGTATATGCGGTACACGTAGAAAATTAGATATATTTTATTGATAAGTTATCATGGAATTTAACAGAAAGTTCTTTATAATTTTTTTCAAAGCGGGGTGCATGAAAATCTGTGAGATGTTCAACAATGTTCAATAGCCTGGGTACTCGATACTCAAGGTCCTGACGCCCGTAGTTAGTTCGCACAAGTGGTGGCATTCTTAATTGGTGGCGTTATTGATATCGAGGGGGAGGAACGGCAGGCTAGTAACATGGAGCCTGCGCTTTTTATGTGCAAAAGTAGTCTATATTAGTAGATTTGATTTGCTCTGATTAACGAGTGTTTCTCAAAAAGATTGTGTGTTGCTAAATTTTGCGGTCTACCGTGATGGTTTCCAAAAATTCGCAGTGCCCTTTTTTGCAGTTTTAATAATTTGTTGTAATTTTTTGCAGTTGTTGTTCCCCATATTCATGCACAATAGCTAAGGTTTGAGTGAAAGAGGGCGTAGTACATCGCCTTCTTTAGTGTTACTGGTATAAGACTACTAATTTTATACATAAAGCCTACTACTTTACTGAGGCCGCTGCTGAGTTTATTGATATGATTGTCCCAAGAGAGGTTTTCTTGAAACCATACCCCCAAAAACTTTTGCGTTGTTACCTGTTCTATCTGCTCTCTTTAAAATAAAACAGCAGTAATCTTGACAGGCATTGGCTTATTTATCGGTTTAAATAATATATACTTAGTTTCGCTGACATTTAATTGAAGTTCGTTTAACTTCAGCCAGTCAGTTAATAAATCTGAATAATAATTAATTTTTTTCAATCTGTTGTAGGGATGAATTTGAAAAGAAACGATTACTGTCATCCTCATACATGACTTTGTTCGGTGTAGGTGAATCGCTTGGGAGGTCATTGATGTATATGTTAATTATTACCGGGCCAAGTATGGATCCCAGCGGTACGCCAGTCTGTACTCTAAGATATGGAGAGGTCGCCTGATTAGGTGAAACATACTGAAACGATCCGTTAAGTAGCCTCGCATGAGATCTAACGTGGTACCGCATATGCCATAGCTATGAAGTTTAGATAACAGTATTTCATGATTCACACTGTCGAATGCTTTACAGAGGTCAAGGGATAAACCGACCGTGTATAAAAAATTTTCAATGTTTTGTAGTATTTGATGTTTTATTTTGAGGAGTGCATCCTCACAAGATTTATTTTTTCTAAATCCATACTGAGTTGTATTACTTATAGCATACTTATTTAAAAACCTTCCAGTCGTGCATTATTACCAGCCTCAAAAAGTTTTGAGAAGAGTGGTAGTATTGAAATAGGCCGGAAATTGTTCACAGAATTGTCTGCACCCCCTTTGTGAATTGGAGAGACACGGGCTATTTTAAGTATGCTTGAAAACATTCCGCATTCGAACATTCCTTTGATATTATGGGCTAGGGGTGTAGATATGATATCCTAAATGCAAACTACTCTGACCACGTGCGCGTTCCCTCTATACTTCTTCCTTGTCAATAGAGTGCGGCACGCTTTAAGTAGCCACGTTAATATTTCGCACAACCCCTTCCCTCGAAGCCCTACCAAGCGTCTCAACACACATTGGCATGGCATTAAAGCTCCGCTCAGCCTCGGCTCCGGGAGCGGACTGCATCACAAACAAAGCTCTCCGCAACCTGTATACCCCCTCCCTTGAAGCCCTACCGACCTTCTGAACACACACTGGAAGGCTGGTACTATTCCCTCCCCATGAACCTATATACGTGTCTCTTTCATGGCCCAACCTGGCAAACCCACTTTCCTCGAGCTCCACCACCCCATCTATCTGACCTCTTGCCTCGGTAAGCTGTTCGACCATGTCATCTTCGACCACCTCTGAACCTCTCTGTATTATCATAATGACCTTATCTGGACTCCTTGTTCTGCTTTTGTCCACAATTTTCCACCCAGGGTATCATGTTCTATCTCTTTGAAGATGAAAAATTCACTCGAACTCTACAGGCACTACATCTTACCAAAGCTTTCGACAACGTACATCACGTAGCTATTCTGAACGCTCTCTCCTCTTTTCACGTCGGACAGTGTGTACGTGCTGGCATCACCGCTTTCTTCGCCTGCTGCACTGCAGAGATTTCATACGACCAACTTTCTTCCAATCCTTTCTCCCTATCCAACAAAGATACTGCTCAAGGCTCTGTCCAGTCTCCTCTTCTTTTCAACATTACCCTCTTCCCACTGGCACGCAATCTTGTCACTATACGAGATCTGTCCCATGCTTTCTAGGCCGATGACATTACCCTTTGGGTGACCACCAGCAATTTCCGCGACATAGAGAGCACTCTCTAGAGGGGTGCGGGTGCAGTGACGTCTCATGCCCGAGCTATTGGGTCCAGCTGCTCCGCAGGAAAGTAAGTGCTTTTGCTCCTCCTACCTCGAAGAGTAGCTTCCTTGTCTCCTTCTTCTCTCACCAACTCCGTTGACCGCACAGCACTTCTCATCTCTACCCTTCGCACCCTCAGACTTTTTATTCAATCGAATGGCGAGCGCACTACCCGCATCACTTGACTTAGCAAAACTCTACACCAGACCACGCGCCTCATACGGCGCATTGCCAATCGCCACTACGGCACGCGCGAGCACGACCTCTGCTGTCTGGTCCAGGCCTTCGTTCTCAACTACTTCGTCTATGCCCAACCATACCCTCTTCTTTCTCGTACCGAGGAATACAAAGGCAACTGTCTTATTCGCCAGTCGTATAACTCGGCCCTGTCTTCCCACATCTACTTCAACGGGTCGGCTACTGTCAATGGGCGTTAACAACACCCTTAAGAAGCCGACGGAGGCCAGTCGCAAGGTCCAGCTCCTCCAACTTTCTCACACACGGCGGGGTAACGCACTCCTTTCCACCGTTAGGCTCCTCTTTTTATGCCTCTACCCAACTTGCTGCCCACCTACTCCCTGCTAGACATTGATCCCCTCCCCTAAAATTTCCACACCGAACACCAACTCTCCAGTAGAACAGCACGAGCCACCGCACTTTTGCACAAGTTCAGACAGAAACCCGCCGTGGCTCATTTCGATGCCGTCCCGTATGGCCACTACGCAGCCCGCACCCTAATGATGTGTGGTGTTTTTTGTGCAAGGGCTATTGGATGGCCAAAGAGCGCTAGGTCATAGGCGAGATGTGAACAATGAAAGTGTCGCGTGGCTGTATAAGGGCCTTAAGATTCCTTTAAAATTCCTCGTGCTGAGGCGGGTAAAATATAAAAGTAATAAAATCATGACAGTAACCTGAAATGTATAGCAAGAATGAACGGTGAAAGGCTCTGCTAATAAAGCATGGTGGAGGTATTTAACACTAGCAAAAGTGCCTCATCTGTGCTCTTGAGTCCAATGGGTGTGAGTGAGTGCTTTTAAAGACGATAGTTTCTCTTGGGGACCTTCGACGCAAAAATTTTGATTTCCTTCTTTGTCTGTTTGTCTGTCTGTACATTTATCTGTTTGTCCGCTTTTAACGGCACCGGATACTTGAAACGGCCGACCCCATCCGCAGCACCCACCAATGTTGCTCAAGATTTGGCATTCATACTTGTGCAACTGTCAATTGAAAAGCAATTATTGCGCATGTCTGGGGCACCATAACAACATTTATATATTCTACATGTGCGCCTTTTACTAGAAAAAGGCATACATAAGTAATTTGAAGGACCGTGGCGCTTATCCACTGCGCTGACCAAGCAATTCGTGCACGAAAAGGCAAGTGTTTCCAATGCTTTGCTAACACGAGACGGTGGTGCACTTTCCGTCGCCTTGAGTTCTACACCTTATCATCTTTGAGACGGCCGTGCACAGCCGTCTGAGGGTCACGCACTTCGTTTTCAAAAAAAAAAATAAACTGCCAGATGGCACTCATGTTTCCTGTGTGGTGTGACTTGATGCGCTCGTTCGTCTCCGCTGCACGCTCGAGGCACTCTAACGCAGTGCCTCCAAAATACCATTCACCGAGTTTTTTGCGTGGAAGACCAAATAAACGTTTTGTTCAATCTCTCCACTCTCCACGACATTTGCAGATTAACATGCACATACGGGGCCAATTTTTAATGAAGCAACCACAGCAGGAACCTCTTTTGAGAGGTCCCGCAACGCGATGCTTTGGTATATTACATTAAAAGGGCGGACACCTCTTAAAAAACCCACACAGATTTATGAGTAAAAAGTGATTTCTTACCGACAAACATAGCCGGGTGATGTGGTATCTGTTGTCGGTAGGGTGATGAAAAGTGTTGTTTTCTTGGGGTATCTAAGTGTTCACCCTCGATTAAAATGTGAAACACTGTTGGTGCTTCATCACATTTGTCACACAATGGTGAAACCCCACCGGACAAAAGGTATGAGTGTGTCATGTATGTGTGCCCTATTGTGAGCCTTGTAAGTGTTACCTATGTACGACATTATTTCGATAATGCCTGGCAACTACCAAGGTGTGCCTTAATAACATGCAGGTTGGTTCGTGTGTGTCTTTCCCACTTGCTCTGCCAGTAATGCTTCAGCTTTCGTTTAAGAGACAGTTTAAGGTCAGGGCCGGTTTTGATATGGGTGTAGTGGCAGTGCTTTTGTGAACGGATGCAGCAAGCTGATCCGCCATAACGTTGCCTTGGATCTCACGGTCTCTGGCACCCAGCACACTATGACATGCTGTTTCAGTGTATATAGTGTGCATAAAATAGAGTAAAGTGAGACAAAGACCAGTTTTGTTGTTTTAAGAGTTCGCACAGCTTTTACCACACTGACAAAGTCCGTCTAAATAACTGCTTTTTGTAGTTCTAATTGTTGTAAGGCCAGGATTCCGGCTCACGAGAGGCTAGTTCCCGAAAGCTCCACTACGTGCCGCTTGTATTTGAACTCTCCCCTTCATTTTCGCAATTCTCCTTCCACTACCGAGCAGATGGGCTCCGAGAGGAACAGGTGGAGTTTAGAACAAGTTTTCCCAATACCTGCCGTGTCAGTACGAATACTGTACCACGAAGGCCCCTGCCCAGCCCTCTTCCCTTTTCCCCGTCTGAGGAGGAACAAAGAAACTACACACTGAGGCATGATGAGGGAGGAACGCGCCACAAGAAAAACGAACTGCTGCACAGAGAGTGGTGAACACACACACACACACACACACAAGAAATGAGACCAAATAGATTATTAAAGCAAACAGCGCTGAACACGAGAAGTTCAGAGGACGACAGAAGAACGTTTTCGTCTGTCGTCCTGTCGCTTTTCTGTGTCCATCACTGTTTGTTCACTTCTTAATCAGGTACCAACCAACCCAGGTAAGCGCGCTGCAACATACTGGAAACACAGGGGCATTGGGCGCGCCAAATTAAATAAACGCAAAATGATTACTGGCTTTAGAAGCGAGTACGGAGATTGATGCCACTGAAATGGCTGTCACTTTTGCCACGTGGCATTTTTTTCTAGATTTGTTCATATTTTTTCTTAAACACTTCATCGTGTTTGTATTGATGTAGGTTGCTCACAATTCTGGATGTTGAAGCAATTTCAGATTTTATTATTATTACAATCTTGTGATAATTCACTACCTTCAACATAAAGTTTATCGGGCAGTTTGGCTGCAGTAACGCTATAGCGTTGTTTTTTGCACGCACATTTCGTTTTGAGATTTTGTACATTTTCACTCTGCTGAGCTCTGCCGATCTTTGAGCGCGAAAGTTTCCCGCAGTGAAGCGCTGAAGCATTTTTAGAGAAACCGGCGCAGTAGCCGGAAAAACACAGCGGTCGACGTTCCAGGCGTATAAGAGTAAGGAGGCACTGGTTTTCCATACACCTTGTTCTCTCCACTGTAACCTCTCATTGAGGCTAAGAATAGCGCACCTACCACCAGCCATATCCTTCGTGGCAAGTGAGTTTCTCAATTTCCCCTCTGAAGTGGTAGATAGTCAAATGGCTTCTTCCAGTTCGATGCCTAGCAATTGTGTTAAAGTGTTGAAGGTATTCAAGGTGTTTTGAGGTGCTTTAAGGTGTTAAGGTGCTTAAGACGTTTCAAGGTGCATGCCGTTCAGTGTAATTGGAGTAAACACGTACTTTCTGCGTCGAGGTTCTTACCAGTTAGCTTGACTTCTCCCCGATTACACTGAACAGCACACAAATTGAACCAGCGAAGAGCTGAGCCTTGAAGGTTCCATAAACCCGAAGGGCTGTAGCAGACGATGCGCCGTTTTTCTATCCAATAATTCTTTCTTACTCATGAACCGTTCAGGATTAGGCCGATGTGCCAGCAAGTAGTCCTCCCTACTCGTGCCAGGGCGGAATACTTCCTTTCTTAACCTCCTAATTCCCCTCCGCCTCTCTCTTCATATCCCGTTTATACCGTTTCGCCAAAGCGCTAAGCCGTGACCCCAAAACGGAAGGCAGAAACAAGCGTCCTTGCATTTCTTTTCCTCTTATAAATGACAACTCATAATATATATATAATGTGGACCAGCCATGCACGGCTTCGGAAGCTGAGGACTTCTTTCTCTAGCTTGGTTAAGTTTGTGACCTCACTAACAATTTTAAATATGTGCATTCACGGCAAATTTAAGGTACACAAAGAGGTAACGCCCAACCAATATTACTTTTTTGTCAATGGTAATGTATTATTTTCAGAATTTCAGCTTAAACGATTATTTAAAGTTTAAGTCATATGTTTGGCAGCCAAACCATTAGCGCTCTGAATTTGTACATTGTTTTTATTTGATTTCATAGACAGAACACTCTTTTTTCACTCGTATATGATTTTGCATTGCCCGCAGTATAGCACATTTTTGGCAGTCAGAGAACCGTGTCTGATATAGAAATACCTTGCAGGGGAGACGTTGGGTACATTGCCTGCTAAGAAATAAGACTGATTTCGCATTTCATTTATCGTAGATGAGCGCATTACGAACCCCGTGGGATTTATTGTTTTTTCTTTAGCGTATAAGTCGATACGGTACAACGTCCAAGCTTCGTTGTCCTAACATGGCTAGTGCGTACAGGTGCACGCTAAATGTGGAAATTTTATTGTACTCAATTTAAAATATGCCTGAATGAATTACCGAGGTCTGTGTTAATGACATATTAGTTCAAAATGCGAGTCTGTCTTGTAAGTGGATAATGTGAAAAATTTCAGTAAAGTATTTAGGAACGCGAGTTCGAACTGATGCGTATTGAAAAAATTTCAGTGCGAACAGGACGGTTCTTCGACAATACAGTCATCATGCACAAACATAGCAATAGAAGGGCACGGGAACTCGCAGAAGCGTACTTCATAAAAAATACGGGAGATGTTTGCATACGTGTGCCATATGTTTGCCGTCTTGAATGTGAGCTAATGAATTAAATTTGAATTTTATTTCAACAAAAATTCAGTAGCAAGGCAGCGCCTGTGTTGTATGAATTCTTCTTTGTGCTCTGTCTCATTCGCACTGAAAAGTTTTTAATGCGAACAAACATCATGAATTTTTCAAAGCAATGTTATCAAAGTGCGCGTATCAAGTCCCTGATGCAGCTTCTAGAGCACTGTGCGCTTAGTAAGATTCTTAGTTCACGCAGGACGTCACAGCTGTCAACACTGAGCGCGAGATGCTGTTAAATAAAACTATGATTGCCCCTTGTACCGACATTGCTCAAGTCCTGTGACTTTGCTCATTGTGACCGACATTGCTCATCGCCCTGTGAGACCACCTGGGAGGTAGGAGGTATGAAACAGCGCAAATATAGGGACCTGTGGAACGTTATGAATGAGTGGATAGTAAGAAATGCAGTGCTTGCGTCAATAGTACTTTTCTTGTGACCTTCTCTTTGTGTAATTTTTACCTTACGCTTTGTATGAAACCCAGCAAGCCCAATTAAGTACGAATTGAGTCCTATATACCACGAAAAATATTCCGATATAAGCGAAATATTTTCGTTGGTGATTTTCATTTCATCTATTGTATCGTCATGACTAAATAGGGCACTAAGAGGGGTGTAGGTGACAGGTTACAATCACTAGTTTGTACAGCATAAGTAAAACATGAATGTGCAACACAGACAAAAAGTAACAATACCATTACAAAGTATTAAATCCAGGTAAGTTATACAATGAATACGATACGTGAGAAAAACATACACAAATGCTGGAGAATAAACGTCAATCTAGTTAGCAATGATGCTTAATGAAACACGAAACAAGGAGTTATCACGAATACATAAAATATATTTAGGAAGGTGGTTCCTCTGTAGTGACGAGCAAGAACTGCATAATTTGCAAAATGTGTTGGCGCTACTAAAAGGAACAAAAACCTCATAAGAATGTTCCATGCGACGCAATACATAGTGCGTATTAGGAATGAACATGACATGAAATGTTGGGTGTTGAAATAGTTTATGAAACAATGATACACTGGATAGTTTACACCGGGATGCAAGAGATGAAACTGATAGACTAGTTTTATGGTTGTTACGCTTGCAGCTCCGTTATAAGCAGAAAGAACGAAACAAGCTGTGTTATTGCGAACACGTACTATTGCTTTAATGAGTTTAGTGTTATGAAGTCCCAGACAGGTGAGGATGATGCCAATTTTGGACTTAATAATGTTTAAAAGTGAAATAGTTTTGAAAAGTCAGCCGCATCAAAAAAGTTTCGGTTGAGGGAACCAAGGGTGTGGCTTTGTTATTGTATCAATTTGTGTTTATCAATTTTGTTATTGATGTCTGTTGTCCAAGAAAGATTGGATGTGATATGAATTTCTAAGTATTGTTGGAGGTTACTTGATCTCAAGGGAATATATTTAGGTTTTATACCCGAGAAAAGTTCGGTGACTGTCATGAAGCTGTTTAATGGGCAAACTCTCGTGTAGGTTCGTGCAAAGCAAAAACCACCAATGACATAAGCATCATCGAGAAATGAGCCGACGAGACCATTCGCTACCACCAAATCCCGAACACTCAATATATTTCAGAAACCTCTGAAAGACAAATAACAGACAAAGAACACAGTATGCATATCTAAAAAGAGGTTGGCAGGAAGAACGAGCAGCTAAAGACGTCAACAGTGCATGAAAATAAATGTTCAGTGGAAAATAACCCTTATCACAACATAGCGGGGCGCGGTGCTTGCAGCGGAGGCTCTGCTACAAAGGCATGAACGCACTCTCGCAAATGGTGAGTGGTGATGCGGGGATTGCAACTGATGCGACAGAGTAATGGTGAAAACGCCCTCGTGCAGCAGGGAAAGACTGGTGAATAGGTTGAGACGCCCACGTCGTTGACTGGCACGGAAGGAAGCGTCGGGCTGGTCAAGGTCACTGTCCTTTCGGCGTTCGGCAGCCGCAGCTTGCACATGAACCAGAGAGACATGGCTTAGTCGGGACCACGTGAAGAAGGTGGCCAGGGCGCGGGAGTGGCGACCAGCAGAGCTCCTGCACCAAAGTTATAGCAGGCTCTCACCTGGACCCAGAGCTTCTTCTCGTCACCTGTCGTGAGCCAGGCTTCTTCTGCTCTTTTGGCGTTGACCAAGAAATGTCCCCGGCTTCGCGGGTGAGCTGCGGCTGCCGAACGCCGAAAGGTCACTGACCTCAACAGGCCCGGCGCCTTTCTCTCTCCAAGGCAACGGTGTGGGTGTCTCTCAACCTGTTCGCAAGACTTCCCCTGCTGCCCGAGTGCGTCATCGCCGTTACTCTATCGCATCAGCTGCAAGGAACGCGTTTCGGTGTATGGTGATATGGGTTTGCTCCTGTGACCATTCATTTCCGCGCACTTCTCACATCTTTTAGCCATCAATCATTCCTGGTAAGTGCCTTTACATTTGCATGCTTTGTTCTTTGTCTGTGGTTTACTCTCTTTTGGCAGTTTCGTAAATGTATTGAGCGTTGGGGATTTGCATAGAAACAAGTGGTCTTGTCAGCTCATTTCCAGATGACAGTTATGTGATTGGTTTTCTGTTTACACGAACGTACACGAGAGCTTGCCCATCAAATAGCCTCTTGACAATTGACGTCCGCGACACGACGAGACGATTTTTACACTTACCTCTCCACACTACAACAGGAACATGAGTAGGGCAGACCTAAAAGAGTTGGCAAGACGCATGGGTCTAAAAGGCGAATGAATGGAGGCTTGTGTGAGGGACACGAGAGGCGCATTCGAAAAGAGAGGGAGGAGAAAATAAAGTTTGAAAGAGAACTGAGAAAAAAGAAAAATGAAATTGAATAGCTAAGGCAAAAGACGCTTCAGTTGCGGCTGAAACTTGTGGAGGTCGGAACCATGTGACTAAAAGGTAGAGACTGGCGATAGGAATTTTGGTATTTGAGCTCCAAAGAGCAGATAATCGATGTGTTCTCCAATGCTAGGACCTTTATGGGTAATTCAATCTCTCTTTTCAACGGCAGACTTGACAACAACTGTGATGAGACTTTAGGTGTAGATTCCCTACAAGTGGATGGCAGATTTAAAGGGAAGAGTGAGGGTGAGAACCGTCGAGGTTTGGTGATGGTGATTCACATGGCTTCACAGGAAGCCTCGGAGAAGGAAGAGTCGAGTTTCTTGTATAGCCATGTGGCTACGCGAACTGGTGCAGTGAAATGCACAATAATAGAAGAGGTATGGTGTACTGTAGACAACCCTGACAAAAGGGCAATAGATGTTCACATTGAGTGCACATTCGAAAACCAAGGAGCAGTTTATGGAAGAGATGCCGATTCTTACAGTGCACGAAGTTGACATAGCAGGAAAATTACGCCTTGTAGACAACTCTGAGGTGGTAGCCGTAGTGTCATCCTACGTAACACTGGCAGACATAACAAGTGGCATAGGCATGGTCGAGAAACACGCTGTTAGCTTGCCTTAACATGGCGCAATAGTTAGGTCTCATCAAAGTACAGAGTGTAGCATTTCGCGCGAAGAGCAGGAAACGACTACGACTACAATCACGTCCCAGTGACGCAAATACATCCTTAACTTTCCATTTTTAATATTTAGTTTCATTAGACACAAGCTGCACCAGTTAGATTTTATATTTTAATCAGAGTGTAGGCGATTACAATAGTCGTCTGAAGTAATTTCTGTAAAAGTATCGCAATCATCAGCAAAAGGGTGCATATTAGACGTTACTTGAGAAGGTAGGCTAATAATATATAAAAAAACAAAGGACCGAAGAACAACATTTTGGGCACCCCTGAAGACACTTAGCACATTTATGAATTTTGGACGTTAGCGGTAACGTATTGTAAGCGATTAGCAAGAGAGCATCGGACCTATTTTGTCGGGTTTATGTCAAGATTTAAGTTCCGTAACTTGAGGATGAGAACCCCACTGCAAAAACTAGCACCACTTGGTACCAGTGTCCATTGCCATGCCTGACTATGGGCGGAGTATGGCGCTTATACCAGTGCCTCCCAGCACAGGTACAGGGATGCTGGATCGGCAGCGTCCCAGTACCCTGCGCAAAATGGCTTCCCAGGGATAAAACGGGGGCGCCCATTCGCCATAAATAAATAATTATATATGTAAAATCACGCGCATTCAAAATAAAAATAAAAAATACCAATTGAAAAAATAATTAAAACACTGCTTGGCGGGATTTACCTGCTACCTCCTGATCTCTGGCCGAGTATGCTACCCACTACACCACGCCAGAACGTGCTTGTGGGGTTGTAAAACGACTATTTATACAAAGAACGCGCCGTCAAACTTCATGTTTATAAGTCGCGCAGTCAAGACTGACACAATATTTCTTTTGAAATAACAATTGCGTCTTGATTAGACAGTGACGAAGGGATTCCGGGCACCGAATGACGAGCAGATATTAGCAAGAGCGCAAAGTTTTTGAAGCATCTACATCTTAACTCTGAAAATCCCAAATTTACTGGAGGAGCAGCCACATATTGTCAGCTGTTGCTGCCGATAGTCTTTTTTTTCTTTGATAGTCGTTTCTAGCACTTGCTACTGGTCAACAAGTGCAGATAATTTACATGTCTTGTTTGGTAGTTAGCCACACACACGAGTGAATATTGAGTATTTTTCTTTCGTGCAAGCGACAATGTAGCAGTACATATCTTGCGTGCCAGATTACATATTTGCAGCTAAATCGATACCCGCAAGTAAGAAACAGCAAAAAAAAAATGACTAATGTAATCCGCTGAAAAAGTATGCCAGTATAATAATTCACTGACGCGTACCAAATTGCCAACTCAAAACAGCGTGTTTTTACGCACGAGTCAAAGAAGTACCGGCTCCTGCGCTCAGAAGGAAGCTTTCGATGACAGCCTACGTTGCTGAAAGCACGACACATCGATCATCGCTGCTCCTTGTGCGGGCACAACACACGCGGATAAATGGTCGATTAAAGCTCAGGAATGTCTAAACTGTACTTTACAGTCATTCTTAAACTTTAGAATTGTGCCTACCTAAAGTAAAAAGCGCCGGCATCAGGTACACCGACGTGGGGGGCACGATAGGCCTCGCTAGGACGGGGTACTGGGTAAGGCTGCTTTCGAAGCAGCTGAGTTGCGATGCTTGAAGTTTCTGTATTCGAGCTTCGCAATATTTCTAACTGTTACCTAAACTGTACCTGAACTAAGTGGATGGTCAATGAATATGAGATATGCATTTACCGAGTGGCGATGGCGAGAGACAGCCATTTTTCTGGTCTCCGCTGGCAGTAAACAACGGGCGTGCCTGTGTACAGATATATGCAGTTATATAAATACCGACAATTATAAACACCCATAGAAATACCAATGCGATCAGCAGAAACGTATGCCAGGGAGTCAGTTCACGAATGCGTATTAAATTACCAACTGAAAATTAGGCATTGTTACATATCAGTCGGAGAAGTACCGGCTAAGTGCGGCCGGCAGCTTTCAGTGACAGCCTGCGTAGCTGAAAGCGCGACGTTCAATCGTCAGCGGTCCTTGTGCGAACATAGACACAAGACAAAATAGTTGATTTAGGTTCATGGATGTCTAAACTATACTTTACACTTATTCTCACACTTTAAAGTCGTGTGTACGAAAAAAGCTCCGGTAACACATATACCAACACCGCTGGCATGACTGTATGCAGGTTTAATGCTCGCTGGGCCGAGCACTGGCTAGGACCGCTTACGTATGCTCGGTATCTGTTAGGGTAGCATCTCTCCCTGCCGTCGAATCAAGCGTTTTATACTCAACGACACCAAAAGAAACCACGGCACACGCTACAATAACATGCACGCTGCAGCTGCGCTGGTAGAAACAATGCGTGCTCCAGTATTCACCAGCGCTTGCCATTGAAAATTCCAGTGCGGAATTCCAGCACTTCGCAGTGCGCACCAGCATCACAGTGGTTCAGCCAGCGCCCCTATTATTGTGACACAGCGTTTTTCCAGTGCGCCCAGTGAAGGGCCAGTGATTACAAGCGTGTACCGGCGTCTTCAGCGTGTACCAGTGCCAAAAAAACGTACTGGTATCACGCTGTTCTTGCAAAAGGAATGTTTGACACATTTTATCAAATGCTTTGCAAAATACAGCCAGCGGATAGCCAACGATCAAGAATTGGATCAGGGAAAGGTACGAGTTGAGTCTCACCTAATTATGACTTCCTAAAACAGTGTTGTGAAAGCGAAAAGAAGGTGTTATTTTCAAGCAAGTTGAATTTGCTTCTGATTACGAAGTATATAATAGTTAGAAGCACGTGCTGGTAAGAGAAAAGGGGCGATAGTTGGTTGTTAAGCTTTTGTTACCTGATTTGAGAAACGGAACTACATCCCGTACCTTCCACTGATACGGTAAAGTACCTGTGTGGAGTGATAGACACGATATAGCGGTTTTCTGTAGTAAAAAATGCACATGCAAAATTCAGCGCAGCTCCTTTTATGTTGTAGAACTGTATTGTGATCTATTTTCATAATGTCCCTGACAAACACAAAGATTGTTAGATATTGATCGTGCACACATTTGAAATGAATGCGTGAAAAATCAAACACGACAGCCGCAAGAAAATGTGTGCAACCAATAGACGTATACCGATACTAATATAAAAAGTATGGCGCGCACAAATTTACAAATCACACCTGTAAACATATGCAAACGAAGATCATAACTCAAGGTAGGTACATATGTTCAAGCACAGTATTGAGTAATAAATGCACTTTGCATACATTAAAACAAATGATAAAAATGAAAGTATTAACAATTACTTTCATTTCTTGTCCTTATCAAGCATCAGAAACAATTTTCTCTGTATGAGATAGAACCCATCACCGAGCAAACATTACTACTGCAGTAACGTCTTTCAGTTCTTTAAAGCGTAAAACCATAGGAGTGCTCAATTTGGCGTCTTATTGGTGAGCTTTCTTCAGCTGCCAAAATCGCACAGACCCCTTGCGTAGGCAGTGCTGGGGTGAGGGGGGTGCTTGCGTACACATACACATACAAAGAGGTGCACCAGCATGCATAAGATACGGTAAAGCCTCAACTTGACACAAGTTTCTGGCTACGCTGCTGTCACAGCCAACAAATGAAAAAGAAACCAATAAATAAGTATGAACCATTTGAATTAAATGTTTATGAAAGCTTCATGAACATTACTTCTGTTTGCAAAAGCCTAGGCTATGCACCAATATTTATTACAAAAGCTTTCAAGAACTTAGAAGAACAATTGGACACCACGTGTACGTCATGTCAATATACACTTGTCAGGAAAGTGGAATATTTTTTTTTCAAATCAAGACACCCAGCTATGATCACCCTCATGTGATCACTGATCAAGTGATTATCCCAGAAGACAGCGGCGTTCCTAGACACTGGCTCGTTCACGAGTTTTGCGCTGCTGTTCTATTCTTGTGAAGCATCTGGCGCAGTTTCGATACTGCTTTGACTTTGGTAGAAATACCATTTGCCAGTAGTTCTGTCAGCAGTTCACCGGCATCCATGTCTTCGATGTCAGTTGGTGATGCAACCTTTCCCTCCATTTCCTGGGCGCAGCGAGGGCTTTTCGTGCAACTTTCTTGTTTGAGACATTCGTTCCAGATCTCCTAATTGAGGTTTTTGTAAAGACGGCTGGCTTCCTCATGCGCAGCAACTTCAAGTCGTTTCGAGAGCTTCAAGGCATTGGAAGCAGCATTCCATTTATTCTATTTCACATGAAAACGCTTCAGAATGTCATGCTTTTTTCGATACCTTCGCTAGAATACCAGTAGAAAACACCAGGAATTTTTGTGTATCGTATAGCGCAAGTCCTCTTTGTCCTGATATAACCTCCTGAGGAGCATCATGCAATATTTATGTGATCAGAAACCCGTCAGCACTTGCTCCCTCATGTCGCAGAAGTCAGAGTGTGCATCCCTGTAAAGACGCGCCTTGGCATGACAGTGTGAAGCCCAGTCACTATGAGGAGTCACTAGCCTTTGCTTCTGGCGTGTGACGCTTCACGCTACGACGTCGGTGCAGTGCTTTCCCAGATTGATGATCGAGGCACACAGAGAGAAGCAGCAATAGCCCAGTGTAGGAACGGAACGAAGAAAAAAGGATATTTTTGATCGGAATGAAAACGTAACTAAAAATTTAATAATTATTTAGTTCCGAAGCAAAAACAGATTTTTTTATTGTTTTTAGTTAGGCGATCCAGAACAAATAAGGTCATGCAACCTGAACAATATTCTGCATAATTGAGGGCACAGAATTAGTGCGTATCTATAGGGCAGGCACCCCTAAGTAAAGGTGTGTCCAACTATCGTGGAAAACGAAAAAAAGTGGCAACCGTAGACGTTTGTATTATTGCAAGCGGGCTTTCGTATGCCTTTCACACAGGCAGCGCTGAAGTTTGCTTGATCAGAACAGTGGTCGCGCATATAAGAGAATACCTTCGATCACTGGCTGCTGCTGAGATCATGCTCACACTATTCACACACAAAGAAAACATTGAGCCTCTTAAGAATATTTCAAATTTAATCTTCAGAAAATCAAATACGATAACTTAGAATAGCACTGGATTGCGTTATTTGGTTACGAATTCACAGTAATGCTACTAGCGCTTTCATTAGGAACGCGGTAACTTATTTTATTCCGGTTCCGGGTTCTTGAATGCGAAATTATATGTTTTTATAGTTAATTTAGCTTTAATGTTATGCAGAAAAAGAAAAACCGTTATGAACAGTAAGGGAACCTTTTTTTATTCTGGAACGGAAACTGAACGGAACTTTTTGCGGTGGAACGAAACTGAAACGGAACCGCAAAATCTTGCGTTCGCTTCTCGCACGCCAACTCCTGTGGAACTAAACTAAACTAATCTCAGGTTTATCAGAAACGATTGGCCGTCGTCTATGGAGCCACGCATTTTCATCAGTACGTCCCGGGCAGACATGGGACTGTTTTGACTGATCACAGGCCTCTTCTGAGTATCCTAGAGCCCCAGAGGTAAATTCCACGCCCATTTTCACCTTGAATGATCCAATAGTGCATTATGATGTCAGCATAAGACTAGGATGTCGTGTACTGTCTTGGAAACAAGCACGAAGAGCAATGGAGTTCACAAGAGAGCAATGGACCTCAACTGTCATCGTGGTTGTATTAAATTGGGGTCACAAGTTGTCATTCATGGCCCTCTTCGACAACGAGCAATAGCTCTCATTCATGACGGACACCGAGGCGTGATCACAATGATGTGCACTCGCAGCTACATCTGGTGGCCAGGAATCGGCAAGGGCGCCGAGGCAGCTGCAGAGTGCACAGCCCGCCACTTTAATCAACGTGCTCCGCCGCGAGCTCCAGCACCAGACTGGGGCTGACTAAGCACACCATGGCACACATTCCAGGTAATTTCAGACGCCTAAAGCAAATGGGTTGACATTCCCTATGTGAACAAAACAACATCGGCAGCAGCCGTTGATTTCCCGCGCTTGTTGTTCGAAACTTTCGGAATACCCCAC
The DNA here is from genome assembly GCF_043290135.1 of Rhipicephalus microplus. Taxonomy (NCBI): domain Eukaryota; kingdom Metazoa; phylum Arthropoda; class Arachnida; order Ixodida; family Ixodidae; genus Rhipicephalus; species Rhipicephalus microplus. The sequence continues at coordinate 136,493,270 of NC_134705.1, forward strand.
AAGGTGATTTCAAACAACGAAATCGCATTCATGTCAGCCAAAATTCAGAAATTATACTAGCAACAACTGCTTCACAATGATGAAATCTGCTCCAAACCACGCAGCCACAAACGCACAATTGAAACGCTACGTGGTATAGCTAAAACGTGCTCTTGCAAGTACAGGGTCACTACAGCGGCGCAATGCACGCTTTTTTTAAGCAACTCACAACGAGCCAGACGGGCTAGGTACCGGAAAATCTCATGTTGTCTTGCGAGCTGCGAACACACACCTCAGCCATTTTGCCAGAACTGCCTTGAAATGCCCCACCACATAAGAAAGACGCCTCGCGCGGCCGGTAACTCCACAAAGGACAACCAGTCGTCGCCCGCCAATTTCACAGAATGCCCAAACGAGCGGAGCCCATGGTAAAAAAAGTTTCAGCAGGAGATTTCGGCTTGTTGAAGCTTAAGCCTATCCATCGCTATTTCTATCACAAAACGTACGGACGCGCTCTAGAACGTGCATTCCCGCTTCTAGCAAGCTTAAAAAATGCGCCTTGCCCTCCACCTAACCTCCAATTTTCCCCCCCCCCCCCCCACGATACTTGACGGCGCGCGCCCGGGGACTGACTGACTGTCAGGGCAATCAGTGCGCCCACGCACTGGTTGCTTGTCCTTTGTGCTCCTCGCCCCTTTTGTGGCCCACAGTGCACTCGAAAGCCAGCGCTCGGACCATTTGGACCATGCTGCGCGCAAATGCCTTTCTTGAAAGTAATAAACTCCGTTCCCTGTTACGTACGTTTGTTATTCCAGCTACCGTGGAGATAACACTGTGCAAATAGGGTTATTTTTTTCTGAAAATTTTAACTTCTTTTCACTTACTTTCTCTCATATTTTTAATCTCTATCGTTAAATTGGAATTAATTTCCATCGTTAAAAGAAGAAGTGAATTAATTTAATTATAGATTTGTTCTTTATTTTAGAAATAAGCTGCCAGTCTATTGCCAGACTTTTGGCAGGGGTGTGTGGCGCAGTGGACGCAACAATATTTAGAAAGTACAGCAGTATAGATAGTTTTTAACGAATGCGTGAGGATTCAAAACGCAAAAAAAAAAGAACCGACATGAAATACGGTTCACAATTCCAACAGCAAAACGAAAACTATAAAAACAGTGCTCACTAAGCCACATTGTTTCGGTGAAAAGTAAAAAGTACTAAAATACCAACTGTAGCAAAAATAAAGTCGGCAATCTTAACAAGCGAGACATTGCAGAATGAAAGCATTGAAGAATCGTGCAGAAGTAAGGCATTGAACCTCAAGCAATCAGTCTGATCAAGATGGATAAGAGCCACGTGAAAAAGCTAAGGCACGAAGAAACTAGTTGAGATCGACACTTTCAAGATCCTCTGGTGGCACATTGTTCCACTCTTCGCTTGGGCGGGAAAAACAGGGTACCTGTATATAGGGGCTCAGTCGCTCTTTCAAGATTGGAGGCACACGTTTCGTGGCGCAAAATTAGATCGATATATTTGTTTTTGTATTGCAGCTTAATATTATATATGAGATAGAACAGCTTCATTATATCGCGACAACGTTTTCATTCCAGGGTTTCTAGTTTAGCGCTTCCCAGAAAAACTGACTGGGATGTCTGACTTTTAGGCATTGATTGTGAATTTTACAGCATTTCGCTGTATTTATTTAAATTTATCTGTGTTAGCTTGCGTGTGCGGGTTTCAGACAGCCTAAAACTGTTTTAGTATTAGTATAACGTACGTTTCACATACTGTCATTTAGGTTGGCTGCATGCCTTAGCGAGTGCCCGTCCTAGGTAGCCTAGTATATTCACAGCCTTTTTCTCAGTATAGCACACATGTTCGTTCCATCCTAAATCGGATGTGATGACAAGACCAAGGTGCGTATACTGCGAGACAAAGAAAAAGAAGTGATCGCCTAAGTTGTATTAGCATTTTAATAGATATTTTTTGTGGGTTATGGTTATTGACAAAGTTTTTCTCGCATTAAAAGTCATCCGTCATTTTGTACACCAATCCTGAGTTTTAGATAAAGAATTATTTAAAAGAACGTGGTCGCTGGAAGCGTTAACTACTATAAAGCATGCAGGCATCTGCGAAAAGCTTTCAATTTGCTGTTATATCACGGGTGGCACTATTGATATAAACTTGAAAGAAAGGAGGTCCGAGGACAAATCCCTGAGGTAGGCCGAATTTAAGTGATGCGGACGGCGAGTTGATTCCATCGTCTGTAGTATTGTGCCCGGTGAATATTACCAGCAAATTCCAAGCCTGACCTGAGATGCGTTTGATATTTAACACTAATTAACAAATTAGTAGGTAACTGTAACTACAATGTAACCTGTGGAACTCGAGAATGCGTTGTAAATAGTATTTTATGGGTACGTACCCTCAATGTTTAAAAACGTGCACTTCGTCCTTTTTAACAATACCCTATTGATGTGCTATACTATCGATCTTTACCTCAATAAACCCTAAATATTGTTTCGCGGGGTCATAAAATGCGTTACAAAGAAATACTCCCTTTTCACGCGTACCCTCTTTTAATTTTTACGTGGCACCGTAGAGTACACCATGTCAATGCTACATGGAGCAAGGAGGGCTTGACGGCTCTGATTCGGTTCAGACTGGCGCTTTGAATGGACGTGTTTTTGAGCGCTCCCGATCGACTGTGCAGATAAGTGATTTTGCATCTTTTGAGCTTGCCTTAAACTTAACAAGGCAGCAGTTAAATCTTTGTAGCCCTTGTACGGCTTTTCGGGGGTCAGTCACCACGTATTTACTAGATTGTGCGTGTGTGTGCGTGTGTGTTTGTTTCTTTGTGTTTTTTTCTGTTGCCACCTCGTGGGGAAAGTGCACGTACACTGAGCACAAAATTTTTGTAGTGGAGTTTAGACTCTCTCTTTTTTGTAGGGCAGGGATCGTGTTTTGTAATTATTGAGTGAGACAATTTGTAAGGGCAATAGGTGTCAGAAAGACATGGTTAAAAAGACTGTAAAGAGTTCCAGATGCGGATTGGATTCAAATTGCACCCAAGTGCAGAAACGAATGGAGAGGAGGCTGACGCCAAGTGTAGGCATTGTGAGGTCGAGGAAAAAATGCAGGAAATGATGGTTGCCCAAAGTTAATTCTTGATAAGAATCACCGAGCCGGAGATTGCATTGGTGACAGAGCAAGATAGAACGAGGGCTATGAGAGAAAGACTGAAGTCCGCCGAGGAAGCAATAGTGAAGGTGAACAAAAGAGCGGTTGACGGAGAGAACAGTAGGGCACCGGTAACCAAAACGGCGTAGAAAAAAAGGGCAAGCAAGTTCGGAAAGAACAGGTTCAGCCAGTTCAGTGGTCACAAGACCCAGCTTCAGCGAAGTAGTGATGGGGCTGAAAGAGGACAAAGCAGCCGGCGTCTCAGGAGCAAGTAACCTCCAGGTGCAGCACGCTCTAGTTGAAACGTCAGAGCATGTGATAATTGCCGGGGACACGAATTTGAATCGATGCGCAGAAGCAATCAAAGAGAGGATAAGAGGTGACAAGAGGATTGCAGCAGGGACGTTTTCAGAACGCAAGCAGGAAGCAGTCATGAGGCAAGGGAGCGTGAAACTCAAAACTACAGCTGATAGACGAAACCTCGTGTTATTTCAGGTGCTTTAAACGATGTATTAACTGAAAGTATGAAAGGACTAGCGACCACACTGATAAAAGGGGTCGATGGCATGCGCGCACTTCTCCTCAGGTGCAGGTAGTGATATGCATGATACCGCAGGTACCAGTGCGTGACGGCAACATGTAAAGAGCGGTTGTCAACGCAAACCAAGAGATATGGCGGATGAGTTCAGAGAAAGGCTTTGAGGTGGTGGAAATAAACAGAGAGGTGCATAGGTTGGGTGGTTTCCAACGAGATAGAATTCAATTCGTTGGGCGGCAAGATCATGAGGTGGGTTAGCGACATGCTGGACGCGCAGTATCTTCTTTAGGGATGGGGGCAAGCGGGCCCTTCGAGGATAGCTAGTAACGAGGAAAACAACCAGGAAGACTCTTTGACAGGTGGTATGGACAGATACTATTCCAAAGAGGCACCAGTATCTAAAATAGATTGAGTCCGGGGCAGAAATAGACGTAGCCACGAGGGCCGAGTCAATTCAAACAACGGGTATATTAACATGCAGGTTGGCAGGAACAGGCTAAAATGGGGAAAGATACAACAGCTAGGGGGGGGGGAGACGTCGATGGTATAAGTTTTTGTAGAAACACATCTTAGGGACATGGAAAAACCTCCGAACAATCCAGAATACGCGTGGGAATATTGTAATAGAACAGAAGGTAGCAGAAAATGAGGTGGTATTGGGGCATTCATTCTTAAATGTACGGGCTGGCAAATGGTCGAGCAGGAGTGCAAGGAACCTTTATGGCTAAAAGAAAAGTGGCAGGGCAAATGACACTCCTTGGTTTGGTGTACTTGTGTACGCGAGAAAAGGCCAGAGAGGAAATTCAGGCAATGGTAAAGTATATCAAAAGACATTGAGGAATTAGGATGAGAGTGCGAGATAATTATACTAGGAGATGTGAATGTGAACATAGAAGATATGGATAGGTATACCGACAAACAGGCAAAAAGATCATGAGTATATGTGAGAGGCATGATTTTATAATCTGCAACATGATTGATTGATATTGGGGGGTTTAACGTCCAAAAACCACCATATGATTATGAGAGACGCCATAGTTGAGGGCTCCGGAACATTAGACCCCCTGAATTTTTTAAAGTGCACATAAATCTGAGCACATGGGCCTACAACATTTCCGCCTACATCGGAAATGCAGCCACCGCAGCCTTCACTCGAAGCCGCGACTTGCGGGTCAATAGCCGAGTACCTTAGCCACTATACCACCGCCACGGGGTGATCGTTTGCAACAGTACTGAGAAGTGTGGAAGGCAAATGACATGGAAGGTAGAAAGCCTGAGTCGACGATAGATTACGCGCTGATGTCCCATAGGATGTATGAAAGGCTCATAAGGATGCACATAAATGAATGTGGCTCCAGAAGTCTAGGTAGTGATCACAAACGTATCAAGCTAAGTTTTGGAAAAGCAGTGAAAGTGAAAAGGAGACAAGATCAGCGACTACATGAAAATTTTCATTCAGAATGGCAAATTGAAATAGCTACTAAACAAATTGAGAACAAAATCAGTGTGGATAATAAAACTGTGGACATACACGAATCCAATTAAACTGTTTCAGCTAGAGTTTTCTAAGGCACGTGACAAGTCACTCGGAAAAAGTAGAAACAAACCCAAGAGTTGGTGCGATAAGGAAGTTAAGAAAGCCATAGCAAAATGTCAGCAAGCCTCCAGGGAACACAGTCATGCCAAGCAGCAGGGTGAACTGACAGATGATGTTGAAAAAAATGAGAAATCTTTTTAGGCTGTAGAAGAGGAGCATTTCTTCTGATCAATGAAAAGATTCAAAGAAAGGGGCTCATTGGCTGGCAGAAGTACATAAAAAGGATAGAAAGGCAGCTCCGTAATTTCCGAAACATCTCAACTCCCTAAGAAATGAGGCGAGCCTAGAGCAGAGGTTTCTAACTACAGATCAAGGTGCTAGGCAAGAAGGGGACGAAACTATTGAATATACAATAACAAAAGTGACAGAAAAAGTGCCTCATGCACCATATTAGACAAGGATGAATTAAGTGGCACGATAGCTCTATTTTCACAACGAGAGTGGGAATGGGCTGAGAAGAAAGTTCCTAGTAGTACATCAACAGGCCCAGACGGCATTCAATTCATGCTGTTAAAGACATTGGGTCCGAAGTCTAAGCAGACTTTGAGAGAGGCAGTGAGCAAAATAATAATCGATAGTGAAGTCCCCGATGGATGGAAACTTAGCAGTATGACCATGATCTAAAAAGGAAAGGGGGACAAAGCAAACATAAACAATTACGGTCCTATAACAGTGACACCAGTGGTCTACAGGCTGGCGATGCAGGTTATAAAGGAAAGACTGCAGGCATTGATGGATGATGAGAGGGTGCTGGGGGAATTGCGGAATGGGTTTCAGAAACACAGGAGGTTGGAAAACATTCTGTTCGTATTGACGCAGTGCATCGAAATAGCAAAAAGGAACACAGCCTCTGTGGCTAGCTTTTTGATTATCAAGGGAGCGTACGATATTGTGGCTCAAAAAGACTTGTGAGGAATACTGGACACACTAGGCGTGGAAGATTGGGTCACTAATCTTTTAAAGGACATCTATAAAGGTAACAAGGTAGTTATAAAGTGAGAAAAACCGGTATCAAAGCCCACAGAGGTAAAACGGTGGCTTAGGCAGGGGTGTCCTCTGTCACCCTTCTTATTCATGTTGTACCTACAAGGATTAGAGGCCGAAATAGAGGTAAGTGGACTTGTCTTGAACCTCCCTTTTGTCAAACAAGGAAAAGTCATGTAGCAGGCACTACCAGCATTGATGAACGCAGATGATATAGTGCTAATGGCCGACAACAAGAAAGATTTGCAGAGGTTGATGTACATCTGCGGTAATGAGGGAGATAGGTTCAATTTCAGAATCAGTAAGGAAAAGTCAGCTGTCATAGTTTTTGTGATAATGAAGGTAGTGAGCCTGAAATAGAGGAGGTAACGCTAGAGATAACAGATATATACAAATATCTGTGCGTATGGATAAGCAATGGGACCGAGTACTTATGGGAACACGAAATATACGTGACGACTAAAGGTAATAGGAATGCAGCAGTGATGAAAAACAGGGCACTGTTGAATTACAATATGTATGATGTTTTCAGAGGAATATAGAAAGGGGTCATGGTTCCTGGTCTGACGCTCGGCAATGCGTTCTTGTTCATGAGATCAGAAGTTCAAGCAAGATTAGAAATTAAGCAACGTAAAATAGGTAGGCTTGCCTTAGGAGCTCACGGGAATAAACCAAATCAGGGAGTACAGGGTGATATGGGATGAACATCATTTGTGGGCAGGAAAGCTAGCAGCAAGATAAAATTTGATAACTAATTGAGAAAAATGGGGGGTAGCATTGGGCTAGGAAGGTATTCAGCTACTCGTACATGAAGAGGTCGATACAAAATAGAGGAAGCGAACCAGAAAATAGACTGGTGAATACTTAGAAAAGTGCAGGGTGCCAAACAAAAAAGAGCTTTCGGTTAAGAAGAAGATGGAGGAAGCTGAGACCGATATTTGGAGAATCGGCGTGACTAAGAAGTCCGCACTGAAGATCTATGGAACTTTGACGCAGGGAATTGCCAAGGAAAGGATATATGATTGTACTCGGGGTAGTTCTATAGTGCATGAGGCCAGGACGGAAGTATTGCGAACCAAGACATATCGAGCCAAAAACGAAGGGGTAGACATGGTATGCAGGGCGTGTGAAGAGGAGGAGAAAACTGCCGAACACTTTATAATGTTAAGTAAAGGGCTCCCCCCTATAGTTCAGGATGATGGTGCAGAGTTTTTCAAAGCACTGGGGTTTAGGGACAGGGGGGAGCAAAATACACATTAAGCTGGTAGAATGAACTAGAAGGAGGTTATCTGATTGGTAGCTAAAGACAGAGGCACGAGTGAAAATAAACGCTTCACTGCAAAGTACGAGTCCTCAACCTCACGATTTAAAGGAAGCAAAATTAATCTAGTTTTTTGTTCACTAAGTATTACGGCTGTGGCGTTAGCCACCGCCCGATCTAAAAGGTACAGCCATATCCATCCATCCAGTCCACCCATTCATCCGGCTGTCGCGCCCTGAACAAAACTGGCCAGGGAACTTTTTTTTACCTTTTTACCACGCGATTCAAACACGCTTTATACCATCATAAACTAAATATATGCCAGTACCTAAATCCCAAAAAGCAATTAGATACCTTCAAGTACGTTTTCACGGCAGCGATTCAAATGAGGCGAAACAGCCAACATTTTCGAGAGCACCCATAGGCGCTGTGCATTATCTTTTAATAAACTGGGGAACTCGCACCATTGCAACTACAATACTGTAACTCCAGCAGAAGAAAGGTTTGTACAGTTAATACTTGAAACCGTGAAAGTAATTATAAAATCAGAAAGTAAGGGGAGTTAATATTGTTTTGCTCTCCGCTTCCATAGAGTGACGCGGGGCCCGCCTTCATCGTGCCGGAAATAGCACCTCCTGCTTGTGAGCCTGAATCCTCGTGACGAGGGCCGGGATCGATATGGGTGTAGTGGCAGTGCTTTGGTAGAAGGATGCAGCAAGCTCATCCGTCATTACATAGCCTTGGATCTCACGGTGCGCTGGCACCCAGCACACTACATGTTGTTTGAGTGTGTAGAGTGGGCATAAAATAGAGTAAAGTGCGACAAAGACCAAGTTTTTTTTAAGTTTGAAGAGCTTCTACCACACTGAGAAATTCTATGTATAGAACTGCTTTTTGTAGTTGTAATTGTTTAATGTGTTTAGCGGCCGTAAGTATCGCGTAAGCTTCCGCTGTGAATATACTCGTATCTGGATTTAGAGGGCCAGCATCCGAAAACGATGGCGTGACACAAGCGTAGGACAGAGAAGAGTTAGACTTAGAGGCATCTGTAAAACACTCAGGACACGTGTATATGTGTTGAAGTTCCAGGAAGTATGTGTGGATGTGGGCAATGGGAGCATGTTTTGTAACTTCTAGAAAAGACACATCGGAATATAGAATCTGCCTTTCCCACGGTGGGAGGTATGCCACAGCAGCCATTAACCTGTGTTCAAGTGACAAACCAGTACCCTCAGCGAGACCCTTCAGGCGAACTGGTTAGGGATGCCTCACCGAAGGTCTGTTTTGAAACAGAGCGGAGCTTGAAAATTCATTCTAGCAGAGTATGAGGGGTGCTTCTTGTCTGCTTTCTCTTTGATGAAATATGCAAAGGACATATAAGTTCTCTGCAGGTGAAGAGACCACTCTTTTGACTCGACGTATAGGCTTTTTATGGGGCTGGTGCAAAAAGCACCCGTAGAAAGGCGGATGCCCAAATGGTGGAGAGGGTAAATCATTTACAAAGCACTTGGTGCAGCAGACTGATATATGATCGCTCCATAATCTAGACGTGTGCATATAAGGCTTCTATAGAGATTCATGAGGTAATTAGTATCACTGCCCCATGATTTTCGCGATAAAAGCTTGATGACATTCATTGCTTTCAGGCACTTATTTTTGAGATGTTCAATGTGAGCGATGATCGTTATTTCTTGTCTAATACAAAGCCTAAAACTTTTTGCTCAGATTTCACTGATTGCCTCTGACCGTGCAGGTCAATATGCAGATCTGGATGGAGACCTCTTTTTCTTGGAAATAAAACGCAGGTGCTCTTTTGTGGGTTAACGGTGAAATTGTTCTCGTCAGCCCACTTAGTTACCCTATTCAAACCAAGCGCAACTTGCCACTCGCACAATGCGAGGTTGCATGATTTGTAGCCTATCTGCACGTCGTCGACGTATATGCAATAAAATGTGCTTCATGGAATACAGGTATATAAGATATCTTTTTTTATAATAAAACGTGTGCGACTCAACACTCCACCTTGCGGAACTCCCGTTTCCTGCAAGAAAGTTTCAGACATTTCTCACTCGGACACGAAAAGTGCTGTTGGCCAGATACCTTCGCACCACGTTCGGCATATAACCTCCGACATCTAAGTGCGAGAGACCTTGCAGTATAACAAAGCGCCATGTGGTGTGATATGCTTTTTTTCATATTGAGAAAGATAGATAGGAAATGAAAGCATCTCGAGTCTGTGCCTCGATACGTACGAGGTGGCCAATAGCCGATCTGCCTTCTTGAAACCCGCCTTTGTGTGAATCAAGGTTTTGAGTTTGAGTTTGAGTTTATTCAACCACATGACAAGTACACGAAAATACACTGTATACGTGGTTTGGTGCGAAGGGAAAAAAGCTGCATTTCACAGCTTGACTGGCCCTTTCACCCAGAAAAAAAATCTAAACAACAAATTTACAAAAAGTTACAAAAATTACAGACAGCGGAAAGCGACAATACAAAAAGAAACACGCATGTGGCCCATGAAAGCAAATAATAGAATCATAAGTCTAAAATACATACAAAAATATTCATAACAAAGCAATGCCTGAAAGATTAAAAACTGAATAAACATTAGAGAAATCACCCAACATTCATTTACAACACAATCAGGCCATCCAATTTAACATTTCAGTTTTAGACAATATACGAAGATTTTCAGTTGTTAGTTTCCATTTGTTCATCACACTTGGAAGGCGGTAATGTAGTGTTTCAAATCCATAGTTTGTGCAAGGACAAGGTACGTGCTAAGTCTCCGTACACCGAGTAACGCGACTGGCAGGATTTGGTTGCAAGGTGGCTAAGGTGCGTAAAAAAGATGCTTCTTCTGCCTATTTCTGATTTAAAAGCTGACAAAAGCTGGTATTCGTAATAACAGGTAACTCTTAAATTCTATATTTTGCAAATATTGAAGCAGTGTGTGCGTTATAGGATACACCTTCAATGCACCGCAAGGCCTTTTTTGTAACACGACCAGGTTCTGTAGAGATGCTTTAGAGCCTGTAGACCAGACCAGATGACACTAGTGTAGATGTGAAGAAAAAAGAGCATTGTACACTAATATTTTTTGTTTCACAGGTAGTATGTTCTGGCGTCGACGCAACACACCTAGAACTTTACAAAGTTTGTGACTAATGTTTTCTGCATGATAATTTCATGCCATGTGTTCGTGAAAATGGACACAGAGAGTTTCAACTGTTTGACAAAGTTTAATTTCAACGTCAATAAATATTAGTTTGTGAGACGTTTCAAATGACTTGGCTTTCGCACGGAACAGTACAGCCTTGCTTTGAGAGAAATTAATGTGTAGAGATTTTGCCACAGTCCAGGCATATATTTTATTTAGTATTTCATTAGCAAAAACAATGTGGTCATCAGCCGTTTCCCCAGAAAAAAAAATATACTAGTAGCGTCCGCGTAGATTACATATTCTACAGGGCTGTCAATACGTACAATATTGTTAATAAAAATATTAAATAATAGGGGTCCCAAAATGCTACCTTGAGGTACGCCATTTTTAACGTTCGGGGATGATGATAGCTCTCGATTGATTGATACACATTGTTTCTGATTAGATAAGTAGCTTCTTATTAAAGCTAAAACGGTACCAATAACTCCACAACAGTGAAGTTTTTCTAGCAAAATATCATAATTTATTCTATCGAAAGCTTTCGATAATCCAGAAATATTCCTGATTGATTTGTGGGGTTTAACGTCCCAAAACCACCATATGATTATGAGAGACGCCGTAGTGGAGGGCTCCGGAAATTTCGACCACCTGGGGTTCTTTAACGTGCACCCAAATCTGAGCACACGGGCCTACAACATTTCCGCCTCCATCAGAAATGCAGCCGCCACAGCCGGGGTTTGAACCCGCGACCTGCGGGTCAGCAGCCGAGTACCTTAGCCACTAGACCACCGCGGCGGGGCCAGAAATATTCCTAGGGTAAGTTTTTTTGCTTCTATATTTCTTAAAATTAATTCCTTTTGGTATAGTAAGGCACTTTCGGTTGAGAGGCCTGACTGAAAACCGAACTGTGACGGCATAATAATGTTGTGTTTATTAAAGAAATTTGATAACCGAATGAAAATTAGTTTTTCACACCCCTTAGAAAAAACTGGTAAAATTGAAGTTGGTCTGTAATTTCCTAAATTGCTTTTGTCTCCACCCTTATATATAACCATTACTTTAGCGTTTTTCATTCTCTGAGGAAACAGCCCAGTGGTGAACACGAGATTATAAATATGTACTAAGCAGGCGCATATGAGATCTAAAATGTATATTATAGGTTCTAATTTTAAGCCATCTATGTCCTCGCTTTTACTCAATTTGAAATGCTGAAAAACACTGATGATGTCTTGCGCGTCTGTAGGATTTGCAAACACAGAAATAAATAAAGCAGGAGGCCAATAACCTGATGAATCACAATTATGACTACTGTCAACTAGTGAGGTAAAGTACTCGGTTAATTTGTTTGCTAGTACTGCGCCCTTGTATATTTTGTCTTCGATCACCAGCTCTCTAATATCATTAGACACTTGTTTGGTAGATATAATAGCAGTAAGTTTGTTCCATAATTGCTTAGAGTCAGTGACACCGTCAAACATCTTGAAGTGATAATCGCGTTTAGCTTGTTTTTGTAGTTTAGTGAGTTTATTTCTGTATACTTTAAAAGCTTTATATTTATCCGGGTCTCGCTTTATCAGAAACTCTTGATACAACCCATTTTCTTCTTTTATCATATTGAGCATTGCGGAAGAAATCCAAGGCTTGCGCGCCCGATTTGGTCTCTTAAAGCTTTGTAAGTAAAATGTTTTTTATACACTGAACATAAAGTATCAATAAAACAATCATAAGCAAGATAAGCAGAAGAACTAGATAGAACGTTGTTCCAATTGAGAGTTCTTATTTCCTCTCTAAAAGAAGATAGCGTTCGTGGATTAATTTGTTGAAAGTGAACGGCAGGAAGGATTTGACTCCTTACACTGGTGATGTTTTCTATGACTAGATTTATGGGCAAATGATCACTCATCGGGGCACGCAGGACGCCTGCCTGTAACGTACTGTTTGTAATACTTGTGAAACAAGTCTAATAGAGTAGAAGTGGTATCAGTAATACGTGTTGGAATGGTAATTACGTTTGCTAAGAAAAAAGAAGCAAGAAGATCTGAAAGTCTCATCTGTTTATGAGTGTCACTCAACATATCTATGTTAAGATCACCTCCCAGCACTAGTTTGTAATTAAATTGGTTTACAACGGAAAATAGGTTTTCTAAATATTGAATAAATGAATCAAAATTGCCACTTGGCGGCCTGTAAATTGACACAAAAGTGTAGTTGCGATACTGTAGAGTTAACGCCTCAAGGTCATCGGTGCACTGAGACAGATCTTCACGATACTCATACGTTATTTCAGCTTTGACATACAAGCATACACCACCACCAATTCTCAATTTTCTATTTTGGCACACAACATTATATCTGTCAATACAAAACACGTCTGTTTCACTACGGTACCAAGTTTCAGTCATCATAATAACGGAAAAAAATGAACTCATCAAGAAACAAAAGAAAGTTTTCTTCTTTCGAACGAGCTGACTGCATATTAATGTGAAGGAATGTCATGGGCTGCCTATGACGGCCACTCACATACGAGTTCAATTCAGAAACGCTGGAATACATTGCCATTGTTCACAGCAGAAATATAAGTCTACTATTAGGCTAGACTACTTTAGCCAGATCCGCCTCAGAAGCTACATTTAAAGCAGGTGTCCTGTCTGCTTTCCGCATGAAGATCCTTCCTTGGGATACCCATAGATATTTTCATTCTCTTTCACGCTTTGCTTGCCGCGCCTTACTGAGCAGAACCTTCATTTCTATGCACAGGTGTTCATTTATATATACAGGGTTACTGTTGTCAAAACCAAGACGAGTGCTATCTAGTTTAATCTTTTTTGCTGCGGACAACGTCTTGTCTCGCGCCGTTCTGGTGAAAAATCTGACGACCACATTTGATTTCTTTTTATCTTTCGATAGTACACGGTGCGCGACGTCAATGTCGTTATCTGTGGCATCAGTTCCTAAGCACTTGGCGATGTTTGCGACAGTTTTCTCTAAGTTCTCTTTTTCGATTAGCGGAAGACCTTGTATTTCAATATTCATATTTTGGCTGTATTGCTTCAGCTCGACAATTTCCCTTCTAGCTTCTTTCAGGTCCCTCCGCAGTTTTCGTTTTCCTTACGACACTGCGCACTCTCAGCCATTACCACGTCATTCTCCTTGCGAAAAGCCTCCACGTCAGTTCTAAAGAGCTCAAAGCTCTCATTCATGAATGCAATAGCATCTCAAACACTTACAAGTTCTGTTACTATTTTAGTGTTCGAGGAAGCGACCTTAGCTATTTCACATTTAACTTCAGTCGAGAACACGTCAAGTCTTCCCACCAGATCACCTAGAAATTTCACGACCGGGCTATTAGGTGGCTATTAGTTTCAAGGAAGTGCACAAGCCCGCAATTTATCATATTTTCAAAAAGTTTGCTTTGGCAGCTTTTCAGTGCGATGGGTTTGTAACTCATAACAAAGGATGAATCCCAGCCTTCTTTCAAAATGGGAATGACAATGGCCTCTTTCCAACTCAAAGGGATATCACCGGAAAACCAGATGGCCTTGCAAATGTGAAGTAAGGTTCATAGATCACACGATCAAATCCCGGGGCAGAATTGCTGCAGCAGGTTAGAGATGCCCGTAGTTCAGCTAAAGAGAATAGTAGTTTGTATGCCTCATATTTTATACATTTGATATCTAGTTTCTGCTTCTCCACCCTTGTCTTGTAGCGTTGGAACTTTGAGAGTAGTAATGATGAGCAGGCAACTTGCTCGAAGTGTGCGTCTAGGTGGTTTGCCTAGCCTTCCCAGCTGTCACCGTCTGTGCCCATCCGATGTAGCTCATGTGCTTGTTTTCCTTCTACCCTCCTTACCCTGTTCCAGACCTTACCCTCATGTGTGTACTAAGCAATGCCAGAAAAAAAATTTGCCAACTCGGCTTTCTTGCCTGTCTTCGCGTCCTACTGCCCTGGGTTTTTATGTTCTTGAAATTTGTAAGATTTTCGGCCATCAGTGATTCTCGGAGCAAGATCCATGCTTTGTTTTGTTTTTACGAGCTTTTCGACACTCATTGTTTCACCAAAGAACACTCGTTTGTCATATGTTTCATTTGTTTGAGGAATACATTCGGTGGCGACGTCGAATAAAAAAGTTGTGAAGTGGTCCACAGCAGTCTCTATGCTTAATGCAGGCAAGTCAGTCCATGTTAGGAGAGTATTTTTTCGAAACTGTTCCCAATTATATTTTTCAGTGAGCCATTTAGGTACCTGTAAAGGATATTCATATGGTGTTGCTGTGCTCAAGCGACCGAGAAATAGTCACTTCCGTAAGAATTAATAATGGTTTTCCGTTGAAGTAGGAGTAGAAGCGACGGAGATGCATTGTATAGGTCTATGGAGTAGTAGGTATTGCTACCAAGACTGTAGTATGTAGGCTCTTTCCGATTCAGGAGACAAGATTCAGAAGAGAACAGAAACTGTTCGATTAGGCGACCTCGATCGTCGCATCGAGAGTGGCCCCATAAACTATTATGCGCAATAAAGTCTTCTAGAATAAGATAGGGTTCGGGAAGTTCATTTATAAAGGACTGATCTCATGTTTGTGCAGTTGAAAATGTAGAGGTATGCATATAGAGCAAATGGTGACAAGTTTACTAAAGAGTACCGCTCGAACAGCAACTGCTTCAAGGGATGACCGAAGCGGTAAGTGGGTGCATGCAATTCCTTGATTAACTCTAATGTCTACATCTCCAGATGACGTCATTGCATCATCATGGTCCTTTCGTAAAATAATGTAGCTACGAAGAAAGTTGGTGCGTTCAGATTTTAGGTGTGTTTCTTGTACACAAAACACTTTTGGCGAATGTTTGTACAGGAGTTCTTGGGCGTTCTCCAGGTTCCTAAGAAGGCCCTGACTCTCCATTGTATAATTTGTGAATTTATCATAAAGCAAAGTAGCACTATGTGTACGAGAAAAGCGGTTCTGCTTTTTAGAGGGAGATCTGAGTTTAGATAACAGATTGGTCATTGGGCGCGGTCTTAAGGAGCCACACCAATGTTTCAGTACCAGAGGTACCGTGGTTTCCATGGCCTCCTGGTAGTCACTAAATGACCACATGCACGGGTCGATGGTCCGGGTTTCGGACCTCACCTGGAAAGACGAGGACTTGGTCCCTGACGACCCTGGGATCGCTGGTACCTCTTCGCGAGCTGACGGAACAGACTGGGCTGCTACCACAAAGGGGGAAGGTTTCACAGCCGACGGCTCACTTAGCGCTCGCCTAAGGAGTGGCGGGGGCTGGTGCAACGTTGCCTTCTGGCGCGCCGCGTCAGCCTAAGGTGTAGTGCAAAATGGTGCACATCTGTTACTTGCCTCCTTATATAAGATGTTTTCTTTTACTTTAACCGCGACAACCTCTTTTTCTTTCACCTCGTTGCGGTGGTCTAGTGGCTAAGGTACTCGGTTGCTGACCCGCAGGTCGCACGATTGAATCCCGGCGGCGGCGGCTCCATTGCTGATGTAGGCGGGATTGTTGCAGGCCCGTGTACTCAGATTTGGGTTTAGTTAAACAACCCAGGTGTTCAAAAAAAATTTTTGAAGCCCTCCACTACGGCGTCTCTCATATTCATATAGTGGTTTTGGGACGTTAAACGCCACATATCAACCTTTTTCTTTCTTCCAATTTGGGCAGGAACGAGAGTAGGCTGCATGATCACCGTCACAGTTAACGCAGCTGCGGGGTGTGTTAGTACACTTATCAGACGCTTGTGTTTGGTCTCCACATTTTGCGCAAGTGTTTTGACCTCGGCTGCTCTGCGAGCCGTGGCCAAATCTCTGACATTTGTAGCAACGTCTAGGGTTCGGAATATATGAGCAGATGGGGATTTTGATGTAACCTGTTTATATGCTTCTAGGTAGTACACTAGATGAAAATGGTAAAATAAAGTGCTTGGTAGGTGCTTGGTAGGTGCTTGGTAGGTGTCTAATGACGATTCGTTTAACTTCAGTTACATTCTGCATTTTCCAGCCTTCCGGGAGTTTCTGTTCGGACAGCCCGAGGAGGTCTGCTTCTGATACGACTCCATGTAAGGTATTCATGGAGCGGTGAGGCGAAGCGGATATTAAAATGCTGCCGAATGCGGTTAGATTGTAAACTTTCTCAAATTGCTGTGGCTCAGTGAGGTGGAGCCGGAGGTCACTGCTCGGCATCTTAGTTTTCTTGTAACCTGGTTCAAAGACTTTGGTCAGCGACCTTGAGACAAGAAATAGAGAAATTGATCTGGCTTGTTTGTTCGGAGTTTCAGAATGAATTACTTGAAATTTAGGGAAGTATAGGCTTGGGCGGTTGAAACTTGCTAGTTCTTTGGTGCGAAGCCTTTTTTAGGGAGACCACCAAGTAGTTGGAAAAATGAAGGTGTTCCCATAGTTTTGTTCTTTGGGGAGCAATGACGGCGACCCACCATAGAGCGCAACTAGGCAACGCTGTAACGCTTGCATAGGACTGCAGACGGCAGCAGTACGTTGCCACTATAACCAAATATAACTGCCGAAGTTTGAACAACTACACAGGTTAACCCTCGCCGCCATGAAATTCGGAAGTATATATAAGAGAGAAGATGATATGACCGATATAAATAAAAAGATAAACACGAATATCTACGGAGGGAAAGAGATGGGAAAAGGCGACTGCCGATTTCACCAGGGTGGGTCAGCCCAGGGGTGCCGTCTACATGAAGCTGGCGCCAAAAGGTGTGTTGTCTCTGCCAGGAGGCCTTAAGGTCCAATCACCTGGCGTCGGCTCGTCTGGGTACTCACTCACGTGTGTCATCCTGGCAAGGAGGTGGCAAATTCTTTCACTCGCAATTCGACCGACCGAGCAGGCTCGCCACCCGAGAATGAATATGCGCGACGTGCTCCTCACGTACCACAACATAACATCGCACTATCAGCTCTCCAACCTCACTTTATCTCCACGATACCAATCTTTTTTCCAGCACCAACAATACCTGGGCGCCAGCTCCAGGCCCACGTGTTTCTTATTACCACACCTCTTGCCCTCTTCTAACCCGGAACGTACCAGCTGGCCAGCCACTTATGTGGCAGCTTGATTGCCAACTATTAACAAATACTTTACTCCTGTGCAGCAGATTTGCCCCCTTCCTCTTGGCACCTCAGATATCCTCAGCAATGGTAGGCTGCTTTGTCCAGCACCAGGCTGGACCTACAACTTCGGCTAATGACTTGAGCGGAAGAAGTCCTTGCTAGGCACTGCCAGGGCGCCACAACCGGCAGCTTGAAGGCCACTCACAATTATGCTTTTTAAATTTTTAAATGTGTTACTTTCTGGCCTTTGCGTGGAGAAAGTTTTTCACCACCATTCTTAGAATATGCGCTAAAATTCGATACGTGGAGCTCACGTGTTTTAAGAGGAAAAAATGACAAACAGGTGGTTACTTTGGGTGACAACGTAGTGGGGAGAGTTGAGGTACGCGTAAAGCACGACCATTTTACCATGCTATACAATAATTGCTATTCCAATGGAGCAATAAAATTTCAAAGACGGTGCCTCTCTTCTCTAGGTATTGTGAAAAGCTGCTTAGCAAGTTGTCAACTCACTTCAGGTGACGCATTGTTTTACGTCAGCGCATAATAAATTTGGCATATCTCTTCTTGTGGAATTGAAAACAAGAAAAGTTGAACAGCAACCCTTTCACTGCACGCAAGCATAAAACACTAAAGTGTCGACTGTGGTCTTTCTTGCAGACAATCAAAACTCTTTTTACGGCGTCTTTACAGTTCAAGGACGATATATGTACTACCCGTCGCACGCAAACACTGAGCTGTTTGCGGTTATGCCCAGAATGCCGGCCGGTTTCAGTGGCCATATGTCACTCTGACGTGCATTCATTCAATGTTCATTCCTTCACTCCCACGTAGCTGCACAGTGTTCCACCTTTTATGGCGCGAGCCGGGCACGATCAGTTTGGATTGCACCTGCCAAGTCCGTTGATGGATATTGCGAACTACGTACAAATTTTTCGATGACTTTTATGACAAACTTTGTATGACATCGATTCGCAGACACTGCAGCGTAGTTAGGTCCACACTTTTCCTGAAGTCAATAATTAAGAGGCGAACGATTGTTTTGTTAATTGGTAGCAACTATTTTGTGTTAACGGCCGCTGTTTGTGCCTCGAAGTGGTGTCTTACCATCATATCAATTTCGTAAATGATTGTATTGATTAAAAAATTAGTTTAGGATTGCACATTGATATAGACAAAGCATTGCATTGGGGTTGAAACAAAATCAATATTCACACACATACTCACTTATATTTTATTACACAAACAGTAACTTGTCAGTTATGCAAAAATTTAGAAATAACCATGGGTACAAATAACATAACAACGAGAAAAAAGGTAAAGAAAGCCTTGACATTACCAAAAAATACTGAAACCAATATCAAGGATGTGAGGATTTGAACAGCAGTCTTTCAAAGTCATTTGATGAAATGAAATTAGATGGGAATAATTGCAATGAACAATTGTCGATATTTCTGCTACCTCTTTTTTTCCATCTGCAGCATGCAAATTATCTGACTCTCGAAATGGAATGTCGCCGAGGCTCAAAAAGAATTCGTGTTTCGCCGTATATATATATATATATATATATATATATATATATATATATATATATATATATATATATATTGTTACGGTGCGATGCCTTTATTTACAAGAGATGATGAATGCGAGAGTCCAGGGATCTGGCCGATCACCGCTCGTGCCAGCCTCGTTCTCCTCTTCTTCCACGCGTCCCCTCAGTATCGTGGCAATTCCCCCTTTGCAGGGGCGAGTTAGGCTTCGTTGCGATGATGATAGCGTTTTAGACGGGCAACTTGAACGATGTTGGTCTTGCTTTCGCGGCGGCCAGTTGACAACAGCTGAGGTATCACGTACGTGATATCGCTGAGACGTTCCAGGACAACAAACGGACCGGTGTAGTTGGCCAGAAACTTTTGGCAGAGGCCGCACTTGCGAAGCGGCGTCCAAAGCCACACCAAATCCCCTTTCTCAAACCATACGTGCCGGTGACTTCTGTCGTAACGGTTCTCGGAGCGTTTCTGTGAGACGAAAGTTCGAAGACAGGCGATGCACCAGGCCTCTTCTGCGCGGCAAATGGTTTTGGCGAGAGTAGGTTGATCAGTCTCGGAAAAAGGAAAGATAGTGTCAAGAGCTGTGTGGGGTTGGCGTGCGTAAAGCAGATAAAATGAACTGTATCTAGTTGTTTCGTACAGTGCAGTGTTGTAGGCGAAAGTTATAAATGGCAAAATCACGTCCCATGTTTTGTGTCCAGAATCAACATACATGGAAATTATGTTGACGAGAGTCCTATTTGTTCGTTCCGTCAAACCATTAGCTGTGGGTGATACGGAGTAGTGTGACGAAAATGGCACGAAGCAAGACGAAGAAGGTCTTCAACTACATCGGCAACAAATTGCCACCCGCGATCACTGATGATGACGCGGGGGGATCCATGGCGTAATATAACGTGTGACAGCATGAACCGTGAAACTTGAGTGGCCGTTACCGCAGGAATCGCCGCAGTTTCAGCGTAACGTGTGAGGTGGTCAACGCTCAAAATAATCCATTGATTGCCGTTCGTGGATCGCGGAAAAGGGCCGAGCAGGTCGACACCTACGACGTCAAATGGTGAACTCGGGGTGCTATGGGATGAACTAGTCTGGCTGGCGGAGTTGTAGGACGCTTATGGCGTTGACATTGCTCACAGCTCGCAACGTATGCAGTGATACTTTTACGCATCTTCGGCCAGAAGAAGCGTTCTTGCGTGCGATAAAATGTCCTGGAAAAACCCATATGGCCAGATGTTGGGTCGTCGTGCATTGCTCGAAGTACGTGTTGTCGAAGACTTGTAGGCACAACTAGAAGTAGGCGAGGGCCTACGCCGGAATAATTCTTTTTGTAAAGAACGCGACCTTTTACGACGAAACCACGTTGACCGTTCGTTCCGGAAATAAAGAAAGAAGCGAGACTGTTGTCATTGCGTTGCTCAGCTCGAAAAGTTGTTAGGTCAGGAAACGGAGTATCCACTACAGCCAAATATTCGTCAAAGTTGTCAGTGTCACACTCGGGTGTCGGAAGGGGAAGTCGTGAAAGGCAATCGACGTCGGCATGACGACGACCGCTCTTGTAACAGATTTCAAAGTAGTTTTCTTGCAATCGCAACGCCCAACAAGCAAGATGACCAGATGGGTCCCGTAGTCCAGTGAGCCAACATAATGAATGGTGGTCCGTGACAATCGAGAATGGGCGTCCATAGATATAAGAGCGAAACTTGTGCACGGCGAATATGACCGCGAGACATTCCTGCTCTGTGACAATAAAGTTTCGCTCCGTTTTACTTAAACAGCGACTGGCATAGGCAACGACGTGTTCAGCAGCTCCATGGCGTTAGACCAAGACGGCGCCAATACCTACACCACTGGCGTCGGTATGAACTTCTGTGGCAGCAGATGGGTCATAGTGGCGAAGTACGGGCCCTGACGTAAGAGGAAACTTGAGTTGCGAAAAAGACGACTCGCATTCCGCTGACCACCGAAAAGGTGCGTTCTTGTTGAGTAGGGACGTCAAAGGGTAAGCGAGTTCGGCGAACTCGCTTAACTGGGCACGAAGTGACGGAATTACAAGCATAGGCCCAAAAAGCTTCGCAACTCTCGTACCGACTGTGGTTGTTTGAAGCTACTGACTGCTGCGACTTTATGGGGGTCGGGTCGAACGCCATGCTTGTTCACCAGGTGACCGAGAATGAGAGTCTCACGGCTGCCAAAGTGACACTTCTTAGAGTTCAGAGTGAGCTTAGCTCTCTCAAGGCAGGTGAGAACAATGTCTAGACGATGGTTGTGTTCATCGAATGTACGGCCAAAAATTATAATGTCATCCAGGTAGCAAAGACAATCTTCCCACTTTAGTCCACGTAACACAGAGTCCATGAAGCGCTCAAACGTGGCTGGAGCGTTGCATAGGCCAAAAGGCATTACATTTAATTCCAATAGACCATCCGGGGTTATGAAGGCCGTTTTCTCTTTGACATTCGGGTGCATGGGGATTTGCCAATAACCAGATCCCAAATCCATTTCATCTTTGGTCTTAATTTCATTTTTTGGTCTTAATTTCATCTTTGGTCCTAATAATAAATAAACTTGCTTTGGTAGTCGGAGGTAATGACGCCCCGTGATACAACCGTCTATAAGTTGTTCTGGATCACTTAGCGTCTCTTTGTTCGCGCCTTTTGATATTTCATTTGTCGTTTTTCGCAACGTTGTGCTAGCAAGTTCGTGGTTGTCTCGCACGAGTGTTTCCAACGATAAAAGCCACGCACGAGACGCGCGTATTGTCAGACACCTTGTTGACCGAACTGCTTGCAGAGCCTCCACAGCATTGCACCTGATGTACGAAATGGTGTATAACTCCGTGCTTGCGGTTTCAAGATTTCTACCATTTTTTTAAAAGTGCCAACTTAAGGTACAGTGATTCGGCTGTGGGCAGACATGAATTGCTTCGTATGCAGTTCAAGTTTAATAAACACCTCTAAATGCTAGAGCCTGGGCTGCATCAGTTAACCTACGTCACGGGTGAATTATAAAAAAAAACTCCAGCTAGAATTTCACACAACGGCTGCATGAACACTCTGGCGAAAATTCAAGCTTAGCGAGCGTTACGTAAGACAAAGCGGCGTACTGCAACACGCAAAACCTCGAGTATCAAGATATAGTTTAAAGATGCGCGCCGGCGCAGATGCATACACCGACACACGTTAGGTCACCCACAAGGAAAACGCGCTTGATAGTAGTCGTGACATATAATGCTCCCATAGTTGTTGAAAATAGCACGTTCTACAAATTAAACTGTTTTAGACACGTCAACTTCTTAGCGCAATGAACAAGCGTGCTAAAACAATAAACACAAGCTAACGACAGGTCCCAGAATACGCTTTTTAGGCACGGTCAACGGTTACGGCTAACCAACGCCATCATCGCCCGAAATTTATTAAACCAAAATCTATTGCAGGTGGGGCCCCCTTACAACAACAGCGACGTCAGAGGTGGGCACCTTTACAACTCAGTTCAACACCTCTGACGAATTCAAGCTCTACATGCACACTATGATTCGCACCCTGGAAAAAAAGGAAAAGGTCTATCACGCCTAGCTGCGCACAACATTGCCTATATCACAATGATACGATAGACACATTTTTTGGGAAGTAAAATAGCGCAAAAATATAGACAAGGACAAAAGAAGAAACGACACCGCGCTGAGTGTCGTCATCAGCGCGGTGTCGTCTCTTCCTCTGTCCTTGTCTATATTTTCGCAGTGTTTTTACTTCCCAAGTATAAACCACCAACTAGCCCAACTTTCGCTATTAATGATAGCCAAAACTCACATAGTCGAGTACACATAGCCCAGCTTAGCACAAGGGTGTCCCTGTTTTTCAAGCGTTTATTCTTTCCGAACTTCTTCCTGTCTCGTTCGATTTTGACATTATCGGCTTCAGAATGTTCACAATGTCGGAGTTTTGCTGATTTCTGGTGGCCGCACCCCTAATTGAACGTTTCATGTCTACTGACGAGTTTCACGCACCTGTTTTGTATGTTATCGGCTCCTTCCGTAGGATTCATACGTTTAGCGTAAGACTCGCGTGTACACGTAAGTAAACTTAATGTATTATCTCCTTATTTACTTTAGTTATGCTTGCTGCTGGTCTAAAGGCAGGAGCGAAAAAAACGGGAAAAAAGAAAAGAAAGACATAAGAAAGGTAGTAACGAAAAAAAGTAAAGAATACTGAGACAAGCATAAGTAAACACGAAAAAAAGTTCCTCTAAAATGGGAGGCCCTGTCTCTTTGGTTCATAAAGATCAGTAGAACAGGATGGTTAGGGTCGAGTTGAAAAACAAAGCCTCTCGGAAACTTCACCACGTGTAGTCCCGCGCTTCAGTCCTAAAAACTTAAATTCATCGATCAGCAAAGCCCGCTGCGTAGGAAATGCGGCACAGTGTAATAGTAGATGTGTTTCACAGGGCTTACAAGCTGCGCGAAAAGGATTGTCAAGGTGCCCTCTACGATATAGGCATTCGCGCTTCTACACAGATCCGACTCTTGGTTTATGTAACAGTGCTGTGCAACGAGCAGGCAAGCCATCAGCACGAACACGAGTAGAGAACAATCCGTTCGCTACGAGCTTGTCTGAGGGCTGCTCTAGATTGTGTGACACAAGATAAACGATAACTAAATATAAAAAAATGCCACGGAAAGTATAGGGAATGATAGTAAAAGTAATTGTATAGAAAATGAGAAGAAACTCAGTGCATCAAAAGATAACTTGCCCCCACCAAGATACGACGAACCTGCCACGTTCGAATAACGCGTTCGATGCTCTACGAGTGCGCTACGGTGGCAGGTTCACAAAAACCAGAGCACTTCTAGCATTTGTTTTCGAAAGAAAATCTGCTCTACATATGTAAATATTTTCTGGCCATGTGACAACTTCCACGCCTTGAGTGCATGGTCACTAAATGTGATCATACAGGCCTTCATTGATCGCTACATCAAAACAAGTTACTGACAATTGTTGAAGAATGCATACGTAACATTCGAATAGTAGCATTCAAAAATACAACAGCTTTTACTGCAGCTGGCTTTTTGTAGCTGCTAACAATTTACCTAGTTCAAATCGCATATAAATTAACGAGAAAGTGTACATTCAGAATAAAGGCATCGACATCAATTACTGCATAAGCGACCTGCTTTTAGCAAAGATTGACAAACTGTCATGGAATTACTTCGAAGGAAGTAGTGTTTCAAGAATTCTTTAATTTGTCAACGAGAAAGTTGTCATCTATGACAAAGTCCCTGTAAGCATGAGCGGGATGCTGAGACTTTACAAATCTTTCCTAATTTCCTCACACCCACTCGTTTTATTTCACGAAAGGCCGATTGGCAATACTTTGCAGATGCTCACACTTTAACTAATCTTTGACAAAAAACATGCATGCTTGACGGAATAAGCCGCTTTTGGCGTATAATTCTGTTCATTCAAAGTTACAAAATTTGGTATCGCTAACCTTGACTTGAGAACCACATTACAAGAAAATGCAGCATGACTGGGAATGGTATGATGCCCATCGCATATTTTCATCTCGATTGCAAGTATTGGGCTCAAAAACGTGTGAAACCTGAATGTTGAACCTACCACCACAGCGAATGAAGAACAGATGTTGGCAGCTATCACGTTCGTTCAGATGGTCTCGCATGGGCTGAAGCACAGTGCAAGTGATGTTCGCGCAAACTTAGTTTTTTTAGGCTCCAATAACCGAAGCCATTGATGTAAGCTGACCTACTCTGCCAATAAAAAGCCATAGGAGTGCCAAAAAAAGGCGCCAGAATGTTTTCGGTGATGTTTTAAATGAGTTTACCACTGAAATGTGGTGGAAAACAGAAACTGCGCTGGGGCGAAGCATGTAGAAAAGGTTGGCTTATTCTCCGTTTTAAAAATTTGTCTAAAACGAAAGAAAAACGTGTCCTCGCAGAGGTAGTCCAGCGTTCATTGTGCATTGTTTCGCCACAAGGACAAATAAATGCACAATCAGCTTCAAGGTATTTTTTATTTCTTGATTGAACTTCTCTGGCCATGCTCTAAGGCACTGAAATGATTCCATGGCTCGGGTAGCCTGCAGCCACTAACTGTATCCCCTATTTTCCAAACGCTTCCTACAGTTTATGTCGCCATGACCATTGAAGCTTATTGGTCCAACTATGGTTAACAATACCTCGTTTTAACACGTTATGTGTGCCGAGTTGAATGGCAGAAGGAGTTTGTTATCTTGAGGTTGTACATCCAAAACACTTCATCACTTGCTGAGAAAACACAGAACATTAGGAAACGATGTCTTCCCTCATAACGAAGTTCGCCCGTGGGTTCCTACGGTTCAAAGACAGTTTTTGAAGTAGCAACAGCATGGCTATCGTTGGTCTGAAATTCGTTCGAGTCACTGTCAATTAAAATGAAAACGTCGTCAATAAACATGAGTAACAGGGCAACCTACGCTTGCGCTCGTACAAAGACTCCACTGCACTTCAGAAACACGGAAGGCAGAGGTTCGTATCTTGAGCCAAAAACGCTCGCAGGCCTTCTACGTCCCGCTCGCCTTTGTACCGCTGCTCGAAGTGACAGAATTTGCCCTCCGAGCTAATTGCACTTCACCAGTGGTTACGGTAACAGCTTTATTATCGGCAGCGGCACGCCGTTTGTGCATGTCGAAACTGCACGACTCTGGCAATGAGCTGTCACCCGCTAACAAGAAACGAAAGCCGAAGAACATAACTGCGTTTAGGGTGACTCCCGGAAGCTACCACTACATTTGTTGAAGATTAGAACAATTAAAGGCTAAATTTTTTGTCACCGTCAACGATTCAGCCTTCCAGCGAAAGATTATAGCCATGCTCTACACCCACTCAAATGATCTGGTAACTGCGTACATACTTGTGAGTATTGTTAACAAAAAAGCAAATACTACGCATATTTGAAGCACAATATCAGTACGCAAATATTAGGTGGTTAGTTTCTTTATTTGTAAAGTGCTTAGGCTTGTGATCCAAAAGAAGGCAATATTTATTACGCTACGCTTACATTGTGATTCTACAAACGAAAAAGCAGGTGTTTCCTACGCACTGCTAAAACGACGAGGGGCTTCCACCAACCAGTAGTTCTCTACTATAAAAAATAACGTTCGTTTATTCTGATTCCTGCCAAATGGCGCCATATCTCAGACAGCACTAAGCAATCTTCAGGCACTCAACGTCAAATCAACATATTCTCTCTTTCTAGACAGAACACAGGTCTATCAACGTCCTTTGGAGGTAAGCAATCGGATACGCGGCCGATGGTTCGTAGCTGCAATCCAGACGTTTCAAACATGGTTTTTGAGATTGCGAGTTGGTGCGCTATATCAGATGCCATACTTCACATTAGTCGTTGACGAATCGTTCTCCATCGGTGGCAGTGACTGTCATGTCGCATTACTTCTCCTCACTGCCCACAGACGGCTGCAACACCACTATCGCCAACAGAGCAGCGTGCGAGTAAAAAAGTGTGAGAGATGTGAGGCGCCTTTGTTTGAGGTCTTGTTTGAGGCGCCTTTGTTTGAGATCTGCTCCGTCTTAGATCATAGTGTGGGAAGTTTGATTAACGGCGGGGAAGTTTCTTTTGCAAGTTTTCCTTTCTTTATCATTTTGTGGTGACCATAATGTCGCGAAGTCTATGTCTCGCAGAGAGCGTTTTTCTTTTTCAGCTACAGATGGAGTTCGTTCTTTGCCAGATGCTCTTGTTAGAGGCGCTAATTAACGACTTGTCTCTAGCAGGGTGCCTCGAGGAAAAATGAGAGTCTGACCAGGAAAAGCTTCATCCCATCGGTCACTGTGCGCGCTGGGCGCAAAACCAGGCACTGCACCGTCCTTCCAAGACAGTGGCTACTTGGGCTGGTTGGTATTGCATTTTTTGAAAGAAATATACATTCTTAGGGCACAGGAAACGTATTCTAGTGGAACATAGAGCCTAGAGACAGCACAGAGCGCACTGGGATAGGGCAGTGCGCTCTGTCCTATCTCTCAGTTTCATTGTCCTTCTGAAAACGTTCCCTGCACACTAAGAAAGTATATTTCTTTCAAAAATAACGTCCTCCCGACCAGGCTGCAGAAATTAGGCGCCTTTTTTCTCTTCTATATAATACCACCACCACCCCAGAGAACGAGGCGCCACTTGCGTCCTCCGGGGCGTTCGGGGAGCGACATTTGAGCACTTGATCTCACGTCAAGGCCGTTTTGGAGAGTGTGCCCGTTTTGAAAAGCTGCTACAATTTTGTTGCAAGGCAGGCTTTACGCGACCGTAAAAACTCGTTTCGGGATTTGTTATCCTCGGCTCGCCTGATTGGTCCGCGGACACGTAGATGCTGGAAAACCCTAGTTAAGCAAAGGGCTCTTTTTGATGTGAGCGGACTCGGGGTTAACAGCTCATTACACAACCGTAGACCAGTCATGCAAACCGAGGGGTATGCCATCATTTTTCATGTTTTGTATTTTCGACTTGTTGCAGTGTGTAAAGTTAAGTTGCGTTAGATAAATAAACCCCCATTGAGTGCTCCCGGAAATCATTGTCTCGACTTGTCATCGCTTGCCTGTGCGGAATCGCTCCCACATTTCTTCGTCTGGATGGTTATAAGATGTGTCTAGCTTAAACAACCCCGAAACTTCACTACAATGTGGTGGAGGTTGCTAGCTAACAATATTACCGTTCAAAAATTGTGTCCCTATTCAATAACAAACATAAGAAAACAACCTCGAACTTCTCTACTATTACGGAACGCCCTACCTTCCTTTCTGCTATGTCTACCCCCCAAGCAAAACCTTTTGTTAGACCCTCAGTGTTGAGAGGCGCGCCGGAGGAATCTATTTTTCAGTGGCTACTTTGCTACGAGCATGTAGCGTCATTTTACAATTGGGACCAAGTCACAAAGGTTAAATTTTTATATTTCACCTTAGACGGTGATGCGAAAAAATGGCACACTACTTAAACTCTAACGGGTGCCCCAAGTTCATGACAAGAGTGGGCGATGCTTTCAAGGACTTCGTTCACCAGTCAGCACTCGATTGAGATCGCCCATTTTCGGATACAAAACCAGACTCAACTGTTGCCTGAAACCCTCAAGCACTATTATTATGATGTTGTTCTACCTTGTGCTAGGGTCAACCTGTCTAGGTAAGGATACGATCGGTTGCGGCCCGTTTTGCGTGGTTTGCGCCCGGACATTCAAGAAAAAATGATAATTGGAAACCCGAACACCTGCGCTGCTTTCCTCCAAATTATGCAGCGCATTATTCTGATATCTTTAATGAGTCGTGCATCAGGATCCAAGCTGGTTGACCCCTACTATTCTACCGGCATGAAGTCATGGACGCAAAACATCGCGCCTCCGGTTGGCAAAGCACACGCCGCAGCAACCATTCAGCGGTCTACGTGTGTCGCCAGCTGCGCCGTGGCCGAAATGTGTTGCCCGCGGGAGGCTTCCTACCACAAAAGAGACCTAAGGGCAATAACTGACTCCATCGCGTCGCTTTCCGACCGGCTCAAAAACTTAGAAGTGTGGCAGCTTGGGCTAGTTGGTATGGCATGACGATAGTAATAGCGCGAGAACAAAAAAACGACACAGCGCTCATGTTCTTCTTGTCACTGTGTCGTCGTTTTGTTCTCGCGCTATAACTATCGTCAGGCTCAAAAGCATTGAGGATGAGATGCGTCGCCTTCCAATGCCTTGGCCATTGCGAAATTCCCACACCAACGACAGCCCTCCGCGATGCCAAATTTGCTGCCGCATAGGCCACGTAGCGCAACAGTGATGCCAGCGGTTTTGAAATGGCAGGAATAATCAAGCGGTGCCTGTTGAGAACCAGAATGTACAGCACAACCCCTCGGAAACGAGAACGGCCGGGCCCAGGGGCCCAGCCCGGCCGCCCCATCCGCACAAAGTCGGAAAGTCAGCTTCTTGCAGTCTTCCTTCGAGCCAATGGTACAGATGCACAACTTGTAATTGACACTGGCTCCTGCGTAATTGTAATCTCAGAAGAACTAGCCAACAAAAGATGTGCTACGTACAAATCAAGAAAAGACAATTTCATCAGAGCAATTGGCGTAGGTGTGCTCACCCTCCACCTTGAAGCCAAAGTAATACTTCAGTTCGGCACCACCAATAGTCATGAGACATTTTTGGTAGTCTCATGAATATCTCATGAACCTATCAGCCCGTATGAGCTGCTAGGTGGCTTTCCTTTCTGTAGAGCAGCGTGACTTCTTGTTGATTTCTCGAAGAAAGAGCTCGCACTCAATGGGGAAGTTTTACGGCTATGTGTAAACTCAGGTGTCCCTGAACACCATGGTTTCCTTACGGTGCGGTGCCACGAGCACATTCGTATCGAACCACGCACAGAGTTGGCTGTTGAAGTAGAAGTCGCGAGAGACGGAGTTCATCTTGTCGAACCAAAAAGCACGCTCAGAAGCGAACTCCAAGTGGTACGCACAGTAACAAGGGTTGTGCATTGGAGAGGCCTCATTCGTATTGCCAATCCCACCATGTCGCCACTAAATCTCCTAGGTGGAAAAAAGCTTGGATGGGCTTCGTCCATTCATGACGCACAGCTGGCAATTGCGACTCCACAAAATGATCGAGTGCTCCACTAATTGACATAGTGACTGCGGATCACCTACAGTTATCTGAAATGGAGCAGCTACTGTAGCTCATTGAAAAGTACCATCA
Organism: Rhipicephalus microplus; assembly: GCF_043290135.1. Lineage (NCBI taxonomy): Eukaryota > Metazoa > Arthropoda > Arachnida > Ixodida > Ixodidae > Rhipicephalus > Rhipicephalus microplus. The sequence continues at coordinate 136,523,330 of NC_134705.1, forward strand.
CCTTTTCACGAGCACTGATAACCCCATCCGGCAAAGGCATGTCGCTGAACACATGATCGACTCAGGCGATTCATGACCATCAGTACCCATATCGTCATTTCCTTTTTGAAAGGCAACAAATTTAACAACAAGTTTAAGAAATGCTTCGCGATTGGATCATTAGAAAATAGCACAGCCCTTGGTCATCGCCTGTCGTCCTCGTGAAAAAGCCAAATGGGACTCTGCGTTTCTGCGTCGACTTGCAAAAGATTAATGAGGTCACTAAAAAAGATGTGCACCCCCTGCCGTGAATTGATGGCATTCTCGCCGTGCTTCAGGGTACTAAATACTTCACCACAATTGATCTATCATCAGGCTACTGGCAAGAAGGTATCATGGAGGAAGATAAGCAAAAGAGCACATTAGACTGTGGATCCGGCCTCTACAAAATCAACGTTGTTTCGTTCGGCCTGTGCAATGCTCCGGCCACATTCCAGAGAATGATTAACAAAGTCCTTCGCGGCATCTTTTGGGGGTTTGTTTGGCCTACTTGAACAACATTGTAGTTTTTTCCAAAACCTTGGCAACTCATTTGGAAGATTTGGAAAGTCTTTTTTCGACGTTGGACTAGGCAAACTTGTGACTGAAGCCCGAAAAGTGTAGCTTCGCCCATCAGGAAATTAAATATCTCGGCCACATACTCAAAAGTGAAAGCATCCAGTCAGACCCAGACAAAGTAGCAGCCATCGAAAAATTCTCCAAGCCACGAAATAAGAAGTGTGTGCAGAGTTTTCTCGGAATTTGTAACTACTATCGACATTTCGCCAAAGATTTTTCTCACATTTCTCGGCCTGTGACAAACCTAACTAAAAAGAATGTTCCTTTCATCTGGAATGCGGCTTGCGAAGCGGCGATGCAATTTATTAAAAAAGCTGATCACAGCCCCAGTTTTGCGTCAGTTTGAGCCGAGAAAGCTAATAAAGCCAAGACTGATGCCTGCGATTACGGCTTTGGCCCCATCCTTGTTCAAAAAACTGGGGCTCAAGAACAAGTTATCGTCTATGCCAGTCACCACCTTAACAAGGCTGAGATGAACTACAGCACGAATGAAAAAGAATGCCTCGCCGTCGTGTACGCCTGCGGACAGTTTCGGCCGTACATTTTTGGCGCTAAAATCACTGTCGTTACTGACCAAGCGAGCCTGGCTTGGCTGATGAAAGCAAGGAATCCAAACCGTCATCTCATGCGCTGGTCACTATTGCTCCAGGAATTCGACATAACTTTGCAACACCGCCCTGGCCTCCGGAATGGAAATGCCGACACGCTGTCCCACCTTCCTCAAGATCCCGTGCTGGTAAGCGAAGCAATCCCGTTACCATTGCTGGTTCTTGATCAGGTGGATGTTGGAAAAACGCAGACGGCAGACCCTTGGATGAGAGATATCGTACAGCATCTCGAGCACCCGGATGCCCCCGTTGTCTAGAAAAGTAAACAAACGGCACGGAGCTTCCGATTGATCGACGGTGTGCTGCATAGGAGAGTGAAAAGCTTCAAAGAGGATCGCGCGGCACTCGTGGTTCCCAAGTGCTTGAGATCCGAGATTTTAGGACACTGCCATGACGACCCCGTGGCAGGCCACTTTGGTGTTAAGCGCACATGGGAAAAAGTGCATTGCCGCTATTTCTGGCCGAAGATGTTCTCGTATGTCAGCAAGTATGTATTTTCCTGCCCTGACTGCAAGACTCGAAAGCAACCACCTGGAAGGCCGGCCGGATTTCTCCAACCGATCCCACCTGCAGCTCACCCTTTTCAACAGCTGGGCATGCACTTTAGTGGACCTTGCACTAAATCCAAATTGGGGAACCACTACATTGTCATGATTAACGACTACCACACGAAATGGGTCGAGGCTTTCGCATGTCAGGAGGCCACTGCCGCAGAGGCAGCAAGGCCGTTCGTCGAACAGGTCGTGCTGCGTCATGGTGCACCAGAAAAAGTGATAAGCCATCGTGGACAACAATTGGTCACCAACTTGACCAAGGAAATTTTCTGGCTCGTAGGTAGCGAACATGCCACCACAACAGCATATCAACCACAGACCAACGGCTTGTGCGAGCGTTTCAACCGCACGTTAGCTGACATGCTCAGCATGTACCTTTCTTCGCACCACCGCGGCTGGAAGGAATTTTTGCTGTACGCCCTCATTGCGTTCAGCTCTTCGACTCACGAGACGATCGGATTCACGCCCTTCTTTATGCTTCACGGACATGAGCCGACGCTACCTGGAAATGTTGGGTCGGGCGCACAACGTGGATTCGACTACATCCTGGATGCTATCAAAGCGGCTCGACGACTCCAGCAGGCTCAAAGACTGGTAAAAGAACGGGAGGGGCGTCACCAGTAGAAGAACAAACACAACTATGATGCTAAACGACGAGCCCCGCTGAGGTGGTCTTGTGGCTAAGGCACTCGGCTGCTGACCCGCAGGTCATGGGCTTGAATCCCGGCTGCGGCGGCTTCATTTCCGATGGAGGCGATAATGTAGGCCCGTGTGCTCAAATTTGAGTGCACGTTAAAGAACCCCAGGTGGTCGAAAGTTCCGGAGCCCTCCACTACGGCGTCTCTCATAATCATATGGTGACTTTTGGACGTTAAAGCCCACCCATCAATCAATCAGTTATAGCTAAACGATGAAGTGTTGTTTACCACGTGGGCGACTTGGTGTACTTGTGGAGTCCCTACCGGGCCTAAGGGAAGACAACTAAGTTTCTCCACAGATACACGGACCTTTCCGTCTCGTGCGCCAGGTAGCCCTGAATAACTTAGAGGTGGTAGACCAAACTGGAAGAAAACGTGACATTGATAATGTGCAGCGTTTAAAACCCTGCCACGTCCGATGCTCTTCCGATGCCGACGATGCAGACGATGAATCTAGTGATAATCAGGAGGTGCGCGATCGAGGTGTTGATGTACGCGAATGCATTGATTGATTGATATGTGGGGTTTAACGACCCAAAACCACTATATGAGTATGAGAGACGCCGTAGTGGAGGTCTCCGGAAATTTAGACCACCTGGGGGTACGCGAATGCAGTGCAAGGAGTGACATCCACGAACAACATCGAGGTGTTCAATAGCGCGGGTGCTGTGCGAACAGTGATGAACAGGAATTGCATCCAAGTGTTGTGCGCGAGTGCGGTTCGCGAGTGAGTCAAGAATGCCATTTGCGACATGGTGTGCGCGGGACAGAGACCAGTGTTCCAGTACAGCAGTGCGAAGGCTCCGAAACTGACACTGAACTTTACTCAAACTGGAAGACATTTCAAAGTGGTAACAACGCACAACATAATGTCGGCGCTTACGATACGGACACTGAGTTTTATTACGTGCCGACGAGTGAATTGCAGTGATTTATGTATCACGATGATTTTCGTTTTTCATCTGTGGTTTTGAATATATAATGTTTAAAGCTGTCCACTTTTTAGACACATGTATAAGGATCTCTGAATCAGCACCTCACCCACTTGTTGAATGCAAAATATTTTTGTGTTTTTAGTTTATTTGTTTTCGCGTTTTGCAGATAAAACGAGTGGGTCACTCTTTTTTGTAGAGGGGAGATGTCGTGAAGGTAATGTCTCGCGGAAAGCTTTTTTTTTCAGCTACAGCTGGAGTTCGTTTTTTTCCAGATGATCTTGTTAGAGACGCTCTTTAACGACTTGTCTCGAGGAGGACGTCTCAAGAAAGATTGAGAGCCTGAACAGAAAAATCTGCATCTGGTCAGTCACTGTGCGCACTCCGCTCCAAACCAGTCACTGCACCATCCTCCTGACCAGGCTGCAGAAATTAGGTGCCTTTCTTCTCTTGTAACCAATACCACCACCACCCCAAACGAGCGAGGCGCCCCTTGCGTCCTCCGGGGCAATCGGGGAGCGACATATGAGCACTTGTTTGCACGTCAAGGCCGTTTTAGAGAATGTGCCCGTTTCGAAAAGCTGCTACAGTTTTGTTGCGAGGCAGGCTTCACGCGACCATGAAAACTCGTGTTGGGATTGGTTATCCTCGACTTGCCAGATTGATCCGCGAACCAGTGGATACTGGAAAACCCTATTTAAGCAGTGATTCGGGCATTTTTATTGTGAGTGGACTCGGGATCAGCAGTGCATCTCACCAGCAAGACCAGTCATGCAAGCCGAGGGGTATTCCACCATTTTCCATGTTTTCTATTTGTGACTTAGTGCAGTGTGTAAATTTAGATTGTATTAGATTAATAAACCCCCATTGATTGCTCCCGGAAATCATCGTGTCGACTTTTCATCGCTTGCCTGTGCGCAGTTGCTCCCACACTTCTTCGTCTGGATGGTCATCAGATGTGTCTAGCTGAAATAACCCCTAAGCTTAGCGACAATATTATCAACGTCAAATCTGTGACGGAAATGTTTCACTAAATTCTTGGTGCACCCCAGTATGAAACAATTGCGTGTCAAAAACTACTCGTTGTACAACATTTGAAAATAATGTAACAGTCGAACTCGTCAGACGCGTTCCCACCCCTATATTATGAATCCTGAACAAGAAAAGCGCCTTTGACAGAGGTCAGCAGTTTTAATAAAGACGCTATTGAGCCACTAAAATAAACACAAGATGCGGTTTGTGGCAGATGTGATCCTATTATGACAACACGTCGCTCGTGGAATCACTGATTGTAAGAATCTTTGCTCGCTCTGGTGAGGTGGATACAGTGACTATTGGCGGGACAGATGAGAAACCTGCGCTATAGTTCACCAATATTTGTCTGGGCGGAAACGCTGATTTACAATATTCTCCTAATACCCACCAAAAAATTGAATCTTTACCCAATGATGAACTACTCTGAAATTTGAAAACCGGTCCCAAATACTTTGTGCAACACTAGGAGGATTGTTATGGGTGGAGAAGTACGTCACAATGTTTGCACCACTGCAGCCTCAGACGGCGTCAATCGCAGAATAATGCCATTGTGCACAATAGTAGTTGGTATTTCCAGGGAAGCCCTGATGTGTTGCAGCCTTAGCTATAGCCTAGTTGGCTTCAACACGCAGCGCTGTTCGCACGCTGTGGCCGCGTCAGAACCCGACAGCGCTGTCGATTTGTCAACGGTCAACGTAAGATCTAGTGACATGAACTGCTCCACCTGCCAGTATCACAACACCCTGAATTGAGCGATGCTGATGGGGTGCTCGCAGCACCTGCTTGGCTATCATGGCGAGAAAGCGAGCCAGATCTACCTTCGTAGTCAGCGCCACAAGAAAGAACTACGCGATTTTGGCAAAAGCACGCGTCGACCACAATAGAGAACCGACGCTAAAATTTGCGGAGCGATGACAATGCCACGTCTAGCCCTGGTGGCAGGCTCCAGAACACTTGAGGAGAGGCGCGGGAGAGGTCACAGGCAAGTGAGTGTGTTTTGCTGAAATGGGAGCTCGTGCGACACGCGCGCAACGCGTTCTGCAGTTGATGCGGCGAGCTTGGGCACTATGCCGTCAGCTTGACGCACTAAAACGAGATGCTCACTGTGCGAAGTTGCCTTTCCGAAATGGAAGGAGCGGCCCCGCAAAAGCCTCAGCGAGGTCCGAAGTATTGTTGTGTTGGGGCTGCCACAACAATGCAGACAGCACCAGGGGCCGCTCTCCACGTGAAAAGCTGTATCAGTTTCCCAGCAATTCACAGTCGGCGAACACCGCCAGGTTCTCGAACGATAAAACTAACATGACACGAGAGCCGGGAAAAAAACGAGGCGAGGAATTTAGCTTGACTGGCTGTGGTTAAACTTCAGCATGCTGCTTCGCGGCGACGTAAGCGGGTCATGCTCCCAAAGCCCGGAGGACATTACCCTAAAACTTCTCGGATATTTAATTCCATGATCGTATAACTTTAGTTTTATTTTTTAGCACTACGCAAACATCTACACATGACAGTACACGGCTGCTACTGCTAGATACCACATGAAAACAACAATAAATGGTTTCCATGAACATCGACACATCACATCGATAGAGTACGCGGCTTTATGTCGGGAGAATGAGAATTACCTCGAGGCATAGCATCGTACACGGTATTATCATGGAGAATCCGAGAAATGCAATTCGCAGTGCCTCTAGCGTCCTCGTATTCTGTCTGCTGGTCCACATCGTAAACTTGGCGAACGAGCTTTACCGCTTTGGTTAGATGGGTTTCTCGGAAGTGTTTGTCCAGCTCAGAGATTTAGATGAAGCCGCACTGCAGGTGGTACATTGTGAGGTGACTCAAACGCAGCACGCTCTCTCTGCACGAGCACGTAAACGAGCGACAGTGAATTAGAGGCAATTGAGAACGCGCCATATACATCACTGATTTCTACTTTTCTACCAAAGATGGCGCTGCCTATCCGGAGTCGCAGCGCCATCATGCGTTGCTTTGGCTTCCTATAAGGAGTGATGAGCAGACTACCTCACTTCGATGTTTATTCGGGTGCTTCATTGTTTTCTGCTCGATCGTACATGCTTTGTTGTTGATGTTGCGCATTTCTACTGGGGTATATGCAACGACTTCCCAGAATGTCTTTATTATAAACGTCCGTCACCTTCACAGACCTGAGGCCGTTGTCACATAGACATCGACAGTACAACGGCCAAGCAAGGGGACAATCTGTGTGGCGACATCCAGAACACTAAGGCAAAAACGAAAGCAGCACTTGCAGTGCTGCTTTCGTTTTTGTATGGTTCGTTTTTGTATGGTCGTTTTTGTATGGTCCGAAAGCAGCACTTGCAGTGCTGCTTTCGGACCATACAGGTTCTTTCTCCAATGTTGTTTTGTGCGATAGCGGTGCCGAACACCGGTGGCGGCGGTAAACTACGGCACCCTTGTTGTGGACTCTTAACAGCTTTTGCATTAACTCTTTCAGCCCCGGTTTCTAGTAAGGAACAAGAAGAAGCTTTCCTAGAAATTGTGACAAAATTTACTCAGAAACTGGCACTGGTGATTGAGGTATACTTAATATATCTGCGAAAACATAAGCAGTCGTTTTTTTTTGTCAACGTCTTCGAAACTCGGAAAAGCCGAATATTGAAAGGAAGATGGCACAAGTAGAGAAATACGGCATTCGCTGTCACCGAATATTTTAAGAAAAGTTAACAGTAACTGTGATATCTGTAGGTGTTATCTTTTAGCCTTTTTTCTAAGATTTTAAACTGTCTACTTGTAAAGTAGATATTGCATAACAAAAACACGTCACTCGCATGAATGCACAATTTTCGCACCCTAAATATAGAATACGAGGGGTCAGTGGTTGTCAGAGTTCTGAATGCGGTCATGTGAATTCCGAGCTCCAGCTCTTGTGACAGCTCCCGATTTCTTGTTATTCGAGTCGAGAAACCTGTTCACATCTCTTTGATAGTATGTATGATATCTCCAATAACTAGATAACAGGTAATAAATTCGATTTTGTTATTGCACTATATGAATAGTGCATGAGGAAGATAGAAGATCACGACCATGCAGTGCAGTTCAGTCAGTTAGCTCATTCCCTTGCGAAGGCATCGCTTTCGACACTCATCGTTCCTATTTTCCCTCCAATGGTACACTTAAAATCAGGCAAAATTTCTCAGACGCTGCACTGACTGTTTCTCCGGAGTACAACCATTCGTTATTTCTCTGGTGCAGTGAACATTCTAATTCAAGGGGGATGGAAGATGTCCATCACAAAGTTTCGTTGCCGCGTTACCTCCCTGAATTTTTACTTGCATAGAGCGGGTTTATTTAATTCCTCTGTATGTGCATTTACCGTAATCAAGAGGAACCGATTAGTGATTTTTATAATATTGAAAGTAACACCGGCATCCGGCCAGTCTTCAGCAATACCAGCAGCTTGGAAGAAAAACTGCGATTGGAAACTGCACCTAAAAGCAATGACCCTTTTCCTAAATTTCGTAGCATACGTGATCGGTTTTTTGGCTGTCTAATATTTTTGATACGATAACACTGAAGATTGCGTACCGTAACACCGCTCTCATCGGCGTCTACGGAGGAAGTCATTCCTTGCGCTTTGCTTGGGTAACAGACGCGTTTTATTTATTTATTATTTTCTTGAAATACTGCAGCCTTATGCGGGTTATTGCAGGAGCGGGGTACATATACATAAAGAAATAATGCTGATTACATGGTTGAACAATCATATAAAAGAAAAAAGAAACAATGAATTACTTATAACAGTGCATTTGCAAAATCTGACAACGACAATTTCCGAATACTGCAGGGTAATTTGTTACACCTTTCAATATTTCTAGGAAAGTAACTGTTAAAATGTTCGTATACGTAAGGAAAGACTTCAAGGTGAGGCTGTGGTAGCATCTAGATGGAAAAAGTATTAGCATATGAGAAGTAATTATCAGATGATAGTCAACAAGATGAGCGAGGAAAGGAATGCAATAGATTTGGGGAATCGGTATCCCATCTGGTGGATAGGAGTTTCAAGGAATTGATTCCTGAAGAAGGCGAAAAGACATGATGGTAGCGATGGCAAATGAAGCGAACCGCCTTCCTTTGTATTGATTCATCTTTGTTCACATCAAATATTTTATACGTGTTCCAAACACACGAAGCATATTCTAATATATTGTGCGTATAAAAGTTCGATACAGCAGTAACTTGGTGCATTTCGAAGATTTAGATGACGTACGACGCAAGTAACCTAATTTTTCAGTGTCTTGGATGTGATGTAGTTATTATGCTGCGACCATTGTAAATTGTGTGATACAATAGCGCCAAGGTATTTGTACTCTAGTGCCCGGACAATTATTGTGTTCTCGGAGGTGTACACTTGCGGCAACGGCGAATGGCTGTTAGTGAATTATAGCACTACTGATTTCGGAAAACTAATGCGCATCTGCCAATGCTTACACCATGTGCAAGAGCTAATGAAAGAATCCTGAAGTATGGTATGATTTCCAGGAGATGAAATTATTTGACCTAAGACGCAGCCGTCGGCATAGAGATGGACTTATGACTTCATATTGTTCGGAAGGTCATTTATAAATAATAAAAATAATAAAGGTTCAAGAACAAATCCTCGTGGAACAGCCGAACTTAAGTCGACTGTTTAGGATGAAGTGGAGTTGAAAGACCCATACTTATAGGAATATTTAAGTAAGCTAGCTATCGAATTGGTTAAATAAGGTTTGTTTAGGGTAGCTTCAAATTTACTTAGCAGCTTATTGTGTATAATGGTGCCAAAAGCCTTTGAGAAATCCATGATTAACGCATCAATCTGTTTGCCAATGTCAAAGTTGCTGGTAATGTCATGTGCGAATTCGAAGAGTTGTTTTAGTGTGCAGAAACCACGACGAAATCCATGTTGATTATTCGAGAGTAGGTTATTCGACTCAAGCTAGGTAGTTATAAGATGGTGAATTTCAGTTATATGATCGCTCAAGCACTTTAGCGGAATTCGATGTAACTGATATCGGTGTGATGTTGGACAGGAGTTGTTTGTTGCTTGACTTAATCAAGGCCAAAACTGGCTAGTTTCCAGGACTGGAGCAAAGCGCTTGAAATAATGGGTACCTTAATGTACATTGCCCTGTTGACTGTATAGAAAAAGCGTTTTTGGTCGAGTAAACATTGCGTTTTACCCACTTGGATTTACGAACGTCAGACGTCCGATCATGACCGATCAGTGCCAAGATTTCTGCTTCGTATCGTTATATTCGCATTCCCTAAAAAGCAACGTGAGCTTCTCCAAAAAGTGCTTGTGTCTCGAAAAGAAGGAAAACAGCAATGGTGACCAAGCAGGTGCTAAAGCTTAGGAAAGGGTTTTCTGGCTTTGGGTTGTTCCAATCGCCCAGTACCTGCCCGGCCGTACTTTTTTTTTATGAAACAAATCTGAAAACCTCAAAGAAGCTTCGTGTTCAATAACTTAAAAAATGAACATTTGAGTTAGTTCCTCCCAAAGAAATGTAAGATTTGTCGCATGATGGTCGTGCGAAAAATTGTTTGCGAAATCGAAACCAATATCGCGAAAAAACAGACTGCTTGGTGAAGTAACTCATGCACAGAAGCTCCACCCACGTAGCTTTTCCCACGCTGCCACAGAAAGTTGCCGCCGAGTATAATGATTGTCCGCTACGTGCTAGATTCACAAGAATTGCACAGGCTAACAGGGTAAAATTAAATGGAAGTACATTAACTGACCACATTTATCTATATAAGCACTTATGCCTGGTGTTTTAGTTATTTATTTATTTGTCAAACCACCAGGCTACATTTGTACATTGTAGAGGGGAGGGGCAGAAATAGAGCTGAATAGCGAAATAAAAAAATTACAGGATTATGTCCGCACGTCGGGACGAGCGGGCGGCTCGAGTTTTCAGCCTTGCCTGGTGAGACGAGGTAATGAGACGTGGTAACCGTGGAGTCGTTGTAGCATTCTTTCAAAGCACATCTCTGACATGCGCAAGGCTTTTTGCAGAATAGGAAGTGGTGACCATATCTTTGAGATTTGACATCTTTTATCGTTACAATATCTTAATTTAGTGTAGCCTGTCTCATGTGGCAAGGCAGTTCACTTGATGAAATTATTGAGTAGAATGTTATATGTTTTTTTTTGCATTGTCCATTTTTGTATCTACCCTATGCGCCTTGACAAGCGTTTTTGCTTTTTCTATCCCTCGAGAGGCCAGCATAAGGTAATTTCTCGAGGTCATAATTAGAAACGTTTCCACAACCGGCCTTCAAGATCTCTGTTGTGTTCTATTAAAGGAATGCTACATATAACGTCAGATCTGGGACGTTTTTATACAGCTTCTTGTCTCGCAGTTCAAGCTATAAAAGTTTGCCTCGTTAAAATGGTAAAGAAGACTAGGTATTTATAAAAATACAGTTTCGCCAAAAGAGTGAAGCAACAGTTGTGTTAGCAACATATTCGAATGTCCTAGGACGCAAAAATTAGGGCAAGAATTTTTCGCAGATATATTTTTTGTAGCAAACATGCGCTTGGTAAATAACGAAGTTTCGTGCAAAGCAGCCGGAATAGATAAGGTTCGTGCGTAGGAACGACGTGGAAGAGAAGTGCGTCCCGTGGGCAGAGCATGCCGGTACTAAGGGTTATAATTCGTGTGTCACTGCTGGTGGCAGTTTTTTATGTCTATAACACAACTCTATGTGGACTGTCACTCCAGCATAAATATTTGGCACATTTTTTGGAGGCGAAGCTTTTTGAAGCGGCACCCGTTCGTCCTTCGAAGTAGTACGTAACATGTTTTACGCTTTGACCTACAAGGTGGTGCCAGTGGCAGATTTCTTCGGTGCGTTGTTGAACGAAAAAAAAAAAGTCGCAACGTGCGCGTTAACTAAAAGCCGATTTCTCTTGTCTCTCATTCCCCATTAGCAGCCATTGGCATGTACATTAAGCACTATCTCAAAGGAAAAGGTTGCTACGTTATACTCGCTGGGCGTAACCTCCTTGGGTTTAGAAACGTTTAGCGAACGTTGGGCCGCAGTGCCACGAATACAGTGAACTAGTATATACCATGAACTGGAGGTGGTTAAAGGTGGGAAGTAGACACGGAGCGAAAGCCGTAAGAAAGTACGTGTGCCACCTCTCGTTTAGTCCTTGGAATGTCCACTGAATGGCGGTGCTTCTATATGCGGAAGATATGATGAAATGATGAGAAATGGTGGTACTGGGAGTGTTGACTAAATGGACGAACGGACTCACAGACAGATACATGGACGAACGCAGGGACAGCCGCACGGATGGACGTGCGGACACACGAACAGACGCACGCATGGACGGCCGGATGGAAGCATGGACGGTTACACAGATGGACGCCTGGACGGACGGAACGAAGAACGAATGAACGGACGGATGTTTCACCCCACTCTTCATCAATCACCCCGTCGATATGCTGCCATTTTTTTGTGTGTGTTGAGAGTGCAGTCCATAGAAGCTGCCGCTTGGTGTGGGGGCAAGAGCCACGCACTGATTGTTGCCGCGATAGTTCTGAAGCCATAAGTTGCGCTCCACTCCCCCCCACCCCTGTTCGCTCACAAAGTAAGCGCGCGCAAACGACCCTGGCCGGAAAGGTGATGTTCGCTACCCAGAAAGATGAGGCTGGCGCATCTTTTCCAGTATATATATATATATATATATATATATATATATATATATATATATATATATATATATATATATATACGGGAATAACGGTAGCGGTGACGGCAAAAAGCAGCTGAGGCTGTCCATATATTTGCTATCCCAATATTATACCATCCTCCCTTTTTTATCTTGTCAAGCCCATATTTTATAAAACACGCATGTACTATAGTTGCCCATGACAGGTTGGTTGTAGCTTGAATACAGTGTAATGCATACTTGAAATAGAATATGGCACTAAGAAGTGTTATAATAGAAGCATTGTTTGTCTGCAGAAACAAATGACATCAAAGAAAGCTGTTGGCATTGTAATATCTTCCTGCTTTATAAGCGCACAGCTGTGGAACACTGCGCGACTGAGGTTTAATGTTTAGTTCCAAGGCGCTGAATACCCGGCAACATGATGACCACGTGTAAACATAATTTCAAAACTGTTACGTTTATGACTTTTTTGGCTTATATACAATGTCGCTACCCTCGCATTGTGCCACCTGAGATCAAGATGGCAAGTTTGATATTTATGTTACTTTATAGTCTTCATAATTTTAGATAGTATTCGATGAACAATGCAACGGTAGATATACCTCCTACTCGGTGACTTAGTGATATATAAGTAGCATATATATATGACCACTGTTATAATGAGCAGTCGACTTGGTGCCACAGTCTTGTCGAATGAAGTATAATGTGAAAGCCGATCTGAGAAGTGAAGCTGCCTGAACAGTAGGAATAGCAAAGGAACGTACTCATAAAAATTGGCAGATCCCTCGTACACTGGGATTCAATAATATGCGAAGCACGAATGAGAAAGATTTATATGTCACTTTAAAATCAGCACAACGTTACGATGTCGAGGCAAATGATGCCGGACATGACTTTTGTCTTATGATTATCACACTAAGATGTGTGTGTCGTTTTCCTTTTCCATGTATTCACGTAACGTGATACCAAAATTAGAAGATGTGGAGTTAGCGTAACGCCCGCGAGCACGCCATGAGCGTAGTATGTTGTCATGTTCTTAAATGACATGCGTGTCAGGATTATTATGTTTGCACCAGTAATATATTTCGTCATCCATTGACGTCACGTAATGCCAAATTTATTATATGTGTAGCTAGCGAAACGGCCGCGAGCGCATCATGAAGGGCCCATTACACTCAAATGTAGCGTTGACGCTCGCGCTTGCTGGGCTCAGCGACGCTACGTTAGCAAAACGCAAACTCTATAGTCTGACGACAGGCGCGACCGGCACGACCAGCGTCCTTCAGCGTGGTGTGTCAGCAACTGGCGTGAAATGCGACACGCTCCAATTCGTGCCGATGTGTTACCCAGACAACACTACGTCTCCCTCTTTTCATGACAGAGCGATGCCGGACGCGCTCAAATGCGCATGCGTCAAAGCAACGCAGCCCTGCGCGCGCCTACGAGTACATGGCAGGACCGGCGCCTGGCGTGGCAACGCTGACGTGACGCAACAAAATGAACGCTGGCTGGCACGCGCACCACGCCACGTCAAAATGTAGTGGCGCTTTGACGGTGGCATGTAGTCATGTTCTCACATGACACGCATCTCATGATTATCCTGTTTGCACCAGTCACATACCTTCGTCGTTCATTGACGTCACGTAATACCAAGTTTGGCATACGTGAACTAGCAAAACGGCCGTGAGCGCATCAGGAATGTGTCATGCAGTCATGTTGTTACATGACACGCATCTCATGTATATCATGTTTGCACCAGTGCCATACCTTCGTCATTCATTCACATCTGGTAATACCAAATTTGGTACAAGTGAAGCTAGCGAAACGGCCGCCAGCGTCTCATGAGCGTGGCATGGAGCCATGTTGTTATACGACACGCATCTCATAATTGTCATGTTTGCACCAGTCACATAGTATTGTCATCCATTCACACACCGTAATGCCAAATTTGGTATATGTGACGCTAGCGAAACGGCCGCGAGCGCATCATGAATGTGGCATGTAGTAATGTTGTTACATGACACGCCGGTCATGATTTTCATGTTGGGGTCTGTCGCTTGTGTTTGCCATGCAATCATGTCATACCACGCTAGTTTTGCAACATGCCATGTGAACGAAATCACCACAAGAGCTGCAGAACCATGAATTGTAAATCATAAGATTCGTGACATACATGTCATAATTTTCATGCTATGAGTAATCAGATAGGCTCTTCATACAGTCTTGTTATGCCATACCAAGTTTGGTATCGATACCACCACCGAACTGGCCAGCCTAGCTAAAAGTCGTAGACGGCTGGATAAATAGACAGATACGCTTAAAGTCACCGAAGTACGCTAAAAACGCATCGCATTTGAAATGATGCATGTTTTTATGCAATTTAAGAGGTAAATATAGGGGACAGAATCTCCCTTTACCTGCGTGTATTTGCTCTCAGCCGCAGCAGCCCCGCTTTAACAACAGGTGTTTGCCGGGCATCCTACTATAAATAAATCACAAACCCAAAATTTCTTCCAGGGCGTCACTGATGAGGACCTCAAATTGAGGGAAGCAATGAAAAATCGAGAAGTAAAGGGCTTACGCAGCAGCCCTCTTTTTCTACTTCACATGCAAACAGAAGACGCTCGTGTGTTCCTTCAGGTCTACTGGCCGCTTGGGCAATGCCACCATAAAATATTGTTAATTTTTGCTTTTAAAATTTGTTCATGTCTCTAACTAGGCTAAAGTTAAGTAGACTCATTTTTTACTAAGACGAAAGTTGATCGACACAAATGAGATGCACTTTGTCTTGAATGTTTTCCATAAAAAACAGACACATACATGTATTGTGAAAGTGTCGCATTGTAAACGCAGCTTAGTTTACAACAGACATATGTACATAATGATCAACCGTTGAACACAAAATATCCGAATCGATGCAAAAATCCTCATCAACCGCGAGTAAGACCCATCCTATTTCACTGAATCATGTTTGTTATTACGACACGCATAGTTTTCTTACGGAACTTGAGTAACAAACGAGACTGAAGTTCAGAGGCACGGAGAGGCTTCAAGCGATCGGAAGTTTCTCAAGAATGAACGCGGCTGGAAAGAGTGTTTCAGCAAGTTGGCTTGTCTTCCTCAGGAAAACAACGCTGGCTGAACGAAGAAAAGTTCAATTCAAATAAAAATTGACTATCCCACGTACAAGGCGAATTCGTTGCACGAATGATAAAGGTCAATCGCTCACAATAGAATCAGCACAATGTTACGAGGTGGACGTAAATCGGGTCGGACATCACTTCCTTATCTTTACTGTCATGTTTGAACGTGCAATTTACCTTCGTCTTCTATTCACGTCACAAGATACCAAATTTGGTACAACCTGAGCTAGCGAAAGGGCCGTGAGCGCATCATAAGCATGGTATGTTGTCATGTTTTTACATGGCACGTATATCATGATTCTCGTTCTGGCACCAGTCTTAACTTTCGTCATTCAATGAATTCACGTAAGACTGGATTTGGTAGATGTGTGGCCTGTGAACCGACCACGAGTGCACTATGAGCGTAGCATGTAATCATGTCTTACATGACACACATGCCATGATTATCATGTTTGGACGTGTAACTCACATCGGACGTCTATTCAAGTCACATGATGCCACATTTGGCTTATGTGGAGATAGCGAAACGGTGACAAGACCACTACGAGTGCACGAAGTTGCCATTATTTACATTTACAGTTACATTACCGTCATAATTACATTTACAGTTTTGTATACGTGGAGCTAGTGAAATCGACACGAGCACACTGTGAGCGTAGCGTGTAGTCATGTTTTACTTGACACGTATATCATGATTATCTTGTCTAGATGTGTCATTTACCTTCGTCATCCATTCACGTCTCGCAATACCAAACTGGGTATAAGTGAAGCTCGCGAAACAGCCACGTGCGCATCACGAACGAGGTATGTTGTCTTGTTCTTATATAACACGCATCTCACGATAATCATGTTTGCACCGGTCATATACATTCATTATCTATTCTCGTCACGTGACGCAAAATTTGGTAAATTTGAAGCTACCAAAACGGCCGCGAGCGCATCTTGAGCGTGGTATATTGTCCTGTTTTTAAATGAAACGCATCTCGTGATTGTGATGTTTGCACCCGTTATTTTTGAAGCGTCTTTAAAGCACCCGAGACGTTGCAGTCAGGGAACGACTTACCAAACTTTCAAGAAAACACAAGCAACACAGGCTACGAACGACACGTAGGCGAAAACGGCACGAAAGTTTCTTTGTGCGTCGTGGTCCTCCTTCACACGGTTTACAGGAAGGGCACGTGCATTTTCAACACACCAGGCTTATACCTCCGTCATCCATTCGCGTCACACAACACCAAATTCGGTAAACGTGAGACAAACGAGATGACCGCGAACGCACCATGAGCGTAGCATGTATAAATGTTTTACATGAGACGAATGTCTTGGTTATCAAGTTTCGACGTGTCATTTACATTTGTCGTCCGTTAGCGTTACGTAATACCAGATTTGGTATATGTGAAGCTTGCGAAACGACCCTGAGCGCATCATGAGCATGACGTGTAGTCGTGTTCTTATCTTACACTCATCTCGAGATTATCATGTTTGCACTATTGCAGTACCTTCGTCATCTATTTACGTCCAGTGATACCAAACTTGGTATATGTGAAGCAAGCGAAACAAGAAAGAGCGCAGCATGAGCGTGGCATGTACTCATGACTTACATGACATGCATGTCATAATTTCTATGTTATGTTTGTCAGCTATGTTCTCCATGCAGTCATGTCACACCATACCAGTTTTGCAATACGTCATATGAATGAAACCACCGCAAGAGCAGCAAGACCTTGAAATGCAAATCATGACATTCATGACACACATGTCATGATTCTCATGTTATGACTAGTCACTTGTGCTCGTCATACAGTCATGTTATGGCAGACCAAATTTATTATCGATACTATAAACGAAACGGCCTGGCGAGCTCAAAGTCGTAGGCGGCTAGATAGATAGACCAACATATACACCCAAAGTCGCCGAGAGAGAGGGAGACGTTCGCGAAGAAATGCTTCGCATTTAAAAACGTTGGCTCTATCGACACTCTCTCGCGCAATTTTCAAGAGGATTTAGCCTGTCACGTGTATTTGAGTACCGCTATCAGAAATCAAGTCTCACAAATTTTGAAACTGCGGCTACAAAAGTTTCATAAGCAGGAAGCAGCCTATAATTACTTGAAGTAATTTGGACTGCACGGCAAAAGTAAAAGAAACTAAAATTATGTAGTCGAGCCAACTTGTATCTAAGGCTTTCAATAAAGGTATTTTCCCGACAGAAGCTTGGCTGCCGTCTTCACCAATTAGTAAAGCAACACTGCACTTCTGTCAGTTCAGTCATGCTTACAGAGAACTGAATTTACTCATAAATACTCATTCAAAATCAACACATTGTCAAATAACAGGTCTAAGTTGTTGTGCTCACCGCCAATTACCTTAGGCAACGTCGAGAAACTTTTGCGGAACTAGAAATCGCAAGCTTAGCACACCGCAGAGCCGCGGGAAACTTGTGTTGGCTGATTAGGTCAAATTCGACGAAGGCATGGTTCACGTGTTCGGCGTAGCTCACTGCGGGTTCTGTTCTAGGCCCGCCACAACTTGCTCTTTTCATCTCTCCCGTAGTTGACACGCCAACCTGGCGAAATAACGCAGCACGATTCAGCTTCTAATATCGCTGAGCGAGGGGTGTAAAGGAGCGGAGGCAAACACTAAGAACGCCAGTCAATCACTTCCCGCACTTTGATTTAAAATTCACGAAATAAGAAATAAGAAAAGACATATAAAAATACTGTCACATATTTTCTGCAAAGGCGAGGCGATAAACACGATAGCAATAAATGGGAATGTCACGCGCAGAATGGCAAGGAGATCGAAACGTGCACCGTGCTTCTCACGCACACATTACGCATCAAACGTAGTCACAGGTACAGATGAACGGGAATAGGCGTCTCAGTTGTGACTTCGCTGTGTCTGAAAAGCGCGTTCTTTTCGCATATGTAGACTGCGCAACGATTGCAGTGACCTTTGTGTGCCCGGTAACTACAACAGGATTATTCCGGTGGATGCCACAAGCCAGCCATAAAGTATGACTCTCCCCACCGCGAAATAAGGGTGCGTGAGCGAGCATCCACCTTCTTTTCTCGGCGGGGAAAAGTGCGCGTGAAAGATGAGAGCGCGCACCGCTACGCGCTCATTGCGCCATCTCACTGGTAATGTTAAAAACACGATGCCCCCCCCCCCTCCGATACGTGTGCTGCCACGCCCTCATTGCCCCATCTTGCTGGTAATAATGAAAACACCATAGTCCCCCTCCCTCCCAAGATGCCTATCACCAGCGACAAGTGGTAGTTATAAATAACTTGCAGTTTGAGCATTGAAGGACGTGCTTTTCCGTGGCTGAGGCTCAGCAATGAAAAAGGAAAACAAAACCTAATAGCTCAATGGGTGCCGCCTGGCATTGGAGACTCAGAAGTTTCACGTTCGATTTTCTGTTCTGGAGTCTTTTTCAGGATTTTTTTTCTTGCGTTAACATATCTAGAGATACGTACACATATACGGTGAGTGACGGCGACGACCACGTCGACGCCGACACTGGTGGCAAAATACAGCTGAGTGTGTCCAAACAACTGATATTGCAATAAAAAGAGAAGTTCTTGAGAGGGGTATTGGCTTTTTGAAGACGTTAGTCTTTCTTGGGGACCTTAGACGAAAAAATTTCGGTCTGTCTGTCTGTCTGTCTGTCTGTACAATTGTCTGTTTGTCCGCCCTAACGATACCTCAAACGGCACTTAACGGGGAACCCCATTCAAAGCGCCCACTAATATTGGTCAAGGTTTAGCGTACATAGTTGTGTGATTGTCAATTAAAAAGCAATTATTGCGCATATCTGAGACGCCATAAACACACTTCGAAGTTTTGTATGTCTCTGTTTATACTAGAAGAGGCACACAAGTAAACTCTAAGGAATGTAGCGTTTATCGCGCAGCGCTGACTGTGCGACGCGATGCTCAAAAACGCGTTTCCAGCGCTTTGCTACGACGTCACGGTGGTGGCACCTTCCCGTCGTTTTGTGTTCTACAGCTTATCACCTCTGAGACTTCGGTTTCGAAAATAACTGCTAGATGGCGCATGTGCCTAACGTGCCTCGATGCGCTCGTTCACTCCCACTAAACTCTCTACGCACTCTAACGCAGTGCCTCTAAAATACCCTTCGCTGATTTTCTTCCGCAGAACATCAATAACCGTCTTGTTCACTCTCTCCAGACGCAAGACTGTCGTCTTTCGACTACAGTTGCGGTGTACCATGCATATTTGAAACCAATTTTTATTTGTAAGAACTTGTGAAAGCGAATAAATGCGAACATTCACATCAACCTCAATCTGTTTAATTGAATCTTAGGATGCCTGGCAAGTGCTACGAACATGCTTGTTCTTTCAAACCGAAACTATCGCTGAGTTTACGGGGCCTGTTAAAAAGGCCTCTATATCTTGAAATGCGCAATTATTCTAGCCATGTAGGTGTTCCACCGAACAACGCACCTATAGTACCATATAAAGAAACATGTATTTTCTCGTGTTTAAGTCTTGAAGCACAACATTCATCTCGTTTTTCCTTCTATGTAAAAGAGAAAAGTTAAGAGGATGGCAGATGACCTTTTAGTACAAGCAAATACTAACTTCAGTGTCTGCACTACGCAGCGTGAAATTCACTGCGTGCGTTGGAAATCATGCATGCAAGACATCTAAAATCCTGTTTCTGAAAGGTGCAAAGCATGTGCTTCATTATTCGGTACTTGCAGCTATCCAAGTGGCACCGCGTTTGCATTGTCTAAAGATTATCAAGACGTTTAGGCGCATTCTCGTTTCAAGGCATAAAAGCGTTTATGACTGTGAAGATATTAAGCGAAAACCACAATAATATTGTCAGAGATGCCATAGTGGAGGGCTTCGGAAATTGTAATCAAATAGTGTTCGGTAGCGTTCGCCTAAGCTTATGCTCTCAATGTGTCAATATGGTTGATTGGGCAAGTAGTGGATACAAGTTGTCCCTGACTATCCTGTCCGTGCCTACATAGTGTGCTCTCACTTAAAACATTATGGTCAATGGCTTCTAGCATACCGCCTCTCTTGAAATGTGGCCGTCGCGAGATCATAATTCAGCCGCATTTCTCACATGTGCTAAATCCCGGCAGCATTGCTAACCCACACTCGGCATTTGCTGGCGTGACCCGCGCAGTAGCTTACAAGAGCCATAATGGCTAGAGGTGTGTGTGAGGTTAAATGTGGTAGTCTAAATGTACTTGAGGCTACAGGTGGAATGCGCAGTACTTTGATGAGTATTTGAATGGCGCAGGCCAGACGAGAAAGCAACAAGTAGACACAGACAAGCGTTCTAAAGCAGCAAGCCATACAAGGACCACTTATTTACTTACGTCACTTACGCGACGCAGAACTTTGAAAGGTGCGAGGTTGTCCCTTCAGAAGCCTTCAGAATGGTGTCCAAAATAACAGTTTCTTGCCGAGATCTTAGGTCACTGGTCTGTTTTGAATATTGCAGTATCGGCATCGCTATCTTGATGACCGCTGATACACAAACGCGCAGCATGCCTAACTTCCTGGTCTGATTGTTTAAAATCTTAATATATACTTTTTCCCTATTACGCCCGTAAGAAATCATCAAATCTAACGCTGTCGTAACAATTATGTCCCGTGAACGAGGCGCTATTGTGTGGTGTGTGGGCTGGCGCTTCTTGACTCGTGTTGTTAGTAGAGGTAATATAGGAAAGATTTTGCCCATTCCTGTGTTCCTCACCCGCGTAGAAACTGGTGGTGTCTATGACGAAACCGGGGGAGCGCGATGCCTCGAGACGATAGCATATATCAAAGCAACGCTGTATGAGCTGCATCTAACTTTGCAGAGTCTGTTTTCAAATATCAAGCGAAAATATCTGTGGCAGCGATCATTCCTCTATAACCAATCACACACAGTCGAATTACCATACACCATCCACAGTAACTCGTATGAACATATTCTCTGTAATTGAATACAATGCAGAAGGTACGCAGCACGACGTGTGGTGCTTTGCGATACGGGCACCCACGAAAGGTCGAGGTCGTTTGCACACATTCAATACGCACTTTCAGAACTAACACACACAATGCTGATGAAAGCCCATTCTCACAATACAAAAATAAACCCTGAAATCTGCCCTGACGTAGCAGTTATTTAGAGCACCGGGAAAGCGGTGAACGGGTGCTGGTTTCACCAAGGTTCGTGGTGCATATAGGTAGCAGATTGGAGCTCGCAGATCGACTGCAGATGGTAGGAAAAGCCTTCCAATGCAGCTGGTGGAACAGACGGGACGGCACCGTAGAAGCAACCCGGCTAAACACTTGATTGAGCTCATGCCCAAGCTCATGCCCATAGCCTTGCTGCTCGGCGTGCCCATACGCACAGACGTCATGAAGCAGGAACCTGTCGCGAACGAGCCTTCATGAACTGGTGGTACGTGGTAGATTTCTCCGAGCTCAGCTGGTGATTGAAGCCTGAGTCCAGAACCCGAGAGTCATGGAACATTCACTTCTTCGCCACCTAATTCTCTCGTCTTTGCTCTTTCACGACAATACGGCCTCACTTCCTCGCGCATCTCGTGGCTTTCTGTGATTGGCCCTTTCTCTTCTATAGCATTTTATTTTCCAATGCTCGTATTCCTTTTGTCTTCTTTTTCTACTTGATCTTGTGATAACGCAACTTTGAAGCACAAGCACAAACATCATAATCATGAGAAGTGCGTCATGTGAGAACATGACTGTATGCCACAGTCGAGGCGCCATTAAATTTCGACGTGAGCAATGCTTGTGCTCACCGGCGTTCATTTCGTCGCGTCAAGCTGGCATTGCCACGCCAGGCGCTGGTCCTGCTTACACTCTCAGGCGCGCGCCGCGCTGCGTAGCTTTGACGTATGCGCGTTTCAGCGCGTCCGGCGTTCCCCCGCCACGTAAATAGGGAGACACAGAGCTGTCTGGTTGATACCTCAGCGCGAAACGCGGCATATCACCTTTCGCGCCGATTACCGTCGGGCCGCGCCGACAGACGGTGGTCGTGCCTGGCGTCAGACTATAGAGTGCTCGCGTTTTGCTAAAGTAGCATCTCTGTGCGAAGCGTGCGCGTGCGTGAACGCTCCATAGGAGTATATTGGGTTCTTCAAGATGCGTTCGTGACTGTTTAGCTCCACATATACCAAACTTGGTGTTACGTGAGAACAATGAATAACGAAATATATAACTGGTGCAAACAATTTAATCGTAACACGCGTGTCATGTAAGAACATGCAACATAACACGCTCATAGCTTTCTCGTGGCTGCTTCGCTAGTTCCAGATATGCTACGTTTGGTACCACTTCCCGTGGATAGATGGCGAAGGTAAACGACACATCCAAACATGATGATCATAACATGGAAGTCATGTACGGCATCATTTTGTCCACCTCGTAACATTGTGCTGATTTGAAAGTGACATATCCAAATTTCTCATTCGTGCTTCACAAATAATTGTTTCCCTCTGTACGTGGAATCTGCCAATTTTTCAAATCCTATTTTGATAGTAACTGTAGGAGAATCCAGGTGAATTTTCACAGATGCCGGCATGTTCCGTATATTAACACAAACCCTAAATTAAACTACGCATGCTCTCCGATCCTTACACCCTCCTGATTGTGAATGTCGTACTGGGAAAATAGATCGCCGATTCAGAAAGTAGTACGTGTTAGTACCAAGGACTATAAAAAAATGGGAGCATATTTACGGGGTGAATGATGAAGATTGGGGCGAAGCATCCGTCCATCTATTCGTTCTTACTTTTGTCTGTCCATGCGTCCGTCTGTGGACCATTCGTGCGCCTATCCGCCCGTTCGCGCGTGCATCTGTTCCTGCGTATGCACGTCCATCTGTGCGTCCGTGCATGCATACGCCCCTGCATCCGTCCACGCATTCTTCCGCCCTTGCAACCATCAATGCGTCTGTCCATGCATCCGTCAGTGTGTCCGTTCGTCCATC
Source organism: Rhipicephalus microplus (assembly GCF_043290135.1). Classification (NCBI taxonomy): domain Eukaryota; kingdom Metazoa; phylum Arthropoda; class Arachnida; order Ixodida; family Ixodidae; genus Rhipicephalus; species Rhipicephalus microplus. The sequence continues at coordinate 136,546,585 of NC_134705.1, forward strand.
TAGACAACACTCCAAGTACAACATTCTCGCATCTTTTCATCATATATTCTGCATATAGAATTACCGCCATCAAACGGACATTACAAGGATTAAACTAGACGTGGCACACGCACACTTTCTTACCGCTTGCGTTTCATGTCTACTTTCCACCTTTGACCACCTCGAGTTTGTGGCATATACTATTTCACTGTGTTCATGGCACTGCGGCCCAGCAATGGCTAAACCTTTCTAAAACCAAGGAGGTTACGCCCAGCGAGTATAACGTAGCAACCCTTTCTTGTCAGATAGTGCTCAATGCACATGCCATGCTAATGGGGAATGAGAGACAGGAGAATTCGGCTTTTAGGTAACGCGCACGCTGCGAATTAATTATTGTTCGAAAACGCACAGTGAAAATTTCCCACTGGCACCACCTTGCAGGTCAAAGCATAAGACATGTTACGCACTACTACGAGGGATGAACGGGTGCCGCTTTAAGGAGATTAGCCTCTAAATTATTGCTGGAGTGGAAACTCTCGAATTGCCTTGCTAGCAGAAGTGATGCCAGCATTCGCCACTGCCAAGATGTCGGACACATGCTCTTTTCTGAATGTGATCACTTGGAGATCAAGTGGCTTGTATATGTTAGTGAAAATTTCAGGTGAGTTCTATATTGAAAGATAGTTGCTCGTGGTGCACAACACACAAAATAGAGTATGCGTTACTGACTTTTTAAAAAATTTGCCTCCAATTATAAGATCACTAGGGAAAACTTGTGACACTTTGACACGCTTAAAACACTACGTGACCCGAAAAAGTTTCCACAATAAATTCGTTGGGCGTGAGAAGAAAACGCTCCTTCTCCGTTACCGTTCTTGTTTTATTGTGTGGGTGTGGCTAGCCGATGCGTGCGTTCATTGTTTCGGCAGCACCTCTTCGGCGTCTCACCCACATTCAGGATCCCAGGGGCTTCGGGCGAGAAGTCACCGACAACTGCCTGGGAGGACGGCGTCGAAGCCAGTACGCACCCCGCCAAAAGAACACTGTTTCACGTTTACCCTTCCTAAAGGCGTGGTCTTCGTAAATAATATCATCGAGTGTAGTGAAGAGACGACACCTCGTTGCTCTGCAGTTTTTGGTAGCAACAAGGACAGCGGAACAAGCCACCAAGCTCATGTTGAATGAAGGTTTTGTCCTGAACAAGAAAAAGTTCTAGTGGAAGTCGTCGGCCCACCAAGTGTGTTCGTGAGTGTCTACAGGCTGCCGCCATATGTACCCGTTGACGAGGTCGTCTCTGCTTTGCAACCTTTTGGCAAAGTACGTAGTGTAACATATATTGCTCTGCAACGACGTCAGTATACATATGCCGGTACACGAGTGGCGAGGTCGGAAATGGCAAAGCCCGCACTGAACTTTATTTCAATCCTTCGACACCACGTTATGTTGGAGTACCGTAGCTTGCGTTGCGTCTTTGCGCGTTGCCACGATGAAAGCCACATGACTGTGGTCTATGCAACATCTTTTTGTCATAGGTGCAGTGCCTACAGACACGCTGTGTATAAGTGCTCTGAAGCCTGCAAAAGGTGTGGAGGTGAACCAGAGAGCGTTTCAAGCGCAGATCATACGCAGATGCCGCTCAAAAGACGCCGCCACTGATTGTCGAAGCTTTCTCAGTGCTTATAGAATATACCTCAAGCCCCCTAGGTGGGACCAACCAATTCAAAACCTATGAAATACTGCGTATTTGAAGAAAACGACACAAGTCAAGACACCAGATAACTGGGATGAAGACAGCCTAACAGATGAATGTATAGACGCACAGTCGGGAGATGTTACTCGTGTCCAGCTGTTCAGTGTGCCAGATGGGGCAACTACCGATCAACAGCTTACCGATATGCAACGTGAACACTCTAAAGGTACTTTCACGGAAATGTCCAGTGATTTTTCTTGACTAGTAGGAAGCATCAAAACTCGACATAACTGAAGCGCATAAATGGTGTCCGAAGAGCACCAAACGCCGGATGACCCGATAGATACCCATAACAAGAGGCATCGCAGAAAGCACTGCTTTCATTTCTTCTGCCGCGATGGCGTCAGACACCCGTGAGAGCGCACCGAATGCAAAACTTGGTATGTGGACGAGCCTGAAGAACATGAACGCTAAGCCTTTGACAACGATGAAGGAGCTAAGAAGCCGGCAACCAACACGAAGCAAACCGGCGGACACCCAGGTTTCTACCAAACCCGCACGGTCTGCAGACGCATTGAGTACATCAAGTGCACTGCACCGTTTTGTGGGGTTCAACTTCCCAAAACAACCACATGATTATGAGAGACGCTGTAGTGGAGAACTCCGGGAATTTCGACCACCTGTGGTTCTTTAACGTGCACCCAAATCTGAGCACACAGGCCTACAACGTTTCCGCCTCCATCGGAAATGCAGCCGCCGCAGCCGGGTTTCGATCCCGCGACCTACGGTTCAGCAGCCGAGTACCTTAACTACTAGACCCCCACGGCGAGGCCATGCGCATGCACGTGGCACAGGGGTAATTGTCATGAGCGCCACGCTTAGGAGCGGTGCTCACTCCCTTGTTGACACCGAATGCTGCATGCCCCACCGCGGTGGTCTAGTGGCTAAGGTACTCGGCTGCTGACCCGCAGGTCGCGGGTTCGAATCCCGGCTGCAGCGACGGCTGCATTTCCGATGGAGGCGAAAATGTTGCAGGCCCGTGTGCTCAGATTTGGGTGCAGGTTAAAGAACCCCAGGTGGTCGACATTTCCGGAGCCCTCCACTACGGCGTCCCCCATAATCATATGGTGGTTTTGGGACGTTAAACCCCACATATCAATCAATCAAATCAACCGAATGCTGCATCAAAACAGTAGATGTGGTCATTACCTGCAAATGAGTCAGATTTTTCAACGTATATGCACCCGTAGCGAAGTCGGAAACGAAGGAGTTCTATAAAGGCGTCAGATTTATTTTGATCAAGCCGATATCATTAGGTGCTTCTCGGAGATTTAAACTGCGGGCTTGATACCACAAGGGACGTCACGGGTTCCGACCAAGTGCCAACAATATTTACGCTAGAGAACTGCAGCAATTAGTTAAAGCTCTCAAGCTAGTAGATGGGTGGTTAACTCTACACGGAGTCAGGTTCATTGCAATCTGTGCGTGTGGCATTCACCAAAGGCGAATTGATAGAGTGTATGTGCCCGGCGACTTCTTGCTCAAGCTAAAAGGTTGTGAGGTGGTCTAGCTTGGGCCAAGTCAGCAGAGACTCAGTGATCAAGCTCCCTTACACTTCATCTTTAAATGAACACTGACATTAAATTCAAAATCGAGATGAGCCAATCATTCTATCGCTTCGTATGCGTAAGTCTTCTTGACCAAATTTTAACGGCATCCGTCGCGTGGAAGTTAGTTTAATTCGATGTCAAACTGCGGAGAAAAGCTAAAGAAGAAATACAAAAAATAGACTGCTCTGCGACATCGACACTAGCTCTACGTGTTTGGTGTGATACATTCCACAAATACTATCCTAAGTGACGATGTCCTAGTAGCGATAACGTGTACAATACGAGTGTTCTTACTGTGGCGCTGACTGGCGCCGAAGTGCAGAAACGCACTCACTCGTCCACGGTCAAGCTAGCACGCGCAGGTGCAGTCTAGCCCGGCCGTGACTCGCCGCGTCTGATCTTCATTGCACCTGTTTCAATGATTTCGTGAAATTATCTATATAAAAACTACTTTTAAAAAATGGTGAAAGAAAAGAGCTTGATTGAACGTGTGGCTGTTGGTGAGCATGTCGGGGAATCGTTGCGAGGTGCAGGTGAGTTGCAGTCATCTAGTTCGAAGGACGTAAAAAGCGCAATGAGGGTGTCTTTTCAAATCACTCATGCGTTACTGAACAATACGACCACAAGCTATCAAAAGTGAAAGAGCGTGTAGTCAGATATCATCGCTAACACGTAACACGCAGGTATCGTTGAATTTTAGTTCATCTGTAGACTTTGCGTCCACGTATATGTGGTAATACCATGTTAAACGTGCGATGCTGAATAAGTTGGACCATCTGGAGGTGCAAAAAAGAACGTGACAAGCAGGAAACGCATTCTATTTCTCCGCTGATGCTCATTCGCGATGGCTATATTGCATTGATCCCTCTGCGTGTACCTGAATGCTTTGAACGCAAAACACACCAAAATAGCTAACTGAGACACACGAGCAAACATGGCTGAAGCGTGCATCATCGGGCACTTCTGCAGGGCTGCTTGGGACGGCGTTCATTTCGAAATCACTCTTCTGCGAAATGTCGATCGAAGCAAAATTATTTCACGACGTCGTGAATTGCGGGGATTCCAAGCTCCAGACTATCGTATTGAACCCGAGTCGACACTTTGTACGGCGACGACAGCAATTCAGGTGACAAGGCATGACTTAATGTGTCCGCCTAGCAGACGATATGTTTGCGGAGCAGATGAGCCTGACGTCACTCTTTTCTGTGGAGAAGTGGTCAGCTGTGGCGTGATTTGGAGGTGCCCGCGAGATAGCGCCACTACTGGTGCTCGCGGCGATAAAAATGGCGGGATTGCCGCCTGTGTTTGAATAGTGCTAGATACCAGTAATAGAAATCAATAAAAGATATAGTTATTCAACCCTCAGTTGCGTTTTAGGTCGCGAATCGTTGCTGCGGGGTCTATAGCTACTCGCTGATGCAAAATCTTGGCATGAGTAAATTTGATGTCAGTGCTCCTTTAACTTGAGAAAAGAACAAGAATCCACAAACCATGGAAAATGGACCCAACTATTGGTGACAAAAACATTTCTGTGCTTCAAACTGAGCTCGCAGCCTCACTGGCAGAAGTGGGTTGTAATACCCCGGCCACATGAGACCAACTTGAAATCTCGCTGGCACATCATAGCTCAGTACGCAGGAAAAGCACGCCACGCTCGCCTCACAGCAAAATTGAATAGGATTATCCGATGCATTCAAAATATAGAAAAAAAGGGCTCAGCCATGTTCACTATGCTCGTATACGTTGAAGCACAAAAAATCACATATCAAAACCTTTTAGAGCAGAGGTCTCATGCTACAAGTCTCATAAAAGAAATGCACTTATCGACAGATGAACCCGAGAACTTGACTTATGCGCAAAGGAACTATAATGGTTGATATCAGCCCCCCTAAATCAATAAGGCGCTGAAAAAGGTTAGTTCCACTGGTAATGACCCAGATGAAGTCCAAGAAGATTTCCGAAACCACAAAACTGTTTGGTGCAGACCATGACTTACAAGACGACGAATTCGGTTCCAAACTCTCAGTCTTTTGCGAAGGTTTGCCGTCACTAGGCTCGAGCGACGGTTTAATTTTATGTGCAGAAACTGATGAAGACGTATGATACACTCACAAATTATTGAATACGTCCACGTCATCAGGCCCAGACGGAATACTAACGAAATTTTATGTGCATTTTTTTCATTTCTTGGGAGATGCAATCACTAATCTCGTGAATATTGTGGTACGTAATGACCTAAACCGCAGGCCTTCCGCGAAGGAAGAAGGATTCTATTGCTGAAAGAGGGTATGAAGCCATCAGATCCAAAGTCGTGGAAGCCTATTACCCTTCTATACAGGCTATAATGTTAGTAGCCACGCTGCTATCCCGGCGTCTACGGCCTTTTTTGGAAGAGATTGTGTCACCCTTGCAGTCATGTTCAGTGCCACGACGTTCTGTCTTCGTACCTCTCACAATCATCAAAGACATCTTCACAGATGCTAAAGGAAAACAGATCTCAGAATTATTTATTTCTCCTGATCAGTCCAGAACATTTCTTATAGTGGAACAAGGGTATGTTTTCGCTATTTTGCGCATCTTTGGCCTCCCATAGCAGTATGTGCGACTGGTAAAAATACTTTATGAGGATCTATCAAACTGTCTTTATTTCAACATTGCAGTAACCAGAAGTTTTGCAGTTCAAAAAGGGTTGATAAAAGGGTGTCAGTTGTCTTCGATATTATTTATTTTGTATCTAGAGCCTTTCATTAGAAAGGTTGCAAACTGCGAGAGCATAGTTTGGTTTTCCGACGCCAGGCAAAGAAACATTCAAAATTGTCGCATATGCTTAAGCTATTAAGGTATTTTCCCGTAACTCTTCTATCTATAGCACATTCCTTGCCATTTTTAATCGGTCTTCTTATCTGTCTGGTGCTCTTTTAAACACCACCGATGGTAAGGCATTGCGTTTCGGGGGCTTCAGAGAACTCTTGCCAGGAGACATTGAATATGTTCAAGCTGTCAAGGCGTTAGGAGTTTACTTTGAAGGAGGAGATGTCTCAAAAAGGACCTGGGATGTCGTACTCAGAAAATCCACCGATGTCATATCAGCAGTCACTAAATTTAACCTGTCAGTAATGGCAAAAGCAACAGTCATGAAGGCACAGGCATGCACTTTTGAGTTTTACATAGCACAATTGCCTTTCTGTGTCACCGTGTAACAGGACACCCCGCTTTTATTGCGGGGACCTTTCTCTGGGAAGGAAAACCAGCAAAGGTACAAAGGAAAATTTTCACACCTTCCCACAAACCATGAAAGCCTGGGTCTCTCAGACATACAAACATTCACGAGAGCGCTGGCTGTGAAAACTACACATAATCTCTTCGATGATGGCAACCACCCCGAGTACACACCCTTGATATACTGGAGAAGTACACCAAAAGGAACTTTCACGGCAAATTCATACATCGGCCACAAACGAAAATTCCGCTTACGTTTTGCAGAGCTGCCATTGGCTTAAAACTAACAATGAAATCAATGAGTGCATGCAGTCTGGAAGATGTTTTATCACAGGAAATAAGCAATATGGTGAGAAGTAGCACAGTGAGCAAAAAGGAAGAAAAACATCCTGGCCGCAAAAATGAAAACGATGGCACCCCAATCGCGTACATAACCCGGTGCGCGAGTTCGGCTGGTTGAGGAGATGGAGGGCATTGCCAACGCGTGGCTCCTAAGCACTTCGGGGAGTTGTTCCAAATGACCGCTCTCCAGACTGTGGGAAATAGAGACGGCCCAACACGCTCTGTTTTGGTGCTCGCTGGCGAAAGGCGTCTGGCACATGGGACAACGCTTCTTTGTCTTTCGCACAGGACGCAAGGAAGCAGAACGTGGGCTGTTCGCTAGGCTGGTTTTTACAGTGACCTTCTACGTACTGTGGCAGCGACGCTGTTTAGCAGAAGTACGGCACAAGCCTCATAGAGACGCCTGTTCCGCACACCAAAAAATATGGCTCATTGGGTGGAATTACCTAGATCAGCAGCTGCAAAATCATGGCGAAGAGGCTTCCCTTCGAGGATGGAACACACGTTTCTTCAGAGTAAGGAAGGCACATCTGAAGTTTACAGTTGTTTCGTACTAGCCGTGCGCCCACTCTAGTACGCATACATACGTGGTATTCTGTAAAATGCCATAAACTTGATTCATTTTAATTTTCCTTTAACTTGTAACATTCGGATACCAAGTGACCAATTAAAATTTGGTGCTGATTTGTAAGATGTACACACTATCATTACTTGTTTTTGATGTTTGGTTTGTGTATGTACAAGTTAGGTGTACAATAAATTTTTTTCCTAATCGCTGAACGATAATACTTTATCTTGCCCCTAGTAAGATTGCAGCTGCTTCCGCCGTCTTGTCAGTGGCACTGCTTCACTTCTAGGCAATGATTTCCACTCCAGTATTTTTTTTTTAATTATCCTTACTTAGCACAAGCCATACAACAGCAGCCACACGAGAGATTGAAGAGAAAGAAAAAAGAAGACAATGTGGATGCTTTTGAATTGACTATTGGCTGGAGTGGTCACAAAGGCTTTGAGTTGTCTGTTTCCTGGAGACAAGTTCACCTCAATCACTTGGTTTCGTGAAAGTGTACCCTTTCATTGTACGTTACAAACCGGAGGAGGAGCCAGGGTATAATTACAAGTCTTTCTCATGTCTCGGAACGCAACCCACACCCACAGCGACTTGAATACAACGAGCTCACTCCAGTTCACCAGCGCTGCAGCCGACGCTTGCTTGGTGAGGCCCCTGAGTTTTCACCGTTGAAGGAGTCTATTAGAATATAACCGGCTGTGAATGAAAACTCCGCCAATATTACAAATCTTGCTTTGCCAGCTAACATCGTAATGAATCCCCCCCAGACGCCGGAGCCTTTTCATGAAGAGGCCTACGAAGATGCGGAGGATTAGCTAGAACGATTCGAGCGCGCTGCGTCGGCTAACGGATGGGAAGCAGGTTACAGACTGAGACACGTTTACTTGGCATTTGAGGATAGCGCTGGAACCTGGTTCGAAAGCCACGAACCTGCCATGCGGTCATGGGATGACTTCCGACAGGAGCTTCTCGCAACTTACCCGAAGACAGATCGCACTGAGAGAGCCGAAGCTGCCCTCCAAGCGAGAAGCGTGCGGAACGAAGAAAGCGGGGCCAAGTACGTAGAGGATATTTCTTCCTTATTTCGCCGAGGGGATCCAAACATTAGCGAGGACAAGAAACTTCATCACCTAATGCGAGAATAAAACAGGAACAGTTGGCTGGCCTGGTTGACAGCCCACTGCCCACCGTCACCGAGTTTTCTTCCGAAGCGGCTTCGATGTAAAGAATGCTGCAACAGTGAGCAAGGATGTACAGCAGATAGGAGAACATGGTCTCTTTGGACGCACTGCCACCGGCCTTTGAAAACAGTATGGGGATGTTTCGGGAGTTGGTATGATCTCCAGTGTGACAAGAATTCTGAAAACAACGGTTTGGCCAAAATTCTCGTGCTTTCATTGCTGGCCGATGTTATTCGTGAGGAAATTCGACAGGCAGTACAGAAAACGCAGGCACAGAATACAACCCATATACGAGCTATACAGAATCTCTTCTACCGCGTCAGCAAAAATTTTCCTATGCTGATGTCATACTGCAAGTAACTCCCGGACATGAGGACGTCGCAGCCACGGTCCCTACGCAGCACCTGATGTCTCCAGACCCAATGCAGCCACCACGCGAGAGGAGACTCAGAAAGAGTGATATGACGCACTCCCGATAAGATACCTCGGTGCAGAGGCCGGCCATCTATACCGAATGTATCATTATCCCCAGAGGGGACTTCGTCGCTTCCCTATGGACGCACCTCAACCACGGTACGGTGACATTCATTTGAAGTTAATGAATACATCTCAACTCGTCAAGGCTCACGTGGCTTTCAAAATCAACCTCGATCAATTATGTCGTCGAGGTATCGGTTGCCCTCTCCCTGTATTTCAGCAAGCTCTCCAAGAAACCGCTTACTAAGCCCACGTTGGGAAACCTAAAGTCAGCAACCTGGGGAGGCAAGGTCGCTGTTGATGCTTGATCACAAAAACCTCAGTCGCTACTGCAACCGACGACGACCGGCTTGGCGATGGGTGCTGTAACGACGAGGTCACTTCTGATTTGCGCGTGCTTGTCGATGGCTACGATGTCGTCGCGCTGGTGGACATGGGCGCAGATCAATCGGTAATGAGCCATGAACTTCTTAAACGCAGAGAAAAGGTCTGACGCCGTGGAAGTGGCCACAATTGTGGACAGCGGGAGGACATTTCATTGACCCAACGGGAACATTCACCGCTAAAATTGAAATGTGGGATTTCGCGTACGCGGCAAATTTCATGGTGATGTCCGAGTACTCAAAAGAATTAAATATTGGCATGAACGTTTTGTAGGCTAATGGTGCTGTGATTAACTTGCGAGAATTGTGTGTCTTATTTTTAACGAGGCATGCTATCGCACCCTTCGACACTGAAGAAAACATCTATGACCTGTGTATTACGGACAACTTCGTATTGCTGCCGAGATCGTACGTATTGGTTACAGTAACAGGCAGAGCGTTCAGTGACTTGGAAGGAGTTGGCGACAGCAACTCAGGCCTGGTACTTGAAAATGGAATCTGCTCGCCTCGAGGTCCGTTGAGCTACTCGGAGGATGCACCCACGTTCTGCTCACCAACTATGGAAACAAGGAACAACACATTGCAAAGAAGACTGTTATCACCATTTCAAATGAATTCGGCCAGGTTACGGAGGTGAATGTTTCTGACACCTCAAAATCTGGTGTAGCAGATATAGATTATGTCCTCACGCCTATCAACATTACATCACGATTACTACCCGACGAAAAAAAAAGAAACTGATATCCTCGCAAGAGAATTCACCGCTTGCTTCTCGGCATCATCCCAAGTTGAACGTACACCTTTCGCCGAACATTGTCTTTCTTATAGAGGACAAATTGGGGAGGCCTATGAATCAGCACCTCCACCGAATGTCATCAAATAAGAGAGAGGCTATCGAAAGTCAAGTAAAAAAATGCTTCGCGGTGACGTAATTCAACCGTGAGAAGACCATGGGCGTCGTTTGTGGTCCTTGTAAAGAAGAAATATGAGACCTTATACGTTTCTGCATAGATTACCGGAAACTGAACGCTGTTACTAAACGCAAAATTCACCCTCTTCCAAGAATTGACGACACTCTGTACAGACTACGAGATGCAAAGTACTTTTCCTCACTCGATTTCAAAACTGGATATTCGCAAATAGAAGTTGATGAAATAGATCGCGAGAAGATGGCATTCGTGACGCCAGACGGTTTATACAAATTCAGAATGCTCCCATTTGACCTTTGTTCAGCATCTGCAACCTTCCAACGAATGATGGACAAGTGTTTTCCGGCCTTAAATGGTAGTCCTGTCTCGTTTATCTAGATGACTTTGTGGTTTTTTCGACTACCTTCGAGCAATATGTCGAGTGACGTTGAGCTGTGCTCACAGCGATCAGTTTACCCGCCATGGTGGTCTAGTGGCTAAGGTACTCGGCTGCTGACTTGCAAGTCGTGGAATCAAATCCCGGATGCAGTGGCTGCATTTCCAATAGTGGCGGAAATGTTGTAAGCCCATGTACTCAAACTTGAGTGCACGTTAAAGAGCTCCAGATGGTCGAAATTTCTGAAGCCCCCTACTACAGCGTCTCTCGAAATCACATGGTGGTTTTGGAACGTTAAACCCCACATATCAATTGATCACTGCCATCAATTCAGCAGATTTGACGATGAAACCACAGAAATGTCATTTCGGATTTCGAGGGCTTCCATTTCTTGGTCTTCGCTATGCAATCAGCTCAGAGAGAGTTCGTCCTGATTCCAAGAAGGCAGCGTCAGTGGCTATATACCCAAACCCACAAATGAAAAAGCCATTTGGCGATTTTTAGGACTCTGTGCCTATTACCGACGATTCATCGAAAATTTTTCATGCATCTCTGAACCGCTAACGAGGCTCATCAAGGAAGGAATACCTTTTATATGGCTTAGTGCACAAGAAGAGGCACTCAATGTACAACAGAAGTGTCTTTAGAGTCATTCATTTCTTGCTCATTTTGACGGAAAGCCAAAACGGATTTCCACACTGATACGAGCAAGTCAGGGTTGGGAGTCGTACTCTTTCAGTGGCAAAAGAGACAAGAACGAGTAATTGCATACACTAGTCGAACTCTTTCGACACCTCGGGTAAACTGCACAGTGACAGAAAAAGAAGGGCAAACACTCATCTGGGTTGTCAAGAAGTATCCGCCAATTTCATGCGGTAGACATTTTCGAGTCATTAGTGATCATCATTCATTGTGCTGGCTCGCTGATCTCAAGGACCCGTCTGGAAGGCTTGCAAGGTGAAGCCAGTGGCTACAGGAATACGACGTAACGGTCGTATGTAAATCCAGTTTGAGCGCATAGTCTATGTCGGCTGTGCTAATGATAATCAAAGTTTGACGCCACTACGTTTGGGTGGTGGTGTTGGCACAGAAGTCGCGAAAAGCACATATACAGGCTCAAGCTTTTCATCTTTCCAATCAGAAAGTTTCATACCTGTTTTGGACCTGTAGACAACCTTGTAGTGACTCTAAAAAAGTGAAGGCGACGGCCGACGTATAAGCGGCTTGCGTGTGTTGCTACGTTCGAAGGAAGGCGAGGAGCTTCAGTTGTCTGTCTCTTGACGTTGCTTCAATGTTTAATAGGCACTGCCTGACTTCCTATGGTTGCTACTGGGGCTCTGTCACGCTAGCGGTGTTGGCACGACATCCGCCACGTTCTTCTTCAGCTTGCGTTCACTGATCACCTCTCGCCACGCTCCCAACGCATCCAGGGTCCGCTCGCTGGTGCCCTCGTGACGCGTAGATTCTGTGTCAGTCATTTCAATGTGGTTGCTTGGCGTTCTTGTGGCATTACTCACTTGTTGTGATTTCATCTCGCGCATGGAATCTCTCTGAACGGAAGTCAGTTTGGGAGCCTCTTGAGTGTTCACAGAGAGCATACGTGTTACCTGGAGCTCTCGAGTCCGCGAGAAACGCTATGGCGTACCACGCAGTGCTCCTTGCGTTCGTAGACTGTTATACCCATTCGAGTTTCGTCAAAGAAAGCACTCTTTCCAGAGTATGCATTTAGTGTCCTGCCACCACTTTTGGTGACGTGAGCCTTGTGTAGCGTCTTCTGTCTCCTGCGCGTCTCTGCGACAGCTTTCATCCCGAATACCAAGGCAGAGTAGTCTCAATCATTCTCGGCTACGCCGATCGAACAACCGTCGCTTTCCCTGGATCCCACATCATCACATAGCGCTCGGAGAGCGTCGCGTACACTCGCATGCTGTTGAACCTAATCTCCAGTGCTAAAGCGTTGTGATTGCGTCATGAACAGGCGCAGAGACTGTGCAATGTCGTCAGCGAGAAACTGACAACACTTCGCATACCTGTGCCTGCTGCTGACGTCGAGACAATGGCAAGAGACCTGACGTCCTCGGCGGCCTCCTGCTTTACCACTAGCACCACAGCCTCTTTTATCACAGTAGCGGCGCTTCATACAGTCCGAACCGAAGATCCCGGCTCAATTGGTAGGCCCCTAACTCCTTCCTCGCCCGTGGCGGATTGTGTCGAATCTTGCGCTGCGACGAGCTTGCCGTGGGCACACGTCACCGAACCGTAGAACGTACCACTGCCATTAGACGACGAACCTAAACTTGCCAACATGGACACTACGTCACTGCGAAAACACTAGCGTCCTAGCGAGTCCGGCAGCGACAATGCGGGTGCCTCGCGAAAGCTGCATGCCGCAGTGTCTGAACGTACCACGGTTACGTCGCTTACCGCACCGTCAAATGATGCGCTTGCCCATGAAGACTCCGTCATTCACGAAACTGACGCAACCAATCCGTCTAAGTTTCAGATCGTCCTCTCCTAGTCGGAGAAGCGCCGACAGCGATCTTTGAAACCTCAGAGACCCGCTGCCCACACTGGTCCTCGTCCTGCCACTGCATCTGCAGCTGTGCCTGCCCACGTTTCCCCTGGGCCTGCTAATGCGCCCACAGCGACACTGACCGCTCCTGCAGGGGTGCGTGCAGCTGAACAAACCATGGTGGCCTTTGCATCATAGTCGTTAGACTCAGGCACAGTTCTTTTCCGACCGGCTAACGCTTGCTCTTACTTTCACCACACCTCCCGTGTTGCCAATGCGCAAGCTCTCTATGCTCTGCCCGGAGTCAAGGAGGCGGGAGTAAACACGAAGAAGAATATTGTGGAACATTATGCCAGTAGACACATCTACACCTTAATGAATAGATCGCCTCCTAGCAACATCGTAGTTGCCAGAAATACCCGTGAATGCCCGCCTTCCTGCATACAGTTCACAAAGCAGTGATGTGGTGCAAGGTGCCGATGGCGACTATACCAACAAAGCCCTTCTGGCAGCCGTGACGTCCGAAGTACTGTACTTGCAGCCAGGTGACAAGGGACATAACTAGTCTTGCGATTCGCCTTTCCCGTGCCAGCCACCTGGGTCCACCTTTTTCGCATAGAGTTCGAAGTAAGGCCATCCCGACGTCGTCTGCTGCAGTACCTGTGGTGCGGACGCTATGAACGAATCGCCGCTGCTCGCCAAGGATCAGAGCGGTACCTGCGGTATGGCGGCCACCATGGAATAGACGCCAAGTGTACCAACAAATTAAGATGCCTGCACTGTGGCAGGCCACATTCAGCTGATTCTACAGACTGTCAGCTCTGGCAAAGAGAGCGGTGCTTGACCACCATCATGGCGTCAGCTCCCACCGACCTGCCCCTCCGCGAGGCTGAAGTGGGCAAGCTCTAGTGATACTGATGGTCCTCAGCTAAAGCAGACTATGGGCAAGAGCTACGCTGCCGCAATGGGAGACTCACCAAGATGGTGATCAGCTCGACTCATCCAGGCCAGTAAGGCGCACAATAGCGGGGCCCACCGACTAGTCCAAAGCAACCAGACTCTATCAAGCCTCGTGTACCCGCGAAGACACCCTCTCAGCCCCATGTGGACCACGAAAACGCAAACCTGAAGCTGCTGTTATGAGCGGCTGTAGACCTGCTGCCTCCTGAAAACCAGCTCCACTCCATCTGCCTTCAAGCAGGTGGCGTGCATTCTCATAGCAGCCACCATGGCTGACACCAATCTGAATGCTTCAAAGAACCACCACCACCTATGTGTGCTTCAGTGTAACGCTCACTCGTTGGGGTGGTGGCATGCAGACCTCTCCTCACTTCTCCAGTATAGCGAGTATGATGTGCTTGCTTTGCAGAAAGTGTACGTGGCAGCGACCAACTTGCGACTTTCCGGATACATCGGCTACCGAAGTGTCATGTCGTATACTTTAGACAAGTGCCAGGACGTGCCGTGCATAACGAGTGCACAACTCTATGGTGGACCACGTCGTGCAGTGTGCGTGCGATGAGAGCTTCCACATGTGCACATAAACGTAGCTGATACCACTGGAGGGACTCTTGAGTATTGTGCCGTCACGATGCGTCTCCGTAGTGGAGACACGACAGCGGCCTCCATGGATGTGCGACCTGGACAGCAGTGGAACGCCACCATGCTGCTACAGCTCACGGCTAGATTCGGAAGCGACTACCTCATATGTGGGGGCATGAATGCTCATCACACCATGTGAGAGAGTTGTACCTACTCATCTCAAGGAAGGGATCTGGTGCATGTTATCCATTTACTCTGCCTACAAGTTTTGAACACCAGATTCTTGACCTTCGTCCGCAGAACAGCACGACTGCCATGCTCGGCCATCGATGTCACCCTGGCCAGTGAAGAGGACCGGTACGATCAGGCAACGGAGCTTGGCTCCTGGGGTTCAGACCTGCCAATCAGCATTTCACCTGTGGGCAGAAAGATACCAAGGAGAAGGCTGTGCAGTACAGTCGATTGGTGGGCTTTTCGCAGGCAGCTTCGAGACGTCCCGGAGGGTCAGGATTTCCTGAATCTGGTAGCAGCGGCAGTGTAGGCAGCAACCATCCAGACCAGGGTGTTCGAGCGCCATCCTCTGCCAGACCTCCATTGAGCTTACGGGCTGCGAGGCGCAGGGCTGAGAGAAGGTACCTAAAGACCCGTGACCCAGCACATCATACGCCCTTCAACCGTGTGGATGCGGTATGTCGGCGACATGCCGATCAGCGCAGGCCGCAAAACTGGCAAAGCATCTGCCATTCTCTGAGCCAGGCAAGAGGTGGCGCAAAAGCATGGCGCTTTCTACGATTCCTCACCACTGGGCCAACGGTGCGACAACCCGTCTATGCTGTGGCCATCCACCTGGGTATTAGTGAAAAAGAACTGGGAGAGCGACTGAACAAATATCTCTCCCAGCAGCCTATTCTGCAGCCCTCACCACCACCCCTGCTCCCAAGCTACCGCAAGGTCACCACGCTGACTAGATGGTAAGCTAGATTGCAGCTCTCTGTATGCTGCAATCTAGAAAAAGAACTGAATGCTGCTATACCAGTACCAAGCGCTGTAGTTGCCCTGGTGCCAACGTTATCATATACCAGATGCTCCGCAACCTGAACGTAGCCTCATGACGACTCCCGTTGAGGACTTTTAAGTAAATATGGCAGAGCAGCACCCTACCTGACGCCTGGCTGACCGCTGTTGTGGTCCCGATCCAGAAACCTCGCCGCCTTTGTGCCACCATCACGTCCTACAGGCCTGTCTCTTTCACCTCTTCTGCCTGCAAGCTCATGAAAGTCATAGCACTGGCACGCCTAAATTAGATTGCGGGGATAAAGGATTTTCTTCCAGAACAGCAGATGGGCTTCCGACCCCACTGATGCACAAAAGACTCAATGACGGACGTCATTTCTACCTTGGAGGAGGCCAAGAGCAACGGCGAAGTGGTCCTCTTCGTCCTGCTTGATGTCCAGGGTGTTTTGACGGCCTGGCTGATATAGCCATAGAGAGTGATTTAGAATACTAGGCATCGTTGGCTGCCTACGTACCTTCATCAGTGCCTTTCTGGCAGGACACACCCTCCAGGTGTGAGGGTAGGCGTTCCACAAGGTTCTGCCCTGAGCCCTTTTTTGTTCAACCTGGTGCTAGCGGGGTTGCCGACCGCGATGCCCGTTGACAAACGTGAACCCGCGTAGTGCTCCTTGTATGCAGACGATGTGGCACTGTAGGTAAAAGGGCCTAGGCGGAACTTCACGGCCATAAGGCATTCTCTGCAACGCTCCTCGGATACTGTCACTTCTTTCTTAAAGGCAATCAGACTGACCGTGTCGCCCACTGCTGGTTCCCCCAAGAGCCGCTGAATGGAAGGCCATTCGAAGGCTTGTGCTAGGTGATCGACTGATCTCGTGGAGCAAAGCAGTGACGTAGCTGGGGCTAATGATGGACCACTGCCTCACCTGGATACCGGTCGGTGAACTCGCCATCTTCAAGGCCTCCAGGGTCGAGACGGCCGTAAGCAAGCTGCTCAGCAGGGGCCAAGGGTTCACCTCATGGCTGGCCATATGGCTCTACGAAGGGGCGGCAACGGCAGCGCAAACTTACACACTCATTTGTTGCAACTGGCACCACACCGCAAAAAGCAGCTGAAGTGGTAACACCGCACGCCAATTTGGTGCTTCGTGGGACTTCCCCGTTAGTCGCCCATAGCTGCAACACTGGCAGAAGCCCACACATGGCCTCTGTCACTCTTGATGCTGCAACAGGCCTTGCGTCGTGTGGATCCCCTTCACAGAGCCGCGGGGGCGCTGCCCTTCTTCAGAGACTTTAGAGTGAACCAGTGTCACATATAACACAGATCTGCGCCATCTTTAAAAGGCTCGTTCCCGATCAACCCAGTCCTATCCAGCCCCCTCCACTCATCAGCCTCTGGAAGTACAATTAGGTCTGGGCAACCTCAGGAAAAGGCGGACGCCGGCAAGCGTGTTCACGCCAGGTGGACACCGGTGAGCGTTGTCACTGCCATTTCACGCCAGTTGCACTGCAGCTGAATTGACGGCCTTCACTTGGCAGCCTACCACGTCGCTCCCACTTTCCCCAGCTGCCTATGTCGATTCTGTGTGACTACAAACCAGCCATACAATCGCTGCTTCAACCAGACTAAGCAGGCATAACTGTGACGCTGCTGCACGCCAAACTGACCGCCATCAAAGATAGCGGTGTGCGCGTGTCCCTCCACTGGCTTCCCTTGCACGTTGGAATAGCTGGCAACGAAGAAGCAGACGCCGCCGCTAAGGCAGCACACCACGATAACACGCCAGTTAACAAGGCGGTAGCTTAGTCAGATTACTCACACGGCAGTGACTGCGGATACTGCTATCAATGGTCCACCCTGACACACTGGTGGCAAGCGGCAGACCTCCACCATTCCTTTCGTAGACCCGGCAAAACAGATGCGAGCGGTGTTTGTTGCTTTGCCTGCGTACCGGCAGCACCTGGCCTGCAGCACGCATGTAGTCCACGGGTCATTCTTCATCGCCAGCGTGCCGAAGGTGTGGTGAAGACGCAAGCCCTCCGAGCGTTCCTCGAGTTCTATGCGCGTGCGGACTTCGCCGCCTTATAGACGAACACTTTCGCTTCGCACTACTGACTGTGCTGACAAGACATTCTCTTGCCATGCCATTCATTTTCCTTCTCTCCCTCTTTTTACCATAATCTTTACTTTCCTTTTCCTCCCATCGCTAAGGGCACAGAGCCACTTTCCCGCGACGAGAGGCAGAAAATAGCTTCCGTTTTATCTCTTTCACCATCATTAACCTCTCTCTCTCTCTCAGATTGTCCTTGGAGCGAAACCTACACAAAGGTTTATCCCCGTGGGCAGACGATTCTAGTATGTAGCCCGCCTACATCAGCGTTAAGGTTAGCATTTTAGTGGTCGATGCGGAAATCAGTAGGCGGACAAGTACCTAAAATGTTCACTCACAAGTGCCCAAGTGATGCCGCTGCTGTGTGCTCTCTTTGCAGAATAGTGGCACTGACTTAATGTGTTCAGATGGGGTTGAAAATATGTACTAGTAAACTAGCAGGAGCATATGTTGGGCACGACAGTACCCCACGGCCCCCTAGCGGCGTTTCTTCTCGCTGGCAGAAATTTTCTTTCAGAGGCGAAGCTTGTTAGACCATGGGACTCTGCATGCTTGTCTCTCTTGGTACGGGACCACATAGTTCTGTGCCTCACTTAGCAGGTGCGGACAGACAGATGGACGAATGTATGGATGAATGGACAGACAGACAGACAGACAGACAGACAGACAGACATACAGACAGACATAAAGACAGACATACAGACACACAGACAGACAGACAGACAGACAGACAGACACAGGCAGGCAGGCAGACTGCTGGAGAGAGAGACAGACCCACAGACACTTGGACGGAGAATTCACGGTTTAATGACAAAGCCCTCCAAAGCTTCGCCCCACTCATCATCAATCACTGCGGGGATATGCTGTAATTTGTATTTCGGTGCTGTCTACGGATTCTGCATTGTAGCATTGTAGTGGAAACTTGAGCCCAAGATGTAACGCGTTGTAAAAGGCATCAAATCGTTTTAGCAATGGCCTCCCTCTTGAGCGGGTCATTAAAAGGCTCATAAATTATGTTCATCTTAAATGAAGTGTTCGGAAAAAATAGTTCCTGAATGCATGCAATTTTGTACTTCCTAATTTACCTGGCACACCATTAAACACGTCAGCGATTTCAAGCATCACAACTGCAGCTGCTGTCTTGCAGATGTAGTTTGCTCCGCCGCTAGTACACCCAGATATACCAGTGGGAAGCAGCCACAAAACGCTCACTGTGACAATGGTCAGTGGAGACACGGCAACTGATGTTCACTTTGGCGTATACGTGCCCAGTTAGGGAACAGAGCGTTCTTTTATAATAAAGCATGTGCAATGTCACTGTAAAGAGTTTCGCGGAAATTTGACAGCTCAGGATATGAGGCTTATGAATGTTCTTCCGTTAGCACGCCATTATGAACTTTTTTCAAAATCGACCAAAGGTAACGG
This sequence comes from Rhipicephalus microplus, assembly GCF_043290135.1. Lineage (NCBI taxonomy): Eukaryota > Metazoa > Arthropoda > Arachnida > Ixodida > Ixodidae > Rhipicephalus > Rhipicephalus microplus. The sequence continues at coordinate 136,565,943 of NC_134705.1, forward strand.
GACTGGCGCTGCGTTGGGTGCAGCTACTGTAGTACACGACTTTCCAAATAGGTGTGCATGGTGCCTTAACTTTCGAGTTCATTGCACTAGGTTAATTCCTATAGATTTGCAAAGGCTGCTTTAGGCGAACTCATTGTGGACAGAATAGATTTGAAACCAACACTACGGCCTCCTGCATATGTCAAGTTTTGTATTATGTTAAGAAGCGCACTGTGATGACTGGTCATGGAACAAAGGATCGAAGTGAAAACCTGGGTAGCTTCAGAATCGTTCTTTCAACCGCGGTCTTGTTCGTTCGACAAACTGCTTGCTAGTTTGTCTGGATTAGAGAAAGAAGCGACTCCTCTAATTCCGATATCAGCCCCTAAAGTTGGCTGATTCAGCTACAAGCTATACCAGATAACTTAGACAACTCTTTAATGGCGCGTAGTCGGTTTTAAAAGAAAAGGGTGACAATATTTAGCTGTTTCCGCTCACTCTGTGTTAACGAACGCCCAGAATGAGGATTCCTGGGTACATTTTTGGTATATACAAAATCCCTCATATCATAATTCCTTTTGCAACGCATCTTCCAAGCGAACGCTATTTGTTTTCAAAATAGCTAGCACAGCATAATATTCACAGCCACCCATTGTTTACTTCAATCAGTCATCACAAAAAAAAAACGAGGCTGATCCCTCTATGTAGAAATCTGTGTAACGTGAAAAGAAAACGTGTCTTTACAGAGGTAGTTGAACGCTTATTGTGCATTGTTACAGCAAGAGCAACAAATTGCAGCCACGTTACGTGCGGCAATCAGCTCAAAACTTGCAGCGCACATTTCAAACAGAAACCACGCACAAAATTAGCATACAAAATACGAGCGCAGTATAACAATTGCCACAACTCGACACTTATCTATTGAAACAGAAGAAAACACATGAAATGTGTACATGTGTATAGACGAGACAAGTGCGAACAACTGTCACAATTCTTCCTGCGTCATACGGCAGCAGCGCATTTCTTTCATAAACGTTACTGTGGCAGCGTGTGAAGTGACCTTCGTCCCCTCTAGAATTAGGAGCCTGACATGCGCGCACTCAGGAGAGAGAGACCAGCTTCCGAGGGGGCGGCGCTTCGAGGAGGCGACGAGCTTTAGAGCACGCCCAGCGGTCCTAATGCTGGGGACCTTCACGTGCGCGCGTCTCCGTGTTTTAGGGTGGTGACAGCTTCTAACATGGTTGCCGATAACTGGCTAAAACTGCCGTCATACTTAGCGGGCCCTGTAGGTTCCGAGTGAACGCTCATTTATATTGAAGGCAGCCTGGGTTTCAGCAAGAATGGGGTGTTTATTACTATTATTAGCAGGTTTTGAAAGCTTACAAATTGTTTTTTTAAGTTAGCCACTGTTTTATAGAAAAGCAAAAACATGTTCTGGGCCCAAGTTTTTATAAAATACCGGTAAAACATTCGTTTCTTCCACCTTGTAGGCCAACCGCATTGGTGGAGTGAGGATATAGCGAGCCTACATTTGCGAGGGGGAGAACCTTGATGTCGCTGTGAACGGATTTAAATGTCTGCGCGGCATTCATGAAGCAGGCTCACCATATCACTGCATACACCTCAAAGGCCTTCTAGTGCAAGACTCCAGACGGCGCTGTATTATATGACGGTAGCCGTAACGACAGGAAAGGCAGGTGAAACAACCGTGTAGCTCGTAATGTTCTCTGTAAGCCACATAACTCCGCTGGCCTGTTTCTTGTACGCTAAATATTGATTTTGTCCGCAATATATTTTCCTGCAGCAAGTTTGATTTCTGCGAATGAATCTCTACAGTAGACTGCTTAAAAACCTTGCGTGCTGTAAGCATTGCCAGAAAATAGTAGGGCACTCAATCATATTACAGCAACTCGTACTCCCCCCCCCCCCCACACACACACAAGCCTGTATATTAGGCTAGAAGAAAAGCAAAAAGAGCAGGGGAGCAACAACGAACAAAGCAAGTTCTTCCAGGTCAAATTTTATTGCGAACAGCATCCAAGCAGCATCTGGCCTTAATTTTTTTAAACCATCCAGCCTCCTTTGCTGGAAGCTTGTGTCCTCGCAATGGGCCTACAACAAAGCAACAAGGCGGAAAGTCATACACGGCACTGACCACATATAGAGTCCATACACATTTTGTCTACAAGCACTAAATAAAAACAGAGTTCACGATGTCATCTTTGTGGCTGGTTTTGAAGCAGAAGGATGACGAAAAGAACGACGCAGCAACAATTTCCCATAAGGCATATTTGAGTTATCGGCCAGCAACCGACTTGTCTTGTGCTCATACACTGCACCAATCAGGACCGACACACAGACAGAATGATGAAAGAACACGAACAATTAATCTGCCGCATTCTATATTATTAACGCGAAATCCTTTTTTCCATTGTTGAGCGAGCTTTGGTGTGGTTCCGTGAGTCATTGAAGGGAAGAACGAATACCTCATTGCAAGTCGCACAAAATTTAGTTTTGTTGCAACTGTGCAATACTACCAGAGTCTGCAGAAAGCACGTTTCTCGGCTCGCCCGTCTACTTATCCAAAAGCCCTTCCTTAGTGACCGAGGTGAATTTGCAGGAACGCGAACATCTGCCAGAAAAGGAAGACGGGAACGCGAGCATCTGTTGGCGGTTTACGCACCACGCGTTTCTCACGACGAATATGGGGACGGCTTCCTATGAAACGCAGATAGTGAATGCATGCAGGACTTTGCGTTCCACAATTCATTTCATTCGATTTATGAACTTCGCTTTGTATACGAGGATAAACAAGCATACTCCAGTTAACCAGCTTTTGCTCGCATAAGCTGGCTTAGCCGCACGAAGCCTGATCTTTTTTTTTTACTGTGCAAGTTCTCGTGTTTACATTTTCGAACTGATTTTCTTCGCGTGAACAAGTCAATAGTTTCAAGAAATATGTGGCGATATGCTAAATCTAATCGCAATACAAGGAGTACCCACCTCACAAACATGGTAATAGGAAGTCGGCTCCAAGCAATTTCGCTTCACTTGTGTAATGCAGCGCTTTCGCCAGCTGTCGGGAAGCGGAACCATCTCCAGATGGTTTCGCATTGCAGCACGCAGCACCCTCGCATTTACACTCTAAAGTTCTCGTAGGTGCGCCTGAAGCGTAAGGATAGAGTCCTAGCGGAAGCTAGGCCTACGGTGTAGTCAAACGTAGTTCATACCACAGCTTTCACACCCGCGCCAACATGCAGCTTGTGAAGTGCGGCGGAGCAGGAACGCCTGGCAGGGAGAATCAACATGACGCTGGTTGCCATGAAAACCGGGACTGGCAACATTGAGTTTTAACGGTTGGCTGCAAGTGGTAGGTCAGAGGCAGTCATTACCGTAAAACACGAAAACGCGCACACATAAAGACTACCTACCCAACGCGAGCCCGTCGCACCATTTCGCCGCTGATAACAAAAACGCGCAAGAGTTTCGAAGCTCTGATATCTTGCAAGTGGTGTTCGTGTATAAGAATGGCTTGCCATTAGCATACCAGAGAAATTACGCTCCGTGGCGTAGGGGCTAGCGCCACGCGCTGAAGATAGAGAAGTCTAGTTTAATTCTGCCGGAAGTATGCTCATCTTCTCCCTTTCTTCTTCGCAGTATATATTTTTCGACGTCACTTCCATTACAGACGTACGTCAGTGAGCCAAAGGGGACACCGGCATAATACACTTTCGTGTTTAGAAAAACGCGAAGGCACAAAACAGATTTCAAGAAAAGATTCCTATATTCAACGAGAAGCTTGTAAAAATTCAACAAATGCAATGTACTCAAAGGTGTACTACCACGCTTGCCTAGTGAAATAACGGCACACTTCGGTACATGCGCCCAAGGCAGCACCGTTTCGGTTACTTTTGCGTACCCCTCGTATGCTCTGCATTCTGCTTTCACGCGCTAAACAATTTCAACTAATGATGAAAGATCGCTTACCTTTATTTCAGTTTTACTCCAATGATAGCATAATATGGACTGTCAATACGACTGTAAAGACAATGAAGACATGTATGGTTGATCTAGTGAATCAAACAACCAATGAGTATACAAACTTCACAAGATGTTACAGATGGAAAGAACAACTGTAAGTTTAATAAGATATATTTTAAATATTTCGCACATACTAATCACGATAACTCTCAAACAGGGTCGCCAACAGTATGGATGGAGAATTTTATGTACAGCTGCCTGCTCGTAATACTAGCTATTATAACGCCATGAGGGTCAGCGTGCATGGTAACGTATTTACAAAGTATCATTGCGACATTTTAAAAATTGACGTGTCAGTCTATATTGGATGTCATTAGTCTTATTATTTTGCAGTATTGCAACCATTTGACGCAACCAGCATCTGCAAGTGTAAATAGCGCAAATACAGGACGAAGCGGTGAGATGAAGCCTGGCGCTTCTTGATCTGCTTGTTCCATGATTTCTTGTTATCTACAGTGTTTAAAAGAGTTATTTTGTAACGGGGAGTATTTAATAAGTTAATGCCAGTTGGGCTAACACTGCACACAGTGTGAGGAAATGCACGACAACAGGGCAGTTCAGACACGGCCCCACAACAACATCGTCGTCTTCATCCCTTCTGCGTCATTTCTGCACCCGTGCCAGAGGTAACTTTCTATACCCGTGGCATTACCCCGGGCAGTGCGGTTGTAACAGTGCGGTTCGTAGTAGAAGAAATTTCATAGGTGACAGTTGTGTCTTGGCGCAGAACGGGGTAAGGCCCAACGTATTGCGATGAAAGTTTCTCGCACAGGCCGACACTACGGGATGGCAGCCACAGTAGCACGAGAGAGCCCGGAGAAAAATTGGGATCCCTATGTCGGCTGTCGTAGAGCGATTTTTGTGCACTCTGGGATGATGAGAACCTGGCGCGGGCTACTCTACGTGCGATCAGAGCAGGGGAGATGGCATCTTGTGCGTACGAAGTGGTGGACGGAAGGTTATGACTAAGCAGGGTATCGAGAGGTAGTAAGGGATTACGGCCAAAGAGAAAATAAAATGGTGAGTAGCCGGCAGTTTCATGACGCGTCGAATTCAAGGCGAAAGTTACGAACAGAAGGGCAGTGTCTCAATCGGTGTGGTCGTCAGAAACATACATAGCAAACATGTCCGCCAGTGAGCGGTTGAGGTGTTCAGTAAGTCCGTTAGTCTAAGGATGGCAAGAAGTAAAGTTGTGCCGCGTAGCACAGGATCTAAGGAAGTCGTCAACCACACGAGACAGGAAGCAGGGCGACGGTCCGTGGGTAGGTGAGAAGGAGCACCATGTTGAAGGTTGATGTCATAGAGTAGGAAATCTGCGATGTCCGTTGCGCAGCTGGACGGTAGCGCTCGAGTAATTGCATACCGAGTGGCATAATCCGTAGCTACTGCTATTGATTTGTTTCCCGTTGCTGATATTGGGAAGGGACCTAACAAATCCAAACCCACACGATGAAACGGCTCGCCTGGGACTTCATTAGCTTGAAGGTGACCCGCAGGGAGGGACGTAGGTTTCTTCCGACGCTGGCACAGGTCCCACGCTGCAACGTAGCGGCGAACAGAATGATAAAGGCCCTTCCAGAATACCAGTCAGCGGACGCGGTCATAAGTTCTGGACACACCTAAATGTCCGGAAGTTGGGGTGTTGTGAAGTTCTTGCAAGATGTACTTCGCAGATAACGTGGGACGATGAGCAAAAGTTCCGCGCCACTTAGCTGTAAGCTGCGGTTGTACAAAACGTTGTCGAAGAAAAAAATAGGCTCAGTGAAGGGTCTTTATGACCGGATTGAAGAAAAATAATCATCAATAGCAGCGATGGCTCTCAGCGTTGTTCGTCAGCTATTTGCAGAAAATCTGTTAAGGCTAGGTTGTTGGCATCAGCTTCCAACTCAGAGGAGTCGGGTGGATCAACTGGGTGTCGAGATAAGTAATTGTCATCGCTGTGAAGCTTGCTAGACTTGTACACTACAGAGAACGTGTACTCCTGCAATCACAATGCCCATCACCCGAGTCTTCCTGTAGGATCCTGAAGGATTGACAGCCAGCAGAGCGCATGGTGGTCTCTGATTACTGTGAACGTGCGTCCATATAGGTACGGACGAAATTTCGCGATAGCCCAGATGAGAGCCAGGCACTCTCGCTCAGTAATTGAATAGTTCCTTTCCCACTGAGAAAAAGGGCGGCTAGCGTACGCTAGGACACGGTTTGTGCCGTTCTGCATTTGTGCAAGTATTGCCCCTATGCCATGGCCACTTGCGTCGGTGCGAAGCTCTGTTCGAGCGGCTGGATCAAAATGAGCCAACACAGGTGGTGATGTGAGCGCAGAAACCAACGATGCTAAGGAATGTTCTTGGTCTTCACGCCAGGAAAAAAACCATGTTCTTTTTGAGATCTGTGAGGGGCCGAGCAATTTTCGCGAAGTTGCTGACAAAAGGGCGAAAATATGAACAGAGCCCCAAAAAGCTGTGGACTTCTTGCGTGAAACGTGGGACCAGAAACTCACGGACCTCGCGGACTTTATAAGGGTCGGGTCGTACACCAGTACCGTCAACAAGGTGGCCAAGTAGCTTTATCTGACGGAGCCCAAAGGTACACTTAGACGAGTTAAGCTGGAGGCCAGTACAGCAAAAATCGTCGAGAATGGCCGACGGAAGTGGAAGATGGCTTTCAAAGGTTGGCGAGAAAACGATGACATCGTCAAGATAGCAGAGGCACGTCGACCATCTAAAACCGCAAAGAAGGAGTCTATCATGCGTTCAAAAGTTGCTAACGCATTACACAACCCAAAATGCATGACTTTAAATTGATAAAACTCATCGGGTGTTATGAATGCCGTCTTCTCGCGGTCGCGGTCATCGACTGAAATACGCCAATATCTAGATCGTAGATTCAGGGAAGAGAAATACTTGGCACCATGAAGGCAGTCAAGTGCATCATCAATTCGAGGTAGAGGATATTGGTTGATTGATTTGTGTGGTTTAACTTCCAAAAACCACTATATGATTATGAGAGACGCCGTAGTTGAGGGCTCCGGAAATTTCGACCACCTGGGGTTCTTTAATGTTCACCCAAATCTCAGTACACGGGCCTACAACATTTTCGCCTCCATCGGAAATGCAGCCGCCACAGCCGGAATTCGTTCTCGCGACCTGCTGGTCAGCAGCCTAGTACCTTAGCCAGTGGACCACCATGGCGGAGTTAATTAAACGTTTCAATTAGATATCGCTTTATTAGACGTAAGTAAAACGATGTTTGAATATACGTGGCTAGCCGAACCATTCCTGAATACACGAAAGAAGGTGTCTACATGAACACGCGGACACCTTGTTTTTAAAAAGACTTGAACGTTTCTGCGTCAAAATAGTGGAAAACGCGAAAATTCCAGCGCAACTGGCTGCAACATTTCCAATGGTACGCCTAACCAGATGCACAAAAGGGTGCCTTCTGCGAGGTATGCGACCTATTTTTCAAGAACTGCGTAACAGGAAACACTTCCCATGAAACTGCGCCGAGCCTTGTCCCTTCAACCTGTATGAAGTGGGAAAATGCAGTTGGAGTATTTAGAAACCATGCCAGAACAAAGTTCCACCAACACGCAAGATCGTTGCTCAGTGATTTCTGGAAGTGATTTATGAAAAAAAAAACAGACAATGTTCTTCTAGAACATAACAAGCAAGCAAAGGTCGAATAAAAAAAACAAGCCCTTGCTGCAAACAGTTAATCAGATAGTACTTCCTCGTGGCCATCAGGAAATCATGCTCATGGGAGAAAGAGATTCTGGCAGTCTTATAGTGAAAGAACGTAGAAAGACGACGGAAAACTTAGAACCATACTATGCTACAGGGCTACAACAGGCAATCAGGCTCCTGCCGTGCACATGAAAATGTTTTTTGCGGAAATGCAATTTACACTAGCCTAAAAATAAAACAAAACATCTGCGATAATGGGTAAGAAGACAGACGACGGAATTGTTAAACATGCGCGCCATTCTTGATTTTCACCGATGGTATAACTGACAGCACAGAAAATGAGCAATAATCGCTAGGACTACGATACGCGGAGCATGAAACCATAAACTTAAAAAAAAATATTTCCTTGCGTATGTGCTAGTTGGAAATCCTTGTGTATTAGTTCTCGGGAACTTTCTAAATTGAGCTTGTTTCACTCGGTTTAACCTTAACTCTACATAAGAACTAAAGGTTACAATTGGAGCGCCTGTCAGAAGTGCTTCATTCTTGAAGTAAAGGCTCTTTTTTTTGTGAAGCGTATCTTTTAGTACTGCATGCACACTCCTTTTCACATTCGCTCAACATTTGCGTGAATGATGCATTTGAATTCCAAACAAATTCGTAGTGACTTCAAAAAGCTCCTAAAAACTTAGGGGACACCTAAACTTCACATCTAAGAGTTAAACGCGGTAGCGATGTTCTGTTCCTAGTGCATATTTCAAACACTTCGTCTATAAAAATTTTTCCAACTTGCTATGCACCCTCTATGTGGCATTCAGGGTCCAGTAGCGTGTTCGTTTTATAGTGGGTGACTGGCTTTAATCTATAAAGTCATTATCGTAATCCCATGTTATAACATCTGATGGGAATGTACGCTTGTACGACGCGTTATTATAGCAATATTTCATGTTATATTGTGTTGTGTTCCAAGAACCCCTGTGTCACGAGCGAGCCACCGAACCCGCGAAGGACCGGATGCTGAAACTGCTTCCAGATGTTGACTCCTCCCCTTCCCTCGCTCGGCGCAAACGAGCCACCGTACGTTTCCCCCGCCAGTTTGGCCGCCGCCTCCATCCAAATAGGAATAAACTTGTTATTAACCGTTCGAGGCTGTCTGAGCTTTTTGGACTACCGCGACCAACGCGTACGTCTATAGGCCGACGACAACACCGGACACAACAGTGGCGACGAGGAAGTGAATTTGCACCAACGCTACGCAACGATATTGACAAGCTACAAGCTATGGCTACGCACGGGCTCCCAAATCGGCTGCCCGAATTCAACGGCTCATCATGGTCATCGTGGTTTGGACGCCTGCAATTTTACTTCGAGGCTAACAACATCACTGATGCAGCAATGAAGAGGGCCAACCTGCTAACGCTGTGTGGGGAGCAGACATACGACACAGTCTGTGCCCTGATTCAGCCACGCACTCCAGCAGCCGTTGACTACGACGACATCGTAGCAGCGCTACTAGAGCACTATGACCCAAGGCCATCGGAGGTCTACTGTCCAGCCCGCTTCCAACGGCGAGACCAACTGGAAGGCGAAAAAGTGGCCGAATACGTAGCGGCTCTCAAAAATCTCGCTGCTGACTGCAATTTCGGGACGTTGACCACGACAACTGCAGCTACTGCGCAGGATGGAGGATCGACTGCCACACCTGCTAACACCACTATGCTCCCCTTGGACGTTATGTTGCGTGACCGTTTTGTGTGCGGACTGCGTGACGCAGGCCTACAACAATGCCTGTTCGCGGAGACGGGTCTCACCTTCTTCAAAGCCTACAACATCGCCCAACAAGCGGAGAGCGCCGGTCACCAGCAGAGGGATATTCGACGGAACGTCGAGCCGGTGCATTACACCGGTCAGCAGTCAGGTCATTCCACGTCTAAGGCGAAATCAAGCAGAAATACACAGCGCTGTTGGCGATGCGACGACATGCACGATCCCCAGGTATGTCGATACAAGACAGCGACCTGCAATTTTTGCCAAAAACTGGGACACATTGAAAAGGCATGCATCTCGAAGCGCAAACAGCTCGGACCGAAGACTTCAGTGCAACGGAACAACAATGTCGATGCACAGGAGGGCCAGACGCAAGATACAAGCCGAACAGCACTAACGTCATCGGCACTATTTGACTTAAACGCCGTTGTGAACCTCGGAACGAGACCGAAGATTACAACTGAAATTATGGTACACCAGCGCCCTATCAGGTTTGAGGTGGATTCCGGAGCAGCATGTACGCTCATCGGCGAGGACACTTTTCGCGCTACTTGGTGTGAGAACGCGCCAGCTCTCCAGCAAGACGACACGCAGCTGAAAACGTGGTCCGGACATTCCCTTCCACTGCTGGGCTGTGCCAACGCAGACGTGTACTACAACGGGCAGACCCATCAGCTCCCCTTGGTAGTCGTCCACGGTTCTGGATCAAGCCTTTTAGGGCGAAATCGGTTCACCCCCCTTGAAGTGGTCATTGGCGGAGTTCACCACACACCCAGTTATCCGTCAGTGGAGCAGCTTCAAGATAAGTACAAAGCGGATTTCTCCGAAGAAATACCAGGGAACAACGGACCTCCAGTCACACTGGAGCTGCGGGAGGATGCGACGCCGAAATTTTTGAAAGCTAGGTCAGTGCCTTTCGCCCTACGAACGTCAGTCGAGAATGAGCTTAACCGACTGCAGGAACAAGGGATCATCGAATCGACGCAACATTCGAAATGGGCTACACCACTCGTTGTCGTCTGAAAGAAGAACGGTACCCTACGCCTCTGCGGAGACTACCGGAGCACTGTCAACCTGGCGACAAAAGCATCTTCCTACCCACTGCCGACACCGGAAGAGGTTTTTAGCACGCTTCGTGGTGGAAAAATCTTCAGAACCTTGGACTTGACACAAGCCTACCAGCACCTGAAGGTGAGCGAATCAACGTCTGAACTGCTCACGATAAACACTATTAAGGGTCTTTACAAAGTTAAAAGGCTACCATTCGGAATATCTGCAGCGCAAGCAATCTTTCAGAAATTTATGGAGTCTACACTTTGCGGGATCCCAGGTGTTTGCGTCTACTTGGACGACGTTATTGTCGGTGGCGCCTCCTATGAAGAGCACACAGAACGCTTGGAGTTCATTTTGGAAAGGCTAGCGAATGCTAATTTGCGCATCAGTCAAGAAAAATGTGTTTTTGCGGTGCCTGAAGTGAAGTTTCTTGGACATCAAATTGACGCGCAGGGTATCCATCCCACTGAAGACAAAGTGCGAGCAATCACCGAAGCACGAGCGCCTACTAACAAGCAAGAACTGCAGTCGTTTTTGGGGCTGTTGACGTTCTAAGACCGGTTCTTAGAACATCGAGCTACAGTGGCCAACGATCTATATCAGCTCCTGCAGAAAGAAGTCCCATGGAGTTGGTCGCCACGCCACCAAGAATCATTTGTTGCCCTTAAGCAACTACTTCGCAAGTCTACTGTCCTGCGACACTACGACGAAAGGAGACCCCTACTGCTAGCCTGTGACGCATAACCATACGGAGTGGGAGCAGTCCTCTCCCAAGTTGACGACCAGGGACGGGAAGCCCCGATCGCGTTTGCTTCGCGCACCCTATCGCAGGCAGAGAGGAATTATTCCCAGCTAGATAAAGAGGGACTTGCCGCGTCGACGCAGCAGATCACTTTCGGCAGTACATTACCGGCAGGAAAGTGACTTTGATAACAGATCACCGGCCCTTATTGGGTATTATGGGTCCCCAGAAGCCAATGCCACAGACATTGCCGCCGCGAATGACACGATGGTGCATCAAGATGTCGGCGTACGATTACGAACTCGTACATCGCACTGGGAAGAAACACCAGAACGCCGACGCACTCAGCCGCCTGCCGCTAGACACCACAATAAATGAACCACCCCCGCCGGGTGATATACTCATGTTCGAGGCACTGCCGAACCCTCCGCTAACAGCTGACACGGCAGCAGCATCAACGCAGGAGTGCACTGTCTTGAAGGAAGTCTACGCAGCTATACAAGAAGGCAACGTGCAGAAGCTAAAGGGTGAACACTTCAACGCTTACCACAAGCGAGCTGCGGAGTTGAGCACTCATCGCGGTTGCGTCACCTTGGGTTCAAGAGTTGTAATTCCAGCGGCACTTCGCGAACAGGCCATGTCGCTTGTCCACGCAGGTCATCGAGGCATTGTTGCCATGAAAAAGTGCGCCAAAAGTTATATGTGGTGGCCTGGTATCGACCATGATATAGAATTACCAGTTCACGATTGCCAGCCTTGCCAATGCAACCACAGAAGCCCGCCAAGAGCCCCTATTCCTAAATGGGAAAGACCAGACACGCGTTGGCACACCCTGCACATTGATTTTGCTGGACCTATCGAAGGGTGTTCGTTTCTGGTGGTTGTAGACGCATACACCAAGTGGCTGGAGGTAAAACAAATGGCTACAACGACATCGGCAGCAGTTATCGACACTCTGCGGTCGTTGTTTGCAACGTTTGGCCTACCGCGCAAGGTGGTCTCGGACAACGGCACTCCGTTTGTGTCCACGGAGATTCTCAAGTTTTACAGCGACAACGGCGTCTCGTCTGTTACATCAGCTCCTTACCACCCGGCTACGAACGGACAAGCCGAGCGCTACGTGGCTGAGCTAAAGCGCGCACTTACTAAAAACCAGACTGGGACAATGCAACGCCGCATCACGCGCTTTCTCTTCAGACAGCACAACACTGTTCGAAGCACAACTGATCAAACGCCAGCGAAATTGATGTTCGGACGATAAATGAGAACCCAGCTGGCAGCAATTGTCCCGGAGCCCTCAGCGAAAGCACCGTCGGAGGAAGAAAAGCTCCCGCATAGCAGGAGAATTGAAAGTGGACAGCGCATATACGCCCGCCAGTTCCACAGAAAGCCCGGCTGGGTTGAAGCGACGGCACTCAAACGCATAGGTTTGTGGTCATGACTCGTCGACATTGGTGGAACGGCCACACGCCGCCACCCTAATCAGCTACGCCGTTTAGGTAATTTGCCAAGGGAACCTCCCATTCAAGCAGCCACCTCGACGGAAGCTTCGTTTCACTTAGCCTGGCATCTCGCACCAGATGAATCGGCGCCGCAGCCCGCCGGCCCTGAACACAAGAAAAACGACACCCAGCGAGCGGAGGCTTCTCTTCCTAGTGCGTCCAGAGCGTCCACGCGCCCACGGCTGCCCCCAGATTGCTTCCGAGCGACAATCTAAGGAGGGAGGAGATGTTGTGTTCCAAGCACCCCTGTGTCACGAGCGAGCCTCCGAACCCGCGAATGACCGGATGCTGAAACTACTTCCAAATGTTGACTCCTCCCCTTCCCCCACTCGGCGCAAACGAGCCACCGTTCGTTTCCCCCGGCAGTTCGGCCGCCGCCTCCATCCGAATAGGAATAAACTTGTTTTTAACCGTTCGAGGCTGTCTGAGCTTTTTGGACTACCGCGACCAACGCGTACGTCTATGGGCCGACGACAACACCGGACATAACATATTGTAAAGCATGTATACAAGAGGCCTGTGTTTAAAGCGTGAAAGTTACTTTTACGGCATTTTCATGCAGAGCAACTTCTTTTCACTGTACTCACAAGCAGAGGCGTGGCTGTGTAATAAAACACCCGCTTGCCACGCAAACAACCCGTGTTCGATCTCCACGAAGATGTAGAATTTTTATTATTTAATTTATTTTCATCTTTCGCACTTTTTTGTCACGCAAGGATGCTGGATTCACCGGTCATGCAAGGATGATGGTTTTCGTCTTACAAACAAACGCGCCACCACTGCCACCGACGTTGAAATTTTTGGGAAAAATCCTCTTTCACGCTATCGCGATAAAAAAAAACTGTGTTCTCAAATAGCGCATTGATGCTGCATCCCCTCTATTAGGACCTTCGCAATTCCTGTGAGACCAAATAGATTGAGCAGCGTGAAGCCGTAATAATCCCTCTAAACCCCGTCTACTCGCTGGAAGTACTCATGATAAGCGAAACTGGGAGACATTAGATTGCTTCCACACTTCACACACGTGTTCGCAGCTTTACCTTTCTGGTCTTTCTCGCAGTGACAGCAAGGTTTCTCATTATAGAGAGAAATAACTAAAATGAAGATACAGGGAGGTTAACCTAGAAGAACTGGTTTGCTACTCATTACAGGGGTTAGGTCATTGGTCTCAGCATCTGAAAACAAATTCATGAAAATCAGCGTCGTCATCGAGCATATCGAATTGGTGCTGAAACAGCTCAAGCAGATCAGGAACAAAGCCTAAAACATTTGAAGGAGAAGTTTCAACCATATGAAGTACCAAAAAAGAGACACCTCGTTCATCCAGACATTGCCAGGAAAGTCGATACTGTGAAGCTTAGAGAAACACACGCTTCCCCTTTTCCTAAATGATAATATATATGTACATAATAGAATAATTGGAAGCGCAAACCAACGGGACACAAGAGAAGAGACAAACAAGCGCAGCCCTACTGCATATATGTACATGCTTCTTCCAGCATTCGGAGAGCCTGTAGTGTGCACTAGAGCGAACGTATTGCACTGCTCACAGCAGCTTTGAGTCGCTACATTCCACAGATGTCTGTATTGTGGACATGGAATCAAAATATATGAAAAAAATTGATGGAGAGCGGAAGGTAAGGAAATAAAAAAAGTTCAGCAGATCCCACGTACCTGGGTATCGACGTATGCGAAGCAGGCCGACGGATGGAGACCGTGTTGTTATTTCTTAAAGGCGATAGTCTTTCTTGGGGACCTTCGACGTGAAAAGTTTGGCCTGAATGTCTCTACATTTGTCTGTGTAGGACCAAACGATACTTCTAACGGCCAACCCCATCCGCAACGTGCGCTAATATTGATCAAGGTTCAGCATTCTTACTTGTGTGATTGTCAATTAAAAATCAATTGTTCCGCATATCTGAGGCATTGTAACAACACGTCAATATTGTTACGTAAATATAGTAAATGAAGAGGAAGGACACAATCAGCTGAGAGGTGCGCGAGCTTGCCAATCAGTCATTGTGAGTCTTGCCTGTGGCTTTTCCTCTGTAAAACATTTTGTACAGAAGCCACCGACTCGTTAACATATTGGTGAGAGGCGCTGAGTAACCATCAGGCAACGGAGCACCGCAGTGGACGTCGCATCGGTTTTCCAGCCATGGCCAATGATGAGTTCGCCGCATCAACATCAGCGTCCCCGACGAATACGGCGTCGCAACCATACGTTTTCACGCCACTTAAGGATCCCAATAAGTTCTGCGGGACTAATGGCGTCGAAGTTTACGATTGGTTTGCCATGTTTAAACGAGGGAATGTGACGAACAGATGGGATCCCACACTTCAGTTGGCTAATGTGCTGTTTTACATGAGAGGCACAACAAAAGTTTAGTATGAAAACAACGAAGAAAAACTCACAAGCTGAGACTAATGCAAAGAAAAGATGCGAGAGGTGTTCGGCAAAACCGCCAGTCGTAAGATCGCCACCAAAAAGGAATTGGCCTGCCGTGCCCGATTCCCAACGGAATCATACCTCGCATACATTCAGTACGTGCTGGCCCCCTGCCGAATGGCCGAAAGCGACATGACAGAAAGTGACAAGGTCGGGCATGTTCTGAAGGGGACTGCCGACGACGCGTTCAATCTCCTGATGTGCAAGGGCTGTTCCACCGTGGACGCGATCATCAAAGAGTGTCGTTAGTTTAGCTAGTAAAAAGTCACCGCAATCTGCAAACATTCACCCGACTTCCAATCACCACTGCAACATCAACTTGTGAGGACCAGTCCGCACCACAAGGTCCGTCGCTGCCTAGAGACCTGATATGCACTGTTCGTCTCGAATCGGAAGCAATGGCGCTCTCGGCATTCTATTCGCGCAGCACCGATACCACTCCTGTTACTGTTCCTCTTGTTAAAAGCCATCGTGCACCAGGAGCTTGAAAAAATCGGAGTGCATTCCGTGTGCCATGTCACCTCGCCCAGAGTCAGCGAACGCCCTTTCACAATGCCCTCCTCCAACCGACGGTTTTCTCCGCGTACCCGCAACCCGGCTGAGTGGCGAACTGCAGATGACCGCCCTATATGTTTCAACTTTCACCGCGTTGGACATAATGCTCGTTACTGCCACAACACATGGTCCTCGGCACCTTGTGAAATGACTTAGGACCCGTTTCGACGGTACCACCCGCACCTTTTCACCTGCCGAAGAGTGCCATGCCGTTGACTAATCTCAGAACACTGGGTACAGCCATTCGCCTTCACCACGTGAGCACCTGTCTCGTTCGCCACAAATACGCCATCCATCTTCCCGTTCGCCACAGCCACAGTGCTTTTCATCCCCCGTGGCTTTCGGCTGCATCATCTTGGAAAACTGAGAATCGCAGCCCCCGGAAGTAGTGCTTCATTGACGACTTCCGCAGCAAATCCTCTTTCCGTTCGCACCAGACGAAGTTTAATAAACGTTGAAGTGAACGGCGGACCTGTACAAGCACTTGTAGACCCCGGCGCAAGCATTTCGGTCATGAGTTAAAGCCTACGCACACTTTTAAAAAACGTTCTGACACCAGCGGCTGCACAAATGCTCCGTGTGGTCGATGGCGGCACGGCGATGGTTCTCGGTCTGTGCACTGCCCGCTTAAGTATGAAGGACCACACTACTTCTGTCATTTTAGCCGTGATTGATCACTGCCCTTATGACGATATCCTAGGCCTCGACTTCTTGTCGAATCACTCTGCTCTTATTGATTGTGCTACCGGTGTGCCTCAGCTAGGGCTGCCTCAGATAGTTGCTGAACCCCAGACTGCCCCGCAGCGCCTGTGCTCTTTTAAGGATGTACGACTGTCACCTGAGGCAGCCACCTACGGCGTTTTGACCGCACAGCCACAGGTTCCCGATGGTCAATATGTCCTCCTTCCTTTCGCCAACGTCCTTCTGAGCCGCAACATCGGCATTCCCCATACGCTTGTGACTGTCACTGACAACTGTACCTCGCTTCCACTTCTCAATTTCAGCTTGTGCCCTCAAGTGTTTCCTCATGGCATGTTCTTGGCCAGCGTATCTAATGCTGATGAACTCGAAATTGGGGCTCTCAACACCAAGAGTGATTTACTTCAGTCTCCTAAAGAAAACAGCACCTTTTCTCTGCCAAATCGTTTCTCGAAGGTGATTGCACCCGACCTCAATCCTGCGCAAGCCAACGACATCTATCGCCTTCTCGCGTCATATACAGACATTTTTCATTACGACGACAGATCTCTAGGCCAAACATCCACTGTTCAGCACCGTATAAACACTGGTGACGCCAGTTCTATTCGCCGACGCCCCTATCGTGTCTACCACACTGAGCGCAGAGTTATCCAAGCGGAAGTTGACAAAATGCTAAACAAAGGTGTAATAGAACCATCAAGTAGTCCTTGGGCCTCCGCTGCCGTCCTTGTGAAGAAACATTACTGTACCTGGCACTTCTGCGTTGACTATAAAAAAACGTATACCCGCTACCACGCATCAATGACGCGTTAGACTGCTTGCACGGCACTACATACTTCTTGTCTATTGATCTTCGCTCCGGCTACTGGCAGATTTCTGTTGATGAGATTGACCTCGAGAAGATGGCCTTCATTACACTGGATGGTTTATACCTGTTTGAGGTAATGCCTTTTGGTCTATGTAAAGCCCCTGCCACATTTGAACGAATGGTGAACTCTCTCCTGCGTGGTTGTAAATGGTCTACTTGTCTCTCTTATCTAGACGATGTGATAGTCTTATCATCTACTTTCGATAGCTACCGGACCCGTCTCGCTGCAATTCTCGCAGTCTTCAGAACAGCTGGGCTACAACTCAACTCCAAGAAATGTCAATTTGGCCACCGTCAGATTACCATTCTGGGCCATCTTGCAAACGCGGATGGTGTCCAACCAGATTCCGAAAAGATCCGCGCCGTCTGTAGCTTTTCGGAGCCCCGTTCTACATCCGACGTCCGGAGCTTCATCGGCTTATGTTCCTACTTTCGTAGTTTTGTGAAAAACTTCGCCGACGTTGTGAGGCCACTCCCAGACTTGCTGAAGAAGGATACCACATTCTCATGAGGCCCTGAGCAGACTCAAGCGTTCACCGCTCTCATCGACTACTTAACTACGCCCCCCATGCTTGCCCACTTTAATCTTTCTGCTGCAACAGAAGTTCGCACTGACGCCAGTGGCCACGGTATTGGCGCAGTTCTCGTTCAGTGGCACCACGGCAGACAATGTGTGATAGTTTATGCCAATCGTCTGCTTTCTCCCCCTGAGAGGAATTATTCCATCATCAAGAGAGAGAGAGAGTATTTAGCTTCAGTTTGGGCCGTCACCAAGTTCTAGCCATATTTATATGATCGCATATTCTCAGTCGTTATGGAGCACCACGCCCTCTGCTGGCTGACTCTCTGAAGGACCCCACTGGACGTCTGGGTCGCTGGGCTCTGAGGCTCCAGGAATTTTCATTTAGCGTCAGCTACAAGTCTGGCCGTATGCACAAAGATACAGACTGTCTTTCTCGTCATCCGGTCGATCCTTCTGATCAAGTTGTGTCTGACCTGGAGAGCAGCGTAATGGCGTTTACTGACATCGGTGATATGTGCATTGAACAACGACGGCTGAGTCAGTGCGCACTATTATCAACGCCAACCTGTCTGACAGCCAAGACGCTGAATCCCGTATGTTCGTGCTGCATGACGGCACCCTCTACCGCCGCGAGGTCATCACTAAAGGCCCTAAGCTTCTGCTTGTCATTCCTCACCATCTACGGCCTGCCATACTTGAACAACTTCACGATGCACCAACAGCGGGACACCTCGGTGTTTCCCGCACATACGATCGCGTGCGACATCGGTTTTTCTGGCCAGGACTGTACCGCAGCGTGCGTCGATATGTCGCCACTTGCGACCTCTGCCAGCGCGGGAAAAGACCTTCTTTGCTGCCAGCTGGATACTTTCACCCAATTGAAGTCTCCTCTTAACCATTTCATTGCGTGGGACTCGACCTTCTTGGCCCTTTTCCGACGACGATACTGGGAAATAAACGGATCGCCGTCGCCACAGATTATTATTATTTATTTATACTGCCAACCCTCACTTGAGGGTCATTACAGAGAGGGAAGCATAGGATATGGAAAGTAAATACAGACATTGATATTTTCTGCAACTTTGAACAATAACACAATAGCATATTCATTGCTCGGCAAAGTAAACATCAAGAGCACATTCAAATTTTTTAGCGTCAGAATTTTCAACAATATGTCGCGGCAATTTGTTCCACGCTTCTATAACATCAGGGAAAAAAGATTTGCGGAAGACGTCCGTGCGAGCACCGAAGGGGCGAACTGCCGTGTCATGATTGATCCGGCTGCTGAGCTTATGCGGGGGGTGTAGGTAAATTGTTCTATCTATTTTTATTTGACCATGCACTACCTGAAAAAATACTTTTAGGCGCTGCTTTTGTCGTCTAACTTCTAGAGATTCTAAACCACTTAATTTTAACATCTCGGTAACCGAATCAGTCTTTTTATACTTCGAACATATAAATCGCGCGGAAAGTCTCTGAATTCGTTCCAGTTTACCTATTAAATCCTTTTGGTGGGGGCTCCAGGCAGCACAAGCATATTCTAAAACAGGGCGCACAAATGTTTTATATGCAAGCAGCTTGACGTCTTTCGTAGGATTCGGTAATTTAGCACGCAAGAAACGCAGTTTTCTGTAAGAGGCACAGCATACATTCTCGACATGTGCACGCCATTTCAAATCATTCGTAATATGCACTCCCAAATATTTAAATGCACACACCTGCGGTAAATAATTAGGTCCAATGCTGTACGTAAATGGTAAAACGTGTTTCTTGGTAGTTATATGCGTATATGTTGTCTTAGAATAATTTATTTTCATCTCCCATTTATCGCACCATGTTTTAAAATCATCAAGACAATCATTAATTACAATTTGGTCATTCTTACACGTCACCGGGGCATAGATTAAACAATCATCAGCAAACAATTTAATTTTTACAGGAGGGTTAACAATGTCAACAACATCATTTATATACCCCAAGAACAGCAATGGGCCCAACACGGAGCCTTGGGGCACACCGGAATAAACATCAAGTGATTCAGACTCAAACCCATTAATTCGTACCAACTGCTTGCGGTTCGTTAAGCATGCCTCTATCCACTTCAGGATATTTTCGTTTATGCCTGTTCGTTTGAGCTTGAAGAGCAATTTATGGTGGGAGACCTTATCGAAGGCTTTTGCAAAGTCTATGCATATCACGTCGACTTGTTCTCTATTATCTACGGCAGCGGCGAAATCGTGGAGAGTTTCAACCAGTTGGGATAACGTGGAAAGCCCTTGCCTAAACCCGTGCTGTTGCCTACATATCAGCCCATTTGTCTCCAAGAAAATAGCCATCTGTTTGGCAATGACGTGTTCAAAAACCTTACAGCAAACACACGTCAGAGACACTGGCCTGTAGTTGGTAAAAAGCATCATGTCGCCACTTTTAAATACCGGTTTCACAATGGCGCTCAGCCAGTCTTTTGGAAGGAAATGTGTCACGAGTGATTTTTCGAAGATAATGACTAAGTAAAACGACATCCACTCCGCATACCGCCTCAAAAACACAGTTGGTATTCCATCCGGTCCATTAGCCTTCTTTTCGTTCAAATTAAGTAGCTGCTGAAGCACGCCCGCTTGATCTAATGAAACTGGATCCATGGCGTATGTGCAAGTATCGGCCATTTCCTTATCTTCATCCGTGAATGCCATCTTTGTAAATACAGATTAGAAAAAGCGATTGAAACCATTAGCTATATCTTGTTTCTGGGTTACAACATCAGAGCCAACCGCGATATGTTCAATCGTCTCTTTCCGATCGCTCAAGTATAGCCAAATTTTCTAGGTGAAGTGCGCAAGAACACAGAAAGCGTTTCATTGAAGAACCTTTTTTTGGGCTTGGAGATTTGGATTTTCAACGCTGCTCGTAGTTGAGAAATCTGCTCAGAGTGGCCTTGTCTTTTGCGTAGTCTCTTTATTTTGCGTTTAGTGTGGATAACATCTCTAGTGATCCAGGGGTTAGTATTCCTTGTTTTTTTCAATCGAATGGGAACAAACCTTTCTATACAGCTGTTAATTATTGATTTCAATTTCTGCCACAAACAATCAACTGGCTCGCTATCAGAGGCTTGCTTGAAATCATCGAAAGCAGTTTCCAAAAAGTCTAATATTGACGTGTCATCTGCCCGGCTGTAGTCACTAACAGGCACCCGAACGAAGGGTCGTCTTCCAGGTTTTGTACCACATAGAATCTCAACCGAAATCAATTTGTGGTCAGATATGCCGTCTTCGACCGTAACACTGAAGTCCTCCATAGTGCCCGAAAGGAATACCAGGTCCAGCTGTGACTGAGAACCCGATGTTACTCTAGTGTCCTGTTGAACAATTTGGGTTAGGTTATGGCTGATCATTATTTCAAATAACTTTTCGCTGCTAGTAGCATCCTTATTACCGGCGGATAAAGAAATCCAGTCTATATTTGGTAGATTAAAGTCTCCGGCCAGGACTAATTTTGTTGTCTTGTTTACATTTGAGTTCAAAAACGTCTGAAGGTCTTCCAGTAACTCGGGCGAAGTGGCAGGTGGTCTGTATACTGCTCCGATAAGGTAATTGGTGTTCGCGTACGTAAATTTACACCATACAGATTCCGATGAGTTGCAATTAATTGGAACTGCTGAGATACATTTTTTATGACAATTGCAACGCCCCCACCACGGGAATTTCTGTCCCAGCGAAACACTCTGTACCCAGGAGGAACAACCACATCATTCGGAATATCGTTGTTTAGCCAAGTCTCTGTTACGATCACCACAGGGGGAGATCTCGACAGCAATAAATGTTCGAGTTCAGTTACCTTATTAACAAGACTACGAGCATTGAACAGGAGAAGCACTAGCTACGCATGTGACGGTGCAGCCACTGCCCCTCCCACCGGGGCGCCGCCAACGCTGTCAAAGTCGCGCGTTGCTGCTGGCGATCCTTTAGCATACCGCTCCTTACGACATGGTTGGCGTTCATCTCGGTTGTAGTCCCAAGTAAATAAGCTTTCGCCTACCTTCAATTTGTCATAAACTAGCGATACCTTCTTTCCGCTGCCCCTGTCCGCAGCTGCGCTGTCCCACAACTTTTTCCGCACCGCGACCGTCTCCTTCGAATAATCATTGCTCACGCTAATACAAGTTCCCTTTAATTTACTGCAGTTTCGGAGTATAGTATATTTTTCTTTGAAATCGTAGAACCTCATTATGACTGGTCTAATATGCCCCGGCCGTTGCTTGCCCAATCTATGAATTCTTTCTATTGTTTTAACATGGACGTTCAGTTTTTTTGCCAAATATATTGTCGACTACAGAAACTTTCAGGTCTGACTCCGGTTCCGGGCTGCCTTCCTTTAAAAACCAAGAGGTTATTGCGTCTACTTCTGTTTTCAAGTTCACTTTGGCTTTCTGCCTGTGTTTTTACAGTATGTTCCAGAACTTCAATTTTTGCGTTCAGTTCTTGGACTGAAGCAACTAAGCCAGCCAATCCATCGGTATTTGTCTGTATCTGGGCTAATTGATCATGAATGCCAGTCAACCGACGGTCAAATGCTACCTGATTTTCCAAAATAGTCTGTAGCTGCTGGGCCGCAGTAGTGCCGTGGTTTTCTTCGACATCCCCCGCCATCAACAACCGCAGCAACACAGACCAGCAATCAATAAGAATCAAGGAACATCTATGAGGGCACAGCAGGACAATCAAAAATCTATTATCATTACGGTAAGTGACAACAGTAGTTTGAAAACCAACCTGGAAGACGAACGGCGGCAGTTTAGGCATTTCGTTCGCATGGACGTTGCCGTGCCCTCTGAGGAGTTGCTTGATGTGCTGCTCTTTAAGTAGCTGCGCCGCCGGTGACGTCACTGAGGCCGATGCTCCGCTGATCCACGGCGCATCTTCCAAAACCAGGTTGAGATGAGGAAGCAGGAAAGGCGTCCCATCAGATCCGCTTGTCGTGATCGCTGTCAAAATCCACGGCACAACCTGGAAGACGAACGGCGGCAGTTTAGGCATTTCGTTCGCATGGACGTTGCCGTGCCCTCTGAGGAGTTGCTTGATGTGCTGCTCTTTAAGTAGCTGCGCTGCCGGTGACGTCAATGAGGCCGATGCTCCGCTGATCCACGGCGCATCTTCCAAAACCATTTATACATTCCGTTACGCGATAACAAAGGCCATGCCAACCAGTTGCGCCCCTGACGTGCCGATTTTCTTCTTCATGACGTCATCTTACACCACGGTGCACCTCAACAGCTGCTTACGGCCCGTGGCCGCACTTTCTTGTCCAAGGTTGTCGACGACCTCTTTCGATCGTTTGCTAGAGCGCATAAGTTGTATACCGCCTACCATCCACAAACTAATGGTCTAACTGAACGTCTCAACCGCACGCTTACACAGATGCTTTTGATGTACTTCTCCTAAGATCATCGTGACTAGGACACCACGTTGGCCTATGTGACTTTCGCATGTAATTCCTCTCGACATGACACCACGGGATTCTCCCCTTTTTATCTGTTGTATGGTCGCCACCCTATATTGCCATTGGAAACCACCATATCTCTCAAGCCATCTGCTTCAGAGTACGCTCGCGAAGCCATTCATCGGGCTCACATGGCTCGTCAAGATAAGCAGACTCATCTCACCAAGTCACAGGATACGCAAAAAGCCCGCTAGGACAAGCGGCATCGTATTATAATGTTTGCCCCAGGTGACCGCGTGCTCCTCTGGTCACCGTGTCGCCATGTAGGTCTCTCCGAAAACCTTTTGTCCCGATACGCAGGACCCTATTTAGCCTTACGTCAAGATAGCGACGTCACCTACGAAATAGCGCCATTGCACTGCAATACGTCACCAAGTTCGTAACTTGTTGACATTGTCCATGTTTCGCGCCTGAAGCCCTACTTCTGTCGTACTTCTCCGGACTCGCGCTGAGACGGCGCTCCAGCGCCCGGGGGTCCTGTTACGGAAATGAAGTAAAGAAAGAGGAAGGACACAATCAGCTGATAAGTGCGCAAGCTTGCCAATCAGCCATTGTGACACTTGCCTGTGGCTTTTCCTCTGTAACAGCATTTTGTACAGAAGTCACCGACTCCGTAACAATATAATGTTACGGAGTCGGCATACATGAGTGATTGTAAGGATTGTAGCCTTTATAACGCTGCACTGGTCCTGCAATGCTTGCACGAAACGGCAAGTGTTTCCAACGCTTTGCTAAGACGACACGGTGGTGGAATCTGCCCGTCGACTTGCGTTCTACACCTTATCACCTCAGAGACGGGCACGCATGGCACGCACTTCGTTTTACAAGATAACTGCCAGACAGCACTAATGTCTCACGTATGACATGACTTATTGCGCTAGTTGGCCTCCGCTGCACACTCGAGGCACTCTAACGCAGCGCCTCCAGAATACCATTCACCTATTTTCTTGCGCAGAATGTCAAATAAACATTTTGTTCACTCTCTCCAGACGCAAGACTATCGTCTTTCGACAACATTTCTGGTGTAACATGAAGCAATGCCTCTTAGAAAAATTCATGCTGGAAAAGTGAGCCGCGAACGTGCCGGCCTACTCTCGGATTTGACTATTCCCCTCCGTTATGTAGGCGAACGCCTTCGGTGGCCGCCCCTTGCGAACACAGCAATGCTCTCACAGTTGCCCCTGAGCAGCTGTGATGTCACGTGATAGAGCGGTACGGTAATTTCACGAGAGTGAGCGGTACGGAGGCGAGCGGTCTCACGCGGCGTACGGTCGCAACACGCGGTAAGAGGCATGGCCTTCGAGATATTGCGCTGGCAGGAAACTCCAAATTCAAAAAAGAGCGACGTTCTAGGCATAGTTTTTCTAGGAGGCGTTGTATGAAGATACGGGGCCAATCTTTTTTTCGAGCGACACGCCACAAAATCACACTAAGTAATTCTATAAATTTGTACAATAGTTGAAGAGTCGCAGATGTTTATATAACCCGTTGTATGCACTTGCGCAACGATTCCAACAGGAACATGCGTATTAGCAACACCAGAAGCTGATATGAAGTGCTGATGCTCGCGAAGATGCTGGCCCTGGACACTGCTACGTAAATCAACTTCAGCACATGGCAATTAACCACAATGGACGTTAATCTGACGTGATGGCTGTGTGAGAGGAGCACACATGTAGTTTTTTTATAAAATTGTGTAGGCAGTACTGCATCCACTACTGATGTTTAAGGAAGAATAGCGTCAATTTCAAAAGTATTTCCGAGACCTCGCGTAGCTCTGTAGTAAAATGCCTCATTGCCACGCAGAATGATTGAATTGAATTCGAACTGGAACCTTGACATTCATTTTTCGCATTCGTCGGGTTGACGTTACAGATGTCGGCAATTACCTAATGCTCGCGCGTTAAAATTGCCCATGTGTTTTCCCCCCATTCCTGAGTATATACTAAGTCTTAATCACCTGTGGCACATACGCGCATACAAGCGGCACATATCCGTGCGTGGGTATGTGCCACTGCCTGGCGGGAATGGTTTGACGACGTACGTGATGGGATTGTGAAATTATTCATGTCTTGACCAGGACATCATATTCGTCAAACCATCCTACCCTCCCATGCTAATTTTAGTTTTTGCCTAGTTAAGGGGGTGACTATGAGAGGACCTAAACGTAAGCGGCTAGATAGATAGCTACACTCAAGGTGACCGACGTAGGCTAAGAAGTGCTTCGCATTTAAAATGGCAAGTATCCCCTCCGAAAGAGACGTTGCTCAAGCCCTCAAGCAGCGAAACCCTAACCTGTTTCTTAACATCAGCACTCTGCTCAA
Organism: Rhipicephalus microplus; assembly: GCF_043290135.1. Taxonomy (NCBI): domain Eukaryota; kingdom Metazoa; phylum Arthropoda; class Arachnida; order Ixodida; family Ixodidae; genus Rhipicephalus; species Rhipicephalus microplus. The sequence goes on from NC_134705.1 coordinate 136,591,627, forward strand.
GAATGCTGCAAGACTACCTGTTACTTCAGCTGCAGCTGAGTAAAGTGTTTCGACGCATACGCGCTTCGCAATCCACCTTTTCAACAACTCTGTTGAGGAAGAATTAAAAAGGTTGGCTTTATTGACATCTACGAAGAGCTCACTAACATGACCAACGTTATTGCAACATCTACGAAAAAACACGGAGACTTGTCTTTTTTGCTCCCGTGTATGAAGAGCAAGCTCAGGAAACATTGAACAGAACGGACGCACCGCGGCCCTCACTCATAGGACGGGTCGAGATCACAGCACATGAAGATAGTGTTCAGCGTGCCTCAATAAGATACGCATCTCCTTTTTCAGGATTTTTATTGTAGGCGTTCAGTAACGTCTCTATCTTTATGCATTAAGCTCTTAAAACCACTTGAACTAGTAAAATATTATACTGTGATGGGTCAAGGAGATTAACTCATAAGTAAAATTTGAGACTTTTAATAAAAAGATGTTTTGAAAATCACAAAATTGATATACCAAATTTGTTACTGAAAATAAGCTATGAAACTACGTGTTTTTTTTTCTTTCGAAATAGTCGTGGCCATCAGCGAGTGCCACCCCTGCCTAGAGAAAAAATTCATCCCTACTCGTCTGCTTCATTTGCATTAGGTAACAACGGCTGCCATGCGTTGATATCCAAGGTACAATAGTATATGGCTATGAGAAATTACAAGCAGCCTAAAAAAATGGCACGTCCATTGTAAAGTGGGAATTGATGATACGCGAAGAACGAATCAAGACTGTATATATATATCTCTTTATATTCAGGACAAACTTGCAAGGCGGGCGCAAATTAGGCCGTAAATCATTTTCATGTCATAGTTATTACGTTTGTGCCTGGATTCTGCGTTCGTCGTCTATTTACGCCACGTCATACCAAATTTGGTATCTGTGGAGCTAGCTAAACTGTCACGAGCGCGCTATGAGCGAAGCATTTCGTCATGTTTTACATGACACGAATATCATGATTATGAGCTCTGACGAGTTATTTACTTTCGACGATAATCACGTCGAGTGACACCAAATTTGGTATGTCTGAAGCTAATGAAACAACCGCGAGCACATCGTGCGTAAGGCATTTAGTCACGTTGTTACAAGACACGCATGTCGTGATTATCATGTTTGGAACTGTCATTTAGTTTCTTCATTCCATTTTTCTTACTTTTCCGTCTTCCATTCCCCCTTCCCAAGTGCAGAATAGCAAACTAGATACTTGCTTTTTGGTCATCAGGATTGAGGATCCTGATGAAGGTGAGACTCTGGCTGGAACGTCGAAATAAACGACGTTGTCACTGGTCACGGAGGAACTACTTGACTATATATATATATATATATATATATATATATATATATATATATATATATATATATGTGTGTGTGTGTGTGTGTGTGTGTGTGTGTGTGTGTGTGCGTGTGTGTGTGCGTGTGTGTGTGTGTGTGTGTGTGTGTGTGTGTGTGTGTGTGTGTGTGTGTGTGTGTGTGTGTGTGTGTGTGTGTGTGTGTGTGTGTGTGTGTGTGTGTGTGTGTGTGTGTGGCGAGAGAGAGGAAGATGGGACGGCGGCCAACGTGGTGGTGTGGTTGCCTCGCCACTTTATTAAGAAAAGCGATTGCCGAATCGGAGCGTCTGCGGCTGCAGCGTCCAAAACCGCCAAGCGCGTGAGCACGATCTACGCAGCTCGCACCTTGAGGTGTGGCATGAGCTGCACGGGAGGCGCAGCGTGTTGGCTATAGAAAAATGACGATGATGATGACGCTACAGGTTACTGCTGCCCCCGCCCCCTCCCCCGGCAGAAATGAAACCGAAAGAAAAAATGGTGGGGGCGTATATACAAGAAGGTTTGTGACACGAGTCCTCGTAGGCAGTCCAGGTCCGTAGGCAGTCCAGGTCGTTAGCGATAATGGGGTATCAGAAACCAGTAACTCTCTAGCGGGTGGCTCTGGGAGAAGCGCAGTGGACGTAGAACTAGCGGAAAGTACGCTGTGTTCGTATCCAGGTGGGCTCCACGACGACTTGATGGAGCCTTTAATTAGTGCACCGGGTCTCGCGAGTGAGAGCGGCCAACAGCGTTGTCCGCAGATGCAGTTGTGGGCGGGTGCGGACGTTGGTGGGGGCAAAAAACCGGCGTCGGCGTTTCATTGCTGCCGTCGAGGTGGCACGGGTATACGAATAAACGGATGCGGAAACGTCGTGGTCGAAGAACAATGCCGCGCGCAATGCGAGTAGTGATGAGGTATGCGGCACGTGGTAAGTAAGCCTGTTGGGTAGAGGTAGAATACTCTTGCGCTGTATCGAACGTCATGCCTGCGTTCAGGGTTAAGCCCTGCTGGTTTGCGTCCGCAGTCGAGAACCGCGGAAGAGTGATGTCGGGAAACGCAGCACGAGGGAACTCTGCATGAGGCGCAGTCCGCGTATCTGAGATCATGGAAGTACCTTTGGAAGTTGGCGAAAGAAGATTAATGCCTAGGTAAGTATGCGGAATGTCTGTCTCCGCAGCAGGCGTAGTATGTGCGGGCTGCTGTGGTGTAGTCGAACCAGGCACGTCGTCTGCAAGCGCATTAGTCGTGCTGGCAGCATCTCGGAACTTCGGCCGTAGTGGTTGGGGGGCTCGAACTTCAGCTGCGCGAGACACTGAGGGCGATGCTGGTGACTTCTGGCAAATTGCACAAAGCGTGGAGGTCGATGCAAGGTCGCGTTGGTCGGACATTGTCGATGGCGAAACCTCCGCGAGTGAGGAGCGAACAGCGGACGGTGTGATGTCCATGTCATACTCCAGGGCATGCCGCAAGGTGGCGGTTGTAGAATCTGACGGCTCCGAGCCGTCGCCGGCAATTCAAGTCGGGAAAGACGTGTGGGTTGCAGGCATGCGTGACGGACCTTCACGCAAGGGTTTGGAAGGAAGATCGGTCGAAGTAGGCGCGCCTTCTACCTCGTCGTGGCGCTTGGACGCAGGAATGGATGCTTCTGTAGGCGAATCCAAGGTAGAAGAAGTCGTAGACGGGGAAACAAGGTCTTTGTCAAGGTAGGTCTGCGGGCCATCTGGTATCGTTCGCTGGGGCAGAGGGGAAACTTGGAACTCACGGCTTTTCGGAAGAGCATGGTAGGTTTCACCGTAGCAGGCGAGCACCGCAGCACAGAGGTCGTTGAAGGATCGTGGGCTGGAGGACAACTCGGCGGCTGCACGACATCGGCTGTGCCTTATGCCACTGACCGCTAGAATTGCATCGAACCGCATAAACCACGCTCGGGGGCAGAACGGGCGAAACGGTGGAACTGGAGGACAGAGTTGCGGAAGCATGGCAGCGGGCGGCTCGGCGAAGGGCGTGTTCTACGGGTCACCAATATAAAGAGAGAGAGGAAGGAGGCATGGTGGCCATCGTGGTCATGTCGTTGTTTCGCCACTTTATTACGAAAGGCGATTGGCGAAGGGGAGCGGAGGCGGCTACAGCGTCCAAAACAACCAGGTGCGTGAGCACGATCTACCCAGCTCGCGCCTCGAATTGTGGCATGAGCGGCAAGAGAGGTGCAGCGCGGTGGATAGAAAAATTACGATGATGACGAATGCCGATGATGATGACACTACGTATATATCGCATCACGTAATAGGAAATTCGGTATATGCAAATCTAGCGAAATGACCGCGAGCGCACCAGGATCATGGCGTTTAGTCATGACTTACATGCATGCTATGATTTTTACGTTTGGACCTGTCAATTATGTTCGCCATGCCGTTTTGTCATGCCACATCAATTTTGTGATATGTTATGTGAACGTAAACCACCGCAAGAGCAGCAAGACCATAAAATGTAAATCATATCATTCACGACACACGTGTTATCATTTTCATGTTATGACTAATACGATAAGCTTGTCATGCACTCATGTTATGGCATACCAATTTTGGTATATATACTATCATCAAAACGGCCCTGAGAGTCAAAAATTTTAAGCGGCTGGCTGGCTGGCTGGACAGACAGACAGACAGACAGACAGACAGACAGACAGATAGACAGATAGATAGACAGATAGATAGATAGATAGATAGATAGATAGATAGATAGATAGATAGATAGATAGATTTGAACTTCGGCCATGAGCTTCTGCTCGCAAAATGCTCCGTAGAAGCACATGATCGAGGGAGCTTCAATGACCGGTGTGACTGGCACACCTCCGAGGGTGTTATCTGTATACGCCCACCATTTGCGGGTGTTATCACGAGAGCATTACAGAGCTTGTTGTGTAGAAGTTCCAGGGTCGGTTTAGACGACGTCGTGGATGGTGAGCGGAAAAGGTGAAATTTGAAGTAGATGCAAATAAAAATAATACAACTTCGATTTCAGTGTGACCAGCGATTCCGACATGCTTCCCAACAGTTCGTAGCGCGATGAGTTATGCCGCTCCACCACCAAAGCGGTAAGAGCGTGCTAGTGAATTCGTCCCACTCATCATCATTCACTCCGGCGATATGCTGCGATTTTTTTTTGTTTCCGGTGCGCCTCGTCGGCCTTCTGGATGTGCTTCGCAGCCAACCAACGGGGCAGTGGAAACATCGCCCGCGGAAGGGCTCTCCGGGCAGAGAAGTTCGTTTTGTGGGTGCACGATTATAGGAGTGCTAGTAACTCGCTCTTCCTCACAGTAAGCCTCTCTCTATAGGGTTCTGAAACTCCGGCTTGACGAATGTGAACAAGATTCTTCGCGATTCTGAAAGTCACGATTCTGAAATGCAATACATACACTGAGTGAAGGAGGCAGGATACTCCCTCGATGATGATATGGCCGATCGAACTAGAGTTCGTCAACTCCGTAAAACCACTTTTACTGTGTGAACAAACATTCATGAAAAAATTGGCAGATCCAACGTACAGTGGGAATCGAAGATATGCGAAGCATGAATAATAAATGTTGATATGTCACTTTCAAATCAGGCCAACGTTACGAGGTAAAGGTAAATGATGCTGTACATGACTTTCGTGTCATGATTATTAGGTTTGGATGTGTAGTTTACCTTCATCTATTCACGTCACGTGATACCAAATTTAGTGTATGTTGAGCTAATGAAATGGCCGCGGGTGCATCATGAAGTGCCTAATAAACTCCAACGTAGCGTTGACGCGTACGCACGCTGGGCACAGCGATGCTACGTTAGCAATACACGAGCACTCTATAGTCTGATGCCCAGTGCGACGAGCGTCCGTCGGCGCAGCCCGAAGGCAGCCGGCGCGAAATGCGATAGGGTGCATTTCGCGCCGATACCATAGAGTAACATTATTCTATGCCGATATGTTACCCAGACAAAACACTGTCTTCTTTTTTTCGTAACGGGGGGCCGCCGGACGCGCTGAAACGCGCATCCGTCAAAAAAATGCAGCGTGGCGCGCGCCTGCGAGTATATGGCAGCACCGGCGCCTGGCGTGACAGTACCGGCATGACGCGACGAAATGAAAGCCGGTGTACACGCGCACCGCATCATGTCGAAATGCATCGGCACCTTCACTATGGCATGTCATCATGTCGTTACATAGCACGCATCTCGTGTTATTATGTTTTCACCAGTATCATACCTTCATCATCCATTCACGTCCCGCAATACCAAATTTGGTATACGTGAAGCTAGGGAAATGGCTGCCAGCGCATCATGAAAGTGGCATGTGGTCATGTTGTTACATGACATGCATCTCATGATTATCATTTTTGCACCAGCCACATACCTTAGTCATCCATTCATGTACCGTAATACCAAACTTGGTACATGTGACGCTAGCGAAACGGCTGCTAGCGCGTCATGAGCGTGGCATGTAGTCATATTGTTACGTGATACGCATGTCATGACTTTCAGGTTAAAGTCTGTCGCTTGTTTTTGCCATGCAATCAATTCGTACCATACGAATTTTGCAACATGCCATGTGAACAAAAGCACCACAAGAGACGCAGGACCTTGGATTGTAAATCATGACACACATGACATACATATCATGGTTTTCATGTTATGACAAATCAAGTATGTTCTTCCTAGAGTCATGTTATGCCATACCAAGTTTGGTATGGATACCATGATCGAAATGGCCAGGAGAGCTATAAGTCGCAGGTGGCTTGATAGATAGATAGATAGATAGATAGATAGATAGATAGATAGATAGATAGATAGATAGATAGATAGATAGATAGATAGATATATAGATAGATAGATAGATAGATAGATAGATAGATAAGCTCAATGTCGCCGAAGTTCACTAAAAATGTTTCACATCTAAAATTCAAGGACATCTTCCCAAAAGGAACCCTTATTGGATGCGAAGCCGCAGCATTGCATACGGCGGCATGGGTGGCGTCGCGGGTGGAACGGCGCTAATGTGGTTGCTGTTGTGCGCGCTGGACGATTCGTTTGAAACGATGGCTGGTGTAGTAGATATCTTCGTTTCTTCAGAGTGGACACGGGCGCTGGACCGTAGCTGGCCCGCGGTTCACTTTAACTACCACGGCCTTGTGATCGGTGAAGTGCACGCTAAGTGGTTCCTGCAGACATTCGATGTTGGAGTTGGCAAAGACCATATCAATGCACGTTCCCCATTTCTTAGTCAATATTTCCCTTCCACCGACACGCACCTCAGCGAGTGCACGTCATGCATGTAATTGACTTGCCATTCTCTTCCTCCTCCTCTGCTGACGTCCACTTTGAAGACTCCCGCGAATATGAGAGGCGCCCGTGGACAAGCTTTGCCGCAATCATTGAGCGTCTCCTCCAGACAGCACTGAACCTGTTCCTTCGGCAGGTTGGGAGCAAGATATAGCAAGAAGATCGGGATGTCGCTGACGCACTCGACAACGCACTTGGAGCAGGAGCGTCTTCGAAAGGTTCCGGATTGTTTTTCCAGGTCACTTTCGGATCATCCGGCTGAGCCCTGTGCTTGCAGGCAGATTCTTCGGCGGAGGGAACGCGGCGCTTTTGAGACGTTGCCAACGAGTGCGACGTCGAGGACTCACGGGCGTTGGCTTCGCGCTATCGGCGCTCCCGCTAGGCTTCCTTGGCTCGCGTGTCATCGGTGTTACCTGCGCGCCATCTCCATTGCCGAACGCGATCGGTGTGCTTGAACAAAAAAAAAGGATGACCTTAGTTTTAGGGCTGTTGGTCTCATGCCACCATTTTCCCTCGGAGTTGGTGCCCTCCCAAGAGACTGATTTCACTCCACTGAGCACCACGCCGGAAGTGCGATTGTACCTATTTAACCAGTAGGTACTCTATGGCAGTAACTCTCTTCCTCCCACAGACGCGGCGGATGCTCAACTATTTCACCAAGGCTGTGGTGGGTTAAGGTACGCCCCGGGGCCCTCGTAGAACCTGATGGGGCTATCTTTCGAGATGAGTACTCAGAAACAACCGAGTGCCAGGTCGGTGTACTCATCTTCTCATAGAGAAAAGCCGGTGGATTCTCGGTCAGTAGAGGGAATAGAACCCGGCACCTTTCGTATTGGAAGCGGACGCTCTAACCATGTAGCCACTGCGGCGGTAGACCACAGCCACCGCCGTGCCAGACCAATGACACCTCAGCGGTGTCGTTTGTCCTTCACTGCTGACGTTTGCGTTCCGCTTCCGTGACTCGTTCCTCGTGGGTGCTCCAGGCGCGAGGTCGCCATTCGCGAACGCGATCAACTCTGCTAACCCTCGCAATGCCAGCAACGGCCAAGTTAGACCGAATCGCTTCGGCGCATGATTTGGTGGACGAAGGAGCTTCGCTTTCCAGCGTCCTCTCCATCGCAGATAAACTAGCCGAAAGAGTGTTCATTCTAGGTGTGCTCGAACGTTGCGAGGGGTGGGGAGGGTGAAGTGAGAAAGAGGTGACACGTGGTGAGCTAATACCACATGGAATGCCACCTAGACAAATATTTTCAGGTCTGCCCGCTGCCGCCATCACGTCACTCGTTTTGCCCGAGCGAACACACGTACGAGAGCGTGTGAATTCATTTGCACCATAGGCTCCCGTTAAAAAATAAAGCGTTCGCGGCCACTTTTACATGCTAAACAGCTTTATTCTGCATATTGCGTAAAAAAAGGGCGCTCGATCAAGTATTGTAGTATGCTTGAAAGCCTTTAGAGATTTATCTGTGAGCCATTTCTTCCACGAAAAAAGTAAGAAATATATTGCGTCAAAAAAGGGCGCTCGATCAAATATTATAGTATGCTTGAAAGCCTTTAGAGATTTATCTGTGAGCCATTTCTTCCACGAAGAAGTAAAAAAATATTGTGCACTATCGAACGTGTGGTCGCTCCCTAAGAGCAAAATTTCATATCCGAACAGAGTGACGAAAAAAATAAGGTCAATTTTATTCGTGCTTTTTATATTTAAACACACACACACACACACACACACACACACTACCTTGAACATGCAGAAAAACTGTTCCTACTCATTTGAAATGTTTCTACTGCTTTATTTGTAGTCTTTCGAACATCTGTCTTCATTAACACGTACTTATTGAGGAGAGTGTGTGCCGCTGCCACGAGTATTGCTATATTTGGCAGCGGTTCTTCAATATTGTAGCTTGAAGTAGAGCTCACACACCGCAAAATTGTTTAGCAAGCGCTTTACCGTAAGTGTCTACAGGCATCTGAATCTCAAGGAAACATATTAGGTGATGGTGCTGGTGATACTGCAGCAAACCTATAATACCACGATAAAGTGGTTGGAACACTGGCAAGAAAATACTATGCACGAAACCGATGGAGCATGCTATCCGACAGCATTGCTCTCTTTATCTCTCAACCAAGAAAATTGACGTAATGCAAGAAGTTCGCGGTGCTAATTGCCAATAGCAAAATATTTACCGACGCTATAGGAAAAGAACCTGTCCTGAAAGTTTACTGCCACCCGCCTTTATGAATTTTTTACCAGGGCTTACACTGACAATTAAGAAGCACAGTCGACCCACTTTTGTTAAAGCAAGAACGAAACATGGTGAAGGTGGTGCCATTGGAACGACTTCGAAATCCGTAGTACACACACACGTACCTTTGGGTCACGAAGAAAACAGATGGCGACGTCATCTCGACGAACGACACGCACCCATTTTGTTCTTCGGTTGTCCTTAAGAAACAAGAACACTCACATTTTCGGTCCATTGGCCGCGACAATTCGCCATGCAGCTTTGGCCAACCGTTCGAATATATGGCCGTACACATTGCAAATATCTAGTGCATAAAGCGCATCACATATTCACGCTGTAGTTCACTGACACAAAAAAACATGGTCTTCTCGAGTCGCCAATTAACAAGGACACCAGCAAGCCACGAAAACCTTCGTCAGGCTAGACAATCCTCGTCAGTCGAGCGACGACAGCAAGCGTAGGCACGTATGTGCAGCGAAACACGGTGGTGTAAACGGATTGACGTCAGAGGCCACGGCAGATATAGTGAGCATGCCTGAAATAGGTGACCGGCAAAATAGGCAATAGCAGGGAACAGTGGGATACGACGGCTTCCGGTTCGACGCACCGCGCGTGCTATAGCTGTGGCAAGCGCGCACTTTTGTACTGCTCCGTTGAAAAAAGCACCTCTCCGTGCATCAGTGCTTTTGCAATTGTTTTTTTTGTTTCTGCTAACCGCGATATTGACAATGACCAGCCAGCTACGAAAGCCATGAACAGTAGGGAAACTTTTCATAGCACCAAAATGCTCTGCAATGCTTTCATACTGCTCGGAGGTGCTGTCAGTTTGGCTAGCAAATCACTAAATACAGAAGACAGTTTTCATTGTATCATACGTTACTGCAGATAACAAATCACCATTTTAAAGTTCTCAGGGGATAAGGATAACTGTAGCAGTGTCTTACGTCTTCATTTCGGGATCGCTGCTTTGGCCGACATCGTCGGTCGATCGGCATTAAGCGCAGTATTTATCGAGCGCGTTGAGATATCGTTCTTTTTTTTATGGCCTTCAGTGGGCTATAAGATGCATTTATTAGTCGAAGCTAGATGCTTATTTGAACGCTAATCTCGGTCAAGCTGCACGGCACGGTGGTAAATAAACAATAAAGTCAGACATAAACGGCGACGAAGAATCGAACCCCTGTTCTTGTTTAACGCACTTATTCTTTTGTGTGCCGTCCTGGCACACAGTTTGACCCAGATAAACGCAAATGGTCTCGTCCAGTGCTTCGAGTAAGCCTAATCTTGAGTGAAGCTACCCCGTGTTTTTTTTTTGTTATATATATGGGTGCAATGGCCGGCGCTCATCTCGTATGGCAGGTATAGATTTCACCCGCGCGTTCCCATAATATCTTTGCTAGGCGAGCCTGCGCGACAATTTATTGCTCGAAATATCATTCGCATCAATTCATGCGTAACCTTTTAATTAGTGCGGAATACACACGTACCTGTGATAAAATGGTCTTCGCACACTCTGGATCGAACGTTCGGTATCCAAAGGCTACCTTAGCAGCTGCAGCCCACCTCATTTTTCTTTCTTCGTTTCATGTGAATGGATACATGAGTTAGCCTTTCACGCTCGAGTTGGGGCAGCCAATGGCTGAAAAACCGACCATGGTTTAGCAGGACAAAGATAAAGAGGTGACCGCGCGCGCGAATATCGAATAATCTAAGGCGCATCGTCTACTCTCCTCGAACCGGAAGCCGGTAGCAGACGGTGCAGCCCACAATTCCTCGCTCTTTTACTGGTGGGTGGTGGTCGTAGTGGTTAGAAGATGAGAAAAGGAACCTAATTTCTGCAACCCGGTCGGGGGCACGGCGCAGTGCTTATTTACTGGTCACCTATTATCTAGGTGGCATTGGGCAAGCACGTGGAACGCGAGAGGGTGACGTCACCGGCACTTCGAGGTGACGTCACTCTCGTCACATATATGGACAGCGTCACACACTGCAGGTTAGTCAAGGAGTTGCTTCGCACTTAAAAGAGAATACAATCGCCGTGCATTTCCTACAGTCTGGCAGTGCACTGAGTTACATGTCTAAAGGTGGCGCCCCATATCAAGGACAGACAACAGCGCGAACATTTTATCGTACAGAACACAGGCGGACTGAACATATACGGCTCGTGCAGCGGACACTACGAACAATAAGAGGTGGATATGTACACCTATAATATCTAGCGCCCATTTTAGTCCCAATAGGGCAACACATCTGTCACGTGTAAACACCAAATACAGACTAAATAAACACTACAGGTATCCGGGTATAGGTAACAAGATTGAAGGCGTATCAATATTTTACTCTAAAGCTGCACAATATTTAAGGCCTTGGTCATCAGTAAATTTCAATTATCAGCCGGCACACTGTGATATGGGCTCACTGTAGCACAACCCTCTTTGCGCAAGCCTCAAGGTTGCAGCTACTTGCTGACAAATCAATTTCTTTCAGCAGGGCTGGCTGACCAATAATCTATGACATTACGATCCGACGTTCGAGCCGAAATGCAGTGCCATGGATGTTTGCCACAGAAACAATGCTCCTCGATTGAGAGACACGCAATCCCATCCCTGGCTATCCTGTTGCCTGGCTATTCTTGTTTTGCTTACATCAGAGAGAGCTTAACGTTAAGGCGAGAAGCTTCCAACACTGAAAATGAGCAAACCTAAACTTTCGCGAGGCACCTGCGCCAAGATCGGTCCCGTCAATTATGACCCGTACAACTGCCAGCGAAAGTAGGCCTAGCGTACTGGCAGAGTATGTCGACCTACCATCGGTCCTTCTCGTTTTAAATGTACCCGTCTCCAGAAGTAAGAATGAATTAACAGCAGAGCTTTGGAATCATTCCAGCGTGATTCCACGAGAGAGCGACATGGGTCCAAAAGTTGATATTTTAGATTTCACTGAGTATTTTATATTTCGTGCACCTCTCACCAGGTAGCCCGAAAGTCAACTTCGTTTTATGATTAACGGCCTAACTTACGAAAAAAAAATATCAAACTTCACCAACACGGAGGCACCAATTTTGTCACCTGTCATTTTCGAAAATTGCAGATGCTACAAAAAGACAAATATTTTTGTTTCAAGGAAGATATTTTTTACCTGAAATGCATGTATAATAAAGAATGAATTCATACGGTTTCAAGTTTGTAGACGTTTAGAAAATAGCTTTTAAAAATGTCTAATTTTGCAACAATTTAAAATAAGTTACGTATTACCCATTTTCTTTTCTCCGAAAGTATAGCAAGCAGCGTTTTCAAACTTGACACGTTTTAAGGATATAGTGTGTTCATTATTGCTGCCGTAGGACAAATGTAAATTTTTATATATTGCCTCAAGGTTCTCATATTGGCAAAAGTGTACTCCACTGAAATTTGAATAATAAAAACCCACCTTTAAATTTTCCTAAAATCTCGTAAATAGACAATCGAAGGCCATCATACAGTAATAGAGAAAAACATGTTGCATTTTTTTGTTTTTAGCGACAATATTTGTGGTACAAATCCGAGCTTTTCGAGAAAGCGCTGATACGTTGAGAAATCTAGAAATCGGAACGTAAAAGTGGCAACAAGCTTCAAACGTGAGTAAACGTTACCGCATTTGGTGAAGAAAGGCTGTTTTAGCACCGTGACAAATACGTACCCATGAAGGCGCATTTATGCTCCTGATAACAGAGTTCTAATGGAGTAAATCTTCGACACTGTAACTCAGTTGCAAAACATCTGTCTATATTTGCAGATAAACTCAAACATAAAAATGTTCCAACGCAAGTGCTGGGTCTCGCTAGAAAAAGCATATGCTCTTGAAGTACTTTCACTGGTATTTTGGTGGTTACTGTGTGAAACAATAGATGCGCTCAAAATGGCTGCATCTTTTGCAGATCGCATTTAGCAGTACGTGACGCTAACAAAACACGACCACGATCAATGCCCGCGGATGTGCTTAGCCAAACATGCCAAAAACGTATGCCTCAAACACGTGGCAACAATTTCCACTGGCTCTTCTTAAACTGACGGAATGTTTCTAGCTCGTCCGCATTTGCACACAGCAGCTTGACATTCTTGAGCTTCGCGCTCATTTGCGCCACCATTTGGGATGCTGACATAATCACAGCTTAGCTTGCACTCTGAGGTTTTAGAGCGTAGCCTCATGCTTTAATAGGGCGCCAACGCCGTCAAAAGAGTTCTTGCCATATCCTGTGGCCGAAAAAATCCACTTTGCTGATATATAATCTTTCTGACATAACTCGAACAACTGGTACTTGTTTTTGAAGTGACTGCATGTACCATCAGAAACATAAGTAACATGCGTGTCAGGCTTTAGTTGTTCCTTCATATAGTTGTGGATTATTTGTAGAGCAAAACAGGCATGTGCAGCGTCATGGCATGTGTCATCACTGATGACGGCAAAACTTTGAATTGATTGCTTCCTTGTGCAATCAAGCTGCAAAGACATTGTTCTTTCAAGAAGCCCGCCGTGTAGGCACCATCGGTGACGTCTTGTAGGCCAGAAACACATTCCGTGGCATTAGCACAGTATATACAAAGGCACAATTCTTGGTGTGGTGCAAGAAGAACCCACTTCGGCCTCAGTGAATAAATGTTTGAGAGCCCAATAGATGTGTTCGGATTAGCTTCTCTAAAGAGACGGTAAGCCTCTCGCACCGAACGGGTCATAAACCTTTTCAAAACAAGCTCCTTTTTTGCGTCGATGATAACAGATACTACATTTTTTTGTTGGGACTCTGCCGAGAGCAGCTATACTCATCTTTGGAGTAGTAAGCCATAGCTGCCTGGACGTCCATTGGGTTCAGCCGTGTCCTTCTTATTGCATTTGGTGCAAACCATATCCAGTGTTTTGCGCGCCAGCGTCGGGATCTGTATATAATTTAAGGTGACAAGTTTCGTATAAGCGCTTGGAGTTTTCGGCGCTCTATATCGCTCAGCAAAAGTGTCAACAAACGCATGCGCTCTTGATACGAAGAACACGCTTCATAGGCTTGCTTGAAGTTCTTGAACTACTGGGCACACACACTGCATTTTAGATCTGATGGTTGAAAGTGGCGGTTGCACCCGTTACGGTGGCAATTCACGGTAACTGTAGAATTGCTGCTACGTTGTCTTGGCTCTGCATGAACTTTGCTATTTTGCGCATGCAGCTTCTCCAGTCGCATATGTGGCAATGCTTCAGGCGTGTTTACGCACCGCTCTTGACTTCTGCCTTTTTCTTCTTCCGGCAAAAACTCATTAGCTGTTTTAGCTGAGAAGCCATTAGACGAAAACAGTATATCTCTGAGGCGTCTGAAGCAGTTCTGGCAGACGTGGTCGTTGTTATGTGCATGGCGGGCAGCTTTCGGCAAAAGCTTCTGGAGGGCAAACAGGCCGATGTCTTCGACCTTGGGGAACTTTCTTTGATAAGGTATTTTCTTTTTATGCAACATGAGGTAATCTGAACAAAAAACTATCCTGGCTGATGTGGTCAGCCATCGCCACGCTCCTTGAGGTTCAAATTACTGGCAATGCAACTATGCGTGAAACCAGCAGCACGAAAGTGATCTGTCTGTCGTCTGTTCCTATGTCTCTGACCTTTAATGAGAGCAGACGTAAAACAGCGTGCGCAAGTATCCACAGTGCGAATGCAAAACTGAAGTATAGTACGTTAAAGTGAATTTCACAAGGTTTTTGTCGATAAAATTACGGGAGGCGTAATCTGTGTCCCTACTTTGAACCATAAAATCTAAAGCATTGCCTCCGAGATGCGGCGCACAGCAATTCTTCTGTAGAGCAGACGACGGATGACAACTTGCCCTAAAGCGTGTTCTTCAGTGTAATGCGGCAGTCTTCGTGCCCCAAATGATAAAAATTTGTCATGAATCGTTTATGAACTCATTCAACATTCAATTCTCTTACCCAACGTGTTACAAACACATGGCCGTCACAGCAGCTCCATCTGTGTGTCAGTGATGGAGAGGCACCACATAATAGAAGTATCAGTGCTCTACGTTTAAGAGTGAATTCAGATACTGTAGAATATCGTGTTCAAAATAGTTACTCCTATCTGCTAAAAAAGCCTTTCTTCACCAAATGCGGTCACGTTTACTCGCGTTTGAAGCTCATTGCCGCTTTTCCGTTCCGATTTCTAGATTTCTCAACTCATCAGCGCATTCTCGAAAAGCTCTGATTTGTACCACGAATATTCACGCTAAATACAAAATAATGCGACATGTTTTTCTATATTACTGTATGATGGCCATCGGTTGTCTATTTACGAGATTTTAAGAAAAATCGAAGATGGTTTTTTTTTATTATTCAAATTTCAGTGGAGAACACTTTAGCCAATATAAGAACTTTAAGGCAATATATAAAAATTTACATTTGCCCTACGGCAGCAATAACTTATGTACCTAGTAAACACACTATATCCTTAAAACTTGTCAAGTTTGAAAACGCTGCTTGCATTACTTTCGGAGGAAAAAAAATGGAGAATTTGTTACTTATCTTAAACTGTTGCAAAATTAGGCATCTTTAAAAGCTATTTTCTTCAAATCTACAAACTTGAAACCTTATGAACTCATTTTTCATTAGACATGAATTTCAGGTAAAAAATATCTTCCTTGAAACAAAAATATTTGTCTTTTTATAGCATCTGCAATTTTCGTAAATGACAGGTAACGAAATTGGTGCCTCCGTGTTGGTGAAGTTTGATATTTTTTTCTCGTAAGTTATGCCGTTAATCAAAAAACGAAGTTGACTTTCGGGCTACCTGGTGAGAGGTTCACAAAATATAAAATACTCAATTAAATCTAAAATATCAACTTTTGAACCCGTGTCGATCTCTCGTGGAATCACCCTCCATCATTGTTCTTTCTTTTTACTTACGGTGGCCGCACAAGGAGTGATTTACGGCGGCCGCACAAGGAGTGAATTTTAAACAAATACCCACTTTGTTCTTTGCATTCCTGTTGTGCCACTTCAATATATAAGCATAAATACCATTCTAACGATAGCTTTTACAGTGTTTTAGAATGCCTATAGATGCCCAATTTCAACGTTTGTGTTTAAGTTACTATAGGTGCCTGTAGATGCCTATTTTCAAAATTCGTGCCTAGATATGAAAACTATTTGACCTCAAATTGTCTTTTCTTGTACAGTTTGAGGACGCCATTATTGATATGAGTGGGCAAAACTGACATCTCCGAACTGTGTGTAGTGTAACCTAGTTCGCTAGTTTAACAAACTGCCGTAAACGACCACCAGCAGCCGTGAAATCGGTCGGGCCAGCCACCTTGTGCAATCGCTCTTACATGGCGCGATTCCTCTTGTAGGTTTCAATATATCTTCCAATATTCCCTTCACCTATTCAAGCGTAGTGTGCACAAATTAGACATGTGGTCTCGAATAACTCTCGTGGTGTCACGTAATACTGGGACGTACGTGGGACCATTCACAATTGTACGTTACCTCAGGCCCATAGCCAGGAATTTCTTTCGGGGAGGGGTCCACCTGTTGAAGGCCTTGGAAAATACCAATTTTAATAATTGGCTTCAGCAAAACATACGCCTGTATACAAATTTTTGAGGGAGTAGGAGGCAAGCCGCTCGTCCCCCTCCCGTTCTCCCTCGGCTACAGGCCTGCGTTACCTCCTCCATGTTAGGACATGCACCCGCAAGATGAAAGGTAAGCGGCGTTCTATCGGACATTTCAACTATATTCGAACCACGCAATATTGTCAATTTTGGCAGACGTGATCTTGAACACCCAGTGCATGCCTTACACTTTCCTGCTCAAAATTCCCAGACCTGGCGAAGGGTTCTTTAAGGTGTTAACAGACAGAGGGGAAATTGGCTCTGCGTCACCAGACCCGGCCAATACGAGGCTAAAAATCGTTCTGATTTTCTAACAGCCTCACTATTTGCTCCTGTGCTGCCCTTCTCAGCCACGCCGAAAAAAAAGAGACCAAGGAGTGTGAGAAGGTGAACACTTATCTCACCGTGCTTGCCAATAAAAAGGGGAGACCGTGTTCTGCAAACGATGCGGGAAAAGGTACAATTTTGATGGCTTAGCTATACCATTGGTACCTCTGGGTCATCATAAAATATATCATTTTTTTTCTTTCATGTCACTAACACCGGTTAGCACGTTTGTCTTCAAAAATTTGACTTTTCGTTTAGTTGATTTTACCTATATTTACAATTTTTGGAAACTATAACTCTGTCTTGCCTGCCCATAGGCAGGCAAAACAGAGTTATAGACACCAAAACTATAGTTTTGGTGCCTAAAACGCGATTCCGGTCTCAAGTGGTGAGTATCAATGCGACGCATTTTCAGCCGCTGCACGAAGCCGCCACCGAAAGCTACCGGGCGTATACTCGCCGCACTTCGCCGACGCATGCGAAAACAGAGACTAGTTGTATAGTTCGCCTTATTGAAGTAACACGATGGCGTACTTTCACATACAACATAATTTTTATCGGCGGGATATGTAGCTGCAGCTGTCCATAGAGATGCGGATCTTGATTGACACGGCCGCTTTAAAAACTTATCGTCGCTTGCGCCAGAAAATAAACTATGAGTGTTCAAGTGCGCCTACTTATTGGGTGACATTGCTGTCAACATTGAACTGTACACGCTAACTTACGAAAATAGCGAGAAACTGTTCTTAGACACGTCAGTACCTGCCGATGAATTGCCCGTGCTCCTCGGTTAAAAATTTTGTATTTTTTCTACATAGCGAATGGATTCTGAAGAAGAGATGGTGCTGTTGGCTTCTGAGGCGCCACATGCGTGCTTCGGCAGCAGTTATTATCTAATGAAGACACTAACTTTAGTTTGTAAATGAGATTTTTTCAACCTTCAGTGTGCCACACGTTCGGTATAGGGGTGTATATTGTTTTTACTAGCGTTTGTAGGACAAATGTGGCGTGTGGTTAGATGCAGAGTCAGTCAAGAAAGCCAAATGGTGCTGTGTGAGAGAACTCAACTGGTGATGAATAGGTGCCAATTTCAAGGCTTTCTGGCGGATGAATTTTTTTTCCTTTTGAAGGCGGCTTTCGTACTTTTTATTTTACTAACATGTCTAGTGCCTGCCTTACCCTTGTGGCAATTATTTTTCGCCTTGAACTAGTTTGGTCGGCGCATTAGAATTCGCTACAGTACCATGCTTCAGAATTGCTGCGGTTGTCGTTTCAGACACCACGCCTTAAAGATCAGAAAGCATTGATTATTATCAGTAAAAGTTCCATTAACTAGACGCAGTGAAATTACAGCCGTGTCGACTACGTTTGAAGGATTATAATTACGATGAAAAATTGACTTGCTGCACAAACTTGAAGAAAAAACAAGAGAGACAGGAAAGAGTGCAGCTAGAGTGTGCAGCAATTACGAGACAGTTATTGTTTTCCTTGGTACACACTAAACCAATTCTGACCCTTAAGGGTGTAAATGAGCTTGTCGCCAGACGAACACCCTTTGCTCCCTATTGGGTGCTCAAAAAAGGGTGCTGAAAAAGGGTGCAGAGCTCAGCACCCCTAAGGAAAGGGTGCAGAGCAAAAATTTTGAAGGGTGTAATGAGTGCACCCTTTAAAAAAAGGTGCTGTGATGTCATAACACCCTTTCAAATGGGTGCTTGAAGGGTGCTCCACATCGACGTACCAGTGGGCCAAATCTAGGGTTGACGGTGGAGATGGCTAAAAATGCAGATTGCTGTATACTCTGTAGACCATGCTGAGTGACAGCCCACATACAGTTTGTTAGTACTTGAACACATGTACTAAGTCGTCCATTCCATCCTGATTGTGCACCATGCACGTGGCCGGCCCTCCACAGAGTGCCTTCCGCAGGTGCTTATGAAACTAGCACTGAAACACAGTGACAGCTCTAGGTGGGGCTTTTGCATCATCGTCTTTTAAAACACAGTGTCTCTGCAGTGAAGCTACTGGTAAGTTGGCTCCAGTGTTTTGCTTTCTCTATGTGTGGGCAAATAGAGAATCCGGCACTGTTATCGAGAAGTGCTGCAATTGTGCCTTACCCTGTCCAGGTGCTGTTGATGTTTTCGTTTTTGGCTGCTCTGGATAGAACAAGCTGCACTTCTAAAGAACATTGTCAAATTTTAGATAAGCTGATACTGTTGCAAGAGCAAAGTTAGCTTCACCACAAAGGAAGTGTGATTTGGCGAAACCAAGTTCTCCAGCAGTCAACAAAGTGGAGGCCCACTTACAGCTGTCTGTACGTTTGTGTACTAGTTACCAAAGTGCCCTCGAGAAGCGCTCGGCAGAGTGCCGGCCGGATGCATGGTGCAATGTTCAAGGTGGAAGTAGACAATATGTAAATATATACCTTAAAGCAAGCTATATTGAATAAATATGTGTGTTTTAATAATCATGAAATTGATCCCAGAGTGCATATATGGCCTGTGCTACCCATTTTTGGTCCAGAATGAATGTAATCTATTCAAGGCCCCTTGCTGCACACATGCATGCACAATTTATGGATGCTTGGTCATCATACAGACATGCATGCCTGCAAATTAAAAATTCACAAGTTTTGAATACTGGTGATTATTTCAAATGCCATATACTCACTTTGAAAGACACACAGATAATATGCACTAAATACAGAACCTTACCACATTGCGCTCTTTTAAATTATGTGTAGCAGACGTGAGCTTTTATGCATGTGAGAATGCAAGATATTAGGCCCCAACAAAAATTTATGACAAATAAATTAACATGATGCCAATAGTCACTATTTTATTGTACATAGCATACAACCGAAAAAGATTGACAGTAGTAAACATGAGCTATGACCTTCTGCATCGATTGTTAATGGTGAGATCTTTGTGAGTGAGGATCAATCTTCTGTTTTTTCAAATCTTTTTTCTTACGAGTAGACATCTTTTTTGTGACGAGACTTCTTTTTTAACTTTTAGCATTCTGACTTCCCTCCTTGCATAGTAGGTAACAAATAAATTATTTAGAACAACAAAATATAAGTTAGAGGCACCAGCAGTCCAAAGGCGCTTATTGAGGGTGTTGCCGGTGCCCACAAAATTGAAAAAGAAAATAGATAGGAGAGTAGGTGTGTGGTAAAACATGTGGGCTTATATAACATGCTTTGGTCATGATGCTAAAAGCCTTGACTACAAACTTGCTCAAGGCCTATTTACAGCTCTCCTTTTATATATGTGTGTGTGTTTCTAAACTTGTGTGTTACAAAATCACAAATATTGGCAAAGTAATGCAAGTGGTGTTGGATTAATATAATGTGATCAATCAAACACTTGCACAATCCATCTTCAGCTGCCCAGGCGA
Organism: Rhipicephalus microplus; assembly: GCF_043290135.1. Classification (NCBI taxonomy): domain Eukaryota; kingdom Metazoa; phylum Arthropoda; class Arachnida; order Ixodida; family Ixodidae; genus Rhipicephalus; species Rhipicephalus microplus. The sequence goes on from NC_134705.1 coordinate 136,611,882, forward strand.
CTTTGGTTCCTTTTACAAAAGTGTGGTCAGGGCGCTCCTTCTCTACAGCACATCCGTACCCGGAAGCCTAAAATAAAGACAGAAGTAATCACTAAGAGTTTCACAAGACAGACTGTCCAAGATACAATATGCGTTGTCATGCTGGAGTGTTCTTAGTTCTTTGTGAGTAGAAGTCAGCATCAAAATTCGCTTTGTTTTCAATGGAAAACATGCTTGTTGGAGGTCCCCCAGGCAAAAAACTGTGTAAACAACTTGACAGTACCTGTGGGCCTACAGAGGGTAGCACGTACAACAGATTTCACATAAAAAACAAACAGCATAGTAGAAAGAAAATTTATACACAAGAAACATCTGAGCAATGATTCAGCATGATGCACACGTGAAACATGAGTTAGGTTTGAGTAAAAAAGCTATTCATCAAGTGATTGCGCACATCCGATTTGAACAAATCGAATAAGGCACTGAAGTTAATTAGGGTTTTTAAAGAATCGTAAAGTGCCAATAAGCAATATTCTAGTCTAGCTCTACAATAGTGTGTCATGTATGTAGTACTAGTATTTGCCTGTTAGGTATGCTGTAGTCATGAACATATTCAGTTTTCCTAATACCTAAAACTTATTATGTTGCAGTCCAGCTGTTCATGTTCAATAAATAATTGTTTATGATAGCATATAGGTTAAAAAATTGATGCTAAAAATTTGGCAGACCCCACATACTTTGGGAATCGATGTTATGCGAAACACGCATAACATGTATTTTAATTTTTTTATTGAGCGATCTTATGAAGTGGAGCTCAATATAAGTACAAATTCTCGCACACACATACGTTAAACAGCCGCATATGTTTCATTTGTTATGGGGAGGTGTCACACCTTTGACAACATTAGCAGTTATTTGCTGTTTCGTAACGATGCCAACAGAAACATGGATATTAGCCACACTAGAAGTGGTAGGCTGGTATGAAGCACTGGTGTTTGCGCTGGCACTCGCGACGATGGTAGCCCTCAACACTGCTACACAAATACTTCACAGGATGGTGCCTGACTACAATTGACTTTGACTCGACCTCACGGCTGCATCATAGGAGTGCACATGTAATAGTTGTAAAAGTTGATAGCCAGTACTGCAACGGCAGTTGATGTTACACAAAGATTTGAGACTATTTGGAAAGTATAACCGAGGCCGGGCATGGCTCTGTGGTAGAATACTTAATTACCAAGCAGAATACTAGGTTTGGATTCCTGCTAGGACGCTTGACTTTATTCTTTGCATTCATTTCGTCAATGCTGCCTATGTCAGCTTTTTAACATGATAGTGTTGAAGAGCTCGTGTCGCAGAAAACCCGCCGCCGGCGTCTGCCCCGTTGGTTGTGAGCAAAAAATCGTCTGTGCATCTGTGACCGAAAAATCAAGTTACCTAGTTTCCAGAAACTCAAAATTCCTACTTATGACCTAATGGAGGCGCGCTAATTGCTGCAAAACAAAACCCCCAAGTTGACTACTAGACAATCAACACAGGGCTTAACACACGGAAGTCTATTGACATCGGCCAAAAATTAACGTTACATGTACAGCGCTATTCCATTTCCCCATTTCATGGACTACACAATGCCATGATAATTGTACCCTGGTATTTTTGGTAGGCTATATCGCACAAAAAATACAAGGATTATGTCAAAAGAATGGCATCAAATTTTACCGGCATGTCATCGAAATAGAGACACAGGCTACTAGTCTTATTTATAATGCTAAGAGCATTTAAGGTAAAGGCATTGAAGATAGCTGGTGGCCTTTTTCACTATCTAGGTATGAATTTTTCACTATCTAGGTAACAAAATTCTGCCATGTCAGTCATAGTTTACTGACATTGCAAGCTCAAGAAAAGTGTGGCTCTGAAGGCATCAACACAGCGTTTTGCCAGATCTTTTAAGAAGGCAGTCTTTAAAATTGCTAATGTTTCCAATTTTTTTTTGCTATAAATTTCGTGCGTTGCATTCAAATGTACCTCCATCCAACTTGTTTTTTTTTTGCATTCGTGCTCTCACTAACTGCTTACCTTGTCTTGTCAAGTGTTCGTTGACATAAATAGGACTACTTGATCTAAAAGGAAAGGCCACTGTAGACAGACGTAAGTTTTTTGTCTTATCCAGAACATTTCATTTGTAACATCGTTCATAATGCACTATTATTTTTTTTCAAACTAGGCTTGTTTGTTCCTACTCTGTCTGCAGTGTCAATATCATCACGAGTAATGGTTTTTCCATCATCGCCCAAAAATTTCGGACAGCGTCAAAAGAAAACCCTCATCTGAGACGCCTTTGATGTCGGATAGTTCAACCTTGAATACAGTGTAAATTCTTCAATTTTCATCTGAAGTTGCTTATTTTCGCCTGGAAGTTTTTTGTGCCTGTTTCAAGGTGCGACAGGCTTTTCATGCAAAGCCTTTATTTCTAAAGAGAGCGCGTTGACACTGTCACCACCTTCATTCCACACTTCTTGAAGGACCAAAGTTCAGTATGAATTTTGTGCTTGAAATCCTCTGTTTACCATGACAAACAATTCACAGGAAACATTAGTACTCTTGCTTGGCAGGAGTGCATGCAGTAATACTAACACAATTAAAGCAGGAAATAAGTGTCTCACCTGTGCAAAAATGATTTTGGCAAGCACTGTGAAGACCACACACACTGCTGCCAAACTGAGGAGAATATGAAGAGCACTTCATATAAGTAGGCAGCGTCCAGTAGCTTGGTGAGGCACAGCGCATAAGCAGGTTGAACAGAGCTGATGCTTGAAACAATGGTTCAGAGTTCGCTGGTGCTTGGGCTCCTTGACCTTGTCAGGAAATTTCCTTGAGCAGCCTCACTCAAATGAAATGACAGACCGTGCCGAAGAATTTCTGCACCAGTGCAAAAAAATTATTTTAGTGAGGTTTGTCTAGACTGCATGCGCTGCTTGCCGAATTGCAGTGAATGGCTAGAAAAGCATGGCCAACATATATTTAGTGGCACGCAACTGAGAAATACAAAAAGGGCATGCTGCAGTATAAATACAACGAAAAACATGCTGCTGCAGAGCTTTTCATGTCGATGTCATACATGTGAATTTTCATTCACCTTTATAGCTCACTCATGCACGAAGATGAAGTTAGAACTTTTAGATGAAGACACCCCCTTTTAGCTGTATCGACTGCACGTAATTAAAAGATAAGCATGCGTGAGTAATGCTGTTGCCTGCAATCGATAAATTCTTTTCTTGAAGCTGACCAAATATATGCACGAGTGCATCCATAGAGGCACACTTGCATTTCTGTAGTTATGATACCCATGTGATGTGTTTCTTAAGTAAATGCCATGCAATATGCACCATATTTTATTCCGTAAAATTGCAATACCACTACATATACATGTCCATATGAGCATATGCATCCACTGCAGATAAAGCATAAAATTAAAGCAATACTGACACATGAATTTTTTACCAAGGTAGTGGAGGGCTCCAGAAATTTCGACCACCTGGGGTTCTTCAACGTGCACACAAATCCGAGACCACAGGCCTACAGCATTTTCACCTTTATCGAAAAAGCAGCCAGCAAGGCCGGAATATCATCCTGCGACCTTCGGGTTAGAAACCGAGTACCTTAGCGACCAGACCACTCCGACAGGACTTCAATCTCCCTGTTCCCCCGTGTAGGGTGATAGACCGTCTTTGCTGGTCTGGCTAACCTCCCTGCCTTTCCTTCTCTACCATTTATTCTCATGAGTTCAACGAATAAAGCTTCCTTCAAACGGCTAACATTCGGACGTTTATAATTTGCCTGAAATTGAGTTCACTAAATGAATATTGTATGCTGCTTCATAGTGATCATTGATCTAAATTGTTCTGGTTGGCTAAAAAGGCACTACTCCTCACTTCTAATCAAACAGCACAAGCTGTCTAATGACCATAGGGGAGGAAAAGTGGAAACGCTAAGACAAAACATCAATCTTGAACCCCATGCCATCACAATGAAGCAGGTAATCTTCTGCAATATTGACCGGCAACCAGGATCTCAGACACTGCAGATAGCTACATAACGTAATGGTTTCCCAACATGACGTAAAGGCAGCAGAATCACATATTGCCTAACCTGCTTCATTATGATAACGATGAGACAATAACGTTATTAGCCTCTGTAGGCTAATAACAATTTACCTTGCATATCATGTGACATTAACATTCAATATGACGTCATGAATCTTGCATCCTACCATGTGGTCTAAGTACCAACAAGGCGATTTTAGTGACGTTGGTGCAAGGCAGTAAACAACAATCACTTGGTGAACATTATTTTTGATATTATTCAATTGGTCTGATGCGTACATCTTCAAAAAACGGCAGTTTAGATTTGTTCATTCTTAGATAAATACAATGTCTAAGTTTGCATGTCAGCAGCAACATATGCACGCATACTGTGATGTATAACCTTATTGTGTTTTGAGCAATAAATTAGGCATTCATACACTGCACATATCACGGGTCACTTGTAAATCTGCAGCGAGGTCATAAAGAATTTATATCAGATAAAGCATTACACTTGTATTCGAAAGTGTCATTGGAAATTTTGGTCAGTTTTAGAATGTTTGTAGACGTATACGTATTCGGCAAAGTTTTAACTCTAAAGCGGGCTGCAGCGCCCACAATTGTTTTACAAACCAGAAGAATGCAATGATATGTGAGCAGGGGGGAACAAGCAGTACCACCAAAATTGCACTCGAACGAGTGAACTACTGCTCAACCTAGCGCTTGCACAGCTAAGGTACGTATATTCGGCCACTCATAGAGAAAATGCATTGACCCAGGCGTATTTGCACGCTTTGAGAACCGCACTTACAGCACGCTGTGTCAAGTTTACGCACACTTAATTAAGCTGAATATCATGGTAATTTAATGTTATACGTGCCCGGTGGATGTAAACACATTTGGTCACACAGGAAAACACATCTACTTTATAGTAGTCACACACATTTAATGATCATGTAGCTGTTGAAAAGAGGACGAGTAACATATAAAACTTTCTTCATATACTTCTTTGGCACAGAAAACGAACAAGGCCGCGTAAATACCAACGCGGACACCACGTTATTCTTCTCCATTCTTCTAAATTAAATACGGAAAGATCTAATTCAACGCGAATCACCGGAATACTCCAGCGCACGCGACACACAGACGACGCTTACGGCTTCCATGCGCCGTCTCCGAACGGCGTCCGACGGCATTGCAAAAATATAGTGATTCATAGCGTGAAGAGCATCGCCCGCCGACTTACAGCATCACAGCGCACATTGATTTAAACTCCTTCCCCACAGAAAAAATTCATCCGCGCTTAACGTCCCTGAGCTTAGACTTGAGCCTAATGAAATCAGACACGCCAGCAGGCTCGCTACGTTAATAAAAACTCACTTATCGTCTACCAGCTAGAAAAACCTTAGTTCACAACGTTATTATACTATAGCGCTTTCGGTGTTAACCGCGGGAGGAGCATAACAGCCTGGATCGGGCACGCCGCGGCCTGGCCGGAGAAGCAAAAAACAAAGCGTCGACAGCAGAAACATCCACCTACCTTTTTAGTTTGGCGAGCGCTCGACGGTACAAAGCAGCCGGTCCTCTCTTGAGTATAGTGCATCTTCGTAACAAGCAGCACCGACAGAACACGAAAGACAGCGCAAGCACACTTTGAACAACATAAAAAATCGACTTTAAACACTCGGCACACGGCCGTTGCGGCCTCCAGGAAGATACCGCCATTTTTGTCCTGCTGACGCCACCGATCCGCATTTGCGCACATAACTTTTTCTATGATAAGTATATAGATTATTTCTGCTTAAATTTTAAGTAAAAAATAGTGAAGGTAGAAGATACGCTAGTGCGTATTGCATAGAACGTTTTTTTACCTTTGAAAATGACAAAATCACATTACGCGTAATTGCGCGAAATTTGAAATGTGAAAGAGCGCGCGAAATTTGAAACGTTTGCTTGCTTGTGTATTTCTTATACCGATACCTTGTTAACATCTGTACATTGGTTGAGTGGTTAAGCTGGCTGTTAAAAACAGTGTCAAAGCGGTTGTATATTAGTACAAAGTACAGGCAGCAAGCAAAATTTGTCACATCAAAATAAGCGTATTAGTTGGCAAACAATATTTTAGCTGTCTTTAGTGAATTTTCTTTAGGAAAATGTTTTAGTCAAGGCTCATTTTAACTTGCTTTGAAGAATATTTCTATGAACAAAGTCAAGAAAACGTTTCTTTAATGCTATAATATTAGAACGTCAAAGTCCATAGCCCGCCATAAAAATTGGTAACACGTGTCAACTGATACATTGTAAGGTTAACAAATATTTGTACAACACAAAAACTGTTTTATCTACCACGGTCTTGTTGGTTTGTATTTCTTTGCATCAACAAATGTATGATTTATATATACTGTCATGGACGAAGCTTTGTTTTCAGTGTTAGGCGCAAACGAGGCTATGTGTAAGTCACAATCCTGTTGTAGCTCTACATCTGCGTACTCCGCCATTGGCTAGTGAGCTTGTAGCGCATGGCTTGGTCAGCGCCGGCCGTGAGGCGACGAGAAAGAGGCAGCAAGAATGCAAGAACCAGTGCAGAACTTACGTTCAGCCGGGCACTATCGCTATTCAGATATCAGTTACTGCGGTGGGGCTATTAATGAGACCATGGTGTCTAACCACTAGACATCTAAAAGCTGTTGGTTATGCTCTATGACCACGTTACTCACAAAGCTTTGTCGGTGACTGTGCACCCTAATGGGTGCTCATCAGCACCCATTAGTTGTTGCACCCTTTTTGCACCCTAGTTTCCACCCTTTTGATGTGTTCACCCTTTAGGTTCCGCTTGTAGGGTGCTGAGACGCGAATAGGGTGCTCAAAAGGTGTGCTTAGGGTGTCGGCACTCTTTTTGCACCCTTAAGGGTCAGAATCGGTTTACTGTGTAGCTTCAGGAAGACACTGGCTCTAGATTGTACTCTATTCGATAAGGCAGGAGTGCAAGAACCTGTTCACCTCACTTCGGCGTGAGAAGAGCATGGGGTGAGTGCTCCACATAAGTAGCAGAGAGTTCGCTGTTTACACGGCATTCATGGAAAGTGGAAGTTCCGCGGCTAACTCTCCAGTGCTCCCTCACATAGTTGAACGCTTTCGATTGTATGCAGTCGCTCTGCTCTGGCAGTACTCCCTAATAATCTCTATAAATCTGAGTGTATGCCATTTAAGGTTGGTGTTACAGTCGTCTTGGAAGAGTTGCAACGTGGCAGACGTTTGAACGTAACTTGCGAATTAGCGCAAAGAGGCAGCCCACTTGCAATGAACGGCATCGAGCATCTGTGTTTTGTCGGATGACTGCATGATGAAGCGTAGTGTCAGCATTTAGGATTTTTCTTTGTGGCATGGTTTAAGTCTTCACTGAGATACCAAGGTATACTAGCGATTAAGAAAGAGACAGGAATATAGTCGAGTAGTAATATCGCGTTCTGCTTTTAAAAGCGTGGTTCAAGCGTCCTCAATTTTTCGTTTTTGTGTATGAGAATAAAATCTGTGATATATAGGCGGTTCCTGCAAATGCGGTATCAGCGCTCAGTATATCAAATACTTTGCTTATTACATTGAAACTAAGACCATTTTTGCCAATTTTCAGCTCGCAGAGTGTGTGTGCTGGCATATCAGGAGTTGAGAAAAAAAAACGAAGAATTCAAGAGAAAAATGATAACTTCTATAATTTTCCGTTTGAGAAAAAAGTTGTATAATCCCACCACATGGCCGAGGGGCAAGTTTAGACGTTTAAAATATACTGTGGCTATGTTCGCGTAGAATAAAGTTTGGCGCAAAGCAGGCAGCCGAAATAGTGAAGCAGCTGTAATGCTCTCAAAGGGAAAAAATGGCAGATCCCACGTATACTGGTAATTGATTATATGCGAAGCCCGAATAAATGCGACTTTAAAGTCAGCAGAAAGTTACGAGGTGGACGCTAATTCTCCCCTACATGACTTGCATGTCGTGATTAGTATTTTTGGACGTTTCATTCACTTTCGTCGTCTATTCGCGTCACGTGATACCAACTTTGGTGTATGCGGAGCTAGCAAAACGACCGCGAGCACGCTATGAACCTAGCATGTAGTCATGTTTTACGTGACACGCCATTCATGATTATCATATTTAGACGTAACATTTGCCTTCGGCGTCCATTCAGGTCACATAAACCAAATTTGGTATAGGTGAAGCTAGCGAAATGGCCGCGAGCGCACCATAAGCGTGGCACGCTGTCATGGTACTACATGACATTCATGTCATCATGATTATGTTTGCAGCAGTTATATTCCTTCGTCATTCATTGTTGTCCGATAAACACAAACTTAGTATATATGAAGACGACAACGAGTAGACTATGAGCGTAGTATGTAGTCATATTTACATGACACGCATATCATGATTATCATGTTTGGACATGTCATTTACCTTTGTTGTCCATTAGTGTCACGTAATAAAAAATAGTATATGTGAATCTAGCAAAACAGCCACAAGCGCATCATGAGCGCGGCGTGTAGTCATGTTTTTACACGACACGCATCTCATGATTATCATGTTTGCACTTTCATTTACTTTCGTCGTCAATTTACGTTAAGTAATATGAAGTTTCATATACGTGAAGCTAGCAAATCGACCGCGAGCGCATCGTGAGCGTGGCGTGTAGTTATCTTGCACAAAGGATGCATACGCAAACAAAGTTACAGTGCCTCGATGATGCGATGCCATGACAAGGCGTCACCTGCGGTCGCTCTAATATTACGAAAAAATCTGCAAGTGGCCACAGCGTGGCGCCCCAGTCAGTGAACTTGAGAACAGCGAGATTCTTTTGCGTGGTATACCTACAGGTATGCATGTGATCCCTGTGGTGTCAAACGTTCCCTTCTACCGAGGAGTTAGATAAGAGACGTATTTAGGACAAAGTTAGCTTCGAGGCACGAACTCCAATATTTCATAAGGCAGCCAAAACAATGAAAATTAGCACTCTACTGTTGTTAGTTTTTCTTGCCTATCATTTTTTTGCACATTCACTATATTAGTTTGAGAACTCAGGGAACTTTCAGAGGACCGAAAATTCAACGAGAAAGCTCCAGTGCTGAGTTGAGCGTGTCACAATGAAATTGTTGGAGTTGTAAAGATCTTGTAACATACTCCATATGTTATTTTGCTTATATTAGGTCGGTGTGTGAAAATACAGTAGTAAAAAGACTACATATGGTCTCCTTACTTCGAAAAAAAATTGCGAATTGGGACCTTGTGTGACATAAAGTTGGTCAATGACTATTCTGATAAGAGCATAAAGCCAACCAGCCGAGTTTCTATAAATCAAAGACGAAAGCTGCCCATCTGAATACAACTTTTAACGCGGAGTCTTGGTCAGCTTTGTAAAAAGCACATATTTTTTAAAGAAAATGAGGAAAATTTGTTAATTTTTTAGAACTGACCGCTTATTTACGTCGATTTGCTTTCGTGTCTATTCCCAACAGGTCAGCCTCCATCAAGCAACGAGACGCTCCAATATGTAGACTCAGACTACACTTGTGGCATCTTCTCTGTAGTTTTTTATGGGAATGGTACGTAAGCTAAAACGAAAATCACGCGAAGTGTTACTCGATGTTTTTATAGATACTGAACATTTTTTAAAAACTTTCTGTTACACACTCTACCTTTTTTCACACACGGGCTCTTATATGTCTTGGTAAACATAGTTTGGGTCAAATAAATCTATAATAACAGGGCTAGTAACAAAACAGAATTTTCTTTCATTTTTATATAACAAATTGAGGGCAATTTTTATCAGGAAGTATAAGTGCATGCCAACTTATAACATCAATTTCTAAATCAGAAAATTTGATCTAATATCAGAGGTATTTATGATTGACTTTCAACCCACTTAGACGCCATACACTGACACCTGACTGTAATTGCGCTAAACGAAGACGACTTTACTTCAAGTCATTCAATAATATTTTAAAGAACAACAGTGTCCTTTTATATTGGCCTAAATGCAGAAGTGTAACTAACCCGAATTAAGTTGTAACTATACATCTGTTCATTCCGAACTCATTCATTCAGTGCCATAAATAGAATAAAAAAGAATGAGGTAGAAAATTATTTCTAACTGCATTCATTTTAAGCAAAAACAATCATGCTTTTAACGTCGCTCGCAGGAACCGGCACCTCGAATGACTCGCCGAATGTGGTAGTTACTGCAGTTAGGTGATATATGCAGTAGTACGGTATGAAATGAACAAAATATACAAAATTGTATTATGCCAGAAGTTCAATTCATTCATAGCTGAATGCATATTGCTCTTTCTTTGCCCCTATAGCTGATAAAGAACAGAGGAAAACGTTTTGTGCACGATTTTCCACACAGTGTTTCACAGAGCTGAGGGTGAAATATACAGTGATTGCCAGCAGAATACGGGACATGCCTGCTACATTTACGCGTAACTAGGCTTGACAAGAATGGTCAGTTTGAATAAAGGCGTGTCATCACCACATCTAATCATGGGAAGCGGAAGCTAACTTTTGTAGCGAAACGGATCACTTTATGTTTACATGTGGCGTGTGGCGTTTCTATCTGTTTCCTTCAAGCTGCGCAAGACAAGGCCTATATCCACTTTTTCTCTATCTATGAAGTATAAAACTCACGCCGTAAAACGCCTACCCTGCTTCTGCAGAGAGTAGAAATAGTTTCTCATATTTTTTTTAGATTAGGAAAGAAGCAGATTCGCGCGACACATCTGTTTCCGAAGGACCAGAGAGACCGCAGAACAGATACGTCTTCGGTTTATTGTTGACAGAACAGGAAATAAAAAAATATGCAGAGCGTGCCCCTGGCTACTTCTTCTTCCTCGCCTCCGAGCTCCATCTTCAATCTGTTTTCTACATCTTCCCGCCGGCCAGATTCAACCGAAGCAACCTTCGAGCGAGTACAATAGTTGAATCGGCCTTTTGAATAATTTTCCATAGGTGTACGAAGCAAGCATGTTCTCACTAGTCCATCCTTGTCTGGGAAAATCTTTTCGACCTTGCAGAGTTTACACTGAGGTCTTTTTCGCGATTCTCCAAGCAGAAATACATCTCCTTCTTGTACATTTGCGTGACGCTCTGTTTTTCTGCTGGCACACTTAATCTCCCTCAGGTACTCCTTTTTCTATCTGGTCCACCATGTTCTGATTGCCCGTTTTCTTTAACTCCCGTAATTCAGCAAACTGTATTCTTCGAGTCTATTTTCTTCATGCTTGTTCATTGCTTGCCTGCCTCCTATAACGTCCGCCGGTGTGATGGGTTGTGGCTCGTTAGGATCGTCATACACATAAGTAAGAGGCCGGTTGTTAAGTACTCCTTCTGCTTCAACATCCACAGTCCATAGTTCTGCTTCATCCAAAAGTCGAGCACCTATAGTTTTTGCCATGGATGTCTTAAAGCTTCTGATCAGTCTTTCTTAAAATCCTCCCCACCATGAAGCTAACTCTACAATAAACTTCCATTTTATTTTCAGGTTACTGGTATACTGTTGAACCCTTTCGTCTTCCATCTTTAATATTTTGTTCATCTCTTTCTCAGATTTTTGAATGCTCTTGCATTATCACTGTAAATAGTTGTACACAATCCTCTTCTAGCTACGAATCTTCGGAATGCTTGTATAAACGCTTCTGATGACATTCTCTTGACCAACTCCAGTTGTATGGCTCTTGTTACTGCACACGGAAATATCACAATGTAAAACTTTGTAACTTTTTCGCCTTTCTCCTCTCGAGCATTTAGCGCTCCAGCAAAGTCTATACCAACTGTCTAGAATAGCCTCGTCTGTGTTATCCTGTCAGCTGGTAGTGGTGGAATTTCTTGTGCTAATGGCCTAGAACAGAATCTCCTACATGTGATGCATTTATTTATTACATATTTCACCATCTGTTGGGCACGCACAATCCAAAACTTCGTTCTTAGATGTGTCAATGTTGCCGCAACGCCACCGTGCGTTGTTATTTGATGCGTGTTCAGAACTAGGAGTTCTGAAAAGTAACTTTCTCTTGGTAAAATAATAGGACGCTTCTCATCAAAGCTCCAATCACTCCACTGAAGCCTCCCTTTTACTCATAGGACACCTTGATCGTCTTCGAAGATGTTGGTGCCGTACAGATTCATGTTGTCATATATTCGTGTCACTGCATTTTGTAGCGTTTTCTGCTCCTGCTTTATCAACACAATCTCTGCCTTGTCCAATTCTTCTCCTGTCAGCAAACCTGTTTTCCTTTCTTTTCGTCGGTTTCCTATATAACGCATCACCCACACGGTAACTCGTAACGCTTTCTTGTTTGATCCAAACCTGCTCACATCAATTATCTTTTCTTCACTCGTGGTGGTAGTTAAGCATGCCACGGTCTTTTCTTCGTCTTTGTTGTCATCATTGTCCGATTCTTGCGTGATGTCGTAATCAGGCCTTTGTTTTTCATTTTTGATCCACGTGGAGCCTTTCCACCATAATTCACTGTCCTGCAAACGTTTCATCTTCATCCCCCTTGTCATCAAATCCACAGAATTATCATCACTTTTAACATAACCTCATTGACTCTCATTGGACTTGTTCCTAATTTCTGCTGCGCGGTTGTGAACAAACAGATCTTTCGCCTTGTTAGACTTTATCCAGCACAATACAATTTGAGAGTCCGTCCAGAATTTCACATTTCTTAGTTTCCTGATGAAATTCTTGGTTATATAACAGGCCAATCTGACTGATATTGTGGCCGCCAACAGCTTTAGTGTAATATTTTCGATTGGAGCGACTCTACCCTTTGCAATGATTAAATTGGCTTCATTGCTTTCATCGGAGCATATTGTCACAATGTATACTGCTGCTCCATATGCCATTGGACTCGCATCAGAGAGCACGTGTAGAGTCGATGCTTTCACTTCAGCTTGCCTATTGTCATAGCATCTGTTAACGGTGAAGTCATCTAAGTGCTGAAGCTCCTCCGACCAGTCCTTCCAAACTGATCTATGCTGGCTTGGTAACGGGTCATCCCATTTCAGTTTATCCATCCAAATTTTTTGCAGCAATATTTTTGCTCTAACTGAAATTGGTGTGAAAAAACCTAAAGGGTCATATAGCTTTGCCGTGTCCTGCAAAACCTGTCTTTTTGAGAGTTGTCTCATGTCCTTGTCATTTCGCCATGTAGTGTCGGGAAAGCTCAACACGTCGTCTACGAAATTCCATTTCAGTCCCAAAATCTTGATTTGTCCCTCTTTTCGTATCCCTCGATCCAGATCCTCTCCTTCTTCATCAAAGAGTTTTCTTAGCTCGGCGTCATTTGAAATCTATTTTCTTAAATTCACTCCCGCATTGCGAAAAATATCTCGTGTTTCTTTGTATATCTGTGTCGATGTCGAGTATTCATCAGCTCCTAGTAAAACGTCATCGACGTAGATTCCTTTCCGGAGTTGCGCCACAACTGCAGGATATTTTTTTCGAATTTATCCAAATGTCGACGAGTCGTGGCCGCTAGAAGGAAGCTCCTTGGTGTAGTTCCGAAAGTAACCCTCGTCATCCTCCACGTTTTTATCTTCGGGGTTGGCATATCTTCGCTGGGTATTCTTTCCCACCACATGAATCGCAGTGCGTCTCGGTCATTTTCATGGATCTTGATCTGCAAGAATGCTTTTTCCACGTCGGCTGACATAGCGATCTTGTGATGTTGAAAGTTCATCAGCAAGCTTGTGATGTCGGGGTTTAGGTTTGGCCCCTTTTTCAAGCTATCATTCAAGGATTCACCTGGATTCTGAATTGACGATGCGTCAAAAATGATCCGTATTTTTGTCGTTGTTCGGTCCTTAATTACTGCTTGATGCGGCATGTAGTATACAAATTTGTTCTGTATATCGAATCCAGCATCTTCTTCGACGTTTTCTGCTATTTCTTGCTCGAAGTATTCTCGAATAGCTTTGTCGTAGGCTAGGAGTTCATCTTTATTCTTGCATAATTTCTTGGTCACCTGGATAAGCCTCTTCTCTGCAATAGTGTTGTTGTCGTCCAATTTCACGTTTTCCTTCCATGGTAGCCGCACTTGGTATCTTCCTGCCTTGAACTCATTGTTTGTCGGACGTAGTCTAGCACAAGTTCATCGTTCATCTTTGTTGCTGGTTTCTCCTAGATGCACAGGTTTTCAAAGTCCCAGAATCTCTGCAGTTCATCCACAGTCGTGTCCGACTTGGCACTGACCTTGAGTACCATAACCGTCGATGATTTCATCGGCACACAATGAAGTCCTACAGGACCTTGGACCGTTCATCCCAATATTGTTTCTATTGCCATTACTTTTGGATGAATCTCGCAAATGCGACCAGTGACTACAGTCCAGTAATAATCTGCTCCAATTAATATAGAAGTTTCCATATTTTTTCTTTCTTTGACCGTCTTCTCGTTGTCATCAACCAAACACATTCCTATCGACCTTGCTCTTTTGTGTATTGTCAACGGTGGCGATGGTAGCGCGTCACAGGATATAACTTCTATCTCCAGTGCCTCAATCGTGACTGGCTCCGACGTGGGATCCTTCCTCACGCTGACCTCGACGACTTTCATGTCTAGTTCCATCTCTCCTCCTCCAAATGATCCTACGGTAATCCTTTCGGATCTTTTTACCTTGCATGCTAGTTTTCTTGACAATCTTTTGAGGATGAATATGCTTTGGCTCCCGCTGTCCAGCAGAATCTGTGCGTAGCACCCGCTTTCTTCTCCCTCCGTCCACGAAAAGGCTGTCTGCAGTAGTATGCATTTGGGTTCATCTTCCGTCCACGAAAAGGCTGTCTGCAGTAGTATGCACTTGTGTTCATCAGACTGCTGTGCGTGCATGTTGCAGGACTTGCTGGTGTCTAACCGGTCAGGTTGCGCGCTTTCACGCACTTGCTCAACATCATTACCGCTTTGCTGCTGTGCTGACTTTCCTGCAGGCGTACGTGGTCGACACATGGATGTCGCGTGCCTTCCCTTGCACGTTTTGCAGCGTACGTTAGCGCGGCATATCTTCGCCGTGTAGTGAGGTCTGGTGCATCTGAAGCACCTTCGTTCCCGTTGCAAGGCTTCTTTCTTCAGTTGCATACTAATGCTTCTTCTGCAATCTTCCGTGTAGTGTCCAGTCATCTCACAGAAGATGCATTTTTTCATCGAGGTGCTTTGAAGCGCAGATGTTCTAGTCCGCCTCATACTGTGCGGTGACATGGTAACGTCGTATTTTTCCTCTCGACTTTCTTCTCTGCTGCGTATGTATATCTTTAAAAACTCCACAATTTCTTTTAAACTGCTCGTGCTGTCTCTTGATGCTGAGTCCGATTGCGTAGTTGCTGGCCTGTTGTCACCTTTATCTCCTTCATCTTCATCTCAATCCTCATATCCACCGGTAGAGCAGATTTTACAATAGGAGCTATCACTGTGGCGTAACTTCTCATTTCCACTCCTAATGACTGCAATGCTCGTGTGTTCACTTGCAACTTTTGGAAGAGTTTCTTCAACCCATCTACATCTTTAGGACTCTTCACTGCTTCCAAGTTTGCAAGCTCTTTTATGTAGGTCTCTCTTAAATTATCTTCTCCTCCAAAGGTTTCTTTCAGAAGAGCGATTGCATGCTCGTAATTCTGATTAGAAAATTGCAAACCTTCTATGAGGGACGCAGCCTCCCCTCTCAGAGATGCCAGAAGGTAATTAAATTTTTGATTCTTCGGCATGTTCACTCTGTTATGCACCGATTTTTCGAACTGATGCCAAAACCTTGGCCATGCTGTTTTTTCCCCATCAAACTTGATCATCTCAAGACGTGGCAACTTAACAAGCTCTTGCGTCTCCGAGATTTGGTTAGTACGTTGCACTGAGCACGCCTGTTTTGTGACTATTCTCGTAGTCAATTGCGTCGCTTCTTCTAACTCACGTAATTGCTCTTCTATTTTTGTCTTTGCTGCGACGATCTTCATCTCATAATGCAAAACTCTTTCAAATTCCGCCTCGGCGTCGTCTTCTTTAATGAACGGTTCAATCTGTTCGTTAACTTGTCTTAACGCCTGTGACAAACTCTTCATCTGGTTCAGAAGCGTCATAAGTTGCGCTCGATCGGCGTCTTCTTCTATCTTCTTATCGATTTCGCTCGTAAGCGTCGTCACATTTGCTCCAAGCGTCTTCCGCTTCTTCAATAGGACCTCTTTATTCATGCTTAAAACGTGCTGAAAGAACTCTTGCCTGTTTATGTGCGTCGCCAACAGTCGTCGGTCGTGGTCCATCTCTCGACGGTTCGTCCTTGAGCCAGACGCCACTGCTTCGTTCTTCAACCCGTTGTTGCGAATGGGGTTGAAGTCTGCGCGCCTGCCTTCAGATCATCCTGGTCACGGCACCATGTTTCAGAAGGACGAGAGAGACCGCAGAACAGATACGTCTTCGGTTTATTGTTGACAGAACAGGAAATAAAAAAATATGCACAGCGTGCCCCTGGATACTTCTTCCTCGCCTCCGAGCTCCATCTTCAATCTGTTTTCTACAACATCTACTAAATGATCAGCACCCTAAGTGCTTCGTTCAGAAACTCTTCAGATTTTTCTGTCCATCCTCTGCATTCAAGGTAGAGATCCTTTCAGCAATAGGTCCTTTGCCCAGAGCAATCTGTAGTTTCAGATAATTTAGATATGTGAAAGCTGATAAAATGCTCTAGAGGAATCTAGGATGTTCAGAAGAATTCGGTTTTGCAGACAGATGTTAAAAGAAAGCGAATCCGCTATTTCGATGATTTGGAAATTGTAGACATGCCTCAGCGGAAACAGTGTTGATAACAAAGAGATATGCGATGTTCAAGGCTCTCATGCGCTGTAAGGTTCTTTATTCTAGCAGGTCACCGAGCATGCATTTTAATGAAAAGGGTCGATAATGGAAAGATTCGCTTCCACCTCCGGAAAGATGTTTTTGTTCAATAATTTGGTAAAGGCAATGGAGGTACAAAGTTATTGTTTTATTGCTGACGTATTGCTTCGACAATACATTATGAGAAAGCTCAGTGAATATAGTTTTGTTGTGTAGAACATGCTGAATTTTCTTAGCCTTTTTGTGGGGCAATGTCATATTTTTAGATAAAGCACCTGAAGTGGAAATTACTACCTCTAAGCAAGAAAACTCAGTGAGGTTTGTTTTCGCGTATAATGCCTTGCTCTTTTACACGTGATAAATCAGTCATCACTCATCGCAGCCAATTTCACACTCTGAGTAGAATATACAGTGAATGACTATGTCCCCAAGAGCCCTTCGAAAGTGGGCACTCATACAAACTGTGTGCGTGCCACGAGATGTTATTCATACGAAAAATTCAGAAAGTGTCCTTGTAACTATCAGAAGCTGCTAAATCAATCTCGCACTAGGTGTTTAGTTACAATTTGGTACTAGTTCAATCTTAATCACTAGTAATGTTAGCATCATTATATTTGAGTGCCTTGTATACAGAATAAAAATGGGGTGATGTGCTCTCAGGCACGCACTCGTCTGACAGAACAATGCTTGATTTTATTGCCATATATAAAAATTATCCAAATGCAGGGGGCAGTGTCAGATTGAACTAGATGGAAGGCGTAATGCACTTAAGGCAACAGCTTCCGGCAAACGTATCGAGGGCAATACATGCAAGCTCTTTCACTTGTTCGTATGGCCAGAATAAAGATCAATCATAATTCCAGGGTATAACCTATTGGAACTGCTTAAAGACTTGCGTATCAGATGTGTCGAATATTATTTTCCCTGGACCATCAGCGTAGCTACACTCAGGCGATCACAAGAAAACAGGCGCTATCAGCTTTTATCGTGTATCACAGCAGACACCCAGTGTAGAATAATTTATTTTAGCACTTCGTTCAAACCATTGTGCTCAAGTACCATCAGTTTTCACATATGCATGCAGCGTACCCCATATATTGGTGTAAATATTATATCCACACTTTTCATTGTTTTAAAAAACATGTGTACAATTTTGAAAAAGCATTTCATCGCACATTTTAACAACGCTGCATTTCTTACAGCTGTCTACTTTGACATACGTGTGAAGAACACCATGATTGAGGAACCAAATCCTGAGTGCGTTAGAAAATTCAAGGAACTAGCTTTTGGTACAATTACAACAGTATATCGGAAGAATTGCACGTTGTCTAAATAGAGGTGAAAGAAATCTCTCAAGACCCACCAAAACATAATCCAGTGAAGTAGTGACCTAATAAACTTCCACCGATCAAAAGTTATTGCATTTTAACACTACTGCTGTGTTTCAAGGAAAGCAGATAGAACAATGACAACACCAAAAGGTCTAGGTGGTATGGTTCCCATAAAACATAACTCGACACAGTCGTGTTGAAAATAATCCACGAACCGCTATGAAGTTAATGATAATGAGTGGGCAGAGCAAGGTCCTCAGGTCTAAGGGCGACCGAAGTGGCATTTTGACGAGTTCAAAATGCCAAGGGTGCGGAAGACGCCGAGAAAAGCCGAGAGATGCTCAAAGGGGCTACTAAATGTAGGCGAAAATACGAGGAGGTTGTATAGGCAACAAGAGCATGTTGACCACTTGAACTCTTGTTGTAGAGAGCCCTTCTGGGGCTTGAACCATAGTGGATCGTTTTAGAGACCTAACGGTATAAGCTTGAGATTGTACAGGCAACCGCAGTGACGAGAACATCCTTCTCGTGGTTTTTCTCGTCCAAAGCAATACGATAATAACCGGTACGCAGGTCTCTAGATGAAAAGTATCATGCACAGAGCAGACTATCAATATTTCATCAATTCGAGCCAAATAGTAAACGGTGTTTTTTTTGGGGGGGGGGGATGCGATTTATATGATTGTAATCAACGCAGAAGTGTCACGTGTTATCTTTATTTTAGCAAGGGCGAGAGACAGTGCCAAAGAGCTTGATGAGGGCTTTGCCTTTGGTTAGCATGTTCGCTTATTTTAGAATAACCTTACGCTCTGATGCAGATACCCTTGAAGGTGCATGCGCCATGACCTATTACAGGATCCGAAAACACACTGTGACCGCTAGGTATTGTTACTGACAAAGAAAATTAAACATTCTTGATGTTTCCTGCACGAAAGTAAAGCCGAACATTTATCGACAAAAGAAAACCTCTGAACAGATTATCACTGTGCCGACATCGAATGCGACAATTTACAGTCGTTATCGGCTGCAATTAGTCGCTTCCCGCGCAAAAGTCATGAGTGGTTAAAAGAGGCTATGATCGCGTTGATGGCGTGATTATGATGATATAATCTCATCGTCTTTTTTATTGCTAGCGTAGCGCCATGGTTTGGTTGGTACATGAACCATGCCGCAAAATAGCGAATGTCTGTGTTGTATCGTCTGTGTAAAATGTAAAATGTTGTAATGTCTGTGTAAAAAAAGTTGTATCGAACTATCCTGAATACCTACTGCAAATACTCCCTCAAAGTGACCACTGCACCATAATTATGCCTCTTGTGAACGATTAAAGAGCACGCTATGAATATGTGTAACGTGACACGCAAACCAGCCCAGCGGCTCACAGCGTTTCTCCTTATTGTGATTAAATATATGATACATATGCGCCTTTTCAAACAGCTGAAATTTAAAACACAAACTCGTTGCGCAATCCCCATGTTTTCACGCCTGGCGCAATTCTACTCTTCTTCGACGCGACATTTTATGCTTTCACAGGCTTCCTTTCAGTACATGACATTCATAGAATGTTGTTTTTGCCAACACAGTCATAAAAAAGCTGCCACCACTTCTATATGAAGGTCCGAGAAGCCACATACGCTCTACAACAATGATGTCAAAAATAGGGCAAAAAAACTCAAACGACGCCTTTCACGAAGCACTAAAGGAGGCCGCAATTGTGGTTCGAGCGTATGCCTTAGCCGGATGAGTCACATGCACAGAATAAACGTTGTCAGCCATTCGCTGTACTAAATAGCAACCATATTTTAAAATATCTTATTGAAAGCAGTGACCTCCCAATAGACTCAAAATGCTTCCGTTATTATAGCTGCAAACAAATTAGCCATTTCACTCATTTAGAATTTGATTCCTGTCATTGGTGGAGTTACTGGTTGGCAGCTTCACATAATCACGCTAATTTTGCAAGCGGGCAAAGATATCTTTATTTGGTCCCAATCATTTAGTTAGAAGTCTGTCTCTTATTTGCATATGATAATACTACCAGTGCGAGTGGGCGAAAATGCATTTACGATGTCTTTAAGCGCGTACTTCTAAATTTGGCATAGAAGATTGAATCGTAGATAGTATTGTATGACCCTCTCATGAGCAACGCATAATTCCCACTTGAAGCAGAAACAAAGTGTTATAATTTTCAATGTTATCTGCGTACCTTGCGTCACTCTTAACACTATTCTATAGATGTACTCTACAATGCAGCAGTAGTTGGCATCGCGTAAGCAATAAACGCTTGACAACACACAGTGTGGGTTTTCATGTTTAGCAACTTTTACGAAAATACACAGTATTGTAAGCTTGAATCGATGAACACAAAGGCCACCAGAACCCGCCATCGATTCAGCGAATGCCTATAAACCTATTTACAAACTTCCTATCAACATGCTGTACTCAGCTAAAACTTATCTATAAATAAAAACATGGAGAAAGTTGGTGTAATAAATCTAAAAACGCAAGCTTCTCATGACGCCCTTGTAGCACCTGTTCAACATATGACTGACGAGAAACAATATAACAGTCACCTATTTAGATCGTATTTACCTTGCACATTTTGTTAAATATCCTGTTAGCCACTGTTTAGTGTCGCTGTATAAAACATGTAATTCCTACACATATTCCAACGCCCCACTCACAAATTGTCTTCAATTGCCAATACCACGGTGGCCATATAAATTAATGTGCGTGAACTAATTGCCGATAAAAACAACGCAACTTTGACAGTTCATCAGTAAGCAGAATTGCCATAAGGGTGCTAATAAAGTTATCAAAAGTAGATTGCTGCGTAAATTTAACATTATGGGTGCACTATATTAATCACACATTTCTCTTCAAAATTGACTGGAGAGCACAAAATGAGCACATTTCAAGCTCACTTGTTATGCGAATAATCTTCAATACAAGAATATATTTGTAGCAGCCCACGATAGTTGAAATAACTATAGCCTAATGCATAAAATGTTGAATTAACAAAAGTCACTGAAAAAAACAGGTTCATTAACCTTCCCGATAATGTGAAAATAGAAATGCGCCGAATACATCAAAAATGTTTTTTTTTCGCTCAACTAGTGAAGCGTGTGTTTCTGAACAAATTAGCAGCATATTTAAAATCAATTTTTATTTAATTATTGTGCGAAAGGGTTACTAAAACGGTTTAAATGTTTAAGATACAATAAAATAGGGCAGCGAATTTCAAGCCGAGAGACATATTGCACGACAATTTGAGCTTAGACAACATAGCGTCAAGAAACACAACTATAACTTCGATAGTCTTCACTGGCTCGATCCAAGTTTCATTGATGAAGATCGTTGTCATCCCCGGTTGTACACAACATCAACACGACTATACTAGTCAAGAGCAGATTAAAAGGCAAATGTTGTATTGCTACCCAACTTAGCGAAATAAATTGTCTGAAATTGCATAAATAATCACAGTTTTGTATTCGAAAATGTCCATACTTTATAAAACGGTAAATTAGTCATACTATTCACAAATATTGTAGTTAACTATTCTATAATACGGAGTTCTTGAAAAATAGGTCGCATACCTCGCAGAAGGCACCCTTTTGTGCATCTGGTTAGGCGTACCATTGGAAATGTTGCAGCCAGTTGCGCTGGAATTTTCGCGTTTTCCACTATTTTGACGCAGAAATGTTCAAGTCTTTTTAAAAACAAGGTGTCCGCGTGTTCATGTAGACACCTTCTTTCGTGTATTCAGGAATGGTTGGGCTAGCCACGTATATTCAAACATCGTTTTACTTACGTCTAATAAAGCGATATCTAATTGAAACGTTTAATTAACTCCGCCATGGTGGTCCACTGGCTAAGGTACTAGGCTGCTGACCAGCAGGTCGCGAGAACGAATTCCGGCTGCGGCGGCTGCATTTCCGATGGAGGCGGAAATGTTGTAGGCCCGTGTACTCAGATTTGGGTGCACGTTAAAGAACCCCAGGTGGTCAAAATTTCCGGAGCCCTCCACTACGGCGTCTCTCATAATCATATGGTGGTTTTGGGACGTTAAACCCCACAAATCAATCAACTATTCTATAATGTTCATGGGGGCCGCATTATTCGCACCTACAACCTAAAGGTTTGTTATTTTAGGAAGGGACACCGAAAGCAGTGATATTAGTACATCATGAAACGCACTGTACATCTAAGAAAAATGGAGCTAAATGCATGCATTGTCGAACTCTAGCTCATATTGAGAAGGCGTAGGAACTATTCTGTAACTCATGCATTACTGACCCAACAAAAGTGCCCGTTCGATCAATAAGAAAGCATAATTACACGAGCTAAACATTGTGTTTGCAAAAAATATTAACATTTTGCGAAAAAAATCAACAGTTCATTCTAGGAGTATTGGGGAAAGCGAAGCTTAGGGCGTGTGTGGGAGTCCTATGAACTTATTAACAGCGACAGCTTTTACGAGCTCATATGACATGCGAGAGAAGAATGACGGATAAGCGTCTGTTCTCCTCACCTTTTGTCGTGCTTGCACTTTTTACCGGGAATACTTCATGGGTTCCAGCCCAACTTTTAAGAAATGACACCACAGCCCCAATTTTCGTGGCAGTTTTCCACCACCACCGATAACGCAAACGGATATAGCGCACAATAAAGAAAAAATAAAGGCATTTCCACGGCTCTGAAATATCAATGAACAGAGGAGCTGCGATACAAACTCTGCCGCTCGGCAAGGTGCGGATTTGGTTATTTCTTCGTTTTTGCTCACTTTCTGATTTTTTGCTCCGCTTTATTTTCTTTATCGCTAAATTGCCATCGCTTATAGTGCCTTCTCGGTATTTAGATCCTTCTGCATCGCACTCACTTCTCTCTCAATAGTTTTCACGCTATACTCTACGTGTAGCTTACCCTTGTTCCACATCATTTTCCTCCTTCTCACCCTAACATTAATCCTCGTCCCCCGTTTTTTCTCCCCACCGTTTTTTTCAGTCAAGATATAAACGACTATGCCATGCCTCACCGCTTCCTACAGTATACAATGCAATGGTATGCTATGCTAAGAGCTGTTTCGCACATGCATACTTGCTGCTGCATCCAAACGTGTTTTTTATAGGGAACTTGTTCCAAGGTAAAATAACTCTAGTTAAAATACGCATGATTGAGTGGGATTCGAAAAAGGATCTCTGCGTGACATTCCAGTATTCTACCAAAAAGCTGCGCCAATGCCTCGAACGTGTTCATAAAAAGAACCTACAGCGTCATCATGCCTGGCAAGAAAGGTCATGAAGAGATATAGGGTAGCATAAGTGTAACCTCTCAAACGACATGTACAAAGCAGACTGCACAAGGAGAAGGTGGCCTCAGGATTACCACCATTATGAAGGATTATGCCATATAATTCCTATACCAATGACCCATAGAATCAACAAAGTACACACGTTGAGGTATTTCATAGCAGGTTTCAGTTGAACAACACTGATTGGCCTGAAGAAAGCTTTCATGAAATTACCATAATCGCTGTGTGTCCTCAAAATTCCAGACCTCAAAATTTTGAGATAGAGAGTTTTAGGGCTCCTGATGCGTTCATTTGTGCGACTCCAGTCTACATTATCTGGTTTCAGTGGTATCAGATATTATTATATTCAAAATCATTATGTGTTCGCATACGTGATGGCTCTTCTTGCATTCAAGTGGCTAAATAAATCGGTTGTACACCATTCAAATCTTCCTCGTTCATGCGAACTGTCTAATTATGCAAACTTTGTAGCGAACAAGTGAGATTACCAAATAAAAGTACAGTCTGTGTTGATGTAGTATTTTCAGGTTTCTGCATATGTACAAGGCAACCAATTGCGCTTCCTACTATTACACCTCTATTTAGTGCACGAATACGCCAATCATCTCCGCCACTCGGCTGTATTCAATGGCTTTTATGCCCTTACTTCCACCTTCTAAACAAAGAAAATAAAAAATTCCGACAGGCAATATACTAGAGTTCAGCAATCGGCCTCTTCATAAAGTACGATTTCAACAGTTGATGTAGTAAACTTCTCTATTTCGTTGTGCACAGTCTAGAAATTGCGTCCTTAATAACCACAGCGTCATAACCCCTCGAAGAATTGGAGTAGGTGAAAATAAATGGTATCATATCTACGGAGTGATTGATGATGAGTGGGGCAAAGCGCCCGTCAGCCCGTCCATGCTTCCGTCTGTCCTTGGGACCATCCGTGCGTCCATCCGAGCGTCGGGCTGTCGGTCCATGCGTCTGTCCGTGAGTTAGTCCATCCACCTGTCTTTCTGTCTGTTCGCGCGTCTGTCTGTTTATAGGTTTGCTCGTCTGTCTGTCCGTCCGTGTTTCCATCTAGTGAACACTCCAAGTACCGCCATCCCCATCTTGTATTCCCTGTGGCGCATACCCGCTCTAGTGGGGGTATGTGCCACTGGTGCCTACGTAGTACTATACACATACAAAGAATGAACAGACCCAAGCCTTAAGAAGCTTTGCCCCTACAAACTGTTTAAAATGAATCAGAAAATAAGTATGTGCAGACCCGAAAGCTTATATTTGTCATTTTTGTGGCATCTGAGAGACAAGCTCATTGCATTGATGGGAATCAAATTTAGCTTACAAATCAGCAGTGCGCCTTACTTTCGCAGTTTCGTAAATACCATAAAGTAAAGAACTAGAGATTGGGTGTGTCGTGAAGCTTTTTCAATCACTCCGCCGCGCTGGTCTAGTGGTCAAAGTACTCGGCTGTTGGCCCACAAATCACGGGATCAAATCCCGGTTGCGGCGGATTGATTTCCGATGAAGGCGGAAATATTGTAGGCCCACGAGCTCAGATTTCAGTGCACGTTAAAGGACTCCAGGTGATCAAAATTTCCGGTGCCCTCCACTACGGCATTATCATCAACTATCTGAATTACAAAGTGCAGTTCTCCCTCTTCCCTGTAAGCTTTATTGTTTCATTTTGTATAAACTTGGTGGGTCTTGTGAAAATTTGTCTGGCGCGTGCGATAACTCTGTGATGGCGCTTCTGCATAGATCAAGCCCGGAAGCCAGAGCCCTGTCCTGGATGACAGATGAGTGAGGACAGACGCCACGTGCCAACAGCTCGGGGAGTATCTGGGAACGAACACTCCGGATTCCCGCAGGGACTGTCTAGACTAGCTGCTAACCTTTGTCCTTCGGGTCAACATTACAACGGTGGAGGAACTATTACGAGTGTGCTGCAACCCATCACTTTAAAGAATCCCACAGGCTATAGCTGGAGCCGGACTACGAGAAAGGTGCCGCACGGCTAGCCTGCAGTAATGCGTGGAACGCGGTCCGCGTTGGGCAGGGCTTTCGCCCCTTGCTGGGCTTCCCCTAAGAGATGCTAGATGCGTCCACCAGAGAAACTGGGCGCGTCCGTACGAAATCGGATGCATCTCAACCACGGAGGTTCATCCTCCACGTCCTGGGCTTATAAAAATCCGGTGCAGCTAGCGTATAGCTGCCGTTTCGTCCGCGTTTTGTACGTACGTTTTGCCTATTCAATGCCTGGGTGCTCCTTGCCCAGCGTTGGCTCTCGCGATATGCTACCCAAGATACCGTGGGGCTTCTTTCTAATAGAATATACATTCAGCATTCTGCATGGCATTCAAGTATTTTACCTCAGAACACGCCGGGTATGCGCACTGCTTAATAAATAGACCGCAATTTTCGGAAGCATCGAGTGGCTATCCAATTTTATAGATAGTACATATGTACTCCCACAAGACAGCCATCACGTAGCGATAAGATCTACTGTTGTTATAAGCGAAACGCACTGAATGGGGTTGGCCGTTCTTATCAACCCAGCAACGGTGCGAATAGACATTGATAATTTTAATTGGAGACCCATAGGAAAATACAGTGGATCTCCTCGAAGTGAATGGCGACGAGTGGGCAAATCTATAGGCTCTAAGATCTATAATGTCTACGATCAAGTTGCTGACTAGAATATAGGAAGGACAAATGGAAGGGCAGACGCACAAACCAGCAGTTGTATGTATGCATGGATACACGGATGGGCGGAAAGATGCATCGATGGACACACAAACGGACGGTGCGGATGATAACGTATACTGTGCTGTCGTATACTCGATTACACATAAAGTTTGTTATTTACACAAATGCATATAACAAATATCAGAGTCCCCGCCAGAAATTGAACCCCAGTATTTTGCGTGGTTATCAAGTGTTCTACCACAGAGCCCCGCCAGGTTTTGAAACTGATTTTGAAGTAGACCATAATGTTCGTTAAACGTCAATTGTGGTTGCAGGGCTGGCTATACAATATTTATAACAGTGCATACGTACTGCCATCCCACAGCCGTCACGTCGGGTTAGTAAAAATGACAGCGAAGTGCCTTCCACTGAAGCTCATTTATTTATCAGTGTCCATGACCGCCATCACCAATGGCACTAAAGCTTCCGATAAGCTTAATTACAAAATCTGGTGTTCCTTATGCCCATGTTGCTGTTGGCATGGTTACGCAATAGTGAACATTCCATTGTTTAACACACGTCTGTGCGTACAACATTTGAACATACCGTAAGTGCCTTTTCGTAACGGGTTACCCAATGAAAAATTACAACACAGTCACCTTCCCTGCGCATTTTTCGCATAACATCAATTACAAGGTACGTGGGATCTACCGAATTTTAAACCCTGTATTTGTTGACAGCACTCCCCTTCTACCTCCTTTTTTCTATTTTCCTCTTTATTTTCGGCTCTCGTGCTTTTCCTCTCTATCTTTTTCGAGCCTGTCTTTATTTTGTTATCTACTTTGTCTATGAATGGCTACCATATTACTGCCTGTTTCCATCATTGCGCCACATTTTTCTCTTTTTCAGTCATGTTTATTTGTGTTCTTTTTTTCTGTTTTTTTAGTCTAAGTTCTATCTGCTTGTTTGTCTTTTTGTTTTTCACTTATTTCACGCATATACTTGGCCAAGCAGTTTTCATTTCACGTTTTGACCCACGGTTCTCGAGTATTGAACCTTGCTGAAATTTCTGTGCCTACCCGCCTGAGAAATTTCGTACACTAGACCACACGTCACCAATATCTTAGGCAGTTTCGCTTGAAAAAAGGCAGTATATCAACCACTGTGTTGCTGGCTGCCTACCAATAAATTCTGACATGGCAGAGCATAATGTGCAGACGTGGTTCAACCTACTGCCGACGATGTGCAACCTAATGAACGTTGCACATGTACTACTACGACATAGACTCGGAAAAAATGATAGCATGAGCCGGATGTTCCTAAACGCAATATCCATTTCTAGGGGCTATAGGCCCTCTTCTGTGTTTCATCGCTTTTGATTTCGCGTCAAACGACTGCGTGCCACAGCCATGAGCGAAATACGTGGCAGGGTGTTTCTAGGATGTCAGAGGGATTCAGCAAAAATAGGCAGAAATAAAAAATAAAATATTTATCACAACTAACAATGCGAAGGCATGCAAAAAAGGATTGCACAAAGAAAAATGTCTACCAGTGCTTCATGCGCCAATAATGCTTAGCCAAAAGTGATTCATAACAAGACGTGTCCCTTTAGGTATGAAATTGTCTAGGCAAATTTAATGCGAAACCCATGTCCCCTGTAGTCTTTTTCGCCCGTAATTTGACTCGCTGTAAAAGAAACAGTCAGTAAAAGAAATGAAGTGCCAAATCCTAGTATAAGCTTCGAATCACAATGCCTTCAGTATGAGAGCCCTAGTACCCGCAGCAGTGATCCTGAGCGTTTTTTCTCTGATATCGCACATCATGACCATAAAATGATATCAATAAGTGATCTATAGTTTATTTTCCTGCATACATCGCGAATACGTCTTACGCGTATAAGTGACCTTTACTACAAAGACTTATTGATGATGACATTGTTCTCTTTTCTAGCTTCCACTTTTATCATCCTTTGTTGCAATGCATGTAATCCTAATCGGTGAATATTTTTTTCGTGGCAGATTTTCTAGTTTTCCATTGATAGGAGGAAGCAAAGCTGTAGCTACGGAATTACGTCCTGTTTACTTCGCACGCACTGTCATGTACTACAAAAGAATACATAATAAGAAGGTACTGTCATTGTCAAAACTAATTTATTCAAAATAACCACCACTTATCAGTCTCGAACACACATCATTCAGGCAAAATGCTGCAGTCGTAACTTTTGGCGTTGCAATGAGAGGAGTATATCTTTCGGCCTTTGTGACTGCTGTACTTCGTGAATTTGTTCATGCATTTCTTCTCAATCTCAGTACTATTTGGATTTCGCACACGCAACTCATAGATGGCGTCTAAAAGAGAAACAAAGGTTTTAAGATATACGTTTTTTTTCATTTAGAAAGAACAAAAATACCCCAACACCTAGGAGCTTTTTGAAACATGTGTAGCACCATTCAACAGATTTCACCGTCAATTACCAACTGCCCAAAATCCGATGGAAGGTTTATTTTAAGTGTGCGCAATTTAACACTGTTGTTTCCTCATCTGGAAAGCTCTCACTTTCGTACGATTCTCGAGAAATTCTTCGATACTTACCGAACCTATCTGATGACAAACTTATCTGACAAAGCTGAGCATGGTTATACATACTCGGGTTTTGCCCATATATAAGCTATATAAACATCCATACTTCTAGATTTCCGCTTTCATAGAAAGATATCAACGCCCAATCTTTTGTAGACATAAAAACCTGTTGCGCCTGTTTCCTAATGGTGGATAAAGAGATTATTGCGAAAACATGGCTGGTCTCCCTTTATGGAAATAGGTATACCAACAAAGTGATACGTGTCGTTACAGAGGTAGTTGAGTGTTTATCATGTATTGCTCCAGCAACACCCACAAACCACTAAGTCACGTTAAGAACGGCAAGCAGCTAAAAATGGCCCCGTATCTGCGTGTTACACAACAAATGTCTTCAAAAGACGTATATTTTATCTGGAGAGAGTGAACAAAACGTTTATTTGATGTTCTGCGCAAAAACAATTGGTGAATGGTACTCCGAAGGTGCTGCGTTAGAGTGCCTCGAACGGGCAGCGGAGGCGAACGAGCGCATCAGGTCAAGTCACACGTGAGACATGAGCGCTATATGGCAGTTATTTTCGATAACGAAGCGTGTGGCGTGCGCGCTGTCTCTGGAGTGTAAGGTGTAGAACGCAAGGCGACGGGTAGGTGCCACCACCGTGTCGTCTCAGCAAAGCGTTGGAAACACTTGTATTTTCGCGCAAGCGTTGCATGGTTAGTGCAGCGTGATGAACACTACGGCCTTCAAAATTACTTATGTATTCCTTTTCTAGTAAAAAATACAAATACATAATATTGACGTGCTTTAGTGCCTCAGGTATGCGCAATAATTGCTTTTTAATTGACAATCGCACAAGTATGAACCCTGAACTTTGAGCAATATGGGTGGGCACTACGGATGGGGTCAGCCGTTTAGAGTATCCTTTGGTCACTTCGGTGTCATTGAGGGTACCGTTAAGGGTGGTCGAACAGACAAATGTACAGACAGACAGATAGGTAGACAGACAAATCACAATGTTTGCTTTAAAGGTACCCAAGAAAGAATAGCGTCTTTAAAAATTGCCGCACACACCTCAAGCAGAAAGCATGCACTAAATTAGCATACACAGGACGAGCGCTGTTTAACACCTGTCAAAGTTAAGCACTTAGAGCGTGCTATTTCTACAGAAAGACGCAAGAAACAAGCGCACAAGTATTCGCAGGAAAAGAGCGAACAACCTTCACTATTAATTTTGCGTCGTGTGTAAGCAGCGTGCTTCTTTTGTAAATGCGGCTGCTGTAGTGTGCGAAGACACCTTCGTCCTCTCCTGAATTACGAGTCTTAGTACGAGTTTTAGAGGCACGCGCGCAGGAGAGACCAAGCGCCGTGCAGGCGGCGCTTCGTGGAAGCAATGAACTTTGGAGCGAGGCCAACGCGAGGTGGGCGCGCCAATTTTCTTTGGGCCATTTGTCCTTCACTTTGACGAAGGGTAGTCACAGTATCTGCTCCGGTACATGTTGCACTGAGACATTACATGGACCCCGAGCATTGTAGAATGCAGGAGGTTGTCGAAACCCATTACTGCGACAACCCTTAGTCATAGTGAAGGACAAGTTACCCAAAGATAATATACCCGGTGTGGTGTATGTTATCCGTTGTCTCATGCGCGGATTCTGACTACCAGCTTATTTGCGAAACTCGCGACCCTGAAAAGCACCTCAAGCAGGGCTATTATCAATTAAACAAGGCAAATGTAGAATTTAATGCTTTGACTGAGCACGCCTCAGGTAGACACGTGAAGCACAGTGTGAAGGCACCTGTTTTTCTCAGAGCAAATTGACTGTCAAGGCCCCTAGAGTCGCTCGTGATACGGACCACTCCACGTAATTTTAACGGACATGACAGCAATATAACGTCAGCGTATGTGTGATTCCTGCGGGATTATTAAAGTATACCTGAGGAAAAGTGCTCTGACATATTTTTCTTCTTGTGCGGGCAAGACTCACGTACGGCAGCTGAAAGTATAGTTAAACGGCAATAGAACTGACGATGTGCTGTAAAAACTCAAGATTGTCCAATAAACAGGCCTTAAAACATGGCAGCTACGTTGTAATAAATAATTAGTACTTATCAGTGGGAGTCTCCACTATGCTTTGTTGATTCAAGAGCCAGTTCCTTCTAGCTCCCGCTTTTAGAAAATTGATGTTTTCTTACCTGCGTCTCTGCTGGCCCATAGTTGCTGACGATATATTTTGAAGACACCGCAAGTACGATTCCTGTTAGTAACTAGTAGCTGCTCAACCATGAGTCCGACAACACCTACAAAAATGTACATTTGTAAGCATCATTACCAACTTCATCATGATCAGTCGGACTAGGCTCACAGAAAGACACAGGTAATACATGGATTCCTTTAACAGGCATTGCTCTAACACAGCCTAAATACTATGGTAAAAAATTGCACATTTCATCACGCAGTCTTTATCTCTTTCCATCAATGTGTTTACAATTGTGTACACCAACTTCAATAGCACGTCACGCATTGCGAGCTTGATCAAATACTTTGAAAATTTCTGTGCACATCTGTGAAGGCCTTCTGAACGGACAACTGGCATCATTTATCTTCATTATGCTCCATATAGCGGCAGATTATCAATTAGGTGGCTTCACTACCATGTTCGACGATTGTTCGCCGGGACGCGTTCAAGGACATTTGCGAAAAGTATTTTCTTTCTTCGCTCAAACAAACAAAATAAATTAAAGAAACTCTGTAGCACTTCTAACCTAATAGTGCATTGTTTTTATGCAAATGCTGTAGCTGGCTGGTGGCAGAATAAATAGACAGTTACATACTGAAAACATTAAATTACTAAATCTCACACAAAAGAACGCCTTGCTTTTTTTTCTTACTTGGAATCTAATACTAAGTGCTTGGAAAATATTCCGCGCAAATTGGATGCGTTTTTGACACCATGTAATATTTCTTGACTGAATGGGCTATGAACATACTTTTTATGCCATCAGTCGAACGTCCGTTCTTCGTAAAATGAAACATACATAGATTAGCATTGATTGACAACCTCAATGCATTCGGTTCAAGAGGTATGAAATATTAAAAGAGATCCACTAACTGTCCACGTTTGTCGTGTGATTACGTCTCCCAAAAATAGGACAATTACGCCATTGTGCTGCAAATACTGATAAAACGGTGAAGGTGGTGGCGTTTTTCTTCCCGCTTTCCGTCGTGCTCAACTACAATTAGGTAAAAGGTAAAAGAGCTACCCATTTATGTTTCACTTTTCCGTCCACCACACCACGACTTTTTTTCCCCATCAACTTGCTGTACCATACTTCGCAAGTTAATACAGTGCTTTACCCTGTCCATCCTCGTCACCATCCCATTACTCCTCCTTACCCTTACGTCGCTTATCGTACCTGTTAAATTTGTGAAATTCATAGACATGCTGTGAATCATGCTCTCAAATTTATTCTTTTAATCCTTTCCTCATCCACGCGTTCAGATCCCTTTGCCACCAGCAATAAATTCATATGGTGCCCAATATTGTTTGCACTCGGTAGTAGGGTTCTACAATTTCTGTGGCGCATACCTACAAAACTTCTCATTAAGGTGCTCGACAATAAGCGAAACGTTATTGAGCTCTTGCGTAATAGGTCGGCAACAAAACTGGAAGAGAGGGAACTGTTCAGTGGGTGAACTTTATAGCAGATAAGCACCATTGACTGATATGTGGGGTGTAACGTCCCAAAACCACCATATGATTATGAGAGACGCCGTAGTGGAGGGCTCCAGAAACTTCGACCACATTGGGTTCTTTAACGTGCACCCAAATCTGAGCACATGAGCCTACAACATTTCCGCCTCCATCGGAAATGCAGCTGCCGCAGCCGGGATTCGATCCCGCGACCGCAGAAAAGCACCAGCCACAAATAAACAGGAAAGGCGTACGTGACCGTATGGCTCACCGACATTCTAATAGAGCACCACTAATCATTGGAAGGCTTTGCCTGGATTTGTTCGTGCTTTAGCGATGATTGGTGTGTGACTGGGCTTGAAATCTGTTGTTATCGCCACTCGTGCCATAACTCATGAGCGGCTGCAGTATGTAAAAATAAATAGGTAACTTAATTATTTTTAAGACATGCCTGTCAATTCGCTAATTGGGCGAGTTGGTAATTTTTTATTACTTAAAATATGGGCGCATAGAGTGGATATAGACTAAATAGGACCAAGAACCACGCTGCTCCTTGTCTTACTTAGTCCCTGTACATGTTACCTGCTCGTTGTTTGAGTTTTTATGTTAGTTGAAAGACATCTTGTGCAACCTGGTGCTCAAACATGGTCGCTATAGTTAATATTTTAGTAAAACAATTTGTATATTTCTTACAATCAATATATTGAAATTTTATTTTACTTAATGTGCAGTACAGAGGTAGAATACGGTAGGTGTCCCTCCAGTGGTCGGAGAGAAACTTCTGCTGAAAATACAGTTAAATAGCGATAGTGAGTTTGCAATGTATTAAGAAAAGTTACAAGCGAACAACTGAAATGTATTAGAAAGGAGTTTCTAGAGGTATCACAACAGCAAACACTTCGTTTTTTATATCAGCGTTCAATCGACCACTTTAGGCACTAAGGCTTCCTAAATCGATCCCAAATATCTACTTGACGAAACATCATCTAGCCTGTCATAGCTTTCTAGGTGCCGCCTATATTCTGTGTACACAAGGTGTTAGGCGTAACTAAAACCAAATCTTAAAAAAAACGCTTAACTGAAACATTTCCTCTGAATAAAGCGCACTACATATGGTTTGATATGACGTGGCGCTCACTATGGCACATCTAAAATATGCCCATTTAGTCAACTAAGATTGATTGCGCAGCGATATTTAGAATATTTCTATGGCCAAGTCTGTTTCATAATATCGAAGAAGGCATTTCAGAACAAGCTTCTCTCCACATATTGTTTGCCTAGTGTTATTACATGTGAAGCATTTCTTAGCGAACTTCGGTGACTTTTAGCGTATCTATCTATCTATCTATCTATCTATCTATCTATCTATCTATCTATCTATCTATCTATCTATCTATCTATCTATCTATCTATCTATCTATCTATCTATCTATCAATCTATCTATCTATCTATCTATCAATCTATCTATCTATCTATCTATCTATCTATCTATCTATCTATCTATCTATCTATCTATCTATCTATCTACCTATCTATCTATCTATCTATCTATCTATCTATCTATCTATCCGTCTGTCTGCCTGTCTGCCTGTCTATCTATCTATCTATCTATCTATCTATCTATCTATCTATCTATCTATCTATCTATCTATGTATCCGTCTGTCTGCCTGTCTGCCTGTCTATCTATCTATCTATCTATCTATCTATCTGTCTGTCTGTCTGTCTGTCTGTCTGTCTGTCTGTCTGTCTGTCTGTCTGTCTGTCTGTCTGTCTGTCTGTCTAGCCACCTACGACTTTTAGCTCTCCTGACCCCTTTTGATACTGGTATCAATACCAAACTTGGTATGGCATAACATGACTGTATGAACAACATATTTGTCTAGACATAATGATTTTCACTTCATGGTCCTGCAGCTCTTGCGGTGGTTTCGTTCACATAGCTTGTTGCAAAACTGGTATGGTATGACATGATTGCATGTCGAACACAAGCGACAGATCCTGACATGAAAATATTGACATGCCTGTCATATAACAACATGACTACAGGCCACGCTCATGATGCGCTCGCGGCCGTTTCGCTAGCGTCACATATACCAAGTTTGGTATTATGGTATGTGAATGTTTGACGAAGGTATGTGACTGGTGCGAACATGATCATCATTACATGCGTGTCATGTGAGTACATGACTGTATGTCCCGATTAAGGAGCCAATACATTTCAATGTGACGCGGTGTGCGTGCTCGCCGGCGTTCATTTCATGGCGTCACGCCGGCGTTGCCACGTCAGGCTCCGGTCCTGCCATGTGTTCGCAATAGCGCGCCACGCTGTGTTGCTTAGACGCATGCGCGTTTCATCGTGTCGAGCGTCCCTCCTTCACGAAAAGAGGGAGACGCTGTGTTGTCTGGGTAACGCATCGGCCTGAAATGCAGCATGTCGCATTTCGCGCCAGTTTCCGTCGGGCCACGCCGACGGACGCCGGTCGCGCCCGGCGTCAGACTATAGAGTGCTGGCGTTTCGCTATTGTAGCGTCGCTGTACCCAGCGTGCACGCGCGTCGACGCTATATTGGAGTACGTTGGGCCTTTCATGATGCGCTCGCGGCCATTTTGCTAGCTTCACATATACCGAATTTTGTGTTACGTGACGTCAATGAATGACGAAATTTATTATTGGTGCAAACGTAATATTCCTCACACGCATGCCATGAAGAACATGGCAACATACCACGCTCATAGCGTGCTCGCGGGCGTTTTGTTAGCTCCACTTATACTAAATTTGGTATCACGTGACGGAATAGATGACGAAGGTAAAAGACACATCCAAACTTGATAATCATGACGCGAAAGTCATGTACGGCATCCTTTACTTCCACCTCGTAACGCTGTGCTGATTTTAAAGTGACATATGAACCTTCCTCATTCGTGCTTCCCATATTATGGATTCTCACTGCACGTGGGACCTGCCTATTTTTTAAGGCAATCAAAGAAATTCTACAAATTATGACCAGATAACACTCGCCATGTGCTACCGCAGAGAACTGCTCTCAAACGTGCTTCATGCGAAAGAAGTGCTGATTGTACCGTGGCAAAATGAGAGGGCATGGCTCTATGCATTGACTTCAATGTATTTCTGTAGTTTCGATGGCCGCACATGGCGAAGATAAGTCATCGTGCCGGGGAACGAACACCCTGACGTCCGGTGCACTGGTAGTTTTTTCGAATTGGGGTTCAGAGCGTTGTAGTACAGTAGTGTATGAGCACAGTGATTATTTTATTACCTCTTTGCGGAGAGTTCTTGATTGATATGTGGGGTTTAACGTCCCAAAACCACTATATGATTATGAGAGATGCCGTAGTGGAGGGCTCCGGAAATTTAGACCACCTGGGGTTCTTTAACGTGCACCCAAATCTGAGCACACGGGCCTACAACATTTCCGCCTCCATCGGAAATGCAGCCGCCGCAGCCGGGATTCGAACCCGCGCCCTGCGGGTCAGCAGCCGAGTACCTTAGCCACTAGACCACCGCGGCGGGGCTGCAGAGAGTTCTTACAAGCTCGGGACAAATCACCACGCACAAAGCCAATCCTTACAAAACATTTGCTCGGACGTTTTTGCGTGCTCTTTAGGGTGTGATGCAATGCATTCGGTTTTGAAGGCAGTCTCACTTATCCTGCACCTTTGCCCCTTCCTATTTTGCAGAATAAAATACAACGCATTACAATAAAACTTGTGGTGTTGCATTCGAAAAGCACAAAATGATCATGAGGGGTGCCCTAATGTAGGGCTCCGGAAATGTTGAATACTAGTTATTCTTGAATGCGCCCCGCAATCACGGGTCCTTAGCATTTCGTGTCGACTTAAATGCGGCTGCATCAGGCAGCACGTCATCGGGAGACCTTCAGATCTTTGCTCGACCACTGCTACCACTAGACCGACGAGGTGGATAATTAGGTGGAAAACAGCAAGAAACCATAACAAGGGCCACAT
Source organism: Rhipicephalus microplus (assembly GCF_043290135.1). Classification (NCBI taxonomy): domain Eukaryota; kingdom Metazoa; phylum Arthropoda; class Arachnida; order Ixodida; family Ixodidae; genus Rhipicephalus; species Rhipicephalus microplus. The sequence continues at coordinate 136,648,381 of NC_134705.1, forward strand.
ATGGCACATGCATGCGATTGACGTTATATATTTGATTTAACCCGTTCTTTTGGTTGTTTGTACGACCAAAACTCTTCATAACTACTTACATGTGATGAATTGAAAAACACAGGTCTATTTTACTTTGAGGTACTTGTTAGACATCTTTAGGTGATTTTAAATTTCTTGAGAATTTATCAACCAAAAAACAGAACATTATTAACAAAAGGAACCAGCATAATTTCGAACAGTTTACTCAACAATCGACCACTTTCATTTTATAAATCAGGTTATAGAGAAATGATTGGAATGAAGCCCACTACTATACATAGCCATCATAGATTACGAGAAGGCGTTTGATTCAAGAAATATCAGCAGTCATGCAGACACTTTGGAATGAGGGCGTCGGCGAAGCATATATGAACAACCTGGAAGAAATCTACAAGGGATCAACTGCTAACACAGTGCACCATAAAGAAAGCGACAGAATATCAATCAAAAAGATTGTAAGACAGAGGGATACGATCTTCCCTATGGTATTTATCGCGTGCTTAAGGTTTTGAGAGGCCTAGAACGAGAGGAGATACGAATAAGTGTTAATGAAGAGCACCTTAGTAACTTGGACTTCTCCGCTAACTTTACATTGCTAAGTAATTCAGGGGACGAATTTCAACTCATAATTACTGAATTAGACAAGTTGAGCATAAAGGTAGGTCTTAAGATTATTCTGCAGAAAACGAAACTAATGTACAACAAGCTCGGAAAAGAACAGCGCCTCGATATAGGTAATAGTGCCCATGAAGTTTTAAAAGACAACGTCTACTCATAGGACTGCGGAGCCAACCTACGAATTTGAAGTAACTAGAAGAATAAACATGGCGCGAAGCATAGTCGGCAACCACTCTCAAATCATGACTGGTATATTGCCCCTATTCCTCAAGAGAAAGGTATGTAACAGCTGCAACTTGCCGGTACTTAGTTACCGAGCAGAAACCTGGCCGCCTTCAAAGAGAGTTCAGCTTGAAATTAGGACGACGCAGCGAGCGATGGAAACGGTGGATCAGGGAACTAACCTGCGTTAGGGATACTATAGTTGAAACCAAAAAGAAGAAATGGACATTGGCCCGGCATGCAGCGCGTAGACAGGATAACTACTGGTCATTAAAAGTAACTAACTGGATTCCCAGAGAAGGCAAGCGTACTAGGGGGATACACAATGTTAGGTGGGAAGATGAGAAAACGAAGTTTCTGGGCGTAGATTGGCAGCAGCAAGCACAGGACCGACTTGACTGGCGGAACAAAAGAGAGGGCTTTGTCCTGCAGTGGACGCAGTCAGGCTGATGATAATAAAACTTGTTTTGCTTTTTAGAAAACTAAAAGAAAAGCGGAGCTATGATAGCAACGATTGGAATAGCAGAAGTGTTTGCTCGGCTTTGCATTACTACAGTTCATGAATAATATTGCAGGAAGGGGATGATGAAATTTTCCTGTGAAATTATTCCTAAGCATTGTTTAAGTGGTCGAGGTGGCGGTGGGACAAGCGAACTTGTCACTTTTTTGAATAATTCATATTATATATAGGAAGCTGTATGCGCCCAATTAAGGCAACGGCTACTCCTTAGCACTTGATCGACTGTTGAACATAGATATTAAAGGAATAAAACAACAAGCCTGGGTGGAAGGCGCAGCACAGTCAACGCAAAAACATGGAGAGTAGCTTTTCAGAGCCTTTTCCTAACTCCTTGGGTGAGTGCTAGAAAAACACTTGCTGGGTACCTGCTGAAGTATTGATATATAGGTATTATATATTATATATAAATATTCATAATTTATCTATAGTAGGCTGGCCTTCACTTAGCCATCATTCGTCAATCTTCGGAGAAGCATGATATCTGCGATCTGTTTGCAAGGAATTTGTGTTGTATTCAGTGGCAAATGACAATGAAAAATTACATCTTGAAGTGGGTATGTGCCACAGTTATTAGCTGATAAAGAAAAAGTTTTCGTGATGTGTTGGAGCACTGGATGACCCACTGGTTACACGATTCACATTGTGCGATATCTGGTTGTTTTTTTTTTGCTGTTCTGAAATGCTTTAAATCTCATATTGACGTGATTTCTTTCCCGAAATCAAGCCTGGCTAAGGCAAGTTTTTGAACGAGTCTTAAGCACCAGCGCGGCTCAGTGGTAGAATAGTGGGCAGGTACGCAGTGAAGCTGTGTTCACATCTCACTATGTCACCACATGTGTTCACTGTTTTTATTTGAGTTTTTTTATTTTTTGCGATTTTGGTTACGGACACCGGCGGCGGTGGCGGAGAACTACAGCTTTGTGCGTCACCCTAATTGTGGTGTGATCTTATGAAAAAGCTTTCGCTGTGAAATAAAGAGTGCTATAGAGAAAATCGAGCGCCCTCGGACAGGCGTGTGCAAGAGCACACCTATACGCATGCATAAAACACAAAAAAAGAATAGGGAAATGTTCGAAAGTCAATGATCAATGTCCCTGATAATATGTCTGGTTAACATTCAATCCAACTTGTCTTCTTACGGGGACACTAAAAAGAAACAATCACTTGGTTTTTGACGACATAAGTAAACCAATATAGGTTAAATATGAAAGAAGAAAATCAAGGCTGATGCTTCAATTTTAAATTTCGCACCGAAGTATCCGCACGAGACGTCACAAATTTCGGAATTCATTTTTGGTATAACCGCGACATTGACCGCATAAAATTTTCTAAAACTTTGTATAATAGGTCTTTGTCCTAAACAGATGTACTCCATTTTTACTCTTAAGAACTACGTGGAACCTAATAGACGCTGTCAACAAATTCATGCCATATTTTTACTGTGAAACTCTCAAGGTGGCATCTCCAACCATATAGCTTTTTTGAGCGTTTGTTCGCTTACCAAGCACTGTCTGGCGAACACAGTGGAGTTTTGGGTTGGTTAAATTATAATTCGCTAATGCAAAAAACAATGTTCTATATAGTGTTTTTTGAGTGCCAATACTGATTTACTTAGTGCTAGTGTGACTATGCCTTACACACTGTACTGTAGTCTTCCCCCGTGTCCTTTATAAAAACGACGTATTTCTTGCGTAAACAATTCAATTCATTCACTCATCCCTGTAACAAGTTTCACTGTAGTATTCAATTCACCCTGAACTATTTTGCAAATGCTATTAGCTTTCTGGACCGAATAGTATTTAATAATGCAGGAAAAAGAAAGACGACGTTTCACACAAAACCAGTAAATCGTCAACAACACCTACTTCATAGTAGTTATCCAGGTCACACCACGAAAAGGGATATTTGCCAGACTAGTAAGAAGTCTAACAAGAATCTATAGCGACGATGGTGACTACGTTCACCACATAACATAAGTAAGCAAATAATAAGTAAAGATAATACCTGCAACGCGTCTCAAGGAAGGTCTGCAATGAAGCAGGTAAGGTAAATAAAACGTATGCTATTTAAGAGGGCCCCCGTAGGCTAATGAAACAAGCGGCAATCATTTCAACTTGAGTGTTCAAATTATCTCCAAACATAAATAATATCCGCCGTTACTGTTATCTGATACTGCCAAGTAATAAGTGCCTCAGAAAGGCCTTTCCCGAAGCACCAAAGATTGTGGATCGCCGCCATATGATCTCAAATGAGGGTCATGTTTCATGCACGCTAAAATAAACCCGCATTCTACAGCTCGTGTACCGCTTTGCTTACGTCCGTGATGTAAGCCTCTCCAATAGATTAAACACGGCGGTATAGCGAAATGCACAAGTGATTACGTTCGTTCAATAAAATGTAATTTTACCTACAATACTTGAATCTTCACCTACCTAATCGAAAATAATATTCTGACAAATGCTATATTGGGGAACTGGAATCGGTTGTTATTGTTAGATGAAACAAGCATCACACGTACGTGATTAAAAATATTACGAAAACAGTACAATAGCACTTTTTTGTTGCAGGTCAAAACCTACACGACGTCAAACATGATATACTCTAGTCAAACTTACACTTCGCAAGAAAAAAAAAATAGGTAGAGTCATACATTATAATCACATTGTCAGACGCACGATGCCAATGCAAGCGTGTAACACGCAACACCACTGCGATATTGTAAGTTTTGTTGTGAAGTCATAATACTGTATGTGTTTTATATATGTATGTATGTATGTATGTATGTATGTATGTATGTATGTATGTATGTATGTATGTATGTATGTATGTATGTATGTATGTATGTATGTATGTATGTATGTATGTATGTATGTATGTATGTGTTTGTAAGGCATGGATGCTGTTTTCACTGGATGTCCAAGCAGAGGGAGTTATCTTATATGTATTTCCATGCAGGCACATGACTCCGCAGTAATTGTTTAACACCTTCAAGGGTGCAAACTGGCTTGTCGCCAGAGGGACACGCCATGGCGGTTTTCGAAGACACCCTTCTGAAAAGGTGCTAGCTGAACACCCTACACGAAGGGTGTCCAGCAAAATAAAACGTGGGGTGTAGGGTGTTCTTATACTATAAGAATGGTGTGGAGCGCATTTGGCAAGCACACTCAAATCATGACAGGTAGACTGCCACTAACCCTCAAGAGTAAGGTATATAACAGCTGAATCTTGCCGGTACTTAGCTATGGAGCAGAAACCTGGAGACTTACAAAGAAGGTTCAGCTTAAATTGAAGACGATGCAGTGAGCAATGAAAAGAAAAATGGTAGGTGCGACGAGAGCAGAGTGGATTGGGGAATAAATGGGGTTAAGAATATCATAGTTGATATCATGAAGAGGAAATGGACATGGGCTGGGCTTGTAGAACGTAGACAGCGTAACCGCTGGTCATTAAGGGAAACTAACTGAATTCCCAGAAAAGGCAAGCGGTTTAGAGGTAGACAGAAGTTTAGGTGGGCAGATGAGATCAAGAAGTTTGTGGGTATCAATTGGCAGCAGCAAGCACAGGACCAAGTTGACTGGCGGATCATGGGAAAGGCCTTTGTCCTGCAGTAGATGTAGCCAGGCTGATGATGATGATGATAGTTTAACACCTTTCTAAAAGAGTGTTGGAAGGGTGTGTGCCATCTGCTACGTCGACTCTCACAGAACATTTGCAAAGGGTAATAAACGAAAAGATAATCTGTTAAGCGCACGTCCCAAAGCAGGCTAGTTGCATATATATATATATATATATATATATATATATATATATTTATTTATATGTATATATACATATATATATATATATATATATATATATATATATATATATATATATATATATATATATATATATATATATATATATATATATATACATAAAGTCAGAGGTTTGATTCCTGCTCAAGGCAGGTTATTTTTTCACCCTCTCTTCTTTCTTCTTATTTACAATCGATTTGTTCTAATAACTTGCCCTATACATACCTTGGCATTATTGTCTGTTATATCTCGACATATTGTGTCAAAACACGGAAAAACGAGCCCCTATGTACACACTTCTTTCCCCTATATATATATATATATATATATATATATATATATATATATATATATATATATATATATATATGTATGTATGTATGTATATATATATATGGCTACTTAAGTGCAATGCTATTACTCAAAGCATTTTTTGTAGAGCGGACTGTGCAAATTTAAACTGGCTTTTATGTTTATACAAATAAATACACACATATACAGTATTAAATAGCATGAGCATCTCGTGCGTATCTATTCAAGGCTCAGTGAGCTGAAACAGCAAGAGTGCTTGTATGTATAAGTGTGTAGATACACAAACACAATATATTAAACTCAAAGTAACCGTAGCAGTGCACATGGGTCATGCAGGATGCAGACATATACATGTTTCAGCAACTTGATTTGCAGTTTGTCTTGGCATCACGAAACAATGTGAGTTTAGCCTCACCTAGTTCATTTCGAACTTTCTAATAAAACACAAATAACAAAAATGCTTTGGTAGACATCGTTTCCAGTTATTCACAAGTTTTTTTTTCACATCTCCTTAAAGTAGATACATATTTGCGTCGGATAAATGTGAAGAATATGTACCACAACACAGGTTTTCTCTCAACTGCAAACAAAGAGAGTAATATAAAGACTCGGGCTGCGCAGACCGCTCTGCATGTGCTGGACACCCTGAGTCTGGTGCTTGCAGCTCTAAGGTAAAACCATAGTCAGCGAGGCACCGTCGTTTCGAGCGGAAGTCAAGAATGCATCTGTCTTTCAGTGGAACGCCAGAGGACTGAAGTCGCGCATGTCTGATTTTAGATAGTTTGTATTTGTGAACCGCTTCCCCACTATTGTGATTTGTGAACCCAACCTGTGTGCTTCAATCAAGCTGTCAGGATATGAGTACTTAATGTCCTCCACTCACAGAGACTGCAGCAAAGTTATTGTATTCATGCGCCATGACCTCACTTACGTTCACCACAGAGTCTCGCCTGATGAAGGGAATCAGTATGTGTGCCTTACTGTGAAGAAGGATAAGATGGCTTTCACGATTATCGGAGCTTACTTATCTCCATCAAGCCGCCTTGACTGCGAGCGCTTACGCGGTATTCTGACATTGACTCCAATGCCATTGGTGATCACTGGCGACTTTAATGCCCACCATTTCCTAAGGGGAAGCTCCAGGAACAACTCTAGAGGAAGAAAGTTGGTGTCCTTAGCCTCGGAGTACGAACTCTGTCTTTGTAACGATAGAAGCTCAACATATTTACGCGGATCAGCCTATAGCAGCTGTTTGGACCTTACATTGGTTTCTCGCTCACTTACCAGGAAATTGCACTGGTTTTCGGATCTGGAAACGTGGGGCAGCGACCATATACCAAGTTACCTGTGTATAGAAGGTTTCACCAGCTCCAAGTCCTCAAGAGGCCTCAAATACACCAATTGGCCGCAATTCAAAATGTTAATGGATGAGTGCTGTACTGACGGCTCATCATATAACCTAGAGGACTCGATGAAGGATGTCCTGCAGAATACCACGCATACACAATTGACTAGTCACAAGCGCACCGACTTCTACATCGAGCTTGATAAACTTCGCGCAATACGCCGTCGTGCAGAACGAAGGTACCGACGGACAAAGTGCATGGATGATTTGAGGCTGGCTAGACGCATTCGAAATAAAATGCAGCGGCACATGGATAAACTGCTAGGCGACGTTGGACAACCTTTTGCGAATCGTTGGATCCACGAAAGCCCCTATCACTGATATGGCGAACTGTCCGGGGTCTTAGCACAGCCTTGGGTCAGCGGCACCCGTTTGCATCTCTGGCACTTCACCTTCGACGCTGAGAGATTGACGTCGCAGAATCTTTCTGTAGAAGAATTGCCGGTGATTCCAATTTCACAATATTAAGAACGGGAACATTTGACAACCCACCGCCCACACTTGATCCCCGTATGGAATGCCAGTTCTCTATTGATGAAATAGAGACGGCACTGGCACTGTGCAGACGTTCTTCAGCACCCGGACCTGACGGCATTACCTATCTGACGGCCCTTTGTAATCTTGGAGACGAAGCTCGGAAGGCACTCTTACGCCTATATAACGACTCTTGACAGACTGGTACTGTTCCCCAGTCATGGAAGTCAAGTCGCCTCATTCCACTTCTAAAGGCTGGTAAATCTCTTTTAGATATTGCGTCATACCATCCTATCGCACTTGCCAGGTATGTGGGAAAAACGATGGAACGAATTATTCAAGCACGAATGGGGGGGTATTTAGAGCACTACGAAATCTACCCAGTATCCATGACCGGATTCAGGCGCGGCCATTCGTCAATCGACAACGTTGTTGATCTGGTGACATATGTTCAACACCAGAAAGCCTGTAAGAGACTGTGCGCTGCCCTGTTTCTAGACGTTCAGGGGGCTTACGACAATATCACCCATGAAGCCATCCTTAGTGCTTTGGAAACAGTAGATCTCGGTGGCAAGATATATATGTGGGTGTACGGCTACTTACAGTTGAGATCATTTTACGTGATGACAGCGAATGGCCCAACACCTGATTATTACAGCAGCCGAGGAGTTACTCAGGTAGGAGTGCTAAGCCCTACACTTTTCAACCTAACTCTCACTGTCGAGCAGCTACCTAGCACTGTAGAACTTTCTGTTTATGCTGATGACATCTGCATTTGGACATCAGGTGTGACAAGGCCTCAGCTTCGCCCTCGCCTTCAGAAGGCTGCTACAACGACGTCATGCTACCTTCGTAAACAAGGCCTCGAGGTGTCCTGCGGAAAATGTGCAGTGGTTGCGTTCACGCGGAAACCAATGTATGCTTACAGCATATCGAATAATGAAGAATACATATCATTTAGCAGAAGCCACAGGTTCTTGGGAGTCATAATAGATAGAAACCTGTCGTGGACTTCACACGTGAACTATGTGAGGAAGCGGCTGATCGGAACATGCCACATGTTCAAATTCCTTGCAGGAAAGAATTGGGGATCGCCCATACCATCCATGCTACAACTGTACAGAGTGCTGTTTATCGGATTCTTACGGTACAGCTTACCTGCAATATCTAAAACCGGCAAGACCAACCTGCGCGCGATTCAGAGCATTCAAGCCCAAGCACTTAAGATATGCCTTGGATTACCCCGCAGTGCTTCAACGGCTGAAACCATTGCAAGACGCATTATATTACTGAGACAATGCGCATGCACCTCAGGCATTATGCCAGGACCCCTTCTCACCACCTGGCGAGCCTAGCTGCTGAAAGGCGCCACACGACATACGGCACTATTGTCTACAAGCATCGTTCATCGTTTACTGAGACATATGCACCTGCATCAAAGCTACTGCTTCCTCCTTGAAGCTTGAACCGGCCGCGAGTTCACTTAATGATTCCAGGAATGAGGAGAAAATCGGACTTACCGACACATGCCCTGAAACAACTGAGTCTATTCCTACTGGAACAAAACTACAGTAACGACGTGCACATTTACATAGATGGCTCTACTACGCCGTCTAGTTCAGGTGGGGCAGTGGTTATACCATCACAAGGGGTAACTCGGTGTTTTAACACTTCACATGGGACATCGTCAACGACGGTAGAACTCGAGGCTCTGTGCAATGCACTGGACCTCATCAATTCAGAAGAAAGACCAGGTAAATGGGCTGTGATTTCTGACTCAAAACCAGCGTTACAGTGCCTGATATCAGTTCTCCGACGCGGATGCCACGACCAGTTGACCTACCAAACCGTGAAACTTCACCACCTTTTAATACAAAAAGGCCATGACATCGTCTTTCAGTGGTTACCTGGGCATTGTGGTATAGGCGGCAATGATTCTGCAGATCATGCTGCTCGCCCGTCACATAAAGAAGCGAACAGCGTTCCGATTCCGCTTTCAAGAGCGGATGCGGCGAGGCAGATTCGTCAACTGGCCCGCAGTCTCACACTGACTGAGTGGAACACACCAAGCGTAGGACGTACAAGACTGCACGAGCTCGAACCTTCACTACAGCTCCGGCCTCCACCCAGCCTACACCGACGTGCAGCTTCGCTTCTCTATCGCCTTTGGCTGAGAGTTGCTTTCACGAAAGCTTATACCACGTTAATTGGAATTACTGACAGTGCGGCATGCGATGTTTGTGGCACCGACGAAAATATCGAACACCTGTGGTGCCATTGTCCTCGATTTGCCTCAGATAAACAAGTACTTGCCAACGCAATGCAGCGACTGGATGATCGGCCTCTTTCTGTGCAGGTGCTATTACAGCAACGTCCACATGCCTCGACAGCCCACAAGGCAGTGAAAGCCCTGCTGTGTTTCCTGAGGAAGACAGGCTTGTGTGAACGCCTCTGAGATGCGGTAGACTTCTACAGGCTGCAGTGAAATTACTGTCAGTCTCTCTCTAACCTTTTTTTATTGTCCCTCTCTTCCCTCTTTTTCGTCTTTCTTGTCCGCTTCCCTAATCCCCCAGTGTAGGGTAGCCAACCGGATGTCTTTCTGGTTAACCTCCCTGCCTTCTCTATTTGTTGCTTCCTCCTCTTCCCGCAAACAAAGACATTTATTATGATATTTCATACATATTATCTTTTACACTACAGTATAGAGCATTTTGCAGACAATATTTGTACAAGTAATGTTCATCTGTCAGTGGCTAAAGAAAGATAAGAGTAACAGATCAGCCCTAACCCCATGAAGCTTCACCACATCATTAAAGTTTGAAATTTTAATTTTTCAGTCTTTGTTTAGGTAATAGGGACTGCATTCGTTTCTCAAACACGCACTCTTCACAACAAAATCAAAATGGTACCGACAGGTGGAAACACGTAGTCGAATAGTTAGGATGACCAGTACAAGTGGCTCAGATAGGCTGGCCGATGTTTCAATCGGAGGACCTATTTTCACCAAAGGCACCCTGTGATCCTTGGTATTTTAGATTTAAGGGGATTAGTAGAGACGTCATCTCCTGGTGGTGGCACGTGTCCCTGCTGGCGATCGTCGTCTGAAAGGAAAAACTTATAAAGCATATGAGTGCAATCTTGGCTTCATTTGAAGTTGGGTAGCAGTGATTTAAAATGTTCTTGAGGGTGGAGAAAAAAAGGAAAGAAAAAAGGAGAAAACACGAACAGTAGGAGTGGTGGGCTGCGGAGCAGTGGCCCCTACCGACAGAAAAACGGAAAGAGCTTGAAAGTTCGAAGCCTCGCGTTGAAAGTTCGATCTCGCGTCCGGCCACCAGAAAGGGTTGCTAACAATAGCGGCCTACGTTTGTCCTCGAACACCTAATAGAACAAAAACAGGGGAGAGAGAAGCAGGCGGCATACATTCAAATGCCAAGATGTCGAAGTTAAGCGATACTTGATGGTTTCGGAAGAGCACAAGTGTAATGCGGAAAGTCATTGGCAAACTACACTTTCAGTGTCGCCATAGGTGGCCCACTCTGCGGTATCGCCTCAAGAATTTGGCATCATGTTGGCAGAAAAAGGGGGAAATTGAGAATTCAAAGGTAATGATCAGCGACAAGAGAAACAGAAGAAGGAGAAATTTGTAAGTGGGGGTAGGAAGGACGTTAGCGTTAACAGACGAGGGGAAAAAAGAAGACGCTGAAAATTTTGTGGGTTGGCAATGACTTTAACAACGCACCGTTGCAGTGGTTTCTGAAACAAGGAAAGAGGAAAGAAAAGCGAGGTTTACAGGTTCTAAAAAAGAAGAACTTTGTAGGTGTATATTTATATATAAAATGAAAAAAATGAGAGAGAACGCTAGTAGCACGATATGCAGGTTAGGAGCGATTCCAAGTTATACCGGTGATGTCTATTCGTAGGTTGAACGTATCTTGTCTCTAGACACTGCCGCAACTATGCTATGGCTTTCAGGGATTCTAAACTGCCACGTGCTAAATTGATTACGGACGGGTGTAGAGACTCAAATTTGTGTGTCTATTATGATTTCATGTATTCCCTCTCGTAGTGACCAGAAATTATTTTGTAGAACGTAAAGCATTGCTTGGTCATTATTGTGGTCCAGTTGGTTGTGCTTCGTGTTTGCACGGTGGCCATTCAGTCCTACGTGAACTGGTTGCCAAGTTTCTCCTATGTATTGTTTTCTACAGGTGGTACACTGAAGACAGTATATTAGGTTGTTTGAAGTGCAGGTGAAGCTCACTGTGATCTTGTGAATCTAGTCAGATGTTGTTCTTTTAAAGGTGATAGTCGTTGTTGCGGACCTTTGACGCCAAAGTTTTGCTCTGTCTGTCTGTCTGTCTGTCTGTCTGTATACTTGTCTGTTCGTTAGCAGTAGTGATCCCCCTAAGGGCATCAACCGATACTTCAAACGGCCAACCGCTTACGCAGCGTGCACCATTATTCCTCATGTTTCAGCGCTCATACTTGGGCGATTGTCAGTAAAAGCAATTATTGCGCATATGTGAGGCACCAGAAGAATACGTCGATGTTTTGTATGTGTGCCTCTACACTAAAAAAGGCATACACAAGTTTTTTAAGGACCGTAACGTTTATCACGCTGCGCTGACAGAGCAACGCGATGCTCAAAAAGGCAAATGTTTCCAACGCTTTGCTAGGATGACACGGTGGTGGCACCTGCCTGTCGCTTTGCGTTCTGCTCCTTATCGTCTTCGAGTCAGGCACGTATCTTTCTCCGCGGGCGCTCAAGCCTTTCTTGGTTTTCGAGGATAACAGCCAAATGGCACTCGTGTCTAACGTGCCTCGATGCGCTCGTTGCCTTCGCTGCACGGACTGAGACTCTCTAACACAAAATACGCCAACTTTCTCGCGCAGAACATCAAATAAACGTTTTGTTCACTCTCTCCACATGCAAGACTATCGTGTTTCGAAGACATTCACAGTGAAACATGCAGATGCCTGGCCAATGTTTATGTTGGTAGCTGGTTGTATATGTTGGCAGGTGGAGCATCTGGGCCGGCTACAGGGACCTGACGTTGTCCTAGTCTTTTTTAAGGTTTTGCGACAAGAAGCATGTCTTTATTGTTAGCGTTGCAAACACCATGTACCACGCGTTGCGAACTCACGCAAAACCTAAAGCAAACACTCGGACAACGCCTAGTCCCAGTCACATCGAGCTTCATGTGCACTTCAAACAACATAATATACCGTCTTGAGTGTCCCACCTGTAGAAAATATTATATAGACAAAACAGAGCTACAAATTCACGTAAGACTTAACGGCCACCATGCGGACGCAAAGCACAATTCACCAAAAGCAGTAGCCGGTCACCTCAACCAACAGGACACCAATTTCTACCAAGCCAAGCTTTACGTATTATTTACATCCTACAAAGTAATTTCCGGTCACCACGAGAGAGGAAATACATGTATTAATATTTATTACACAAATTCAAGTTCCTACACCTATCAGGAATCCTAAAACACGGGGCAATCGGGAACCATTAAAAGTCATAGCATAACTGCGGCAGTATTTAGAGACAAGAAACGTTCAAACTTGAAATAGGCATTACCAGTATTACATGAAACTGCTTCAAGCCTACGTATTGTACTTTTACTGTTCTATCTCCTTTACAAAATTAACGTATAAGTATGCATATATAAACTACGAAGTTTTCATTTTTAGAACCTTTCAAACAATGCTTTCATTACTCTTTTATCCCTTTAAAAACAACTCCTACCGCGCATCGGTAAAGTCATTGCGAACTCACAATGTTCTCAGCATTTCCTTTTTTTCCCTTCGTTTGTCAACGCTAACGCCGCACGTACCCCCAACCCACGTTTTTTCCATTTTTTCTTTCTTTTTGTTTCTTTCTTCGTTGCTCAGTTCATTTGAATTCTCAATTTCCCGTTTTCACTGCCAACATGCCGCCGAATTCTCAAGGCGATTCCGCTGAGCGGGCCACATATGAGTATACTGAAAGCATATATTGGCCAATGACCTTCCCCAATAGACACGCGCTCTTCCGAACCCATCCGGAATTACTTACCTTCAACTTCTTGGCATTTAAAATAACGCCGCCTGCTTCTCTCTTCGCCCTTTTTTGTAACCGCTTTCTTGTTATGCGGCCCATTTAGAGGTGTTCGAGATCAGGCGTAAGCCACTATCGTCGGCAACTCTGTCTGGTGGCCGGACGCGGGGAGAATCTGCCGGCTTAGAACTTTCGAGATCTTCCTTTTTTTTTTCGTGTCTGTAGCGGCCACCGCTTTGCAGCACAATGCTCCTATTTTGCGTGTTTTCTAGTTATTTTTTTCTCATTCCTATTTTTTTCTCCACTGTCCGAGAACATTTTGAATTACTGCAAACCGACCTAAAATGAAGCGAGGACTGCACTCCTCTGATTTATAGTATTTTTTTTCTTTTCAGACGGCAATGGCCAACAAGGACGCGCACCACCACCAGGAGGTGGCGTCTATACTAAACCCCTCAACACCAACACGGCGCCTTCGACGAAGATAGGTCCTCCTATCGAAACGTCAGCTAGCCTATATGAGGCTCTTCCATAGATTAGCCTGAATATGCTACTCTTCAGAACAGTAATTTCTGATCCCAAGGCAGTTTTCAAGGTACTCAAAACACCACGGGCTACCTAGTTAGGCTCTGCACACGCAAATTAGTTGTCTGATGTACGATATGAAGTGTATATTATAATTACTTATTGCGTTCTACATGCTAGTAACAAGCAGCCTTACACAGTATCAAAATTGATAATAAATGCACAACCTACTCAGGATACATGCAACAATCAATAAATATTGCATAAAAATAGGAATGTGATAAAAAACACCACCACAAGCTATGCAGAGCTGCAAAAACTTATCTTGATAAAATATTAAACATTGCAGTAAGTTAGGAATGCAAAAAAATGCAGCACCAGCACACTAGCAGAGATACCCGGTAGGCACTAACATGCATCATGGAAGAAAAACTACAACCCACAACCAGTATACCCTTTATGTAGCCCTGGAACTCTGAAATGAAGGCTGCGGAATCAAACCCTGACTGTGGTGGCCGCGATTTCTATCAAGAAGGAAATGCTTGACACCTGTGTGCTTAGACGTGGGTGCATTTAAAAAAAAAGTGGTCAAAATTTCTGATGCCCTCCACTACAGTATCCCTCATAATTGTATTGCGGTTTCAACACGGTAACTCAGTAAATATAATTTTCAATACAGTTGTGGTGAAATAAAGCAAGTAGATATTATTATGTAATAAAAAAATGGCATATCCCATGTTCAGTGGAAATTGATGATATGCGAAACATGAATGAGAAATGCTCATGTCACTTTAAATGAGCACAACGTCAGCACAACAAATCAGCACAAAATCGGAGCAAGCGCACCGTGTCACGTCGAAATATATTGGCAGCTTGAATGTGGCATGTATTCATATTTTTACATGACACGCATCTCAAAATTATGTTTGCATCAGTCACATACCTTCGTATGTATTGGCGTCACGTAATACCGAATTTTGCATATGCGAAGCGAGCGAAACGGCCGCGAGCACATCATGTTGTTTCATGACACGCATCTCATGTTTATCATGTTTCCACCAGTATCATACCTTCGTCATCGATTCACGTCTCGTAATACCAAATTTGGTATAAGTGAAGCTAGCCAAACGGTCGCCAGCGCATCATGAGCGTGGCATGTAGTCATGTTGTTACAAGATATATATCTTATGATTAACATGTTTGCCCCAGTCACATACCTTCTTCATGCATTCATGTACTGTATTACGAAATTTGGTGCATGTGACGCTAGCGAAACGGCTGCGAGCGCATCATGAGCGTGGCATGTAGTCATGTTACATGACACGCATATCATGATTGTTATGTTAGGGTCTGTCCATTGTGTTCGCCATGGAATCATGCTGTACGATACCAGTTAGGCAACATGCCACGTGAACGAAACCAGCGCAAGAGATGCTGGACGGCAAAATGTAAATCATGACATTCATGACATACATGTTATGACTAGTAAAATGTGTTCTTCATACAGTCATGTTATGCCATACCAAGTTTGTTGTCGATACTATTACCAAAACGGCCAGGAGAGTTAAAAGTCGTAGGTGGCTAGATAGATAGATAGATAAATAGATAGATAGATAGATAGATAGATAGATAGATAGATAGATAGATAGATAGATAGATAGATAGATAGATAGATAGATAGATAGATAGATACGCTCAATTTTGCAGAAGTTCGCTAAGAAATGTTTTGTATTTGAAAATTCACCATTTAACGCCCCAATCCAAGGACTCACGTTACAGTATTCTACTTTGCCTTCTATCAGTTATCAGTAACAAGGTTAGCATGAGTATGTATCACTGTAAAATATCCCATATGGAAGGTATTGGCAAAGTTAGGTATAATTAAGTACGACAGTAGGAAACCACTTGATTGCGCTTATAAAATGAACTTCTCAAAGACAATGAAATAACTAGTATTACAAAAACGTATCAAAATTCAATGTTCAGTGAAGGTTACAGTGGAGATAAAATGATTTTTGTACGATTTGTTTATCACCACATGAAAAGTGCTTTTTTAAATGGCCAGTTGCGCATAAGGCATCAATTAAAACGTGACATGCGAGTCTGGCGGGCAAGTGGTACCACTGACACATTCATAAATGTGCTGACTTGTAGAATTGAAATGCATCCTTAAGAACACAGAAAAAACAATTTGGCAGACTGTGTTCAGGGGGACAAAAATTAAGCAAATCATGCGGTCATAAGCCCAATCAACTAAAAATATTGAAATTTTAGTAACTGAAATAAGTGGGTATGTCTGCATTGAAAAGTTGGAGGCAGTCGTATTTCTACACAGTCATACATGAAATTTTTTTTAATTATCTTCTTGGTCCTAGATATCCCGTTCCGAAATTGAATTTTGCTTTTCATGATCCTGCATGCAAGGCATACTAGAACTCTTACAAGTGAACTTATGTAGAAATGTGACTGGCTCAAGTATTTACCACACACATGACCAGCTTCTGCGATCACGATTAAGTTAATTAATGAATCTTGCTTAATGGCACCACTGACACTGATATTGACCTTCAAATTGCGTCACCCCGGATACATAGCTATCTGCAAAGGTGGCTTTTACATACATAACTTACAGCGCTGATTTCTTTGTTAAAGAAAAACAAATGTTTTATTTTGAACACCCTGGACCTTTGTGCCCCTTGAACACAGCTACCAGGTGGCTCTGTGAAGTTCCTTTTCTGCAGAAAACAGACGCCATGCACAGCTTCTGTTCACCAGCAGCCAACTTTTCCACAAGCCAGCATTGATGACAGGCTAGTCCAGACGTTTTTCACACTTCCTTCTTACGACGAGCATGTATAGGCTGCGAAGGAAACAAAAAACAATTTACTGACCTGTGTTTGTTAGCAAAGCTCAATTTTGCAATTTTTTAGAATGATCAGGAACAGCGTGTTTTAAACGAACAGGATGTACGAAAACCAGACTTGTTACAACAAAAACTTCCTCAATGTTTTTGGCAAACACAAGCACCCTTATGAAAGAATATGCGATTTGCACATAACAGATGTGTCACAAAATATGCTTAAATAGGGCTCCTGCATAGTGCGTATGCATGCCGATTCAGTGATAGGATATACATATATGACGCTATGAACTTTCATCAAGTATTCATTGCAGGTAACATAAAAGAAATTATGAAATCAATTTGAACACAGCTAATGTAACTTTGTTCCGGCTGCTCAAATTGGGATGATTATACCTAGAATATCAAAAATCGGTTTCACTAAATTACTATCGTCTGCTGCTAAATTATGGCTAAGAGCTTCAATTTTTCCAGGTGAAAAAAAGGCAGTACCCGTCACTCATCCCTCACATAACCCTCATTACAAGCTGTCTAATGAACAATGGTAAAAAATGTGGAAATGTCAAGACATACAAGGCGCCCATCTTGAATAACATACTATCCCAATGAAGCATGGAAGCTTTTGCAACGATGTCCGGTAACCAGAACAATGGAAGCTATTGGTTGCGATTTAGCAGTACACAAAAAAACATTTGATGAGACTGATTTCCAAAGTTGTGTAATTGCTTCATTGCCAACAGCTTGGAATCACGCAGTCTATATTCATGATGCTCAGATAAATACATCATCTAATTTTACACTTTCACAGTAACACGTGCCTGCCTTCTGTAGGCCTACCATGATATTTATTAGTATTGCAAGTTTTGCACATAAATATATATTCGTTTCTTCAAACATCAAATATCTCTCGCCCCTCCGCGGTAGTCTAGTGGCTATGGTATTCGGCTGCTGGCCCGCAGGTCATGGGATCGAATCGTGGCTGCGCCAGCCGCATATGCGATGGAGACAGAAATATTATGGGCCCGTGTGCTCAGATTTGGGCGCACGTTAAATAACCCCAAGTGGTCAAAATTTCCGGAACCCTCTACTATACGGCGTTTCTCATAACCATGTGGAGGTTTTGGGACGCTGAACGTCAAATATTAATAAATTAATCAACACCAAATTCCTTCAACACCCGTACCGCATGCCTAGAGAACTTACTTTAGGTTGTCATCTGCTGTAAAAACAATTAAAACAGCATGCTGAGCACGAATAAAAGCAAATAAATGCTTGACGTCTTCGCTTCCGCATAGCAGCCTTATTCACAAGTGACAATCATTGTGCTTTTATTCATAACCAGTCTGCGGTTTTTCAGTGTTTTCATGTGTGTTTCTGACGAGACAGGTTTAAGCTTGTCATTGATTAGGAAATGTCTTTGGAGGTGGTGGTCTAAACTGTTTCTACTGTTCGTACAAGTAAAAATGTTTAGCAAAGTTTGAACACGAAGGTTGGGCGAGGCACATACAATATTTATTAAACCACAGCGAAATATCAAAATCCAAGCATCGTGAAAACAAGCTGAACTAACGGACTAATGATCAAATTAGGACTCGCACAGTTAGGCTACAGCTATTCGGCCCAATCAGCCATGAAAAGTTTGTTCGAAAACACACTTCAAGTTTAACGAACGGCTCGAAATTCACGGGTTCCGGCCGCGTCGGGAAACCTGTATTGTGGGTGCATCTCTTAAGCTCGGATTTCACTAAACGGGCTGCATAAACACCTAAATGTCAGTGCAAGCTTTGCAAGCCCTACCCAAGACG
The DNA here is from genome assembly GCF_043290135.1 of Rhipicephalus microplus. Classification (NCBI taxonomy): domain Eukaryota; kingdom Metazoa; phylum Arthropoda; class Arachnida; order Ixodida; family Ixodidae; genus Rhipicephalus; species Rhipicephalus microplus. Next base: position 136,666,998 of record NC_134705.1, read on the forward strand.
AGGCAACAAGCTGCACGCGAACTCGAGTAACAGGGTAATTCGAAGATGCGTGCCGGCGCGGATGCATACACAGACATACGTTCGGCTACCCACAAAAGTTTCTGATAGTAGTTTAAAAAAGGACTTACAACATATAAACTGTCTTGGACACGTGCAATCTTATAGCACACAATATAAACAGGCAGGAAAAAAATACCCAAGTTAGCAAATCCAAGCATACGTGTCCTAGACTTGATCAACGCTTACAGCTAACAAATGCCGTTTTTGCCCAGCAATCACTTAACCAAAATATTAGTCTATCGCGAGCAGGGCTCCCTTCCAACACCACTGCTGGCAGAGGCAGGCGCCGCCACAACTCTGCCTAAATTTGCTACCGAATTCCCACTGCGCACGCGTGCACTCGCTGCTTCGCACACCGAAGCTTGCTTCAATCGAACAAAAAAACTCGTTCGCGCTTAACTGCCCTATCATTTGCCTTGAGCCTAAATAAATAACACACACAAACAGGTTCACTACGTTAACAAAGCTCACTTGTCGTCCACATGTTACGAAAAACGAAGCACGGTGTCGTTGCCACGCTCTCGGTGTTAAAAAAGCACTGACAGCCAAAATATGGTACATACCTGGCGAGTGCTCCACAATACGACGCCACACGTTCCTCGCTTGAGTATAGCTCATCTTCGTAATAAGCAGCACCGGAAGAACACAAAACACGAACACAGAGCGCACAGAACTCAAAAACGAAAAACGTGATGTAAAACCGACCCCCTGTGAGGCGGCCGACACGAGATCCCCAAGCCCAAGCAGGTAACTTGGTTACGTCCCCGCTGACGCGTTTGCGCACTAAAGGAGCTTTAGAAATGTATTTAAAAATAAAAAGTGTACCAAAATATAGACTACGTAAATACCAGAAGCAAAAAATATATTTACTTCCACAAAACAATAGAAGTAGAAATTTGGGGGCACGAAATTTGAAACTTTTGCAGGTACAACACAGTTTGAAACGAATGAACAAATGCGGCAATAATCACCATAAAACACTCATGTTTATTGCATTCAAAATATATCATTGCTGATGCAGACATGTACGGGAGAGATTTTATTGCAATAATCAATGCGATTTGCGACTTTTAGCTGTCCCTACGACATTTACCTACGACTTTTAGCTGTCCTGGCCGTTTCAATCTTGGTATCGATACCAAACTGGGTATCGCGTATGAAGAACACATTTAACTAGTTATAACATGAAAATCTCGACGAATGTGTCACGAATGTCCTAACTTACATTTCATGATCTTGTAACTCTTGCGGTGGTTTTGTTTACATAGCATAATTTAAAACTGCTATGGTATGGCATGATTGCATGGCGAACACAAGCGACAGACCCTAACATGAAATTCGTGACATGCGTGTCATGTAACAACATGACTACATGCCACGCTCATGAAGCGCTCGTGGCCGTTTCGTTGGCATCACATATACCAAATTTGGCATTAGAGTACGTGAATGGATGAAGAAGGTGTGTGACTCAAAATGCAGCATGTTATCGACGCGAAATCCAGCATGTTGCATTTGGTGCCGGTTGCCATCGAGCCGTGCCGACAGACCCTGGTCACGCCTGGCGTCAGAATTTAAGTGCTCGCGTTTTGCTAACGTATCATCGCTGTGCCCAGCGTGCGCGCGTGTCAACGTTACATTGGAGTATAATGGGCCCTTCATGATGCGCTCGCGGTCGTTTTGCTAACTCCACATGTACCAAATTTGGTGTTACGTGACATCAATAAATGACGAATTATATATTTTGCGCATGCAAACATTATAATTCTGACACACGTGTCATGTAAGAACATGACAGCATACCACGCTCATAGCGTGCTACCGGCCGTTTCGCTAGCTGCACACATACTAAATTTCGTGTCACGTGATGTTAATAGATGACGAAAGTAAATGGCGCATTCAAACATGATAATCATGACACGGAAGTCATACACGCCACCATTCACCTTCAACTCGTGACGTTTTGCAGATTTTAATCAGACATAACAAAATTTCTCATTCGTGATTTGCATATAATCGATTTCCACAGTACGTTGGATCTGCCAGCTTTTTATTTGCATGTTCTTTAATTTTTACACCATGCACAAGATAATTTTTCCCTCACAATCAAAGGCGCGTATGCTAACGCCAACACTGACACCAGAATTTGGTAAAAACAAACTCTTTAACGACCTCGCGTCAGAAAGTTGATTGATTGATATGTGGGTTTTACTGTCACAAAACCACCATAAGATTGTGAGACACGCCGTAGTGGAGGGCTCCGGAAATTTCGACCTCCTGGGGTTCTTTAACGTGCACCCAAATCTGAGCACATGGGCCTACAACATTTCCGCCTCCATCGGAATTGCAGCCTCCGCAGCCTGGATTCGATCGCACGACCTGCGGTTCAGCAGCCGAGTACCTTAGCCCCTGGACCACCGTGGTGGGGCCTCACGTTAAAAAGTCTCAGCTATATTACTCGCACAATTACAGAAATGACAATAAGGAACCACTGACAGCTTATTATGTAAGGTTCTGTGATTTGAAGTATGTAAACCAATCCCAATACGTTGTTTTCAAATGGAGCACGTATGCTTTGAAGAATCAAGACACATGCTTTTGTGTACTCAGCTGTAGTAATGAAATAAACACAGCTTTTTTAGTTAAAAAATTGTAAGTTAGAGGTTTTTTGAACAAACATAAACGTTTGAAGCTCTTTTATTTGTTTTATTTATCAGATTCTCCGTACCACCCAGTGGTGTTAGAGCAGGTTACATCCAGACATGAATACGAATACGCGCGCACTGATATTACAACTTCATATACTAATAAATACATATTTCTTCACGTTATAGCATGGGGTCACGTCCTGATATATAACCTAAACAACAAACTTTAAAATGTATCGAAGTTGCTATTTTCAAAATATATTTAGCAAAGCTCATGTAGCGAGTGTGCGCCTTTCGTTGTGGTAGATTTTAGAGTGTACATGTAAACAATTTAAGAACAGTTAGTATGTTTTCTGCTATTTTGCAGAATAATGAACATTGATAAGATGTTCTTTCCATTAGCAGATGTTTAGAATTGCGGAAAGAACGTTTGATAATATAGAAATACGTAAGGCTCACCGGGAGGGTGCACTAGCATTGCGTCAAGAGCGCCTTTTTTAGCAAAAGGGCTGGCTTTTATGAATGTCCCTTCCAAAGTTTCATTGATCCTAAAAGTTTTGGCATTGTGTGAGCACAAAGTAGCGATTCAAAATAGTGAATGATAATGTCTCACCATTGCTTGCCTAAACAGTAATGCCTTTCAAAGAAAACGGAAGTCTTAGACTTATTAGCCACCAAATCGACTTTACATGTAACGTTGCTTTGTGTTGTTAGCATAGTCCATATAGTCGTGTTGTCCGTGTAAAACTGTAAAGGAAAGAATGGGAAATATATGTGAGCATCACATCTAGTTACGCACAATATAATTCTAAAGGATGGTAATAATAAAACTGTTCAATGCACAGAAAGCGAGACATCGATTGCGAATGCAAGTGCAAAGGCGAAAATTGCCAGGGCTATTCGTGCAAGATAAAGTGAGCTTCTTACCCCTTATTGTAGCATAGATTGATGTTGTAGTCACTTCATCGCTCCAGAATCATGCATAGGCCCAAGTTTAGCAAGCTTGGGCGTTACGAATGCACGTGGCAGTGCTTGCCTCGATTTCAATGTCATGCGATGCTCGCCTGCACTTAAATTGCCTGTTACAGGTCGCTGAACTAACCCAAGCATCTTCCGCATAGTGGCCACCATTTGTTTTGATGAGTTTGCTATTTTTTTGAAGCGATGTTCGATTGAAGGAAGAAGCTTGTCAGGTTTTTGATTTTCATGAAACCGTGCCTCAAGACCAGCGAACTAGCATGGCCTATGCCTATTGGCTTGCGAACGGTTCGCTTTGCACTACCCATTTATGGCCGGCGCGTTGATGGCGGCGCTGGTGGCGGAGTTTTTCGCAGCGCAGCCTGAACAGACTCGGACGTCGATAAAGAGGGATACACTTCCACATGAGGGGAAAATAAAAACACATCGTTGTTGTTTTCCTGCATGTCAAGGCTATGCAGTTTCCGGTTCTTCTGGCTGATTTCAGTAACAGCCCTGTGATGTTTACTCTGTTGAATTTGTATTGCAAGATTCTGTCAAATAAAGGGAATATGTTTAATGTATGCGTCTTCCTCAGACGGTGACAAAAAGAAGAAAGCGAATTCCACTAAAGCTCTTGTGCATTAGTAACGTTTCCATACCTGTCACGCTATCCTAGAAAGCAATCAAGATCTCCGACCTTGTTACTTATTTATTTATTTATTCATTTATTATTCTTATGTATTCATTCTTTATTTATCTCTTTATTTGTTTATCTGTTTATTTTTTTACCGTACCTGCTCCATCCCCCAAAGGCATTATTGCACGGATGACACACCAGACAACTTATGCCTATATAAAAATGATAACTATGGAAACAAGATCAAAACAAAAACTGCAAAAGAAGATGTATCTGTGAGCGCAACAGTATATTTGTGAACAATGTTTCTGTGCGAGAATCTACCATCTCCTTCGAAAGCTTACTGCAATGTTGGATTGTGTGTGAGAAAAAAACAATATTGTTATACGTTTGTGCTGCAAAAACGCTTACTTATATTTGAGAATGGTCACTTCTGTTAGATAGAGAGGCAAAATGTGAACTTTTTATTCATTTCAACCCTTCCCTGCAAATGTTTGAAAACAGAATATAAGGTAACGTTTCTTTTTCTTCACAATGTTGGCGATTGTATTTACACATTGCGCGGAATGATAATTACAACTGACAAAAGGAACTGCACGGCGTCGTACTCGCTCGAGCATATTACATACGGTTTTCTTTGTGGATCCCAAGCCGCACAGACATACTGCAGTATAGTTTCAGCAGTGAAATACTTGTGTAATTTTGCGATTTTGGAAGGATCTAAGCGGCAACCATGTTCAGCTAAACCTATTGTAGTACAAGGTCGCACTGCAACATACTGAATCTGCTTATTCCTAGGAATATTCGGTCCAACTGAAAACCAAGATGTTTAAAACCAGTTCCTCGCGTTAGCTGGATGGTGTCTCACGTTTAGTCGAACAAGTAAGCAGCGTGTTTACCAGTGAAGGAGACGCATTCACGCTTACTAGCGTTCGAAAAGATACGCCATCTCATTGTGTTCGTTTTTGCATGCCCTGTCTATTATAATAGTGTGTGCGTACCAATTAGCTCAGATGTTAGTTATTATACGGCACTAAACACACCAGTGCATCATACTATCTAGCTTGCATTTCAAGTACTGATGGTTAGAGAAGGATCTAATCTAATAGTAAATCGCGCAATCAAGTAAACGAGGAGGCGAAGTTTGTAGAAAATATTCTGACCAATACATGTACACTGAAAACAGCAAAGACTCCAAAATAAATCTCTGAGGGACCCTCGAATTCAGTAACGTGTTCAGTTTGAGAGCCATTATTACGAGACGTTGCCTTTGATTTTGTAAATAACACCTCATCCGATGAAGCGATTCAGAGGTAATACGCCGCAAAGAAGTTTTTGTTAAAGGAAAGTATGGGGAAAGGAATGGCACGCTCTTTAAATGGTCTAGGAGTATAAGTCAGTCCAGTTACCAATCGTTAGGGAATGAAAAAAAAGTGTCGCCATATTCACGAAGTATATGATGATCAGTGGGCGAAGCTCTGGAGATAAACCTGGTAAACCATGAATCCTGCATACATTTTGCCCACTCGATTTTATTACAACGCTCCCCCTAGCGTACGTCGCCGCATTATATCAAACGATTGCCTTCCACCAATGTCATGCACCATACGTGACATCATTCCTATTTTATAACGTCTCGCAACTCCCATTATCAACCAAAACTACCACCGTCTAGTTTCTAACATCTTGCTTCTTTTCATGGATGGATGGATGGATGGATATGGCTTATTGAACCAAAAACTAGATTTATTTTTTTCCTTAAAAACTGAGTTTGAGGATTCGTGAAGAGTTTAATTTTCACTCGTGCTTTGACTTTAGCCACCAATCAAATAACCTCCTTCTAGTTAAGTCTACCCACTTAAAGTGTATTTTGCCCTCCCGGTCGCTAAACCCCAGTGCTTTGAAAAACTCTGCGCCATCATCCTGAACTATAGGTTGAAGTCTTTTACAGAACATTATCAAGTGTTCGGCAGTTTATTCTACCTCTCCACACGCACTGCACACTGTGTCTACCCCTTCGTATTATGCCCGATATGTCTTGGTTCGCATACTCCCATCCTGGCCTCAAACAGTAGAGAACTACCCCGAGTATTATCATAGATTCTTTCCTTGGCGATTTCCTGCTTAAACGTTCGATAGATCTCTAGTGCGGACTTTTTAATTATGCCCACTCTCCACATGTCAGTCTCCGTTTCCTACACTTTCTTCTTAACCGATAGTTTTTTTTTGTTTGGTCAGCTCCTGTTTTCTAAGCATTTACCAGTCAACTTCCTGGTTCGCTTCCTTCATTTTGTATCGACATTCTTCATGTATAAGTAGCTGAAAACCTTCCTAGCCCAACGCTCTTCCCCCATTTCACTCAATCGCTTCTCAAATTTTATCTTGCTGCTAGCTTCCATGCCCTCAAATGATGTTCATCCCATATAACCTTGTACTTCCTGATTTGGTGTATTCCCGTGAGCTCCTAAAGCAAGCCTACCTATTCCACGTTGCTTAATTTTTAATCTTGTTGAACTTCTGATCTCATGCACAAGACCGCATTGCCGAACGTCAGCCCAGGAACCATGACCCCTTTCCATATTCCTCTCACAACATCATGCCTACTGTGATTTCACAGTGCCCTATTTTTCATCACTGCTGCATTCCTGTTACCTTTAGTCGTCACGTATATTTCGCGTTCCCTCAAGTACTCGGCCCCATTGCCTATGCATACAGCCAGAAATTTCTACTTATCTGTTATCTCAAGCGTGACCTCCAGTAGCTCATTACCTTCATTCTCATTAAAAATCATGACTGCTGGTTTTTCCTTACTGAATCTGAAATATAACCTACCTCCCTCATTACCCCAGATGTCCATAATTCTCTGCAAATGTTCCTCGTTGTCGGCCTTTAGCACTATATCATCTGCAAATCTTCCTTGTTGTTGGCCAATAGCACTATATCATCTGCGTACATCAATGCTGGTAGTGCCTGTTCAATGAGTTTTCTTTGTTTACCGAAAGAGAGGTTGAAGCCCAGTCCACTTCCCTCTAATTTTGCCTCTAATCCTTGTATGCACATCATGATAATAAGGGCGACATAGGACACCCCTGCCTAAGCCCCGTTATACATCTGCAATCTTGGATACCTGTTTTTCCCACTTTATAACTACCTTGTTACCTTCATAGATATCTTTTAAAAGATCAGTGACTCCATCTTCCACGCCTAGTGTGTCCAGTATTCCCCACAATTCCTCCTGAACCACGCTATGGTACGCTCCCTTGATTTCCAAATATGCTAGCCACAGGGGCCTGTGTTCCTTTTTCCTACTTTGATGCACTGCGTCAGTGAGAGCAGATTGTCTTCCAACCTCCTCTGTATCCGAAACCCATTTTGCAGTTCTCCTAGCACCCCCGCATCCTCTATCCATGCCTGCAGTCTTTCCTTCATAATCTGCATTGCAGCCTGTAGACCACTGATGTCACTGTTGTAGGATGGTAGTTGCTTATGTAAGCTTTGTCCCCCTTTCCTTTATAGATCATATTCATCTTGCTAAGTTTCCATCCCTAGAGGACTTCACCATCGATTATTATTTTGCTCCCTGCCTCTCTCAAAGCCTGCTTAGGCTTCGAACCTAATTTCTTTAACAACATAATCGGAATGCTATCTGGGCCTGTTGATGTGCTACTAGGAACCATCTTCTCAGCCCTTTCCCACTCTCGTTGTTAAAATTGAGCCTTTGCGCCACTTGATTCTTCCTTGTCTATTGTGGTGCATAAAGCACTTCTTTGTTGAAATTTTTCGGTCACCATTGTTCGTATATATTCAATTGCTTCTCCCCCTCTTAGCCTAGCACCTTGAATTGTAGTTATAAGCATCTGCTCTATGCCCGTCTCATTTCTTATGGAGTTTAGATGGTTCCAAAATATCGCAGTTGCCTTTCTATCTTTTTATGTACTTCTGCCAGCCACTGAGCCCCTTTTCTTCTAATGTTTTCATTGATCAGAATGGAAGCATTCCTTCTACAGCTTAGAAAGATTTCCCATTTTCTTTTAACATCATCTCTCGGTTGACTCCGCTGCTTAGCATGTCTCTGTTCCTTAGTTCCTTAGTGGCTTCCTGACGTTTTGCTATCACTCTCTTAACTTCCTCATTCCACCAACTTTTGGGTTTGTGTCTTGTTTTCCGGGGTGACTTGTGACGTACCTTATCAAGCTCTAGCTCAAAGAGTCTAATTAATTTCGTGTATGTCCGCACTGTTTTATTATGCTCAGTGATTACTTTCTGAATTTGTTTAGTAGTTATTTCTATTTGCCTTTCTGAATAAAAATTTTCCCGTAGTTGCTAATCTTGTTTCCTTCCCACTTTCATTGCTCTTCCAAAACGTAGCTTGATACGTCTGTGATCAATACCCAGACTTCTGGAGCCACCTTTATCTATGTACATTCCCTTGAGCTTATCATACATACATCCTATGTGATATTCCAAGAAGCCAAGAAATGGGGCGTGTTCACGGACTCAAAGGCAGCACTACAGTGTTTGATATTCGCCTTACGCCGTGGACGTCAGGAACAACTAGTGCTGGAAATTGGAGAGCTGCTTCACCACCTCTTCGACGAAGGACACAGAATCACGTTTCAGTGGCTTCCAAGTCACTGCGAAATATTGGGCAACAAACATTCCGATGCAGCTGCTCGATCAGCACACGAAGATGGTGAAGAAGAATCTATACCATTTTCAAGGACTGATGCTGCAATGACCATCCAAAAAATTGCTAATGCAGAACTAAAATCCCTGTGGAACGCCGAGTGCTTACGGCACACGTGAATGCATAGACTGGACACGTCTCGTCCACTCTGGCCTCCGTCTGGACTATCTCGACTCGAGACAACGGTGCTTTGCCAACTATGGCTTGGTGTCACCTTCACCAAAGCTTTCGCCTTCCGAATCGGCATGGGGGACAGTGCTGATTGCGATCATTGCGGCATCAATATAGGGCACGTTCTCTGTCACTGCCCTCGTTACCGTGTGCAAAGAGAACAACGAGCTGCTGCGTTAGCTCGCCTTGACGACAGACCTTTGTCTGAACAATCAATGCTGGAAAGGCGACATGATTTGTGTGCTCACAGAAAATCAGTGAAGGCCTTACTGAACTGTTTGCGTGGCAGCGGCCTTTTGTATGAACTGTAGCACCCCAGCCCCCCTCCCCTTCTTTTGCTCGTGTCTTTTTCCCCCTTCGCTTTCTTTCCCATCTTTCTTCCCCATTCCCTCTTTCCCTAGTGCCGGGTAGCAAACCGGATGCTCCAATTTATGGTTAACCTCCCTGCCTTTCTCTCATTTTATTCTCTCTCTCTATGTGACATCAGTGCGTAATCTATCGACGACTGCAGCCTTACTATCTCCCATGTTATTTGCCCTTCAGACTTCTCAGTACTGTTGCAAATGATCAAATCTTGCCTTTCACACACATGCATGATCATTTTGACCTGGCCCCGTGGCGCTGCCTGGCGGGCCGATATTAGTGAATACCTCGTCGAATATTCCAGTGGCCCATGATGCAATGTATATTCATTACGAAGGATTCATTTGCACACTGCAAGCACTTTTGGCGCCTATCTATCTATCTATCTATCTATCTATCTACCTATCTATTTATCTATTGACACGCGCTTATATGAAAAAGAACGATGATAGGAATGTTTTCTAGAGTCCAGCTAGTGGGTAAGGTGGTTTTTTGGAACGACAACGAAGCAGGCGTCGTGCTAACCAAAGCATTAAATCACAATATTACGATAGAATGTGATGAAATTTTTCCCCCACTATCTAAGTTTCAATCTTCGAGTTACTTAAATGACAGGTTAGAAGACTACATAGCTCATGCGGAAATAAAGAACATAATAGCCACAGACGCTTCTGTGAATAAAGAAAAGGCAGCAGTAGGAATCGTCTCAGATTACCTCGGTTGGTCATTCTCGGTAAGACTACCAGACTTCACTCCGGTTTTCGAAGCTGAGCTCCTGGCTATTATTTTAGCGCTACGAAAACTTCCTTCAAACGAAGAGAGTGCAATGATAATTACTGATTCTCTTTCGCTGTGTACTACTCTCACAGCTTCAGAACAATCAAGAGCTCTAGCGACATTACAAACATTAGTTCCACCTCATGTGAAGTTCCTGAAGCTAGTCTGGGTCCCGGGACACTGTGGCATACGGTTGAATGAAATAGCCGATTCACTATCTCGAGCCACACTTGATGGCCCTGTGATCTCGGTACTACCAGAATCGGAACACATAGTGTCGATCAGATATAGAAAATGGGCTATTTATACGGATATTATGGAAAATATTACTAAATATACGGACTATCAGCACCTAACATACCCCTGGAAACCTCAGTGGAGTCAATCTAAAAAGTTAGAAGTTATTTTAACCAAATTTCGATGTCGTGTCCCTCCATTAAACTTTTACTTGCACAGAGCTGGTCTGGCGATATCCCCCCTGTGTCCATTCTGTGAAGAAACGGAAACAATAGAGCATTACTTTATAACATGTAAAAACTATTCATTAATTAGGAAAAGACTTTTAATTGTTCCGTTTCAAGCAGTAGGTTTAAATTTAACTGCAGATAATGTTCTAAGTTTCGGTGCCTTTAGCTTGGGACATTGCCACAGGAGCGTATTCGATGCTGTATGCAATTTCATTCGAGAATCAAAGCGCATGTCATAATAATGCCTGCTTAAATATATTTCTGAAGACACTTGTCTAATTTTGAATGAAATTTGCATATTCATTTGATTGTGACCGGGTGAGATAAGCTCGATTGTCTGGTCTACTCAAAATTTCTGTCTTCCACTGTAGTATTACCTCACCTTTTCTCTTCTTGATTCAATCTTCAATTATTTGTTTAGTTTAATATTCCTTTTTAGTTAATTATTATTTTCTATTACATCATTAGTTTTTTCATTAAGGATAAACCTTTTAATATATCTCATATAGGATACTTCTAGATTTCATGGCCAATCCCCCATAGTGGGTATGTGCCAGTGCGAAGGGGCAACAACAACAACAACAGCTATCTGTCTGGCCGTTGAAGCTTGCTCTCGGGGTGTGGCCAAGAATTAAGTAGTTGTTGTTGGTTAATTGATCTATCATCGTTTCTTATACTGCAATAGTTGTTTGATCAGTGTTTTTGTGCAGTTCAGGCAAGACAAGATGCCCTTATCTTTGCCAGGGCCAGGGACTTTTCTTTGGTCTGCTTGTACAGATCCAAAGGAGGTGCCAGTGGATCCTTTCTTGCGCAACGGAATATCACCGGTTCCAGTGGATCTAGTCCCGAACAATGACGGCATCATTCAGATGAAAAACCCGAAGATCATTCAGGCGGAATTACGGTCAGTGACAGCCCAATACCAGTCCATAACGAAGGTCCGCCAGTTTGGCAGAGGAGGCATACTGTGCTTTTCGCCAGACCAGTCCTGTGTCCTAGATCTGCTAAAGTGCTCAACATTTGCATCCCAGCCGGTGAGTGTGTTCATACCTTCTCATTTAGCATGTACCCGAGGTCTAGTGCGTGGCTTCGATGCCAACATGCCACCCTCCGAAGTACGAGAGCTGTTTTCGCCAGCAGGTGCTATTTCAGTCTATCGGTGTGGACGGGTGGTTGATAACAACAAAATACCAACTGAGTCTGTAATTGTGACCTTTGCGGGAACAGTCCGACCATCAGAAATTAAGGCTTGGCCTTTAATTTACAGAGTAGAGCCGCTCTCTCCTCGTCCGCTCCAATGCACAAAGTGCTGGCGTTATGGTCACACAATGAAAGGTTGTAGGTCAGCGGTCAGGTGCAAGGTATGTGGGGAAGGCCACAATTCTAGCGACTGTCTGAGGGATAAAGAAAAGTGTTGCCTATGTAGCGAAGCTCATGCGGCCGATAGCTCTATTTGTTCGGCAAAGGTACGTGAACTGCAAATTTTAGAGATAGTAGAACGAAGACGGTGTTCACGGAAGGAAGCAGCACTTGAAATGCAAGCACGAACACAAGGCTACGCCGGTGTTACAGCTCGTAATATGCCAACAATGGAAGCTCTCTCTGTCCCTATTGCGGAAGTGATTGAGAAGGCAGTGGAAAAGGCAATGGAGCGCATCGCTGGGAATCTTTGTGAGTCCTTGGCCCAGATTCTATCGAACCAGATGGCTCAAATGTTGGGTACAGCGGAAAACAACCTCAGTGCACCACATAACATTAGTGACTCCTCGGAGTTTGCAAAAGAGTATGACTCTGCTACGCCACAGCAGGCTACGGAAGCCCTTCACATTCGTGACTCCCCTGAAATTTCAAAGAAGTATGGCTCCGATACGCCACAGCAACCTATGGTAGCTGCAGATTCAGTAGAGGAAGGTAGCGTATTTCAATGCGAGCTTACCAGGAAAGTGGAGGACTCAGACGAAATGAAGATGGATCCCCGATCGCTAAAGCACTCGAGATCCCCTTTACACAAAAAAAGGCATCGCACCTGTCAATTCAAAAACCAAAAAGTACCAGAAGAACACCCTGTTTAAAGCTGATTTTCTTAAAGAAAATATTCTAATTAAGGCCATCGCTGAGGCTATTTTACAGCAAAAATAGGGTCACTTAAAATCCTTCATTGGAATTGCCGATCGATTCACTCTGCAACAACTGATCTAATATATTTGGCATCGAAATTTTCTCCAGATATTTTTGCACTGCAAGAAACTTGGCTTTCAATGCATCAGTCTTTTCAATTAAATAGATTCAGATCTTTCCGTCTAGACCGTCCATCGAAAGGTGGAGGTTTGGCATTTCTTATTATTAATAGGATAAGTCTCAAAGCAAAAATTGCGTATAAGCTCATGTCACCTGACAGTGAACTTCTCGCCTTGAAAGTAACCTTACCAGGCTGCATGCCTTTTTTGGTGGTGAATGCATACTTTCCTAAAGGTGTAATAGATACTCGATGTTTAGACGCTGCAGTGACTTCTAGTTAACAAAATAAAAATTTAATCGGCGATTTTAATTCTCATCATACGTGCTGGGGTTTACGAACTGATCAATGCGGTAAGAGATTGTGGGAGTGGACCGCGGATAATAACTTGTATTGCCTGAATTCAAGAACACCCACTTATATTAGTGATAGGTCTCGTTCAGCCTTAGATTTGAGCTTTGTGAGTTCATAACTCACTAGTTTGTCGTGGAGCACGTGTGATTGTGCAAATAACAGCGATCATTTGCTTATATTATTCCAGATTGCTTGCCAAGCTATAATGTCAGGCTCTCAGACTCGAGTGTTTATTAATTACACCAAATTTATGAAAGATTTAGGATCTGCTTTGGCAACTCATTCTGAAGAGCAAGAAGATACAAAAGCCATGAGTATGAGTGCACTGATCAAAAGAACATATAAAAATGCAGAATTCGTTGTGGAATCCGCAATAAAAACAACCCACAGTCCGTGGTGAAACTCGGACTGTGCCCGGGATTTCCGACGAAGAAAGGCAGCTTGGAAAAAACTTATGTATAACCAGTGCCCTCAAAACTGGTCTGATTACAAGTATCGCGCTGCAATTTTTAAACGCACAGTCTTTTTAGCTAAGGAACAATATGATAGAAAACATTATGATCACCTTTCAAAAGCTTGTAACAAAAAGGCGCTTTTCAGGTTCATGAGATCACGTAAAATGATGCCATCTCAAAATAATATAGGGTTTGAGATTATGTCTTTGGAAGAAACAAAGAAATCCTTAGAAATCATGGCTAAAGGCCTGGAGTGTAGATATACATCAACTAAGATCCACAAAAACCAGCGTTAACCATTGCAGTTACTGAAGTTACAGAGGAAGAGTTAGCACAATTGATACAAGGTTTGCCCTCATCAGCTCCTGGTCCGGATGGAATCACAGCTGCTATGATAAAATTATTATTCGAATTATCACCATGTGACCTACTAAACACTGTAGATTATTCGTTAAAGTATGCCTGGAATCCGTATGAGTAGAAATTAGCTAAAATAGTGCCGATACAAAAAAGACAAGGATTCGAATATGTCATAGAAAACATTCGACCCATTTCTCTTACATCTAACATGGTGACGCTCATTGAAAGAGTGCTCCATAAAAGAATTCTAATATGGATGGAGGAAAATTCGATATTGAATCCAAATCAAATTGGCTTCAGAACAGATTGCTCAATCTGGTGTGCACACGCAGATTTAGAAAGCCGCATTCAGCTTGCTCGCAAAAAAAGACAACATGCGGCACTAGTGGCATTGGATATAGCTAAGGCATACGATAGTGTAGAACATTCAGTTTTATTAGACATATTAGAGAGCCACAATCTCCCAAATTATATATTGGCGTGGGTGAGGAAATTTTTTAGAGGAAGAGAGTTCTATTGTTTTAAGGATGGATGAGCATCGTCAAAGTGCAAACAAACACGCGGTGTCCCCCAAGGCTCTGTATTATCGCCAGTTCTATTTAACATCTTAATGAGCACTATACCGCATTGCCAAGACGTGAATATGTTCGTATATGCTGATGATATTGCATTTTTCACGCCACATAGTGACATATATTCTTTATAAAAATATTCAGAGATATGTCAATATGCTGGAGAGATGGCTAGATGCAGTCTGCATGACCTTAAATGTAAAAAAGAGTGCAGTATTGATATTCCCGTTATCCGATCCAATCTCGATTTCAATATGTTATAAACAAGAGGCCATTCCGCAGGTGGAATCTGTTGAATATTTGGGAGTAATTTATAAAGCCAACCTAAACTGGACTCCCCACATAGAAAGCATGGCATCTAAAGCACAGTGCGCCTTAGGAATTCGTAGACTGAGCAGCCGCCGATATGGTCTATGCAGAAGCACAAAGGTGATGATATATAAAATGTATATGCGACCAATCCTAGAATTTTGGTGCGTATTGTTCTCAGGTGGCCCTGCTTATAAAACAAAGCCTCTGGTTATGCTGGAACGAGAGGCCTTGAGATTGTGTCTAGGACTTCCTAGGTTTGTAACAATCAATGTTTTGTATCAGGAAGCACGATTACCTACATTGCCTTGCAATTTTCGTATCCTAACGGTTCACACGTTTCTGAAATTTTATAGCTATGCGCCAAGACGATCTGAATATGATTTTATAAATGACCACGACACCTTTTTTCGAGCCCATTGGCCACGGTTCGAACACCTCAAATTGCTTTTGTTCAGAAACAACTAGATAGGGTAAATGTGAAAATTCGAGATGTGATTGCGGCGCAGTTTACGAATCAAATTCTTAAAATAGAATTCGATGAGATTTTTTCCTCTAGGCCCAAATTACAATCCTATAGGGTCTTAAATAGCCGACAGCAGGATTATCTTGCCCACGCAGAAACGAATAATATTATAGCCACAGATGCTTCAGTAATGGATGAAAAGACAGGTGTACGTATATACTCCCATTCGCTTGACTGGTCTTTTTCATTAAGATTAACGGATTACACCCCAGGTTTTGAAGCTGAACTATTGGCAATTGTTCTAGCACTGCGAAAGCTACCTTTGAATGCTGCTAACGCGATCATAATCACGGATTCTCTGTCAGTATGTACGTCGATTACGGCGTCAACAAAATCGATGGCCTTAAAGATGCTCTTTATGCTAGTTCCTCCTCAGCTGCAGCTACTGAAATTAGTATGGGTGCCCGGTCATTGCGGCTTGAAAGTAAATAAAATCGCCGACTCTCTAGCACGAGCAGCATTGGAAAGGCCAGTACTATCAGTCCTTCCTGAAGTGGCCACTATAACTGCGACAAGATACAGAAAAATTGCGCTTAGTGCAGACGCTATGGAAGCAGTATTGCCAACACCAGAGTTTACTCATTTAAGATTTCCATGGAAAATTCATTGGTTTCCTACAAGGCAGTTGGAAACCATAATAACTAGATTTCGATGTCGTGTCCCCCCGTTAAATTTCTATTCACATAGGGCTGGTCTGGCGATATCACCACTATGCAACTTTTGTTCAGAATTGGAAACAATAGAGCACTATTTTTTGTCATGTCGCCGATACAAATTGCTCAGAAAAAAACTCCTAGTCCCCCCATTCGCTAGCCTAGGGCTGAATTTCACAATATAAAACATACATTCCTTCGGTGCTTATGATCTGGGCTTCAGCCACGAGAACGTTTTCTATGCAGTTTGCAAAGTGCCTAAACGAATGTAAAAGAATTAAGCTTTTGATTGCGTGATTATTATTTGCGCAAAAAATAAATTCCAACATACACAAGAGCATTATTTAACCATGCTGATTCCTATTCAATGTAATGAATAATTGTCTTATCTGAACGAGTGACAAACATCTATTGCACTCCTTTCATTCTGCCTAGGGTGTCTGTTCTTTTATCTTTCTTTTCTCTGGTGGGTGGTTTCGATATTAAAAAAATCTTACTGAATTAAGTCATTGATTCCTGGCCGATCATCCTGAGTGGGTTCGAGCCACGGCTGTGGAATCATCATGATCATCATCATCAGCTGTACAGCTGATCCTGAATACGCTCTTTTCGCTGCCGTAAGCTGTTGTCATCTTTTGTTCGCGTTGCACTGCGACACTGGTGGAGGAGCTGGGCCGCGACGCTGCCCGATGCTCCACACTCCTAGTGGGAGCCGTTCATCTATCCCGGACGTGCCTACTGCAACCCCTGTCCATCGGTTCAGTCGTCGGCTACGAGGTATTCTTCCAGACTGCAAGCCCTCGCAGAAAACCTCTACCAGACAACTAGAAATGGCTAACACCAGCTCCCAGCCTGTACTTCTCGGCACCAGTCCTCCCGTCCCATCCCAGGTAACGTTTTTTCAATCGCTGGAGCCTAAACGCTTTGGTGGTGGCGCACACGAAGATGCAGAAAACTGGTTAGATCACTATGCCTGTGTTGCAAAGATCAACCACTGGGCTTCTCAGGAAAAGCTCGGCCGGGCCTATTTTTATCTTGATGACAGCGCTCGTACTTGGTACGAGAACAGAGAAGGCAACCTGTCCACATGGACCGACTTACACCAAAAATGGTTGAAACTTTAGCCAATGTCGACAGACGTGACCGCGCCCACCAACATTTAGAGCTAAGGGTCCAAAAACCGAATAAAACGGTCGCCATGTTCGCCGAAGACATGACACGTTTATTTCGGAGGGCTGACCCGCAGATGACCAAAGAGAGGAAGTTGCGCTGCCTCATGCAGGGCCTGAAAGAGCAGCTGTTCACCGGACTTCTGCGCAACCCGCCAAACACTGTAGAGAACTTTATCAAAGAAGCGTCGGCTATCGAGTGGGCCCTTCACTAATGCTGCCGACAATATGACCGCCTGTGCAGCAGCCCCCAAATTCAGGCCGCCGCTGTGACGATTGACAGTCATAGCTCCTTATGTGATATGATTAGAGAGATTGTACGTGAGGAACTGCAAAGGCTGTGGACTCCGATAGTGGATACACCCATGGCATCTGTCGCTGAATTCGTCCGTGACGAAGTCCGTCAAGCATTCTCGACAGCTGATTCCGCCCCTGAACAACGTCTCATGACGTACGCCGCCGCCCTTTGAAGCTCCCCACCCGCTCCGCCTTCATACTACCCCCCACCTGCAATTGTTCCTTGGTCACCACCACAGGGGGAGACATCGTGGCGCCCACCCATCCAGCCCCCATACGAACAGTCGTCTTCTGGCCTGCCATGGCCTTCGTCGCGTGAGGAGTCATCACGGCAACCACAGCTTCGCCGAACAGACACCTGGCGCACTGTCGACAGGCGTCCACTTTGATTAAACTGCGGAGGTGTAGGCCACATAGCCCGCTATTGCTGGCACCGCGCCGATCCGTGTCGCCCTCTCAGGCCACGGTTTGACAGTCGACATACCAACGACTACGTATCCCGCCGTGGCGATGTCGGTTCTCAAGGACCTCAGGTACCTCGACCCCCATTCGACGACCGCCGTAACAATGATAATGAGATTATAACTGATTACGAGCTGGTCTTCCGACATCGACCACGCTCTCCTTCTCCTGCCCAGTCACCTTCGTTGCAGCGCCGCACTTTTGCCGACACCAGAGGAGCGAGGTCACCCAACCCACACCGGGGAAACTGAAGGCTGCGACCTCAGGGGGTAAGGTTGCAGGCTGTCAAGACGAAGAAAAAAAAGCCCCCATTACTCCCACCTCAGGACGCTGTAAAGCCGACAAGACGTAATACCGACGAAACTGTGACCCCAGGCCTCACCGTTCTTGTGGATGGACAGCAAGTCAAAGCTTCAGTCGGCACCGGGGCTGACTTCTCTATTATGAGTGATGACCTTGCCGTACGCCTCAAGAAAGTAAAGACAGCGTGGACGGGACCTCACTTAAGGACGGCAGGAGGCCAATTACTGATGCTTGTCGGAATGTGCACAGCAAGGCTCGACATCAGTGGCGCTACTTTCGTGGCGACGTTCGTCGTTCTCGCTTCATGCTGTAATGACCTAATTATCGGAATGGATTTCTTGAGAGAACATGGCGCCGTTATTAGCGCCCCTGACGGTTTCATTACGTTTCGCAACAACAGCCCTATTTTAGTCGATTGTTCAGAACCGAGACATGCGTCTTGTTCAGGGCCTTTGCGTCTGACGGATGACGATGTGGTCGTCCCGCCACGATCGTGTACGCTTGTTTCGGTGGCTGGGGATGAGCCGTTTGACGGCGACGGTATTGCTGACTAAATAATCTCGCTGATATTTAGCCAAGGTATTTCAGTTGCTCGAGGTCTAGTCACTGCCACTGCTGGACGCACAAACTTGCTGCTCACTAACTTCAGTACTGAGCGCTGACATCTCCCGAAGGGTACAGCCGTCGCTTACTTTGACACTACTGCCGAAATCCAAGGCAGTTTATCGGCACTAGACGAAGCGCCTCAAGAAGAATCAGTACCTAATCTTGCAGTTGCTACTACGTTGTCAAGGGATGAACGAACGAGACTTCTTGAGCTGCTAGCTGAATTCCAGGACTGCTTTTCATTGACATCACGGGTCGGTGGAACGCCGCTAACAAAGCTCCGAATAATTACCAACGGCGCAGCAATGCCTATACACCAGAATCCTTATCGTGTGGCTCCAAAGGAACGGGGGAAGTTATACAGAAACAAGTCGCTAAAATGCTTGAAGATGATGTGATTCAGCCATCACATGCCCGTGGGCATCGCCTGTAGTACTAGTTAAGAAAAAGGACGGTACCCTGCGTTCTTGCGTGGATTACAGGAAGCTGAATCAAGTGACTAAGAAAGATGTGTATCCGCTTCCACGTATTGATGACTCCCTCGATAGGCTTCCAAACGCTCGCTACTTTTCTTCAATGGACCTCAGAAGTAGATATTGGCAGATCGAGGTAGACCCAAGAGATCGGGAAAAAACCGCTTTTGTGACGCCGGATGGTTTATATGAATTTAAAGTTCTACCCTTCGGTCTGTGCTCAGCGCCCGCTACTTTTCAAAGGCTCATGGACACTGTACTTTCAGGGTTAAAATGGAAGACTTGTTTAGTTTATCTAGACGACGTCATAGTGTTTTCCCGAACTTTTGACGAGCATCTCAAAAGGCTAGAAGTTGTTTTACGAGCCATACGCTCCACAGGCCTCACATTGAAACCAGGGAAATGCCACTTTTGCTTT
The DNA here is from genome assembly GCF_043290135.1 of Rhipicephalus microplus. NCBI lineage: Eukaryota > Metazoa > Arthropoda > Arachnida > Ixodida > Ixodidae > Rhipicephalus > Rhipicephalus microplus. The sequence continues at coordinate 136,686,958 of NC_134705.1, forward strand.
GAAGAACTGCTGTTTCTTGGTCATGTCGTCAGCCGCACTGCCGTTCGACCTGATTCCAAAAAACTTGTGGCCGTGGAAGACTTCCTAGTACCGTCCGATAAGAAAGCTGTCAGGCGCTTGCTGGGCCTATGCGCCTACTATCGCCGGTTCATCACCGACTTCGCACTGATGGCGTCGCCGTTAACGTGCCTCACTAGAGACGACACCACCTTTGAGTGGAACCACAAACAGCAAGCAGCGTTTAATGACCTCCGCCAACGTCTTCAAACACCTTCAGTGCTTGCTCACTTCGACGAGCAAGCGCCAACAATGCTTCACACTGACGCAAGCAATGTAGGCCTCGAAGCTGTGCATGTGCAGTGGCATGAAGACACGGAACGAGTGATCGCCTACGCAAGCAGGATGCTAACACGCGCTGAGGCCAATTATTCAACAACTGAGAAAGAATGCCTCGCCGTGGCTTCGGAAGTTTTTGGCCCGTATTTGTATGGCCGCCCTTTCAAAGTTATAAGTGACCATCATTCACTCTGTTGGTTGACTAATTTAAAAGATCCAACCGGCCGATCAGCGCGGTGCAGTCTGAAGTTACAAGAGTTTGATATGACGGTCATGCACAAGTCTGGGAAGCGCCATACGGACGTCGACTACCTGTCTCGATCACCAGTACAGTCAGCTTCGCTTTCTGAGGACGACGATATGGCCTTCCTTGGTGTTCTCGACGCGTCCACGATTGCCCAACAACAACGAGGTGGCCCTGAATTGCTTGATTTGATTAATTACGTGGACGGACGTTCTTCAAGGGCACCTAGAGTCTTTGAAAGGACATTATTGTCGTTTTTCTTACGCAATGACGTCCTCTACAAAAGAAACTTTTCATCCATCGGAGCTCCCTATTCGCTCGTTATTCCTGCACTCCTTTAAACTGAAGTGCTCCAAGCATGTCACAACGAGCCGACGTCTGGCCATTTAGGCTACACTCGCACATTGGCAAGAGTACAGCAGGGATACTACTGGCCACGACTCACAACAGCCGTCAAGCACCACATTCTCACTTGCCTCGATTGCCAGCGACGCAAGTCACCCCCGAAGAGACCCGCCGGTCAGCTGTAACCAGTTCAGGTTCCACGTACACGGTTTGACCAGATAGGAATGGATATTTAGGGACCCATTCCTACTTCTACTGCAGGGAATCGCTGGGTTATAGTTGCAACAGACTACCTAACTAGGTATGCCCAAAAAAAGCTATCCAAAAGAGCACCGCAGTGGAAGTGGCGAGATTTTTTATAGAAAAGTATTGTGCTACGCCACGGTGCCCCGACTATCGTGATCACAGACCGTGGAACAGAATTTACGGCAGCTCTTTTAAACCACGTCCTGATGCTTAGTGGAACGACTCACCGTAAGACCGTTGCGTACCACCCGCAAACGATTGGACTAACGGGGCGCCTCAACAAGACGATTGAAAACATGCTGTCCATGTACGTGGACGTCCAACATAAAAAATGGGACAAAGTTTTACGCTATATCACGTTCGCATACAATACGGCTAAACAAGAAACGACTCGCATGACTTCATTCAGCTTGGTTCACGAACGAGAGGTACGGACTATGCTGGATGCGATGTTGCCACATGAATGGGACGCTACTGACACAGGTCGTGTTCAATTGTTCACTGAACAACTGAACGTGCGGAAGAAGCTAGGCAGCTCGCCCGCTTACGGATCCACCTAGCGACAAGACTACGATGCAGGCTGGCACAATGCTCGCCATAGAACTGTAACGTACAAAATCGGTGACAGATTGTGGGTTTGGACACCCGTACGAAAACGTGGACAGTCCGAGAAGCTGCTAAGGCGATATTTTGGGCCATACCGAGAATCGCGCGAGCTAAGTGACGTCACCTACGAGGTCATCTCCGACAGTCCCCGATGCCCGAGGCGGCGTCGCCAGCACCAGCCTGAACTTGTTCATGTAGTGCGTATGAAGCCGTATGTGAGTGACTGACTGCACGTTAAAAGAAATACTGTTGGTCTGAATCAGCATCGGGGCGATGCTATTATAAGGAAGAGCGAGTTACACGTGTTTATATAAAAAAGAACGATGATAGGAATGTTTCGTAGATTCCAGCTAGTGGGTCAGATGGTTTTTCGGGACGACAACGAAGCAGGCGTCTTGCTGTACAGCTGATCCTGAATACGCTCTTTTCACTGCCTCAAGCTGCTGTCATCTTTTATTCGCGTTGCACTGTGACACTATCTATCTATCTATCTATCTATCTATCTATCTATCTATCTATCTATCTATTTGACGACCTACGTCTGGGTGCTCTCGTGGTCACCCCCCCTACCTTGATGTAAACCAAAGTTAGTATTTGAAAGTAAGATGGCTTGATGAATACGACTAACCAGTCACAACATAAATATTACCAAAAACCGGTCATGTAGGCCGTCGAACTTGTCACATACTTCCCGCCAGACAGAGGCACATACTCGCGGGCGGTTATGTGTCACATGAGATTGATAGTTCTCATTTACTTGGGAATGGCGAGAGCATGCATGGGTAATTCAAACACGTCAGCGTTGAGGAACAGCCGACACCGGCTGCATTGACCTGACTTATGTAAAGAACAAATGTCAGGGTCCCACAAGGATATTATCCCCAGCATTCTGCGTGGTAAGCAGGCACGCTACCACTGAGCCATGCCAAGTGTCGCAACTTCTTTTCAAATAGACCGCAATCTTCGTGAAGCGTCATTGAAGATGCAGTGATGGCTGTTCGATTGTTTTGAAAACCTAACATAAGTATTCCTATGGTACAGCTCTCACGTTGAGTTAAAATCAGTTGTAGTTAAGTGCAATTCACTGAAAGTGCTTGCGAGTTTAATTCAATCAAGGAAAGGTGTGAACAGACATTGGTGATTTCAATTTGAGAGCGTTAAAAAAAATAAGTGCATCGTCCCAAAGTGTATGACGACGAGTAGGCAAAGATCTATGTCCCAAGGCCCATAATGTTTATGTTGAACTCGCCCACTAGTGCGATCATTGGACGGACATATTTACGGACTGACGGACGGATGGACTGACGGACAGACAGACGAACGGACAGACGGACAAGTAGACGTATGCTCGGAAAGTAGGGGAAAAGGATGGACGGGAGAACAGATAGGCGGACGAAGATATAGATGAATGAATGGACAGATCTATGAACAGGCAGAAAGGTGGACAGTACGAGTGCTCATGAATTGTGGTGTCGTATAGTTGATTACACACAAGTGGGTTGTTTACACTTACATTTTTTGTTTTTTTTGTTGTGAAATTGTTCAGCTTCTGGTCGTATTCTGTGGGGTGTGATGGGCGCTAACTAGGTTGGCCCTGAGGAGCTTCGCCGCTAAATTCTGACATCGGTAGCATTGATGAAACGGATGCTTAGAATAAATATGGTCTCAGAAGGAATCAAACCCTAAAAAATTGTGGAAAACTGAGCAGGTGCTAAATTTATGAATACATTTTTGACACATTCTCAGAAGAGTTGCATCCTTTACCCTACATGTTGAGCTAGCCCTCAACAGTGTGATGCAAAACGAGGTGTATCACAGGTATAAAAAAACACAGCTTACCTTTCTGATATTCGGCACGCTAAAAACATTTGCAGGAAAGAAACGTTTTCCATTGCACTTTATAATAATGGTTATAACTGCAATAGCCAAGGTTGCCGAAATATTCAGCTTTTTCATGTCACTCGTTTGAAAGCAAGTGTCCTACTCTTCCGCAGTTATACCAGGAGATATAGCATGATTTCCAGTTCTCCATATATATTTTCAAATGCAGAAACTAAATTTATTTCACAATAGGATACCTACACAATGTAAAACCTGTTCATTTGCATCAATTTTTGTTTGCATTATTTGCGAGCATTCATACGAGAACAATGTGCCATTGGAGCATCTGAACGGGTGCGAAAATTGTACGTAGTACAGCTTCAAACAACGCTCCTGTAAGCGTGATAATCTTATGGCGAACTTCAGTTAGCTTCGGTTTAATCATTTTCATCACGAAGAAAGGCTCCTGATGCAAGATACGAAGGAATGGGTGGACTTCAAGGGTTTCAACAACCAGGGCAGCCCTAATACACGGTCAATCACACACTGCACTTTAGTACTTCCAGTGTACCAATATGGGACAGCTATAGACCAACATGAGACGAGCAACATACCACTAAACCAATACGGAAAACATAAGTTATATTTAACCAATATCTTTAAACATTTGGTATTTCTTCTTCTACGAAAGAAGCTCTTTATGGTGTGAGGCAATGCAGCATTCTTCTGCCGGCATTGCCAGCCCAGCGTATTAGACAGACAGACAGACAGACAGACAGACAGACAGACAGACAGACAGACAGACAGACAGACAGACAGACATACAGACAGACAGACAGACAGACAGACAGACAGACAGACCAGACCAGACCAGACCAGACCAGACCAGACCAGACCAGACCAGATCAGGTAGGCTAGGAAGGCAGGCAGGCTAGGAAGGCAGGCAGGCAGGCGACCACTTCGCCGCACTCATCATAATGCAGCCCGTGAATACGCTGTAATTTTCGCACATTTGTTGGAGGCTGGGCCTATAAGGAGAAGGAATATAAAATAGGTTTATAACAGAAGTTGTCACAACTTTCATGCATATTAGAACACGGCACCAGATAATGCTGACCTATTTCTTCAGATGGCGTAAATACTAAGTAAGCGATATATAACGCTGGCAATCTATCTTCCGTTGGTCATCTAGCGTAAATGAAACATGTCTATTTCTTAGCTTCGTGTGTTACGTTTACAGCGAAAAAATCACAATCATGAATTATCATTTTTTGCAGTTGTACTCACTCTGGAATGTCCTTTTTTACTTGGTATATAACTTTTTGCTTATATATATTTCAGAAATATATTAAAAACAAAGATCCATGTATTAATTTTCTAATATTTTATGAGCGAAAGCAGTTCAATACCGACATGCACGGCCACAGAATGCCAGTACTGAGAGAAGAATAAGGCATTACGAAGAAGATTAGGTACCAAGCAATATTGGCATCGCATATCAAGGTGTCGTTCAATAATAGAACCACAGTACCTGCTTGGGTTCAATATAAAAGCATAACGAGGGGGGGCTAAACTTCAAAAGTAGAAGAGAAGCCATGACAGAGCAGCACCATGCTGTGAATTTTTATTTCGTATTTGCGACCAATAAGTTGCAGCTGACACGCTTGGTACGCATCACGTGCTCTCAGGCACCCGAAAATGGCAGTATCGCCAAATTACCCTAAAAATACCTTTTACTACTAGTGTTACGCTTTTGAGATACGTTCTACTTCTGTAATGATTGATTGATATATGGGGTTTAACGTATCAAACCACCATATAGTTATGAGAGACGCCGTAGTAGAGGGCTCCTAAAATTTTGACCACCTGGGGTTCTTTATTTCTACTTCTGTGGTTTCATCTTAGTGGTGAAATCATTTTGCGGTATATCAACTATACCACGATGTGATGAGGCACGGGTATCATTTTCTTTTTTTGTAAGAAATGATTTAACGTGATTTCGATCGGAACGGTAGAAGTTTGTTCTTAGCGCAGCGAATGCGCGTAACCGGCTGGCCACTCATTGTTGAATATCTTAAGACCGAAATTCTTGTGCCAACAAAAACTGGCGTCCCCGGTGAATAATTCACAGAGCTCCATACATTTGGCTCCTTTAAACAGCAAAAATATTTTTATTAAAAGCATTCTCGCACTGAATAATGTTTCTTGCAGTTAAATTTAGCTATTTGTAGTTTTATCAAATTTTCATAAGCACTCGTTCCTGTTGTCAAAATTTACACATTGTACTGGTACAATTCAAATATTTTTGGACACGAGGTTCCCCTTCAGCCGAGTGCTCTGGGACCTCCTGTGTACTTTTGTAAGATGAAAGTCAATAAACGGAAACTTAAATTCGAACAACTTTTTGAACTCATAGACTAGTACGAAAGAAATTATACCGATTATTGAAGCATCGCTCATTTCATATGTCGGGAACCTAGAATTTCGCCAAGAAGCATCGGTGCAACCATTGCTATTCACCATCAATGGGGTAACGATTATGGCAACAGCACTTTTTGTTCCCGATTTGAAGTTTTTGGCAACGTCTGTGCTAATAACTACGTCATGACATGATGTTGGATGTAGTAACACCAACGAAACCTAATTCATAGTGACCGACAAGTTCTATATTCGGGGACAACTTTCTGTGGCTATAAAGGCAGAGCTAAGGGGTGGAGCTACTGTGCCTGTACGCCTTCGCGAAGAAATCCGGTTCCCCTCGCGTTTCAAATGATGGTCGTCTTCCGGCAATCCCACTGCACACGATTTAATACATCTGCTTACACAGCTAATCGTGACTGAAATTCCAACCAAGATTTTTCGGTGAGTCATCAGAATAGCTGGAGGGTGACGCGTGCTTACCTGAATATGAAGGCGCCATTTTGACCGTGAGGCACACGTAAAACGAGTGACGTTTTTAGACGCGAAGCGTGAAGTGACTCTTCAAAAAACAACAGATATGAATACCTGTTCGGTGCATGCAGCATCTTTTTATAAACAGCATCCACTGGAAATTAATGTTGTTCTTTTTTATTATTTTCTCGCTGAAAACACGGGCGCATTTGTGGCACTATATTCCAAGCAACGGCACATGCCCACTTTGACTCCATAGCCTTCCCGTCATTGCCACAGAAAGTTGTCGTCGAGTATAGACATTCTAACTGCCTTGTAACACTGCCTAACGGTGCCATGATCAAAAGTGTGTGTAAAGAATATGAGTGACGGTGGGAGTTAGGATAGCAAATAAACAAATGGTAGTTAGGTTCGCAAAAAGTTATTATATTTTGGACATTCATTTGCGCCCACCATGATGAAACTCTCCAAAGCTTATTAAGCTACAAGGCTTGAGTCATGAAGCATCGTCAAGAGAACGTTGAACAAGGCCAGATCCTCAAATTTCCTAAATTTGAGCAGCATGAAGGGTTCGTCTTTAGGAGTTGAGCCCAATAGCGATCTTCTGTGCGTAGTTTGTACAGGCACAGCAGCGTGTCTGCCTTTCGTAGTGGGTTACTGGCTTTAAACCATGAAGTCTTTATGATAATCCCTTGTTGCAACGCCCGATTACTATGGGTGCTTGTATCACGCAATATTACTGCATTATTTTATGTTATATTGTAAAGCATGTATACAGGACGCGTGTGATTGTAAAGAATATGTGTCACTTTCACTTCATTGCCAAGCAGAGCAAGTCATTTGCAGAGTATTACTAAGTGGTGTTCTACAGTGTTAAAAAAGCTCAACAGAGCCCCGTCTTAGAGATAGTGCAGCAGCCTAGCATGTAGTGACGAAATTCGGTTCGAATGCACATGTCGGACCATTCCGAATCGTACACCTAAATAAACCACCTGATAAGGAAACGGTTTAAAGAAAAAAACAGGTCTGGGGTGTGGCCTCACTGGTGACCACCTGCCAGTAATGTACTCACTCACCAGAGCAGGATTGGCTACCCTGTGCAGTACCTTGCCACAACCTCCCATAAATAGAGCAATTAACCCTTAGCCCTCAGTCCCTAGCGGCTGCGAACCAACTGTTCAAGGAATCGGTCAGACCTGCGACGCAGTGGAGGTTGCTGAGAGTCTCTGGTTGCTTACAGGCCGCCATTGTAACCTGAGCTTGGCTATCTTCAAGACTAGAACGCCATCTAGTGAGGCTAGTCTAGCTGTCCTGTTTGATGAATTAGAGGGTGTTCAGTAAGATATAATAGGACTCAGTGACTTTAGGAGGACACGTGGGGCTTATACAGTGCAGAAGAACAAACACGTCCTATGCTACCAGAGATTAATTGCAAGAAGAGAGCAAAGGGTGAGGTTGTTTATACACAAAAATATCGCTGGCAACATAGAGCAATACTTGACATCAATGAGAGGGTGGTAAGTGTTATAATGATGTTTACAAACGGTACGAGACGAAGGTGGTGCAGGCCTACGCGCCTACATTGAGCCATGACAATCATTCAGTTGAACAATTTTATGAAGGCGTAGAGTCAACCATTAATAGAGTAAAGTCACTGTATACTGTTCTGAGGAGTGACTATAATGCCAAAGCTGGCGCGCAACAGGCCGGAGACCAGGCAGTGGGGGAATATTATATGGCATTGGCTGTAGAAATGCCCGAGGAGAGCTACTAGTAAAGTTCGCAGAACGTAATCACCTATCGATCTCGAACTCCTTCCTCAGAAAAAGAGCTAACTGTAAATGGACGTGGCAAAGTTCTAATGACAAAACTAAAAATGAAGTAACCTTCATTCTGTGCGAAAACCAAGGCATTGTACATGGTGAAGAAGCAGTTGGCAAGATCCAATTCAGGGATCATAGAATGGTAAGAGCTCGGATTCACCTAGATTTCGAGAAATAAACACAAATACTTGTACGCAAGAAGCCAATTAATGATTTAGCGCTGGAAGCAAAAGTACAGGTATTCAGAGTTTCGCTCTAGAATACGTTCGAGGCACTAAACGAGATAACCAAAATGGTACAAAGAACAATAGTCTTACTAGGATCATAAAAGAGTGTGCAATGGAAGTCGAAGCTACAGTAACTAAGCAGGAAATGGGCAAAATATCTCAAAAGACGAAAAATCTTATTTAGAGAAGACAAACCATAAACGCCTCAAATGCAACCGACGAAATAGAGGTAGTGCAGGTTTTCAAGTTAATCAATAGGCGTAAGGTAGCCGACGTGAAAAGGTATAACATGGAGAGAATTTAGTAGGCTGTAAAAAGCGGCAGAAGCCGGAACGCTGCGAAGACAGACTTGTGCATTAGAAAAAATTGGATGTATGCATTCAGCACCAAGGAAGGCAATGTCGAAACCAATATGAATAGAAGAGTCGAGGCGGCTGAGGAGTTCAACACAGAGCTGCACGGAAGCCAAAACAACCAGGATGATATCGTTAGAATCGATAATAGTCCAGGGGAATTCCACATCCTACCAGTAACGACAGGAGAAGTAAAAAATTGGCCCCATATCTACATGTTAATCTGCAAGCGTCGTCGAACGACGATAGCCTTGTGTCTGCAGAGCCTAAACAAAACGTTTATTTGGTGTTCTGCGAAAGAAAAATCGGTGAATAGTATTCTGGAGGTGCTGCGTTAGAGTGCCTGGAGCGTGCAGTGAAAGCGAACGAGCACACCAAGTCACGTCACACGTGAGGCAAGAGCACTATCTGGCAGTTATGTTGCACAACGAAACGCGTGGCTCTGAGACACGGGCGTGCGCGCCCGTCTCAGATGTGGTAAGGTGCATCCCGCAAGACGATGGGAAGGTGCCCCTACCATGTCGTCTTAGCAAAGCGTTGAAAACATTTTCCTTTTAATGCAAGCGTTGGATGGTCAGCGCCGCACGATAAACGCTGTGGCCCGTAGAATAACTTATGTAAGCCTTTTGTAGTAAAAGATGCACATACAGAATATATACGTGTTGTTGTGATGATTGCTTTTTATTTGAAAATCGCACGAGTATGAACACTCAACCTTGAGCAACATTGGTGGGCACTGTGGATGGGTTCGGCCGTTTCGGATATCCGCTGGTGCCATTTAAAACACCCGGTACCGTTAAGGATGCACAAACAGACAAAAGAACAGACAGACAGACCAAAAGATTCACGTCGAGGATTCCCAAGAAAGACTATCGTATTTTAAAAAAAACCTCGAAGAAATGCACACAGGCAAAGCCGGTGGTGTGGATAAGCTAACAACGGACGTCCTGAAGATGGCGAAAATTTGTTTCAAAAAACTGACTATCTTTTAAAACGAAGTTTCTCTTGTCTTGGCGGGAAGGGTACCAGAATCTTGGAAGACTCCCACCATCATCTTAATTCATAAGAAAGGAGACGTCAAGGACTTGAAAATTAGAGGCCAGTCAGCTTAGTGCCAGTTCACTACAAACTCTTTGCGAAAATAATGGCTAATAGCATTAGGGTGACATTAGAGTTTAATCGTCCAAAGGACTAAGCAGGATTTCGTACAGGCTACTTCAAAATAGACCATATTCATATCATCAATACGCAATACAGAATTGTGCAGAGTTCAACCAACCCCTATACATAGCTTTCATATATTACGAGAAGGCGTTCGACTCAGTCGAAACATCAGCAGTTTTGCATGCACTGCTGAATAAGTGTATCGAAGAACTTTCGATAAACATACTTGAAGAAATACACAGTGGATCCACAGACTCCACAGTTCTCCATAAATAAAGCGGCCGAATCCCAATAATTATAGAAGGGCCGGAGGCAGGGAGACACGATCTCTCCAATGCTATTCACTGCGTGTTCACAGGAAGTTTTCAAAACCACATATTGGGAAGAGTTAGAAATAAGAGTTAATGGAGAGTGTCTTAGTAACCTGCGAGTCACTGATAACATCGCAGTGATGAGTAACTCAGAGGACGAGTAACAGCTCATGATTACAGGACTGGACGCGAAAAACAGAAAAGTAGGTCTTTAAAATATTATACCATGAACTAAAAGAATGATCAACCATTTCGGAAAGAAACTGCACTTTGCGGTAAGTGGAGAGACGCTCCAAGTTGTAAAGAAATATATCTACTTAGGACAGGTAGAAACTGCGGAGCCGAACCGTGAGAGTGAAATAACTAAAAGAAAAAGGATGAGGTGGATACGTTCAGCAAGTATTCTGAAATCATGAATAAAAATCTGCCATTAATCCTCAAGGGGATAATTGTCATTGTCAACCACACGGACAATTCGCCTAGATGTTTCATCTCATCACATTTGCCCATTTCTATGACGTGGAGTGCATTCGGCAAGCCCTCTCAAATTATCACAAGTAGATTGCCACTATTCCTCAAGAGGAAGGTATATAACAGCTGTATCTTGCCAGTACTTACCTACGGAGCTTAAACGTGGAGGCTCACAAAGACAGTTTAGCTTAAATTGAGGGCGACGCAGCGAGCGATTGAAAGTAAAATGATAGGTGTAATCTTTAGAGACAAGACCAGGACAGAGTGGGTGAAGGAACAAATCGGCGTTAAGGATATCATAGTTGAAATCAAGAAAAAGAAATGTACATGGGCAGGGCACGTAGCACGCAGGCAGGATAACCACTGATACTTAAGGGTAACTCAATCGATTCCCACAGAAGGCAAATTAACTAAGGAGAGACAGAAAGATAGCTGGGCTGATGAGATTGAAAAGTTCGCAAGATTAACGTGGCAACGCAAAACCCGAGACCGGGTTGATTGGCGTATCATATGAGATGCTTTTACCATGCAGTGGCCGTAGACAAGCTGATGGTGATGATGATGAAGAAGCAGACGTGTTGCCGGTTGGTAGAACATCTACTTACCACGCGAATGACCCGTGTTAAACCCCACTTGGACCGAAACGACCAGGATGCAATCCCCACTATGACCGTAGTTTTTAAAATTTTTATTTGCATTGTTTTTCATTGCATTTTGAGCAGTGCTGCGAAATGAGTGACTTCATTTCAATCTAATTCCATTGCGGGAAATGAGGACTAGTCGCATATTCATTCGTTTTACTTCTTCGGAACGAAAAAAAAAAGTTTGCCCATTCCCTCTTCAGGAACAGTCAAGCAGTTCAATTTTATGCCTGTAATTTCTTATTGTAGGAAATGCACCGTGATACTTTTTAGCTAGTAAAGAACGCCCCCATAAAACTCGTGTCACGAGATGCATTAAGAACTGCCAAAGTACGCAAAACGTTACCAAGTTACAGAGATAGTAAATTGGTAGCATATCTCATGCATAAAACCATTAAACAAATTTCCATATAGATTAGCAGCATTGCCGCTATATATAGTATTTGTATGTTGAGCATGTTTGAACGAATGTGATGTTCTTATATTGTTGAAGCTTAAATGTGTGCATGCTAAATTGATAACATAGTGTATATTCATGCTGACAAAACGACGTTTCAAGAAGAATAAGATCTTTGGTTGCGTGTATGAATTGGTCGTGAATATAGAGCAAACATCTAAAAAACGTCAGTAATGGGTGCGAAACCCTCTAGCGCTGTTTGTATCAGAGGAAAGAGTGCATGACTACTCGGGTACCTTGTGCCACTGCATCGAATACGAAACACTGAACCGCATGGCTCGTCAGCATTCACTCTTGTGAAGAGTACCTTGCATGCATGGGTGAAGTGATAACTTTGTGTTAGCCCGCCCGCAGCTGTGCAATATCTTTCTTGTAGTAAAGACTATTTACGTGGTAATGTACTAAACTCCTCGTGATATTGATATAGGGCTGTGCAAAAAGTATTGGTCACTTTGGTGTAGGGCTGTAAATGAAAACCAACGTGGAAAAATAATTTGTTTCTCCCTAATTATGTGTTTGGATAATGCACTTATTTTCACAAATCCCTATGCCTCGGTTTTCTTTCACAAATTGGCAGGTTTTTACAACTTTCAACCACGCCAACCGTTAGCTCAGGGTAGCTAGAGGTGGGCGTAGAGAATGGGTTGTGTCCTTCTACTTCGATAGAACATGTACTCAGGCCTAAATCACTAATTTGAGCATGCTATTTCAATAGGAGCTCTTAAAGGTGTAGCAAAATACGCCCCCAACCCTATATCGTGTTTCTTGGGTGATGCGAACACGGATATATCCAGAGTCATAGGAAGCAAGTGAGTTTCCCAATAAAAAAAAATAATAGGTTGACGATAATATTGTAATGACTCCGCCCAGAAGCATTGAGAGAGCAGAAAGACGAGAGCTATGCTCAAGATTCACAAATGTCTGATTTCCTGGGCTTGATCTCCCGAACGCCTGGTTTTCCGAAAACATTCGGATTTGGCCACTTTATCTTTGGTCACCCGGCTCGCATCATAAATTATGCTTAGCGAGAGAGATTGACTTGATTTGAAACATATCCTGAGGAGGCGGAGAAAGGGCCATTTCGACCCTTAATTCAACTGGAGGCTCCGCCTAGGATGGCGCTGGCAGCCGAAGGCTTAAAGCGATGTCCCGGGCCCTCTGGACCGCCTGTAGTTGCTGCTCGTATTCGTTGCTCTTGAGGGCTTCCTGCCAAGCCTCTTGATTATTCCGTTGTGCTGCGATGTGGGTAGGGCACAGCCAAAGCATGTGTTCGAAATTGCAATAGGGACGGTTGCAAAAAGGGCATGTGGGTGGTGTGTCGGGGTCGACTCTGTGTAAGGTGGATGGTGTTATGTACGTACGTTTTTGCAATCTTAGAGTTGGAGCTTGTGCTTTGTTAAGTTTTAGGTGCGGTGCTGGGAAGGCATGTCTTAGTCCCCGGTAATGTGAAGTGATCTCGTGGAATGTAAGTGCTTTGTCCTGGCTGCAGAGATTCTCGTACCGCTCACTCGTTGACGGGTCGTTGTCCGCGGCGCGGCGTGTGAGCTCACGCGCCAGGCGGTTGACCTCTTCGTTGTGATTGCAGAGGTCGAGGACCGGTAACTGTCCCATTTGGGCTGGAAAGCAGAATACGTACATTTGAGCTTTCCCTTCTTTAACAAGGATTTCTTTGTTCTCGTACTCTCTTATTGCGTTGATGGTGAGTTTTCCGGTGCTTCTAGCTACTAGGCCAGCCGCGAACGTTCGTGCTGCCGTCTGAGAGTGTGTGTATATTGTGGAGTAGACTTGGCAGCTCTGCTGGGCTAGCGCGATCGCCATTCTCTCTGCTTCGTGAGCATGGCTTGTTTGGACGGTTGCCGCGTTTGTGAGGTTTCCGTCCAAATCAACGCCCGCTATGGCGAACGTATCTCTGCCGTCGTAGCTGACGGCATCGACGATTAGCGCGTGCGTGTTGTGTGTTTTTTTGCCTTGTTTATGATTGCCCTCGCTCTGTCCTTCCTTCGCCCTTTGTGGATTGTTGAATGAACGTTGCGGGGGATTGGCTCAACGCTCATGTGTTTCCTCACGTCATTACCAAGTGGTTCTTTTCTCTGGTTGAAAATTTGGGGAAACGCCTGCGTCAACGATAGGCATGTGATCTGTGCCACACTCTGAGCCTCAAAAATTTCTTCGGCGGTGTTGTGCAAACCGAGTTGCTCGAGTTTCCGTTGCTCGTGCTATTGGGCAAGCCGAGTGCCGCTTTCAGTCCCTTGCGGAGCATGGAGTCGACCTTTTTGATTTCAACCTTCGTAAGTTTCAGAAACGGGAACGCGTATGCTACGTGACTTGCGAGAAAAACGTGATACGCCTTCATGATATTGTCTTCTAGGAGGCCTGCTCTCTTGTTGACGATTCTAGCATTGCCTCCAGCAAAATTGTTCGTGCTTCTTCAAGGTGCTTGAGTGCTTCCTTGTTGAGGTTCTCCTTGGCACCTAACGTTATCCCTAGTACCTTGACCGTAGATACTTGCAGTATCGTTTGGTTGTTCTCAGCTTTGAGCAATACTTGCTGCTCCTCTTCGTCCGAATTTCAGTGAGGGTAAAAGAGCATTAAAGTAGATTTAGTGAGGGAGAGTGCAAGTTCAGTGGGCTTAAGAAAGTCTTCGGTTGTAGTCAGTGCGTGTTGAAGGATTCCTTCCAAGGCACCATAGGAGTGGCTACATGGGACCCATATGGTAATATCATCCACGTATATGGCATGGTGCACGGATGGGATTTGAGCGAGCTTTTCCGACAACCTGTGCATCTCCACATTAAAGATCAATGGCGAGAGCACTGACCCCTGTGGGGTGCCGATATTTCCGAGTCGTTTGGGTTCGCCGCATTGCTCTCCTATGCGTATGGTGGCTGTTCGGTTCACCAGAAAGGCGCCCTGCTGCGGTGGTCTAGTGGCTAAGGTACTCGGCTGCTGACCCGCAAGTCGCGGGATTGAATCCCGGCGGCGGCAGCTGCATTTCCGATGGAGGCGGAATTGTTGTAGGCCCATGTGCTCAGATTTGGGCGCACGTTAAGGAACCCCAGGTGGTCAAAATTTCCGGAGTCCACCACTACGGCGTCTCTTATAATCATATAGTGGTTTTGGGACGTCAAACCCCACAAATCAATCAATCACCAAAAAATCTTTAATGTAGTTGTAGAATTTCTCGCCTAGGTTTATGTGCGATATTTAACCCAGTATGCGTTCATGTCTTACGGTGTCGAAGGCCTTGGTGAGGTTCAGGGCTAACATGGCTTTGGGCGAGCGGAGGAGCCCGTAACATACGTGTTCTCTTAACATCACCATGGCGTCCTGCTTAGACAGTGCCCTGCTGTAGCCAATAATATTTTGTCGAAAGAGCCCATCGTCCTCAATGTGGTCCATGATATGGTTGAGTATTGCATGCTGAGCTATTTTTCCAATGCAAGATGTCAGTGATATGGGCCTTAAGTTGTCGATGCACAGCGCTTTTTCAGGTTTTGGGATGAGCGAGACCTTGGCACTACGCCATTCTTGTGGCACGGTACCAGTTTCCAATGCCTCATTTATATTTTTAGTAATGATTACAATTGCTTTATTGTCAAAATTTCGTAGCAGTTTTAAGGCTGCAATAAAGATGGCAAGCCGTACAAGGTTAAAAATAAGCATTGTTTTCGATTCATTCATTCAAACTTCACCCCGAAATATAGTTAGCTAAATGGGCGCTTTCCTAATTAGTCTTCAATACCCAAGTTGTGAATGACGGCTTTTTGAACGCTTGGTAAAAAAGTATGAGATGATAGAATTGCCGTTTCCGTAAATATGTGTTGTGCCTTACAATCATGGACTGCTCGAGCGTGAACAGAAAGTAAGAGCATGCGTGGTAATGCATTATAGTAGTGCTTCTATAGCCGGCCGCAAACAGGCACGGGGCCACCCGGGTTTTCTTCCATCTTAGAACAAAGTGAACGTGGGCTATATTTGGTGCAAATGGGCACGCCAGAAATCAAGAAGTCACCGCCTCGGCCGTGGTTGCATGGAATTTGCTGCTTTGGGTGGTTTATCTAACCAAATTTTCGATATTTGATTCTCTCTCTGTCTGTACGTTTAGAGAGTTCGTACAAGTTATCGTGTACGACTGCGTGCTGCGCTGAGCTTCAGATCTTCACCGACAGAAGTTCGAGCAAAAGCACCCATGCGTATAGGCAGGGGGAACACTATTGCAAAAAAAGGGGTGGGGGTGGAGGGAAACGGGACTACGAAGTGGAAGGTCGCGCAGCCTCGTATACGTAAGCTTTTAGTGAACAAAATCATCGTGGCAGTGGTAATGCGCATCACTGCTTAGAGAAGCGTCTTTTCCATCATGCGTCTTAAACGCCGACGGTGACATAGCACCGCGAAAAAGTGATGAAAAGGGAGACAGGAAGTGGCTGCTGGGGTGCCAGCGAAATAAAAAAAATGAGGTGTAAAGGTGGGGGGGGGGGGGGATTGTGTCTTTGTAACTCCATTCGACCGTGGTCACACGAAGAATAGAGACAAACTTCGGAGGAACGCAGTCGATATACGAGCAAAGTTGTAGTAGGTGCGTTGCTTATACACGTACCATGCTTGTAAACAGCCAAGATAGTTTATTGCTGGCTTACTGTTACATTTGAGGTTCTGATTTACTAATGTTTTAAGTTTTAAAAACGGCGTAAAGACCAAAACGTGCTCTAGGTTCCGAAAAAAAGCGGTAATTTCATTCTCTTTTCATTACGGGTTAAATGGGCTTAGTTTTATTTCTACTTCGTTCCTTCGAGTATTGTCTACGTTCCATTCTTATTGAATTCCGGGGTCACGGAATTGTGAAATTATTCCAGCATCAGTTCAATTACGGAATGGTGACTCCACAACACTTGTTCAGACAACCCCTTTTATAGAGAATGCGTACCTGGCGCAGGTTGCTCTCCCGTACGGACTAAAAGATCATGGCCCTCCGCCCAGTTGCTGGCCCTCTGTACAGCCCGACGTGAAACTCAGAAGTCACTGCTGTTTTGGGCTCCCTTCCAGTTCTGTTTTATACAATACTCTGCGTCACGTAACGCAAGGCATCGCCAGAGCACATGAGTTTATGAGCAATACACCGCTCCGTGGTCTGGACAATGCGGTGGGATGTTTGGCAACAAATGACTAAACTACCCCGCGAAGGAGAGGACCCCGTTTAAAGCATCCTGAAGGCCAATGATGGCGGTTGAGCATGTATTTGTTTAAGATGAGGAAGTGCGAACCCTCCGAGACAGATACCACTGGCACATGGCTTCCTGGAAAGTAAATAGCGAGTCTCTGTTCCTTCTGGCAACCCGCCTGTGAATCCATCGGAACTGCTGCGGTGATCGATATAACGCGCACGGTCATGGGCAAAGTCATTGTCGTTGGAGACATGCGCATGCACGTGACCCTCTGGTTGGATAGGAAACATGTTACGGTGTGAAACCCGGCAGCCCCCTCGCTTCCGAGGATGGCCGTTGCCTCCCACTTGATTGCGCCGGAGGGAAAAGTCCTATATGTGGAACGTGAATCTGAAAAGACATTTGGACGTGATGGGTTCTTAATTACTATAACAATAATTATTTACTCAGCCAGTGCTGTATAAACTTGTACAATTGATGCAGAGCATAGCAGTGTGCTACTATGATCAGTGTACTACTGTGAACTCGGCAAAACGGCCAGTACGCCCAAATTGTGCTGCGCTGATAAAAGTCGCAAGATTCAGTCTGTTCGTAACAGATATCAATATAGAACAACTTGTTGTGTTCTGTTGTGCATCAGCGCGCCAGTTTTCGGCTCTTCCCTTTAGAACCAGCGCAACACCGAGGCGGCATAACTAATGTGGCTCATGAAACCCCGAGTATGAGCCAAAGCCTGTTCTGTGTTTTTGAGGTGAGGCCGGCTATTGTGCGTGAGTTTCCACCCTTAACCTCCAAGTGTAGTTCGAGGAGAACCCTTCTATCTCACTTTCACACCAGTTGCTTCTGGCCTGCAGTCGGCGGCACGGGTTCGAAAGATACTCGATCTTTCCGTGCACCATGCGCGGCGTAGACGAAAGGGTTGAGCACGTGTTTTGCACCTGCCCAATCATTAAAAAAAGCGAGTCAGCTTGCCCGCCACTCTCCGTATTTAGGGTCTACACACGGCTACCCAAAAGAACCTTCCTTTTCCTGAATGGCCCTACACCCCGGACTTTAGGACTGTTTTTGACTTCTTCGGGGGCACTCGACTAGGCAAATGGCTGTAGAAGCTGCCCACCACATGCTTGGTAATGGACGTGATCTCTCGTCTGAGAACGGGCTAACCTCCCCTTCCTTTCTTTCCTCGTCTCCTTCTCCTCCTTATATTCAGCTCCTCGGGAGGCGCTGTGATCGCCAAAGCTCACGGACACGTTTCGCATGAACTCTGTATTTTCGCTTTCCTGCATCCGACGTTCCCTGCTTTACATCTGATATGTAACCTAATGCTCCAAAAAGGTGCCCGGCAACAATGAAAAGAACCTCAGCACGCCGGCAATTCGTTTTTTTTTTTTGCTGTTGTGAGCGCACCATGCCCGACTTCGCTAGGCTTTCATGCTCACCCTACCTATGGCATCATTGCGACAACAATATGCCACTTTTCTCTTAAAGCATTCGCTTCCAGAGGTCCTCACAGGCAGGGAAATCTAAGTTATAAAAGAAACACCAATACTTGATGAAGAGAGATTAGTGACAGATCATGGTCACATACTGTAGTGGCCTTGCTATGCCAGTATTGCCCTCCTGATTCTGAGCATCGCTCAGAAGTGGCTGATAAATGTGATCACCGACACCGAATGAAGCAAGCCCATTCTTCACCATGCACGGCCATCAGCCTCTCCAACACAATACCCACTACCAAAGTGACCACCAAAATACCCAAAATAGTTATGCGACCTCAGAGTTCACTTAACCTGGCCGAACTCGAACCAGCCCGCTTCACTGAAGCCTTATGTGGCGCTGCCCGTTTTGACTCACCCGCAGTATTGCACATCAACAAGGGGTGCATTCACCCAACCAACAACAGTGTTACAGACTGCACGCCTAATGTAAACCCTGCAATGGCTTACGTGAAAATTATACAACTGAAAATTGCCGATGAATCTGGTGCCAAGGCTTTGTATGCCCCAGTACCCGACAACTCAGTTAGCGACATAATATTCAATGAGCACAGCTTCGAGAGTGACGACCAGATTTTCAAAGAGATTCATGCCCAAAATCCAAATATCGACTTCGTAGTTGTGCGATGACTTGTAAACACCAGGGATTACGTGGTAACCATCACTCTTGTTATTTTCCGTCAGGAAGTGGGTGAAGACTTCAATTGCCGACACAGTGGTCATAAGACCAACGAGTGTCTGAAGCCAAAACAAGATATCTGTCGTCGTTGTGGCCAATCAGAACATGCCGAGAGCGAAGAAATAGTTTGTCTAGCACAATGCGACATTTGTAAAGGGGGCCACCTTACTGGCAGTGGTAATTGTAAATATAGATCCCCAAAAAGGAAGTGTCCAGTCAACTACAAGTGCACCGACAAAGCAACTGAGTACCTTTCCGACTTCCAGACCGAGGGCGCTAACACCGACATTGACAACTATGAAGAATCTTTTCCGCACATTGGTGGCAGAAGAACCGGTGCTACCAGACCTGACAGAGACTCAAAGTGTGTTCCCTGGCAGACGGACAGGACAAACAGCGACCGCTGGAGACACAACCACACAAAAACCGATAGACGAGTAAGTAGGAAAAACAGGTTAAACTATTACATGTATCATTGGCTGCCGCTAACAACAAAAATAAAGATTTGGAAAGCAAACAAGTGCCCGATCGTGCCACTATTGCAAACAGTACCAAACAGATGTGGCACCCAAAGGGAAAACACCGCCACAATAGAGGAGACGAAGTCAGGAGCACAAAGCCTAATGCTGCCAAACAAATGAACAGCCGTAACTACCTACGTGATACCGAACGTTTCAAAATTCAATGAACGAATTAAAAGGCTATAGTCACTATTCGCTGAAATGTCTAGGGACCGAACAGCTGAAACTTAACAGCTTTCTGGGAGTATCGCTGCCTATGGCATGGCGCCCGCTAACGTTACAGCTCGCTCAGTTTCGCTTCTCACCCTCACAGGTAGTGCAGATTCGACTGACGCATTCGCATCACAGACACCAGTTGTGCCGCCCTCAACTTCTATGCAGCCTATTGCTAACGAAATACCCAATATTTGCTCGGACAAATCAGTCAGGGCCACGCCATATTCACGAAAAGAAGGTCAACTAAAGTACGACGCTCTTCTGTCCGTAGGATCGCAAGAGCTACCGCAAAAAACGGGGGCTTCATGATTTCACCTACAAAACGGCGACTCTTCCTCTGACATAATTGTGATACAGGAGACAGGCTGTGCTGTGAAACGGCGTGGATATGCCTTATTCAATGAATTTACTACTTCCGATAAGACAGCCGCTGCTGCCATACAGGTACAACGGAATCGCACAACAGTCCGATATGCCTTGCATTATTCAGAGATATCTCACACTCTCGTGAAAATTTTTTAATTCTTTCCAACAAACGCTGAGATATAAGCGTGTGCGTTTTCAAATCGTACAGTCCACCCAAAGATAAAAGCATTGAGATTGCCGCATTCCTAACGAATGTTATCACACTAGTGGGTTACTCACAGTTGATAGTGATGGGGGCTTTATTTCCAAACATATCGAATGGAGCCACCTCAAATAGAACCGCCAAGCCAGTAAACTACGTGAAACGAGTAGAGACTAGGGGCTTGCCCTAGTAACGCTCCCCGACTGACCAACCAAGTTTGGGAATAGCATCCGTCGCCACACGACCCACGATTTCACACTTTTTAAAAACGGTTACGCAGTTACGTAGCAAAACAATGAACGACATCTAGGAAGCGACTATTATCTGCTTTCCATCAACGTACCTACTAAAAGCTGCAAAAGATGAAAATTCACTAATACACATGCGAAAAGCGCTTCACCGCGACTATTGAGGATCTCAATGAGCGTAGTGTCGATCTCACTAGGGATGCTAAATGGGAAATAATCATACTTGCAAAACGCTTGTGGAGGGGCACGGCCCCGTGCCGGACTCATAGCCTCTGCACCTGTGAGAAGCATCAGCCAGCCTAAATCACCAATAGCTCCACGAAAAGCACCATCGAAACTTTAAACGCCGGATAGCTCAAATTAACAGGGACATCAAGAAGTAGCCAAATAAAATTATTCAAACACAATGATATCAGCTATATGTGACAGGATCAACGGTCAGCTAGGATATAAAAACACCTGGAAGCTATTGAGGCAGTTCTCTTATCTTCAGCAGAGTTAAAGCGCGTCATGCAATAATGCATCAGATTATTTACAAATATACGAACACCAACCAGGAATTAGAAAAATAAGTGACAAACAGGTATTGAAACTTACAAGTAGACACGTCACAATGCCCGAATACTCTAGAAATACTAACCCTGAGCTAGATGGAGGCATCACCGAGGCAGAAATACGGGTTGTCTTAATAGAATTCATACAACGGCTACCGCGAAAGATGGTCAAATTATCAATAAAATACTAGGTACCCTTGATGATCAGTCTATTACGATAATTACTGACTTTATGAACTATCATTGGGCATCTGGGACGCTACCTTCCATTCGAAAACATGATCCAGTAGCCTTAATTTCTAAGTTCTTAGTCTGGAAAACCTTTGGCCTATTTCCCTTAGTTTTTGTCTTAGGACGGTGAAAGACGCAACTCTACGATGATGATTTCTACACCCCCCCTCCCTGACGGTGCAATTTCCAGAGCAGTTACCCACACAGAATATAAGGTTGCATCTTCGACTATACTAAATTCAGGTCAAACAGCGGCTACCAGGACCATCTTTGGCTTGGATATCAGTAAAGCAATAGATGATATGTCCCATTCTGTTGCACTTGATAACCTTGCCAAAATGAACGTTCTAAGTCGCACGTACAATTCTATTAGAACATTTAGGAGCTCTGAGTAATCAGAAGCGAAACATGAAGATTGACCGATACAGGGGAGCGCAATCCACGATATAAATCACAGTAAATAGAAACACTGTCCCTACCGTTCACAAATGAGGATTTTAGGAATGCGCATCTAGCAAAATACTCATAACACAGAAGCTATAACAAAACACAGGCAACTGTATAACAAACGACTAAGCTTCTAAGGCGAGAGGCAACTAGAAACAAAAAAAATTAAGAAACTAGACCTAAAAAAGGTAATCCATGCTTTTGTAACCAGCTGCGCCACCTAATTTGTCTAATAAAACATCAGAGAGAGGGATGTGGAAAAACTGAACTACCCTATTAGACAAATATATCAACATGCTTTAGGATTTTCCAGGCACGCAAGTACAGAGCAACGGCGGTGTCTTGGTACCCACAAACAACACAGCAGAGTAATCAATCGAAGGACACCTCACGGCTCATGAAGAAAGGATTTCACAACCCAAAGCCGGCGAGCACATTTTAAACCGCCTTGGATGACGCACTAGTTGTACAATCAACACGGCTTTCTCAGCAGCGAAATATCGTGCAGATATTACAAGGGATCCTCTGCCCAAAAGTATGTCGATAGAAATACATCACAAAAGCCGAAAGCAAGGGCAGAAAACCTCGCGAAAATTTCAGGATCACTCAAATATGTGGTACGTTGACGCTGCTCCATAGGCATGAGGCCATTGCAGCATTACATCATTACACCGATTACCAAAAAAAAACATACTGCCATCTTCTTCCCTCAAGACGTGGCAGTCACTCCTGTCCTCAACTGACTACTCTCT
Organism: Rhipicephalus microplus; assembly: GCF_043290135.1. NCBI lineage: Eukaryota > Metazoa > Arthropoda > Arachnida > Ixodida > Ixodidae > Rhipicephalus > Rhipicephalus microplus. The sequence goes on from NC_134705.1 coordinate 136,709,769, forward strand.
TCAGGCAGAACTGAACAACTTGGCCGAAACGGTCGTGCAAGCTTTTGGCCACAATCTTTTGAGCCACCGGCAAAATGAATTCAGTGACCTTGCTATGTCTTTATTGAAGCCGTTTCTATTCATGTGCTCAAAATCTTCATCACCCTCTCCTTCCCATACAAGTTCTGAGCCGTGCCTCTACTTTTTAACCTCGCCTCTTCCTCTTTCTATGCACCTGCTGATTTGGGACTCACTCACAACCTGAGGCCCGCAGCCATCCAAGTTTTCATTATGATAAAATGTACGAAAATTTACTCGGGATTTCGCCTAACTTAAATGGCTTCTGTACTATATATGTCTAACAATTTGAACTCAATGAGTCTGGATGGTTTTTAGCTTTGTTGTGGAGGCGATGGGTCACGTAATGAAGCGCCATAACCATTTACCTTAGAGTAAATAGTTTATACCAAGGTTTTCTTTAGTCACATTTCCAAATTGTACTGCATTGTTGACGTAATTCTCTATTATTTGAAAAAAAAAGTCCTAATTTTTTGCATGCATTGCACGGAAGCACAAACATTGCTGCTGTTCTAATACACACAATAGACACATATGCCAGCCACCTTTTCGAACACAATACCTTACAAGTGTTAATACTGAATGAAGAAGTCGATTTAGACAAAGTGGCTGACTGATGACGTAAGAAAATTTCAAGCACTTGTTTCGCAAATTCAAATGATACAAGTAGCGAATAACGGAAAGCCACTTTTTACAACTATTGCCGGCAATATAGAGGTCATGGTATCCAAGGGTTAGCAAGAAAAGCAAATTGTGACGCACGCGAACCACTGTTGCGTGGACTACCTACCACTTCTATTCGCTGGACATATTCAGGAAAAACGCATCCAAACGTAAGTACTTCAAATGAAAAAAATAAGAAAAATATCATGAAACGAATGCCTCAAATGCATATTGGGCTCTATTGTTGCTAACTTCCTATAAAATCGCCTATTTTCCAATCGGGGAGCCCACCAATGAAACAACAAAGTGATAATGGTTCTTTTAAAAAAATTACTATGGCCTCTGAAAGCAGTAGATATTTTAGAGCGACAAATTTGGAAAGTGCGAGTACGTGCATGTTACGAACGACTTTGACTTTAGAGGGGAGGTGTGCCTGAATTTTTTTCCTATTGTTCAAATGAGAAGAAATATGCTGTTATTATAATACGTGTAAAGGTTTACAATCGTGAAAAGCAGGATATAGGTTTGGAAATTACAAGGTAAGGAAAAAGAATTTGCTGGCCACGATTTTTTACTACTGTGCGTGTATCGTTCCGAATTCCCAAAGGTGCAATATAATATCGATCATAAATATTGTTTAGAGAATTCACGTTGTAGTTATATTGTAGTTAGAACGATGTGCAGGTTGCTTTTTCTCATTTTTCGGCACAAGCTGTCACACCGTGTCTGTAGTAAGGTATCCTAGAATCCATGTGCAATATTTTTTTTCGTTACAACTACAGTTACAACACTACACGTGCACTTTCGCTCTCGTAATCAATGTCACGTTCAATATAAAGTCACCGGAACAGTGTTCAACTCACCACGGCACTTTAGTGGTTCGGGTGCTCGGCTTCTGATACGAAGGTCACGGCATGAAATTCCGAGTTTGGCGGACACATATCAATGGAGGTGAAATGTCGGAAGCCTATGCGTCTAGATTTATGTGAATGCTAAAAAAAGAACATGTGGGAATAATTGAAGCCCTCAATTCGGCCATTTGCCCCACTTTACCATGGTTTTGGAACGCAAAACTAAAAGAGAAACTACAATTCAACTGTCTCGCGTGTCACGTATGCTATCACATAAAGGTCGCTGAGGCGATGGAGGCCCCAAAGGCAGTGGAAGCCTTCGTGCTTCTGGTTGGAGCGGCATAACTTCAAGATAAGCAGGTGTTATGCGCGACCTTTTTTTTAGAACGAATCGTAATATAGTCAAAATATTTGCAATCTTCGTTGTTTTTCCGCTCAGTAACAATAGCTGAAGTTTAACGTGCGAAACCCATGGTATGATATTAAGGAATGCCACACTGGAAAGCTCCAAACTTTTCGGCAATCAGAAGGAACTTGACGTTCCTTCTGATGACTACGTCAACGAGCATTCAGGCGGCAAAACTGAGGTTAACTTCGAAGCTGAATGGTCTAGAAGTGTTAGCAGATGCGCAAACGACATGCCGCGAGGAATAACGTGCGCCGAGCAGCCAGAATTCAGGGCGGGAAACGAGGTTGGAGTGTCAGTAATTGTCACCCCCTGTATGGGAGCGTGACATTGCGCGTCATGGCGACTTCAAGAACTGGAGCATGTACATAATCACTATCGACTGCTAGTGCGAACGGTGAGAGCTGCACTGGGAATGCGGCTTGCTCCTGAACTTCAAGAAACTCGAGGGAGCGGTGACAGGGGAAGGCCCGTAGAAGCAGCATCTGATAACAAATTGTGCCTCACGCAAAGCAGTACTGCAGAAAAGCCTAAAAACGCAGCGTGTGTGTTGAAAGATTTGATTGCAAGGATGAGGCCATGAGCGAGATTTTACAGTACAGCGAACAGAACTGCGACGTTCTGACATAAATTCCCGCCGGGGTATTTATTGCACATGCAGAACATAGTAAGAGAACTCTCACGCCTAAACGAATGGTAGGTGTACTGCCAGGCGTCAAAACAACTCGAAAGTGTTGACGGAAGTTTCGCTCATTGCAAATATTCGCGCACCCGTATCAATATGAACAGTCACAAGTAAATCCTCAACAAAAAAAGTAACCCAGTATTCACGGGGTGAATGATGACGAGTGGGCGAAACTCTGGAGAGAATCATTGGTAAAACCATGAATCTTCCGTGTGTAATATCCCAGTCGATCATGATTTAAATACATAATGAGAAACACTATGTGTATATATATAGAAATCAACTTTTATTTGTTCTTAGATACGGTGGATGGCTTACGATGTCCCTTCAATATGACGGCTTTAAAGTCTGTGAAATGAATGTTGAGTGGTTCCTGTATAGGTTGCAGTGGAAAATTTACAAAACCCCCAGGGGGTCTAAATTTCTGGAGCCCTCCACTACGGCGTCTCTCATAATCATATAGTGGTTTTGGGACGTTAAACCCCACATATCAATCAAAATTTACAAATACTAGGTAAATGCATGTTCCTCGGATTGTGGTTGTTTTCATATGGTCATATGATATAAATCTCAGAGCACATATAGCAACCACATGTTGGATAAGCCACTTATTGGTCGTGTCTGCGATATCAACGTTGATATCACCAACGAATTTAAACGGTGCATTTTTATATTATGTTTAAACTTAATCACATAAAAGCATCATTACCTACAAGACTGAGCATTCAATAAAGAAGAAATTTGGAGATTCGTTTCGAATCGGAATGGCCAGCAACCCGACATGTGACAACTGTGGCTGCGCAGAGACTTTCTCCCATCTTCTTTGCGAGTGTCCTCGCTTCAGCGTGCCAAGAAAAGAACTGTCGAAAGCTTTAGATAGACTACACAATGGCGTTTGTCGGAAGAAAGGGTATTAGGACACTGGCCAAAACCGTCTTCTGCACGCAAGGCTTTGAGAGCGTTGTTGCGCTTTCTACGGGCAAGTGGTCTTAGAGACAGACTATAAGCAGCGTCATGGATCGTCTGATGACCTTCTCTCTCCTTTTTTTTTAAACGTTTCTTTTCTCTCAACTTTTATGGCCCTTATCCCCTTTTCCAGTACAGGGTAGCCAGCTGGTCTGAGAACTGGCTAACCTCCCTGTCCTTCCTCTTTCATTCCTCCTCCTCTTTGCAAACAGAAAAACACATGCTGTGTTTGGAAAATAATATGATGTAAAAAATGTAACAACCTCCCTACAAGGATTTCTATACACAAGGTTTATTACGGGCGAACTTTTGCCCAGAGCCAAAGAAATTACACGACAGTTAGGAAAGGAACCGAACATCTGTGGTCCTCGTGAGCCTCTGCCTCTAACACCATCGTTTTCTTCGTCACATGTGTTGGCCGCTCGGTAGAAGCTCGTGCGCATGCTGGGCAGACTTGTGTGTTCCGGCTGGCTTCATCTGTCGTAGCGGTGCCATCAGCGTTCCTCTTCGTTACCAATGGCTGCGTTGTACTGTGCGTTGACGATTCCTCGTGGCAATATGCTTTGGAAAGGCTGGTATTCGCACAGAAGCCCAAATATTAACACAAAAGAAGAGTGCTGCTTTGGGCTATGGAGCTCCGCTCTTTAATGCCTTTCATGGCTTGTCCAGAGAGCATACGATGCAGCGGCAAGGTTTGGCCTCTCCGTCCAAGCGGGGAGCCTGATCGCGGATTCTTGACAATTCTGAAGATATGTGAATCGCTGTCTCTCAGGACCGTCAAATAGGTTCTTACTCTTTTTGGATGTCTCCGTATTTCGGCAAGCCCCAAAGACTGCCTCTCACAAGAGCCTCACTGGGCCAACAAACCCATCTTTGATTTCTCATGTTTGGTGACAATATATATATGAAATAATGTTGAATACGACGCATGGCCATGACACCCCGAGGAGCTTATAAGCGCGGACGTTAGCGCAGTAGTTAGAGCTCTTAAGTGGGTCAACAAGCGGTGAGCTGCTGATAGTGATTGTGGAAGGAAAGAAACGCGAGGATAAAAAGAGAACGCACAAAAAACGCGTAAAAAATGTTCTTTTTCGCGAGAAAAATGACGAATAGGCGACCAGAACGGATGAGCGAGCGTACATTTTCAAGTTTATGGTTGTAATTTATGTCTCATGCAGGGTGAGACACTCCGACTAGAACACGGGCCACTGCTCTGCATAAACGTATATACGAATAAAAACCAATCTATTCGACAGATGAGCCACTTATAACGTTGAAGATACGTTATCCTGACATAATTTTGTTTGCCATTTGGAGAATCATGCCACATGGTCCTGACTAAATTTCGATCTCTGGAAAAAAACTAATAATTACTATTAGCACTATAACGTCTATTATGACCGAAATACTCTTACGGTCTCTTGTGGTCTCACCTAAAACGTCCGGAAGGCGGAATCAATCCTGTTACGGCACACTGGTTGTATAGGAGAGCAGGAGCCATGCTTTCACGTGGAATTGGAACAGCCATCTTCATTTTCGTGCCTTAAGCTCAAGCGCTCTTCGGCTTTGCTCTCCGCCTAAACGAGAGCGCTATAACAGCATAGACACTAAGGTCCCTGGATCTTTTTTTAGTGTCTCTTTCTTCAAACCGAGCCACTGCGCCCGCACTCTACTTTCCCGCCTTTCGTGCCGCCACTCAAAAAAAGGTCACGAACATTGCACGTGTTATCAGCGTGACAGACCATTCTTGATAGCAAAGTGCTGCGAGGGAGGTTATATATGGATGAAGATATTGAGAAAAGGTAAAGACGCAACTTCTGCAGCCCTTTTCACGAACATGGCTCAGCGCCTGCAGGTGTGGAGTGAGTGTATTAGAGACGTGGAGAAGAGAGAAGAAGAGGAATAGCGTAAATGACTGAGGGCGCGGCGGGTGTCTCCTGTAGCGAGTTGTCCAGTCCAGTGTCTCCAAGAAAGCGAAGAATCGCCTTTAGTGTGGGTGTGGTGCCATGCAGGGAAGAGGAGGCCTCTCTGTGTAGCCGCGGGCAGACCATATAGCCAGAGTCCGGCGAGCAGAATGTCTCGTTGTGTGCGAAGCGCTGGGCAAACATAGAACATGTTCTCGATGGTTCCATCTGCCCCGCACGCAGCGCACGCAGGAGACGAAGCTCTGCCAAGCCGAAGACGCAGAGCCGCAGGCCAGGAGCAGCAGATTCACGAGCGTAGTGGAAGGGACCTTTCTCCTGGTGAAACTGCGGTCACGCAGCTCATTTTGTGGTTCCATCCTAGCTACACGATCGCCGGAGTTGCAGCGTCACAACAGCCTCCTCAACCTGAGCCTTGAAAAGTCGGAGGCGCCCATGTCATGGCACACAGAGACGAAGGACTGAAGCGTTTCTTTCGCCAGGGCGTCTGCTTGCTCGTTTACCTGGGCTCCCACACGAGATAGTACTCAGTGAATAGAAACAACGGGCACCCGCACGGTGGCTTTTTCGTGTATGATACAGATAAGGTTCAGACACTTGGGAGATGAGTGTTGGACGCTTTGGAGAGGATGTGGAGGGTAGTGTCACTACTTTCTATATATTAAGAAACTTTATTCGACGCATGCTGTCACGCCAGCATTAGTGACGTCATGTTATCCGAAATTTTGTGAAATATGAAGTCATGATGACGTCCTACATCAACGTCATTCCATAAAAATAATTTTTCACACCATTATCCACCGATGCCATGGGAACATCGCCGCACACGCCTGAACTTCCTATTTAATGACGCATCTAAGGGCTTCGTCTTAAGAAAATCAGATTACGTGAACCACCGCCACCTGGCTCATTTCTCTCAGTGGGTAGGTGCGAATCAGCCCAGAAACACCAATATTGATTTTTGCACGTTCTCGAATACGTGAAGAAATCGAGAAAAAACAGCGGGAGTAGACGCAAAGTGGGGCACTCGAATGTACCAAAAGACAATATATTTTTGGTTGAGGAGTTTCTCTGTGAGAGCCAATTCTTTTGTTGCCACGACGAAACTACTTCTGGCTTATATAAGCAAACAAAAGTGGTTCTGCAAGGATCAAATCTGTCACTTCTTTTAAATGCGAAATAATTCTTAGCGAACTTCGGCGAATTTGAGCGTATCTACCATTCATCCATATCCATCCATCCGTCCATCCATTCATCCACCCACCCATCTAGCCATCTATCCATCTACCCATGTATCCATCTACCCATCTACCCGTCTACCCATGTATCCATCTATCAATCTATCCGTCGACCCGTCTACCCGTCTACCCGTCCGTCCGTCCGTCCGTCCGTCCATCCGTCCGTCCGCCTATCTATCTATCTATCTATCTATCTATCTATCTATCTATCTATCTATCTATCTATCTATCTATCTATCTATCTATCTATCTATCTATCTAACCGCTTACGTTTAGCTGCTCTCGTGGTCACCCCCGTAGCTTGGCGTGAACCAAAATTAGCAGGGTTGCGTGTAAAGGTAAGCTACGTTGCCCACAAAACTTGCGCAGCGCCCCTTTCACATGCCTATGAACTTTTATAAAAGATATTCTTGCGGGAAAAACTCGATGTCGAAGTGCCTCTGTTTAACCTAATTTGTGCAAAGGACACGGTTCTTGTTACGAACAAAGGAGCGGACTATTCAAAGCTTAGCTTTATGGAGCCAGCCAATTCAGTAAGCCCTTTTCCCACTTGCTGCCGGTGCTAAATAAGATAAAAATTTATGCATTGCTAGAGAAGTATCAAATGTCTTTGATGTTTACTTGTTTACTTCACCTAACACACAGTTTGTTTTTTCCGCTTGCCTGTGTTGGCCTACACTCTGATAAAGAGCAAGTAACAGGTTGTCTTTTTGTCCCACAACAATAGCCGTTATCTATATTGCGTTCTAACTTTGCGCTATTGCCCCGCGCCCGGTACATTCCGGTCACGATCGACATGCCCATTATCAGGGTTACATTGAATTCTCGATAGGAAAGTGGCTAGCGCCAAGTTCTCAAGAAAGGAAGCGCACGCAAGCCTGATGACGATTATTGTTGCGGGACAAAAAGACACCCTTTTTACTCGATATTTTCTTAGAGTGTAAAATGAACATGTCTCTTCAACATCGATAATTGCTAGGCTTTAATGTGCCAAGAATATATCATTATGAGGTACGCTGTTGGGTGCGTACCAAGATTGTGACCGCTTGGGGTTCTCCAATGCGCGCATATCTTTTGATTCACGGGTGTTCTTTTTATATTTCGTCCCCCATCTAAATGCAGCCATTGTGGTCGGAGATCCATCCTGCGCTATCAACCATAAGACCACGACATCACCCGTGCTATGCTGTCACAGTAGTTTGATTGATCCACGTACATACATACCGCAGACAAAGTGTGCATATGCCGCCAGAAACAAAATAATGCCACAGCCACTAATTATTCATTTTTCACTACAGAAGTGTGCAGTGTAGTATCGTCACCGCACGGGCATATAAGCCGGTACTACCATAGCACAAAATCACAACCAGAAAATGATCACGAGGGAGTCACCACCACTGCAGAACACTGTCTCTTCCATGCCACATGCATAGATGCAGTCCGCTTTGCAGAGCTTCTGTCCGTTTTCAAGTGCTATTAATGTGAGGGTAGCGTTCAGACAGTTTTTTGAAACCACATTGCAGTATTACTGGCGCAATGGCTTTTAGAGCTGTTTGTTCCAAAATGAAGCACGGCAGCGCCACACGTGCGTGCTCTCCCTGCAATCGGTCGTCTGGGTGCGAATCACTGAGTTGTGTCGCGACTCTGTGCCAAGTGCTGTTTTTAGGTGAGCCACCTATCCAGTCTTGGTCTCCTATGAAACCAAGACTTCAGATCATGCTAGTCTCAAAAAGCACGTGAAATATCGGAGGTTTATCTATAGCGAAAATAACAACATAGGAAACCACATCAGCACATCTTTCATAGCATTTGGAGATACATACCATTTTAAAATTAATACAGGAGCCTTGCAATATTCCACAAGTGTCAGTGCTGAAATTGGGTTTGCATAGATTCTTTTATATTGTGTTGTCTATCTGGTATTAGCCTATGTGTGCTCAAGAATAATCCAGAGTTGAAAACTCGTGCGGTTGTTTGTCTTGTTGTCCTGTTACAAGTTTATACAGCCATAGGCTTATAGCTGCAGACTAGTTCACCTGACTTGCAACCCTGTAAGTCATGCTTAGAAATTATGAAATACCCAGTCTTTATTTGTAAATTAGCCAAACAAGCTTGTTTTATTCAACTTTCATTGAAACATATTCCTAAATATTTTGGTCTGTGGCAGATTTTTTTTTGCACAATGACTGTTGAAGTATATGTTCAGTTCTTTTCACAATGGCTACATGGCATTTGATCTGGATAATTCAATATAACGTCTGCTGTCATTGTTTTTTATTGTTTTTCATTGTTTTAGCTTGCACATATGTTTTAGATTTGCAGCCCGATCACTGCTGCCCCTCAGAGTAGGAATCTGCGACAGCCTGTGATGGTTGGTTTTCTGCCCAATCACTGCTTTCAGGACTCTGGGTAGGCCACCGTCATTGCCTCATCTCCTGCTGCAGCCTCTAAATCATCGCCCCACCTCTGCTGCCCTGGCCAGCTCTATGCCCATAGAGCCTTGCTAAACTTGCCTCCTAGTTTGGGATGCATTACTGAACAGCAGTAACTTGAAGAGCTGAACTGAAAAATGAATGGTTTGACTTGGTATTTTTAGAAATATAGCTACAAAAATTGTGTTCCGGTTTTCTTAATATTAGATTGCTGGTGTGCTGAATATTTGCACCGAGCAGTTATTTTAGATAATGTTTTATGGCTAATACTCGACGGAACAGCCTATGTTACAACTTCTCGCAAAACCAATGAGGAATATGTGGAGAAAAATAGACAGTAACTAGACTTGTGAAACCTTATGCTCTACTTGTGGGGAAAGTAATATGCAATGCAAGAAAAAAAACAAAAATGAACAATTTAGCGGAAACATGTAGTGTTTTTACACTAGTCATCCAGTGGTCAGTCGCCTTGAAGTATACTACACTGTGAAGCTCGTAAGGGGCTGCTATAAGTTGCTAGGGGAAGTTCTATGGGCGTAATGTAAAGTTTACCTGCTAAGGAATGCCAGTACTAAAAAGCCCATATTAATAACGGTGGAATATTGGCAAGCCAATGGTAGCCGATATTCGTGGTAAAGTGACTGCTGGCGTAATAATGGCATTTCATTGGCAACAAAGTGGCCCGAGAATGGTTCTATGCTGGGTGTATGTAGGCAACTACGTCAGTGCAAGGACGGGCCTTCATTGGCACGTGTAGAGTGAGCCGGCGTCGGCTGGATATTGGCGAATAACACGACACAACGTCGGCCCTAGATTGGCTTGTGGCTTGAACATCGGCCAACATCGGTCCTATATTGGAAGAAGTTGCACTTGGCCGAGTTGCCGATCTTGGGCCAATATTGAGGCCGACGTTAGCCGATACGGGTCCAAGATTGGTCCAACGCCGGTGTGCTGCCTGGGCGCTAACCTTGACTTGAGAACCACCTTACAAGAAAATGCAGGTTGACTGGGAATGGTATGATGCCCAACGCATATCTTCATCTCCGTTGCAAGTATTGGGCTCAAAAACACGTGAAACTTAAATGTTGAACCTACCACTACAGCGAATAAAGAAGAGATGTTGGCAGTTATCACGTTCGTTCAAATGGTCTCGCTTGGGCTGAAGCACAGTGCAAGTGGTGTTCGCGCAAACCTAGTTTCTTTAGGTTCCGATAACCTGAGTCATTGATGTAAGCTGACCTACGCTGCCTATGAAAAGCCATACGAGTGCCAAAAAGCGCCAGAATGTTTTCGGTGATGCGCTAAAAGATTTTACCACTGAAATGTGACGGAAAACAGAAACTGCGCCGGGGCGAAGCATGTAGAAAAGTGTGGCTGATTCTCCTTTTTAAAATTTGTGTAACACGAAAGAAAAATGTCCTCTCAGAGGTAATCCAGTGTTCATTGTGCATTGTTTCGCCACAAGGACGAAAGAATGCAAAATCAGCTTCAAGGTATTCTTTATTCCTCGAGTGAACTTCTCTGGTTACGCTCTAAGGCACTAATATGATTCGATGACTCGGGTAGCCTGCAGCCACCAACCGTATCCGCTATTTTTCAAACGCTTCCTACAGTGTAAGTCGCCATGACCGTTGGAGCTGATTGGTCAGACTATTGTTAACAATACGTCGTTTTGCCACGTTGTTGTGTGCCGAATTGAATGGCAGAAGAAGCTTGTTAACTTGAGGTTGATACATCCAAAACACCTCATCACTTGCTGGGAAAACACATCACATCAAAGAAACGATGTCTTCCCTCATCACCGAATTCGCCAGTGAGCTCCTGTGGTTCAAAGACAGCTCTTGAAGTAGCAATAGCATGGCTATTGTAAGTCTGAAACTCGTGCGAGACACTGTCAGTTAAAATGAAAAAGTCGTCAATAAACATCAGTAACAGGGCAACCTACGCTTGTGCTCATACACAAATGCGTCCCACTCGCCTTTTTGTCGCTGCGCGAAGGGACTGCACTTGCCCTCCGACATAATTACCTTTCTCCAGTGGTTACTGTAACAGCTTTATTATCGGCAGCGCACGCCGTACACGACACGTGGAAACTGCACTACTCCGGTAACGAGCTGTCTCTTGCTTACGCGAAAAAAAAAAAAAAGCCAAAGAACATGACTGCGTTTGGAGTGACTCCCTGAAGCTACCGCTACACTTTTAAGGATTAGAATATTTCAACAATGAATTATCGTTTGTGTCCAAGAATTCAGCCTTCCGGCGAAAGATTAAAGCTGTGCTTTATACGCACCCAATGATTTGGTAACTGCGTTCACACTTTTGAATATTGTTAATAAAGAAGCAAATACTATGCATATTTGAGACACCACATAAGTACGTAAATATTAGGTAGTTCATTTCTTTTTTAGTAATATGCTTAGGCATGTAATCCAAGAGATCGCATTATTTGTTGCGCTACGCTTACACTATGGCGCTATGAACCAAAAAGCGGGTGTTTCCTACATATCGCTAAAACGAAAAGAGGCTTCCGCCAACCAATAGTTCTCCATTGCAAAAAAAAAATAATTTTTGTTTCTTCTCTTTACTGTCGGATGACGCCATATGTCAAGCACCACTAGCCAATCTGGCACTGAACGTCGAATAAAAAGATTTTTTTTATTTCTAGAGAGAACACTGGTCTTTCGATGCGCTTTGGAAGTAAGCATGGAGGTACCTGGCCGATGTTTCGTGGCTGCAATCCGGACGTTTCAGACAAGAGCTATAAAGTCGGCGCGCTATATCAAATGTCATACTTTAAATACGCCGTCGACGAATCGTTCTCTATCGGCGGTAGTAAGTGTCGTGCCATATTACTTCTCCTTATCACTCACAGACGGCGGTAACACCACGATCGCCAACAGGGAGCAGCGTGCGACAAAAAATATGCGAGAAATATGTGGTGCCTTTGTTTGAGGTCTCGCATCTGCTCCGATAGCTCACTCGTAAAGCATCGACGCTTGTCGCTGCGGCTCATAGTCTGCAAGGCTTGATTGTCCGCGGGGGAAGTTCTTTCAGCAGGCTTTTTTTCCTTCTCATTTGGTAGTGGCCATTTTCTCAAGGTTAATTGTGTGACGGAAACACTTCACTAAATTTTGGTGCACCGCAGTATAAAACATCTTCGTGTTAAAAACAACAAAGTGCATAATTTGAAAATCATATAACAGTCAAAAACCCTCGAATACTAACCCACCTTTCTAGGTGCCCTCTAGCACCTTTCTTTAATAAGAATCCTGGGCAGGGAAGCAAACCGGATGTGCGTCTAGTTAACCTCCATGCCTTTCTTTACATCTTTACATCTCTCTCTCTCTCTGGGCAAGATAAAGCTCCTTTGACTACAACCTAGGTCAGCAGTTTTGATGAAGACGCCACTTAGCCACGAAAATGAAAACAAGATGAGGTTTGTGGCAACTGTGATCCTATTATAACACTACGTCGCTGCTAAAATGGCTGAGCATGAGAGAACTTGCTCACCTAGTTGAGGTGTCTCTTTGCGGGACTGATGAGGAACCTGTGCTATATTTCATCAATATTTGCCTTGAAGAAAACACCTATTTACGATTATCTAATAATGCCCACTACACAATTGACTCGTTGTTCAATGATAGGCTACTCTGGAATTGAAAAACCAACCCCAATCACTGTGTCACACTATGAGGATTGTTATCGGTAGAGAAATGGGTCACAACTTTTCCATCTTTGCAGCCTCACATGGCGTCAATCGCAAGATCATGCCGTTGTTTAGAATAGCAGACGGTAGTCCCTGGGATTCCCTCATACGTTGCAGCCTTAGTTATATTCTAGTCGGCTTTATCAAGCAGCGTTGTTCGCAGGCTGCGGCCGCGTCAGTACACTACAGAGCTCCTGTTTTGTCAACGGCCAACGTAGTTTCTAGTGACACAAACTGCTCCACCTGCCAGTAGGACTACGCCATGAAGCGAGACGGGCTCGTGGTGCGCTCGCAGCACCTGCTCGACTACCATGGCGAGAAAGCGAGCCGGAGCTACCTTTGCTGTAAGCGCCACAAAAAAAAAACTACGCGATTTTGCCGACGTGTCGACCACAGTACTCAGGAGTGATCACCAGACTGCCTCACTTCACTGTTCATTCGTGTGCTTCTTTGTCTTCTGCTCTTATGTACATGTTTTGTTGTTGTTGTTGCGCAGTACTACTGGGTTAATATGCAAGGTCTTCCCAGAATGCAGTTATTATAAACGTCCGTCACCTTCAAAGACCTGAGGATGCTGTCACATAGACGTAAACCGTTCAACGGCCAAGCGTGGGGACAATCTGTATGGCGACATCTGGAACATCAAGGCAGAAACGAAAGGTGCACTTGCGGTTTGTTGCATCGTAGAGGTTTTTTCCCCAAAGGCGAAGGTGCGACGAAATCATAAAAACACACCAGCAGCCAAAAAACTTTTTTTTCTGTTTTGTGCGATAGCGGTGATGAACCCCGGCGGCAGTGGAAAACTACGACGTCTTTGTTGTGATCTCATAACATCTTTGGAATGAAGTCTTTCGGCCCTGGTTACTAGTGAAAGAACATAAAGAAACTTTTCAGAAATAATGACAAAATAAAATCAGAAACTAGCAACATATCTTCCAAAACATGAGCAGTCGTTCTCTTGTCAGCGAGTTCTTTGAAACTCGGAGAAGCCAAAAGCCGAAAGGAAGATGACGTAAGGAGAGAAATGTGACAATCGCTGCCACCGAGTATTTCATGAAGAGTTAACAATAACTGTGATATCGGTAGCTGTCATATTTTAGCCTTCTATCTGAGATTTCTAACTCTCTACTTGCAAAGTGAATATTCCATAACAGTAACACGTAACTCGCTTGAATGCACGATCTTCGGGTCCTAAATATAGGACACCAGGCCTCAGTGGTTGTCACAGCTCTCAATGCAATCATGCGAATCTGGCGCTGCAGCTCTGTGACAGCTCCCGATTTCTGATTATTCGATTCGGGAAACCTGCTCAAATCTCTTTGTTAATATGTATGATGTCTCCAATAAAAAGATAGTAGGTAATGAATTTGAAATTGTTTTTTGCGCTACATGAATAGTGCTCGAGGAAGATAGAAGGTGGCGGCTATTCAGTGCAGATGAATCAGCCTGCCGTTTCATGGCTGACCCCCAGGGTGGGTTGTGGCAGTACTCTGAGGAACCACCTACATCCAACCTTGCAGACATGGGCCCAAGTATTTTCGGCACACTGAAGCGAACTTTGGCACTAATTTATGATGCTGGATCTTAAAAGTGACCAATAATTAGACGATGACCATGTATGTTCAATCAGAAGTGATGTATCACGAGCGCAAGAACCTGCGCTTGGCCCTTTTAGGCACTGTAACTATATTCGGCGTTAACTTTTTGTGGCAGCACCGCTAAGGCTACGAAGTCCAAGCACGCCCTTTTTCTACAACGCTTCCGCATCTAGTCCACGAACGATAACATTTCCTTACTGCGTACTAATATAGAAAATATAAAAAGAAATGATTTAAATGCTATGCTAAAAATGTTCGCATTGATATTAGGAAGCATCCCATGTGCATGTTTCCCGTTCTTTGCTGTTTACAGTTTTCTGGTTTCATAGTGCCATTTCTAGTTGTCCCTATCCGGTAAAAATTGATGGTGTCACTCGGTTGCTGCAAGTTTCCATCGAAGCTTGTGAGCGAGCATAAGTTCATGTTCGTTAGTTGATCTGCATTCATCAAACAGGGACAAACGAACACAGTGGTGCGTCGCGCAATATTTTGTTTTCCGCACATGCAATCGCCGAGAAGCTGTGTGCGAGTGGTATCATCAGTGAAAGTGGGACTTTAATCGCAATAGTCGCCTTGCAAGTGATACCGATAACCTGCCAGTATTCAGTAACACTAGCTGCTTGGAAGAAAAACTGTGATTGGAAACTGTACGTAAAACTAATGACCCTCTTGCTAAATGTCGCTGCATACGTGATCGGTGTTTGGGCTGGCAGATATTGTTGGTACGATAACGCTGAAGATCGCTTACCGTAACAGCGCTCCCGTGAGTGTTTACGGAGGGAGTCGTTGCTTGTGCTTTGCCTGGGTAACAGACACGTCCATGTATATTACTCTAATGACTGTACGAAAACAGCGTTCTTGGCCGAGTAAACATTGCGTTTCACTCACTCGGGTTTACGAACGTTACACATCCGATCATGACCGATCGGTGCCAAGATTTCTTCATGCCATCGTGGCATTCCCATTCCCTAAAAAATAACACGAGCTTCTCCAGAAAATTCTTTTTCGAGACACAAGGTCTCGATAAGAAGCAAAGCAACGATGGCGACAAAGTATGCACTAAAGCTTAAGAAATGATTGGTTGGCTTAGCGTTGTTCCAGTCACCCAGTACCTGCTCGGCCGTATTTTTTTCTGAAATAAACCTCAACGCTCCAAAAAAGCTTCGTGTTCTTTTCCTTTATAATGAACGTTTTATTTATTGCCTCCCAAATAAATGTATTATTGATTGCATGGTAGCCGTGCGAAAAAGTGCATGTTGGATGCGCTTGCGAAACCGATACCGAAATCGCATGAAAACAGACTACTTGGTGTAGTAACACAGGTGCAGAAGCTTCACCCACGTAGCTTTGGCTGTGCTGCCACAGAAAGTTGTCGCCGAGAATAATGAAAAGCCGCTACGTGCTAGATTCACAAGAGTCACACAGGCTAACAGGGTAAAAACAAAAAGAAGTACTTTAACTAACCATATTTTCCTTTATAACCACTTATACCTGGTGTTGTATTTATCATTTATTTGTTAAACGCTTTGTATACGTTTGTACATTGTAGAAGGGAGGGGCGTAAATATATTTGAACAGCGAAATACAGGATTATTTATTCATACTACCATAATGCTAATTTTGATAGTAAATATTACAGCGAAAGATAATATGAGATCACAACTGGGCTGTAGCGCAGCGTTGTAATTGTCCGCCACCGCCTCCTGTGTACAAAAGCTTATTACCGAGGACACAGCGGAGCCCGAACCTGGGTACCAGTCCATTATTTTACCACTGAGCTATGCTAGTGCTTAGGACTTGTTGGTAAACTTGCCTTAGCAGACTTGATGTTGGGGAAGCAATCGCGTTAATACGACCTATGAAAGGCTTTAAAAGAGCAAAAAAAAAAAAACAAATCATTGCACAATGTGAATACCGTCACGAGTCGGTCACCCTATGCGCCAACCTATTACGAAACTTGTTCTTGTTCTACTACAGGTTTTCCCGCTCAATTTAATCCAAGCGCCAGCCAAATTAATCTAGGCGCCAGTCAATTTAGTCCAGCCGCCACTGAAATTAATCCAGGTGCCATTCATTTTAATCCAAGTGCCACTGAAATGAATCCAACCGCCAGCCGATTTAATCCGGACGCCAGCAAATTTAATCCTGATGACAATGTGACTTCAAAACGACGCAGAATTTTCGGGAATATGTGGAGTGAATAGCTTTGGAGTGAATTTAACAGGGAAAAACCATGAATGAGTCACTCGTGACACAATGTGACTCGCGCGACATTATCTCGCCTATCACCCGCGTAAGCACTATTCACACCTTCGACATGCATATCAAAGGAAAAGCCGTCCACACAGTAATAACTTGATAATTATTAACCAGGCCAATGATCTCATCACGAGTGACTTAGGTGACGTCCTCACGCATATCACCCACGCACGCACTGTCTTGACCTTCCGTCATGCATATCAAATGAAACGTCTTCGAAAGGGCGGGATCTTGATACCTAAAACTCGTCCAAGTCACCTGATAACCAGTTCCTCAGGGGACGTCATCACAAATATCACCCGCACACGTAATTTACTCGCCTACCGACATGCATACCAAACGAAACGTCTTCGAGAGAGCGTTAACGTGTTACCTATGACTCGGCCAACTGACTTGATCACTTATGATTTAGATGACGTCATCACGCCTATCACCCACGCACGCAATGTCTAACCTGCCATCATGTATACCAAACGAAACGTCTTCAAGAGGCTAATAAATTGAACGCTGTCAATCGGCAGAGTGACGTGATCACTAGTGACTCATGTGACGTCATCGCGTTTGACACCCACGCACGCAGCGTCTAACCTGAGTTCATACATATCAAATGAAACGTGTTTGAGAGAGTAATAACTTGAACGCTGTCACACGGCCCAGTGACGTCATCACTAGTGACTGGCGTGACGTCATCTCGCCTAAGACTCACGCAAGCACTCTATAATGTGCCTTCATGCATATCAAACAAAAGGTCTTTGAAAGGGTAATAACTTTAATGCTGGCACTAGGCCGCGTGACGTCATCACTAGTGACTCACGTGACGTCATTACGCCTATCACACGCACACGCAGTGTCCAAACCTGTCTTCATGCATATCAAACGAAATGTCTTTGAGAGAGTAATCACTTGAACGCTGTCACAAGGCCCAGTGACGTCATCACTAGTGACTGGCGTGACGTCATCACGCCTGACACCCACGCACGCGGTGTCCTAACCTGTCTTCATGCATATCAAACGAAACGTCTTTGAGAGAGTAATAACTTGAACGCTGTCACAAGGCCCGGTGACGTCATCACTAGTGACTGGCGTGACGTCATCACGCCTGACACCCACGCACGCGGTGTCCTAACGTGTCTTCATGCATATCAAACGAAACGCCTTTGAGAGAGTATTAACTTGAACGCTGTCACAAGGCCCAGTGACGTCATCACTAGTGACTACCGTGACGTCATCACGGCTATCCCACACGCACGCAGTGTCCAAACCTGTCTTCATGCATATCAAACGAAATGTCTTTGAGAGAGTAGTAACTTGAACGCTGTCACAAGGCCCAGTGACGTCATCACTAGTGACTGGCGTGACGTCATCATGCCTATCCCACACGCACGCAGTGTCGAAACCTGTCTTCATGCATATCAAACGAAATGTCTTTGAGAGAGTAATAACTTGAACGCTGTCACAAGGCCCAGTGACGTCATTACTAGTGACTGGCGTGAAGTCATCATGCCTGACACCCACGCAATCACTCTGTAACCTGCCTTCATGTATATCAAACGAAACGTCTTAGAGAGAGTAATAACTTGAGTGCTCTCACTAGGCCTAGCGACGTGAATACTAGTGACTCATGTGACGTCATCACGTCTATCACACAGGCACGCGCTGTCCTAACCTGTTTTCATGCATATCGAACGAAACGTCTGTGAGAGAGCAATAATGTTATACTTATGACTCGGCCAACCGACTTGATCACTATTGACTCACGTGACGTCATCACGATTAACAGTCATGCAAGCACTCTCTAACGTGCTTTCATGAATATCAAACGAAACGTCATTGAGAGAACATTAACTTGAAGGCCGTTGCAGGCAGCGTCTGCTAGTAAAAAACTAACTTCTCGCGCTGCACAGCCGTTCACCAACTAACCGGTATACGTAGGCACCAGATCGCGCGTTTCGAATTCAGTCAAAGGCGTCTTTACATGGCTTTTGTTTGACTTGACGCTTTTCTTGACTCGTGTAGATGCGTTGGAAGCAACAGTACCTTCAAGCAGCAGTGTGGTACAACCCAACCACAGTGTCACATCGCTCGTTGAGGGCAGCGCTTCTCCTTCATTCAATAAATAGAAATAATGAAGTCGAAATGACAATTAAGCATTTTACAAACCATACTCAATTACGCAACATTCAACCGATAGCCTCACCTCCCTGCGACACGTTTACACCAGCTCGTCGTGTGGGTAGATGTACGCGTCTTTTTTGTTGCTTCTCGTGTTTCGTAGAATGCCTTGAAAATGCGGGCAGCCAGGCCGCAATACTGTGAACGGACAGGCGTTCTACACTAAACAGGCACGCTTATTCCAAGCACACTAACCTATAAGAAACGGCGTGGCGTAGAATGTAGAAAGGAAGGCACGAGTCAGCCACAGCATTGAATGGTGCATCAGCAAATGGCCAGTTGCAAATAGCAATAGTATGTATCTCAAGTATGGGGACTGCCCTCTATTACAACGGATTTGTTTCACAGGATAACCAGATGAAATAATTGTTGAGCCGAAGGAGTGGTAGACAAATCTTTTTGTAGCAAGCTTTGGAGCAGGCAGACCGTGCGTCTTATGCTTGATTAAGAATATACAGTGTTATGACTATAGCCGAATTATATGCAAATGCCTGTTTCGTTTCTTGTGCTCATATCATGTCATTTTGACACGTGAGCATAAATTAGAGGGCGAGGAGAGCTTTTATAGTGCTTTTATAGTGCCTATATATGCCTATTTCGGGCGTTGTAGCCTCAATTCGTATATGTGCCTGTAAATGTCTGTTTTCAAAATCGATGCCTATATAAACGCTATTTAACCTGAAATTTTGCTTTCAAATACCACTGAGCCCGGTATTCATGTTACCGGGCAAAATATAGGTTTCGGGACACTGTGTGGTGCAAACTACTCTTTATTTCACGAGTTACGTTTAGAACTGTCAAACTCAGAAGGCATTTTAGCCAAGAGGGAGGTAGACTAGCCTCTACACATGTATACCATCCATGTCGCGTCGTCTGCTCAGCCTCTTTCCAGTGTGCGCTCAGATGCGTAGGGAGCAGGAGGTGCCTCTGTGCAGCGGCAGGAAGATGAAGAATGAATGCGAAACTGTGGAGAGTCATCAGGGGAAGTAAGGAAGTAGAGTGCAGATAAAAAAAGCAATATCTATGTAGTTTTTGTTTTTTGTTTGTCATTTACTTGTGGTGCTTCACTGGGTCACCTGAAAATATTTATTTAGGCAGTGGAAAATGTTGCCTGCCCAATGAAAAGGTTTGTGTCACTAGAAATTTTAATTTGATCATTAGAAGCGGCGAAAGCATAATCTCAGGAGGTGAGCTTGAAACCTTCGCCGCTAACTCTAAGAAGACTTCGTAAGTCCAATTCCTTCCCCGCTATTGGTATGAAATTCACTCGGAGCTAAAGCATCACACGACGTGCATGAGCACGTCATGCGCGCGTAACCTACACTCGCATGAGATGCCCATGTCAGCCCGTGCGTGCAAGTGGTGTTCTGCCGTCTCGATGTTCTTTTGTATTGTACTGCGAGTTTTTTTGAGATGGATCCCTATCTGCAAGCACGTTTGGAGAGGCTGGCTTGGATAACGTATCCTTACCCCGATACACAGCGTCACACCGCTGCATCTTCTGCTAGGGATGATACACCAAAACCACGCCCAGCGTTGTGAATGCTGGCCCCGACACAATGCGCAAACTGCGAGAACACCAACGCAAACAAAATGAAGGCACCTTAGTCTCGCGTCTTTCTCGATATGAAATTAAATAAATAGGGCGAATAGATTTCGCCTGTGCGTTCTAACATTTTTGTAAACTTTCATGCTTCAATTTAGGCAACAGTTTGTACAAATTACACACGTTGTCTCAAATAGTTCTCGCAGTGTCACGTACTACTTTGACATAGGCAGGACCCTTCTATCACCTTCACCATGTTGGGGCGAACGCCCATGAGATGAAGGTGAAGCCGTGTTCAGTTTGGCCTATGACCTCTTTATGCCACGCGTAGTACTGGAAATCTTGGAAAATGAGATCTTGAGCGCTCAGTGCATTCATTCCTTTACGCTTCTCGAAACTCTTAAGTTTGTGTAACGACCCTTAAAGTGTTCACAGACAGAAGAAAAATTGAGCCTGTGTGGTTAGGCCAAGTTAATACGCCGCAAAAAAAAATCCTTCTGGCGCCTGGCACTCTGACTATTTGCGCATGTATAGCCCTTCTTAGCTATGGCACACAGAAAGAGACCCAGAAGCATATTTCTACGATGGTGCACACTTAACTGACCATGCTGAACTAGAAATGGATAGACCGTATTCTGCGAACCCCGCGGAAAAACGCATGTTTATGCTAAATCATTACCCGTTTGTACAATTATAAACTAGAACATTTTTGCTTGCTTTCATGTCGTAGAGACAGATACCACACCTGTTTATTGGAAAATTTGAGTTTTGTCAAAGATTATTCTGCCTATATTCACAATTTTGGAAGCCTGAAAGAGTGTTTTGGCCACCTATTATTGGTGCCTAAATCCCGGTTTTTCAGTGCCTATAGAGCTGGCCTCTATAGTTACGACCTACCTGACATGTTTTCGCAACGCCGAAGCAAAGATGATGCCCGTTTAAAACATCTACCGTACCTCAAGAAAAAAATTGTTGTTCTGATAACGTCGAGCTCGTCAAATTGGTTATGAAATGGGTGATGAAAGAGAACTGGGGCAAGTCCGTGAGAAACAAAATTTATTATTATACAGGCAAAGCAATTTTCATAAACACGCACCCATAGATGTGCTGCTGAGCAGTGTTCTACATATCAAGGCAGTCGAGGGTAGCTTGTACAAAAGTGTAATTGTGCCTATCATAAGCGGCACAGTCCACACGCTGGATGTGCTGCATAGAGCGCCCCGCGGCCTCAACCAGCAGAGCATGGCGATGTTCTGTCTTGGAGATCCCTCCCGGTGTCATGAGGAGATCATCCCTCCGCTCGCTTAGGAATACCTTTACACCTGCCTTGAACTTTGAGAAGAGCTCCTCAATCGGATTGAAGAAAGGGCTGTATGGCGGTAGCCACTTGACTGTGTGGTCGCTTGCCGCGAGGACAGCCTGTTCGGCGCGGCGGTGCGCTGGTGCGTTGTCAAACAGGAACACTGCCTGTATTCCTGGTTCCTGCTGTGAAACTTTACTCGACACTTCTGCAAGAAAGTCGTTGAAGACAGCCCAGTGGACCTTGTCGGCAATTGTCCAGTGGAGAAGGCCATTTGCTGACATGCAGGCTGTAACATTTAGATTCGCCCCTTTCGCACTAGTTGACAAACGGCATGCTGGACCACCTCGTTTCGCCCTACCGAAACTGCGCGAGCACCATACGTTGAAGTTGGTCTCGTCGTCTGCACCGTCGTCTGCATGACTGCCCGTCGTCATGCAGATGACGTGCAGACGTTCTACAATGCAGATGACAATCCCACGAAATAATGAATCGAAGAATTGAAGATACGTTTTAATTCGTGTTAGAATACCCTAATGCTGCTTATTTATGAATTAAAGCAATTGCTCTAAGTAAAACTGAAGCAGACGACATTCTGTCGTAGCTGTTTTCGGCGAGTCTCTTTCGCGCAGACGACAGGACGACGTTGTGCGACGCAAGCGACAAGACGGCGTAGTTTCAAGTTTCCGGCCAAGTCATCGTTAGGTCAGCGCTTTTGCAGTCCTGAGAATAAGTGAAAGTTTGCGCTTCGACCACTGGTGCTATGGAAGACCGAGACTCTCGGCGGCCCGGAAGGCCACGGAAGGCGCCTGCAGAACCGAAGAAAAAGTACGCTCGGGTTTCTCCTGTAGATTATTGCCGTATAATAGATGTTCACAGGCGCGGAGGTGATTTAAAAGTGCTCTCCGAAACACTGAAAATCAATATAAAGACCGTGCGTTCTATTGCCGCTAGTGATCGTGACACAACTAAAATACGTGGTGGTTCGTCGAGGAAATTTGGACCGGTTGTGGTGGACGCCCTGCAACGAATCGTACAGGGAAACCCATCCTTCACACTGGAACAAATAAAGAGAGCTCTCAAAGATGAGATGTCTAACATTGAAGTGAGCACGTCGACGATTGATCGGCTTCTCGATGGCCATGGTTATTCGGTGAAGCTGCTGACCCCGAGCCCCGTAGATAGAAATCGCGCCGACGTGAAACAGCTGCGGTGCCGATATGCCCAGTGGCTTCAGAGCGAGGGAACTACGCTAACACGATACTACATCGACGAGACCAACTTCAACGTATGGTGCTCGCGCAGTTTCGGTAGGGCGAAACGAGGTGCTCCAGCATGCCATTTGTCAACTAGTGCGAAAGGGGCGAATCTAAATGTTACAGCCTGCATGTCAGCAAATGGCCTTCTCCACTGGACAATTGCCGACAAGGTCCACTGGGCTGTCTTCAACGACTTTTTTGCAGAAGTGTCGAGTAAAGTTTCACAGCAGGAACCAGGAATACAGGCAGTGTTCCTGTTTGACAACGCACCAGCGCACCGCCGCGCCGAACAGGCTGTCCTCACGGCAAGCGACCACACAGTCAAGTGGCTACCGCCATACAGCCCTTTCTTCAATCCGATTGAGGAGCTCTTCTCAAAGTTCAAGGCAGGTGTAAAGGGATTCCTAAGCGAGCGGAGGGATGATCTCCTCACGACACCGGGAGGGATCTCCAAGACAGAACATCGCCATGCTCTGCTGGTTGAGGCCGCGGGGCGCTCTATGCAGCACATCCAGCGTGTGGACTGTGCCGCTTATGATAGGCACAATTACACTTTTGTACAAGCTGCCCTCGACTGCCTTGATATGTAGAACACTGCTCAGCAGCACATCTATGGGTGCGTGTTTATGAAAATTGCTTTGCCTGTATAATAATAAATTTTGTTTCTCACGGACTTGCCCCAGTTCTCTTTCATCACCCATTTCATAACCAATTTGACGAGCTCGACGTTATCAGAACAACAATTTTTTTCTTGAGGTACTGTAGATGTTTTAAACGGGCATCATCTTTGCTTCGGCGTTGCGAAAACATGTCAGGTAGGTCGTAACTATAGAGGCCAGCTCTATAGGCACTGAAAAACCGGGATTTAGGCACCAATAATAGGTGGCAAAACACTCTTTCGGGCTTCCAAAATTGTGAATAAAGGCAGAATAATCTTTGACAAAACTCAAATTTTCCAATAAACAGGTGTGGTATCTGTCTCTACGACATGAAAGCAAGCAAAAATGTTCTAGTTTATAATTGTACAAACGGGTAATGATTTAGCATAAACATGCGTTTTTCCGCGGGGTTCGCAGAATACGGTCTCTCCATTTCTAGTTCAGCATGGTCAGTTAAGTGTGCACCATCGTAGAAATATGCTTCTGGGTCTCTTTCTGTGTGCCATAGCTAAGAAGGCCTATACATGCGCAAATAGTCAGAGTGCCAGGCGCCAGAAGGATTTTTTTTGCGGCGTATTAACTTGGCCTAACCACACAGGCTCAATTTTTCTTCTGTCTGTGAACACTTTAAGGGTCGTTACACAAACTTAAGAGTTTTGAGAAGCGTAAAGGAATGAATGCACTGAGTGCTCAAAATCTCATTTGCCAAGATTTCCAGTACTACGCGTAGCATAAAGAGGTCATAGGCCAAACTGAACTCGGCTTCACCTTCATCTCATGGGCGTTCGCCCCAACATGGTGAAGGTGATAGAATGGTCCTGCCTATGTCAAAGTAGTACGTGACACTGCGAGAACTATTTGAGACAACGTGTGTAGTTTGTACAAACTGTTGCCTAAATTGAAGCATGAAAGTTTACAAAAATGTTAGAACGCACAGGCGAAATCTATTCACCTTATTTATTTATTTTATATCGAGAAAGACGCGAGACTAAGGTGCCTCCACTTTGTTTGCGTTGGTGTTCTCGCAGTTTGCGCATTGTGTCGGGGCCAGCATTCACAACGCTGGGCGTGGTTTTGGTGTATCGTCCCTAGCAAAAGATGCAGCGGTGTGACGCTGTGTATCGGGGTAAGGATACGTTATCCAAGCCAGCCTCTCCAAACGTGCGCGCAGATAGGGATTCATCCCAAAAACACTCGCAGTACAATACAAAAGAACATCGAGACGGCAGAACACCGCTTGCACGCACGGGCTGACATGGGCATCTCATGCGAGTGTAGGTTACGCGCGCATGACGTGCTCATGCACGTCGTGTGATGCTCTAGCTCCGAGTGAATTTCATACCAATAGCGGGGAAGGAATTGGACTTACGAAGTCTTCTTAGAGTTAGCGGCGAAGGTTTCAAGCTCACCTCCTGAGATTATGCTTTCGCCGCTTCTAATGATCAAATTAAAATTTCTAGTGACACAAACCTTTTCATTGGGCAGGCAACATTTTCCACTGCCTAAATAAATATTTTCAGGTGACCCAGTGAAGCACCACATGTAAATGACAAACAAAAAACAAAAACTACATAGATATTGCTTTTTTTATCTGCACTCTACTTCCTTACTTCCCCTGATGACTCTCCACAGTTTCGCATTCATTCTTCATCTTCCTGCCGCGTCACAGAGGCACCTCCTGCTCCCTACGCATCTGAGCGCACACTGGAAAGAGGCTGAGCAGGCGACGCGACATGGATGGTATACATGTGTAGAGGCTAGTCTACCTTCCTCTTGGCTAAAATGCCTTCTGAGTTTGACAGTTCTAAACGTAACTCGTGAAATAAAGAGTAGTTTGCACCACACAGTGTCCCGAAACCTATATTTTGCCCGGTAACATGAATACCGGGCTCAGTGGTACTTGAAAGCAAAATTTCAGGTTAAATAGCGTTTATATAGGCATCGATTTTGAAAACAGACATTCACAGGCACATATACGCATTGAGGCTACAACGCCCGAAATAGGTATATATAGGCACTATAAAAGCACTATAAAAGCTCTCCTCGCCCTCTAATTTGTGCTCACGTGTCAAAATGACACGATATGAGCACAAGAAACGAAACAGGCGTTTGCATATAATTCGGCTATAGTCATAACACTGTATATCTTTAATCAAGCATAAGACGCACGGTCTGCCTGCTCCAAAGCTTACTACAAAAATATTTGTCTACCACTCCTTCGGCTCAACAATTATTTCATCTGGTTATCCTGTGAAACAAATCCGTTGTAATAGAGGGCAGTCCCTATACTTGAGATACATACTATTGCTATTTGCAACTGGCCATTTGCTGATGCGCCATTCAATGCTGTGGCTGACTCGTGCCTTCCTTTCTACATTCTACGCCACGCCGTTTCTTATAGGTTAGTGTGCTTGGAATAAGCGTGCCTGTTTAGTGTAGAACGCCTGTCCGTTCACAGTATTGCGGCCTGGCTGCCCGCATTTCCAAGGCATTCTACGAAACACGAGAAGCAACAAAAAAGACGCGTACATCTACCCACACGACGAGCTGGAGTAAACGTGTCGCAGGGAGGTGAGGGTATCGGTTGAATGTTGCGTAATTGAGTATAGTTTGTAAAATGCTTAATTGTCATTTCGACTTCATTATTTCTATTTATTGAATGAAGGAGAAGCGCTGCCCTCAACAAGCGATGTGACACTGTTGTTGGGTTGTACCACACTGCTGCTTGAAGGTACTGTTGCTTCCATCGCATCTACACGAGTCAAGAAAAGCGTCAAGTCAAACAAAAGCCATGTAAAGACGCCTTTGACTGAATTTGAAACGCGCGATCTGGTGCCTATGTATATCGGTTAGTTGGTGAACGGCTGTGCAGCGCGAGAAGTTAGTTTTTTACTAGCAGACGCTGCCTGCAACGGCCTTCAAGTTAATGTTCTCTCAATGACGTTTCGTTTGATATTCATGAAAGCACGTTAGAGAGTGCTTGCATGACTGTTAGTCGTGATGACGTCACGTGAGTCAATAGTGATCAAGTCGGTTGGCCGAGTCATAAGTATAACATTATTGCTCTCTCACAGACGTTTCGTTCGATATGCATGAAAACAGGTTAGGACAGCGTGTGCGTGTGTGATAGACGTGATGACGTCACATGAGTCACTAGTATTCACGTCGCTAGGCCTAGTGAGAGGATTCAAGTTATTACTCTCTATAAGACGTTTCGTTTGATATACATGAAGGCAGGTTACAGAGTGCTTGCGAGGGTGTCAGGCATGATGACGTCACGCCAGTCACTAGTGATGACGTCACTGGGCCTTGTGACAGCGTTCAAGTTATTACTCTCTCAAAGACATTTCGTTTGATATGCATGAAGACAGGTTTCGACACTGCGTGCGTGTGGGATAGGCTAGATGACGTCACGCCAGTCACTAGTGATGACGTCACTGGGCCTTGTGACAACGTTCAAGTTATTACTCTCTCAAAGACATTTCGTTTGATATGCATGAAGACAGGTTAGGACACCGCGTGCGTGGGTGTCAGGCGTGATAACGTCACGCTAGTCACTAGTTATGACGTCACTGGGCCTTGTGACAGCGTTCAAGTTATTACTCTCTCAAAGACATTTCGTTTGATATGCATGAAGACAGGTTTGGACACTGCGTGTGCGTGTGATAGGCGTAATGACGTCACGTGAGTCACTAGTGATGACGTCACGCGGCCTAGTGCCAGCATTCAAGTTATTACCCTTTCAAAGACGTTTTGTTTGATATGCATGAAGGCACATTATAGAGTGCTTGCGTGAGTCTTAGGCGAGATGACGTCACGCCAGTCACTAGTGATGACGTCACTGGGCCTTGTGACAGCGTTCAAGTTATTACTCTCTCAAAGACGTTTCATTTGATATGTATGAACTCAGGTTAGACGCTGCGTGCGTGGGTGTCAAACGCGATGACGTCACACGAGTCACTAGTGATCACGTCACTCTGCCGATTGACAGCGTTCATTTTATTAGCCTCTCGAGGACGTTTCGTTTGGTACACATGATGGCAGGTTAGACATTGCGTGCGTGGGTGATAGGCGTGATGACGTCACCTAAATCACAAGTGATCAAGTCAGTTGGCCGAGTCATAGGTAACACGTTATCGCTCTCTCAAAGACGTTTCGTTTGGTATGCATGTCGTTAGGCGAGTAAATTACGTGTGCGGGTGATATTTGTGATGACGTCCCCTGAGGAACTGGTTATCAGGTGACTTGGCCGAGTTTTAGGTATCAAGATCCCGACCTTTCAAAGACGTTTCATTTGATATGCATGACGGAAGGTTAAGACAGTGCGTGCGTGGGTGATATGCGTGAGGACGTCACCTAAGTCACTCGTGATGAGATCATTGGCCTGGTTAATAATTATCAAGTTATTACTGTCGGGACGGCTTTTCCTTTGATATGCATGTCGAAGGTGTGAATAGTGCTTACGCGGGTGATAGGCGTGATAAAGTCGCGCGAGTCGCATTGTTTCACTAGTGACTCATTCATGGCTTTTCCCTGTTAAATTCACTCCAAAGCTATTCACTCAACGCATTCCCGAAAATTCTGGGTCATTTTGAAGTCACAATGTCATCAGGATTAAACTCACTGGCGTCCGGATTAAATCGGCTGGCGGTTGGATTAATTTCAGTGGCACTTGGATTAAAATGAATGGCACCTGGATTAATTTCAGTGGCGGCTGGATTAAACTGACTTGCGCATAGATTAATTTGGCTGGCGCTTGGATTAAATTGAGCGGGAAAACCTGTAGTAACTGTGGCGGAAACCCACTTCAGGCATCATTTTTCATCGTCGTCAGCCCCTGCGTAAATAATTGGCACAAAATTCCTCGCAAGCGTTAAGCGGATACCACGCTTCTAAGAAGAATGACAGTAAAAAGCATAAAGAATGCCGGCCTACTACCAAAAATTATTATTATTACCGCAGTGGGTATTAAGCAAGTGTGTTTGCAGCAGTTACCCAATGAGTGTTTAGAAGAGGCTCTCAAAGTCCGCTTTTCTAGCTTTCGCTGTGATTGTGCAGCCCCTTCAGCGCAGGTTTGTCGTTTTTATTTAAGGAGGGACTCAAGGAGTACACTTTATGAAAAGACAACTGAACTAAATACGCATAGAATACACTAAACAGCCAACAAAACTTGCACTCGTTAGGACAATTCAAAATTGCAAGTTTATTAGTGCATTCTTAAAACGAGTGGAGTCGGTTACTCATGATGCAGGTAGACTATTCCAATCTAATGAGGTCTTAGAAAGTGCCATTTCCTAGATATAATACATGGCACTATTTTTCTTCCATACTGATGGGGTTTTTAGAATACATTATTTTCTCGCTGTTGGCGTTCTAGTAAAACTAAATCAATAAGAAACAAAATTAGTACTCAACTCGAAAATTCAGCACGAGAAGGGTTAACACTGAGGAGAGAACTTCATTCGAAGCCAGTCCCTATTTGTAGCAGACCAGTACTCTACCATTGAGCTTGAAAATTCCTTTAAACAGACCCTATGCAGGTTTCACGTCGAGCTAGGAATCTTGTTGACATGTGTAATAAAGGTATTTAGAACAGCAAAGTAACAGTCACGCGCCACACAATGCAAAATGTTTATCGAGTGGGTCGTAGAGTGGTCTAGCCCATTACAGGAGCTTCATGTCTAACTCTTAATTGTCATCAGCCACAGTATGAACAAAGTGCACAAGGTCTTACAAGAGTGGCACAGGTAGCACGCTTTTCGAAAGAATGGGGAATAATGTCATAGTGGACGCTGGAACCAATCACCGAACCAACCCAGAACACCGAAATTGTGATTTGTGGTGCAGTGAGTTCCATGCAACTGTGATCAAAGTAGTTGACCCAATAGTGTTAAAAAAGGATCAATAGAGGTCATCCTTGCTGCTCTATCTGCGTTTGTGTTGCGCAACGCACGTAGGCCTTGCGCTTTTTTTTTGGAATGGTCCAAATATTGCACCCGTCTTTTGGCACCATAAGTGTCAAAATAGAGTATATTACTTCCTCGGAGGCACTTCCGCACGTCGGGACTGGTGGTTCGAGTTTTGAGCCTTGCCTGGTGAGACGAGGAAGTTAGGTGTGGTGACCTTGGAGTCGCTGGTGTATTCTTTCGAAGCACACTTCTCACTTGTACATGGCTGTTTGCAGACTAGGGAACGGTGACCTGAATCTTTCACATTTGACATCTTTCATCGTAACAATATCTTAGTGTACACTCTAAGCCAAAACGGAGCAACAGGGGTATAGGGGTTGCTCCTTTCAGGGAGCAATTGCATTGCCACTCCCATTACTCTCCTAAAAGGAGTAACTGCAGAGGGAGGAACCGTTGCTCTCCTTTCAGTTCCTCCTTCGGGGGATGAACAATTACTCCCTCCAGTTCCTCCCTGCAGACCAACAGTTACTCCCACCAGTTGCTCCCTGCCGACCAACCATTACTCCCACCAGTTGCTCTTCTAAGAGCAACAGTTACTCTTTACCGT
This sequence comes from Rhipicephalus microplus, assembly GCF_043290135.1. NCBI lineage: Eukaryota > Metazoa > Arthropoda > Arachnida > Ixodida > Ixodidae > Rhipicephalus > Rhipicephalus microplus. The sequence goes on from NC_134705.1 coordinate 136,740,004, forward strand.
TCCTCCCACGTGTTCGCAGTTACTCTTTGAAAACCAACTGCACATGCTTCCAGTTACTCCTTGGGGAAATGAGTATTTATCTCGAGTATGCTTGTCACACGCTTAACACATGGCGAGAGCTCCTTGGAAGAGCACTGCTTGGGTGCTTCTAACACAAAAAGTGGACAATATTGAAAGGAAAATAAATGCTTTATTGTTCTTTTTATGAGGCGACGTGTGACCACACGTAAAAGTAGACTTCGCCACACCACAGCCAGCACTAAACAAACACCATAATACATCAAAGGTTTTCTGCATCATCCGTGGAAAAACAATCTTGAATTTCTAGCATAGGGCAGTCTGTGTCATCATTGGTGAGAGAAGGGCAACTTCTCCAATTCTGAAGAACTCAAGTTTCGCAGCTGGTGTTTCCATCAGGCTAGCGCAGCAGAACGTCACCGCAGGCATATGTGAAGCATCTCATTGCTGCAAGAAAAAAAATAGAAGTGTGAGGTTAAACATGCCAGAATCAATTCGTAACAATGAGTCACACACACTGCAGCAGCGCTTACATTCTAGGATGTCTACTGCAAAACGAAATGTGAAAAAAAAGGAAGGTTCGGCCAAACGTTACTTGGCAAGCCATATAAATGCTGATGTGGTAGACGCTCTTCACATGATGTCTCAGACAGCAATATTCTGGAAGAAAATGTGCAGCACCTCAACAAGGCATATTTGTGGCAGTTAAAGATACCCTTAGGTTCAGTTAACTTGTTTCCTATACACAGCTGAGTGACATTTCTATGAGCCCATTCACCAATGGGCATTCTAAATGAGGTCATGTGTGTGGCAAATAACACGTACTGTCCGCTCATGTTAAAATACTTATTTAGCTCGTGCACATAGTTGCTCTCGATTCTACTGTTCTATCATACGCTGCTGCGTCTTGAATTGTGCAATACCTGTAGGCACAAGCCAAGCATGCAAAGCCTGCTTGAAAGCAACCATTTGCAGAGGCTACATGATAATCTTCAGTATATTTCTTTGTACCTGACGCAAACAGCTGGACAAAACTATAGACAAATAAATGTAGACCGTGCTACCTTCAAAAAATGCTTTAAATTTAGAAAACTAGGGTGCATTTGTTCACTCGGTTGACGAGTCACAGCCACGAGATATGTAAACGAAGCAATATATCTTAAGGCATGCACAGATATTCTGATTCTTTGTTTGACAGTGTCACAGATAGCTTGCCAATACATATATATTTGAGAGCAACAAGATGTGAAGCTTTTATTAGTTCAACGTCTTGTTGGTTCACAGCCAAACAGGTTACTGCATGTTAGACAAATTGGAATAAGCACACCATGGTTTCCAAAAAAAAAAGCATTATTAGAAGTTAGCTCCCGGTGTGAATGTCTGCTATTTATTTTGTACTGCCTTCTACATGTGCCACAAAGACATTTGTTGAAGATGTGCTACCAGTCAAGCCAAGATCGCATACTTGGTCAATGTGATGGAAATACAGACATTAGAAACACTGCCACCTCTAGTAAGAGCATAACACTTCAGTATCTTGGACTAGCAAAGAGGTGCACAAGAAAGTTAAGCCCACTCTTGCGGAACTTTGAACGCGAATATTTCAGAGTGGGGGAGGTCAACATGCTGTGGCACTTTTAAACCCACGAAACATCTGCAGAAAACAGGGTAAAGGCAAATCAAGAAACGCTGTTATGAAGGCCTGCACATGGACAGCTTTGTGAATCTAGGCCCAAGTGTTATGCTTTGTGCAAGCCAAAATCCATGTAAATAGGAAAAGCATACTTTTACGAGTACCAGCGTAAACAAATCTTGGCAGTTGGCTTTTTAGTACAAACAGCAATCCCTGCAATGAAAACATAAACATTTTATCTTAACGGTAACAGTGTGAGCACACACACGGGCCAGCGGAGCCATGTCGAATTGTCAGTGCCAGTGTAACCATGTGGCATAATGAACTATTCTCTGGCCAACACATGCACAGTTTGCCCCTAAAAAGCGATGCTTTCATATACGTAGTACAAAAAGTCTGCACTTACCAAAATTCACTTGCTTTCTGTACCTTAGCATCGTTGGGAGCATCTTTATCTGCAGTATAACCAAATTTGTGTCATATCCCTGAAAAAAAAGTAAAAGACATGCATCAAATATTGTTTCATTTGGTAGCAGTGAAGTCAGGTTAAGAACAGCCAAGTGGGAATCAGCCTAATTATGTCCATGCGGCAAATCCCAAACGGCGTTATTGAGGTTGTCGAAATTTTCGTCAAATGGTATTAACGTCAATATGTGACTTCAACGGCATGCCAAGTTTTCACAGCGCATAAAGATTTCATGATGCAGAATAATGACAGCGCTAACGAGAACATACAGCATTTATGATTGTCTTTTACAATATTCAGATCTGCTAAGGTTTTGCATCACTAAAGAAATCTGAAAGATTTGGGTCATTCCTCCTCCAATTGTTCTGTCAATATGTAAACTGCTCGCTTGATGGTGCACTTATAAAATAGTACGTTCAGCGCAGAGGTGAAGCAAGTGACGCAGTGATGTGGGCAGATTTTTTTTTTTTAGGCGTGCGGGGAGGGGGGGGGGGTCCGCTTATCTGAATAGGCCGGGCAAGCGAATATGGTCGTCAATTTGGGCTCCTTACGCCCGGCCTAAAAATTCTGTGCGCAACCGCCTGGCTATGCCAGTGAAGTGATGCGACAATGATTTGTTCACTTACTGATTTACATACAATTTACATCTCTAAAAAAAGCGGCCCAAGGCCCCAACACTCAGCCGTTAACATTACATAAAGCCAATGGTAGAAAAGTGCCAGTATGAATGCAGCTACAACCCCGCCCCAATGTTTTTTCAAGCGAGGTAGTGTTGCGGAAATGAACTTTTAACTGCAAAAGTACACTGGCACTGCAGTGGTGACAGGGGAAGCAAGAGGGTATGCAGGCGGTAATAAGAAGTAATTTAGTCTGATACGGCTAGCAATGGATACGGTAAATAAGAAAGAGCAAATCATATCTCTTTTAATAGTGCAACCACTCAACAATGTATTGTAAGAGCATTAAATGTTGCTGCAAATGCCACTCACCTGCACGCTGATGCATGCACAGTCCTTTGTCCGACGAGCGAACAGGCTTGCAGATAGCTGAAGACGTGTTTACGATGTGTTTGTTCCACCCAGCAGCAAAATCCACAACTACTTCGCGCTCCATAAAGATAAATATACACTAACCTTCATCACGAATAAGTAGAAACGCAAATCTGCGACACACACACACGATCAAAACATAGCTCACAAGCACGCACGTCCATGTGCTCGCCAACCACAGACCATATGAAAATGAGTAAGTAGTGCGAACGCGAACCTAGTTGCGCCGAAAAAAAAAACGTCCAGCATTGGCAGCACAGGCGTCAGCGCAATAATTTCAGTGTATTCTCCTAATACAATTATAAAAAAAAACTGAGGTACACTAAAACTCATAAATAAATATAAAAAGTTGAGTGTAATTTTTATTTAGTGCTAGTCAGCATAAACACTGAATAAAAATTACTTTGTAACTTACATCGTTTGCTACACTAGCGCCACACTTGTCGTGCGGGCGCAGATGGCGCAGATTTGTCATTCTGCCCTCAAACTACACGGTGAAGCGTGCTACTAAGTGTATGGCTGATGAGAAGCGCGTCTGGGTCCGCTTTTTTTTTTTTCTTTTCCGATATATCTGGGCGGGGGGCTCCTTATGCACGTGTTTCGGTGCTTGTACGACTTGGACGCCCTTACTTCGCGGACAAACGGCGTGTCTACGCTTTTTTTTTATCGTTGTTTTGCACGTGTTTCGGCGTTCGGTCCGCTTTGACGTGCCAACTCTCCATTCTGCTGCTGCGTGTGTTAGGTGTTTGCCGTACTGTATTCTCAGGCCTTCTGTGTTCAGTCAGCGCTGCTATCTTATTATCTACGGATGCTAAAATAATTCACTGTTTTGGTTTGGTGAAGTTTGGCACACAGAACAAACAATAATCTGGCCCATGAATATCAATGTGGGCGGCATGCATATTTGTGTGCGGTGTCCTGCCGGGGAGTAACCGTTGCGTGACGAGAGCATTTACAGCGGTTCCTCCTTCCGTTGCTCCCTTACAAACTTAAGATGAATACAGTTGCTCCCCCATTCTCGAACAAGTCGGCCATCTTTTTCCGCTTGGTCTTTTCGGAGAGTAACAGTCGGTCTGAAGGAGTAAAAACAGCCGTTGCTCCCATTTTGGCCATTTTTGGCTTAGACAGCCTACACTATAGTGTAGGCTGTCTTAGGTAGTAAGGCAGTTCACTGGATGAAACTGTGAGTAGAATTTGATATCTTGGGTTTTTTCGAATTGTTCATTTTTGTATCCACCCTAAGCTTTTTGCATCCGTCGAGAGGGCAGGATAAGGTAGTTTCACGAGATCATCATCATAAACGCTTCCACAAATTGTGTCCAAGATCTCTGTTGTGTACCGTGAAAAGAATGCTACATATGACATCAGATCCGGGACGCTTTTATACTGCTTCTTGTCTTGCAGTTCAACCTATACAAGGTTGCCTCATTAAATTGAAAACGAAGATTAGGTAATAAAAAAAATGTCGCGCTTTCACCAAAACGACGAAGCAATGGTTGCGTTAGCAACACATTTGAATGTCTTACGAAGCAAAAATTAAGGCTAGAAGCTTTCGAAGCAGTATTTTTTTTTTTCGCAGCAAACAAGCGCTTGCTAAGTAACCAAGCTTCGAGTGGCACAACCACAGTAGATAAGGCTCATGCGTAGCGACGACATTGAAGAGAAGCGCCTTCCGTCAGCAGCACATGCTGGTACTAAGGATTATACGTCGTGTGTGGCCGCTGGTGGCAGCTTATGTGTATAGCGCATCTGTAAGTGGACGGGCGCTCCAGGGTAAACTTTTGGCACTGTTTTTCGTGTTGAGAGCACCGCCAGTAGAAGCTGCCGCTTAGTCTGGGGGCAAGAGCGAAGTGCTGATTGTTGCCGCGATAACACTGAGACCATAACTGGTGCCCCCCCCCCCCCCCCCTGGTTCGCTCACGAGATACACGCCCGCAGACGGCTCCGGCCGGAAAGGTGATGTTCGCTCCGCAGAAAGAGGAGGCTGGTGCATCTTTACTCGTGGATATATACGTAAATAATGGCGGCACGAATAACCATATAATTGTTATTCTCTTATTTTACCATGCTCCGTTTTTTATCTAGTCGAGCCCGTATCCTATAGGACACGTATTGATTTGATTGATATTTTGGGTTTAACGTCCCAAAACCACCATATGATTATGAGAGACGCCGCAGTGGAGGGCTCCGGAAATTTTGACTACCTGGGGTTCTTTAACGTGCACCCAAATCTGAGCAAATGGGCCTACAACATTCTCACCTCCATCGAAAATGCAGCCGCCGCAGCAGGAATTTGAACCCGTGACCTGCGGGTCAGCAGTCGAATTCGTTAGCCAATTGACCACCGCGGCGGGGCTATAAAGCACGCATGTTTTACGCTATAGTTGCCCACGACAAAAATGGTTATTTTTACAGTATAATGCATACATAAAGTGCCATATGACACCAAGAAATGTTATAATAGAAGCATTGTTTGTCTGCACAAGCGTATGACATCAAAGAAATCTGTTGGAATTGTACCGTCTTCCTGCTTTATAAGCGCACAGCTGTAGAACACTGCGCGACCAAGGTTTAATGTATAATTTCAAGGCGCTGAATACATGGCAACATGATGATCAAGTGTATACACATTTTCAAAACTGTTACGTTTATAATTTTTTTGGCATTTATACACTGTGGCTACCGTCGCATTGTGCCACCAGAGATCAAGATGGTAAGTTTGATATTTATGTTGTTTTATAGTCTTCATCTTTTTAGATAGTTTTGATAAACAATGAAAGTGTAGATATACCTCCTACACGGTAACTTAGCGATATATATTAATTTGTACAAGAGCACTGTATAATGAGCAGTTGACTTAGTGCCACAGTCTTGTCGAACGATGTGTAATGTTAAAGCACATCTGAGAAGTGAAGCTGGTTGGACAGTAGGTATAGCGGAGGAACATAATAATAAGAGGATGTATGTTTATGCAATTGAAAAGGTAAATACAGGGGACGGAAACTCCCTTTACCTACCGTGTATGCTCTCTCGGCAGCAGCAGGACCATTTTACCGACTGGTGTCTGGGCATCCTACTATAAACAAATCACAAACAGAAAAATTCATCAATTGCGTCAATGATGAAGACCCCAAATAGAGGGAAAGAATGAAAAATTGTGAAGAGCAGGGCCTCCACGGATTCCTTCCTTTTTTACTCCGCATGCAAGTGAAATGCACTCGTGTCTTCTTTCAAATCAACTGGCCGATTGGGCAATAGGGCAATAATATAGTCAATCTTCTTTTTTACAATTTTGTTCGTGTTTTTTTAAGAAGGGAAAGTTAAGCTGACTGATTTCTCAGTGGGACGACAGTCAATCGACACAATTGAGATGCACTTTTTCTTGAATGTGTTTTATAAAAAAAAACAGGTATCTACACGTAGTGTGAAAATGTAAAATCATAAATGCAGCTTTAATCTACAACTGACATATGGAAATAATGAGCAAACGTTAAACCCAAAATATCCGAATTGATGCGAATATTGCCATCAATCGCGAGTAGGACACATCGCGTTTTATTAAATCACGCTTGTTATAACGGCGTGCATGGTTTTCTTACAGAACTTGAGTAACAAACGAGCCTGTAGTTCAGAGGCACGAAGAGGCTTTAAGTGATCAGAAGTTTTTCGAGAATGAACATGGCTGAAAGAGTGCTTCGGCAAGTTGACTTGTCTTCTTCAGGGCAACAACACTGGTTTGACGAAGAAAAGCTCACTTGGAATAAACACTGGCAGAACGCACGTACAGTTAGATTTTATTATATGCGAAGCACGAATGAGGAAGGCTGATAGGTAACATTAAACCCAGCACAATGTTACGAGGTGTACGCAAATTGGGCCGAACATTACTACCATGTCATGGATATCATGTTTGGACGTGTAATTTACCTTCGTCGTCTATTCACGTCACGTGATACCAGATTTCGTATATCTGAAGCTAGCGAAATGGCCGCAAGCTCGCTATGAGTGTAGGATGTGGTCATGATTTACATTATAAGCATATCATGAGTATCACGTTCGGACGTGTCATTTACCTTCGTGAACAGTTCACCTCACGTAATACCAAATTCTCTATATGTGGAGCTAGCGAAATGGCCACGAGCCAACTATGAGTGTAGGATGTAGCCTCGTTTTATGATACGCATATCATGATTACACGTTCGGACGTGGCACTTACATTCTCCAACAATTTAATGTGGCGCTAGCGAAACCTCCTCGAGCATGCTGTGAGCATTTCATATTGTCATGCTCTTATATAACACGCATCTCATAAATATGGTGTTTGGATCTGTCATCTTTGCGGCATTTTTATAGAATCCGTGACATTGCAGAAAAGGAATCACTTACGAGCTCTCAAGAAAACACAAGCCACATAGGCTACAAACGCCACACAGGTAAAAACGGCACGAGAGTCTCTCTGTACGTCAACGTTATCATTCACACGGTTTACGAAAATGCACGTGCATTTTCAACACACTGGTCACATACTTTCGTCATCCAGTCAAGTCACGTAACACCAAATTTGGTAAATCTGAAGCATGCGAAACGACCACGAGCGCATTATCAGCGTAGCATGTATACATATTTTACATGACACGCATGTCATGATTATCATTTTTGGAAGCGCCATATACTTTCGTCGTCCGTTCGCGTCACGTAGTACCAAACTTGTTATATGTGAAGCATGCGGAGCGGCCGCGAGCGCATCACGAGCATGGTATGTAGTCAAGTTCCAATATGACACACATCTCAATATTATCATGTTTGTAGTAGTCATATACTTTCGTCATCCATTTACGTATTATGATACTAAATTTGGTATTAGTGAAGCTAGCGAAACAAACGCAAGCGCTCTATGAGCGTGGCGTGTAGTCATGACTTTCATGACCTGCACCACATGATTTCCACGTTATGATATGTCACTTCTGTTCTCCATGTAGTCATGTCATACCATACCAGTTTCGCAATACGTCATATGAGTGAAACCACCGCAAGAGCAGCAAGACAGTGAAATGCAAATCACGACATTTATGTCTTACATATGATAATTGTTATGATTAGTCACATATGCTCGTCGTACAGTCATCTTATGGTCATACCGAATTTGGTATCGATATCACTATCGAAAGGGCCAGGAGAGCTAAAAGTCGTAGGCGGTAGATAGATAGATAGATAGATAGATAGATAGATAGATAGATAGATAGATAGATAGATAGATAGATAGAGAGATAGATAGATAGATAGATAGATAGATAGATAGATAGATAGATAGATAGATAGATAGATAGATAGATAGATAGATAGATAGATAGATAGACGCGCTCAAATTTTGCCGCAGTTCGGTAAGAAAAGTTTTGCATTTAAAAACGTTGGATTCAGCGACACTGTCATACCTTTCAGAAGCATTTAGTACATCAAGTGTATTTGAGTGACACTATCTGAAGTCTCACAAATTTTGAAACTGCGGCTACAAGAATTTCATAAACAAAAAGCAGTCTATAATTACTTGACACCACTTGGACTACACGGCAAAATTGACAGAAACTAAAACTATGTAGTTGAGACAAATCGAATTCAAGCCTTTCAGTAAACGTATTTTCCCGGCAGAAGCTTGGCTGCCGTATTTACCAATTAGTAAAGCGACACGGCATTTCTGTCAGTTTAGTCAGGCTTACATAGAACTAGGTTTACTCTAACGTACTAATGCAAAATCAGTACATAGTATAATAATGGGTCCAAATTTTTGTGCTCACCCATTGTTTTTAGGAAATGCTGAAAAGACCTTAGCGGAACTAGAAATCCCCGGGTTCGCACACCGCAGAGCCGCGGAATATATGGGTTGCCCGATTAATCTGACTTCCCGACTAATTCATGGTTCAAGTGTTGTGCGTAGCTTACTGTGAATTCCGTTCTCTGCCCGCCACAGCTTGCTATTTTTATCTCTCCCGTAGTTGGCACGCCAACCGAGCGAGATAACTGAGCGCGATTGCGCTTCTAATATCGCAGAGCGAGGGGCGAGAAGGAGAGGAGACAAGCGCTACGAACGCAAGTAAATCACTTCTCGCGCTTCGCCTGATTTAAAATACATAAAATAAGGCATAAAAAAAGACATATAAAAAAGTTACAGCTTTGCTGCAAAGGCGAAGCAATGAACGCGATAGAAACAAAGGAAATGGTCACAAGCAGCATGGCAAGAAGATCGAAACGTGCCCTGCGTTTCTCTCCCACAAATAACGCATGAAACGTACTCACACGTACTATCAGCGTCAAATGAAATCCGAACAGCGGAGCGCGTGTTTCACGCATTAGAAACAGTATAGTACTGGCCGTCCTGTCATCACCATTGACAGGTGTGCACATCCAGTCGGGAGCACTGCGTGATCCCCAAAGAGGGCATTGTCTCCGTTTTTGCCCTAGTTTTCGTGTGGTGATTATGGTGGCAATCGTGGGCGTGCCAACCGCTTTTGATTTTGTCACTCGCGATTCCTGGCTTTTACTTCAGCGTCGCAGTGCAATGAATGCGTTGGTAAGATAAAACAAATAGAGAAATATAATTGGTTTGTGGTTGATTTTCAAACGATCGTCGTATCTCATTCGCCTGCGCTGCTTCACATGCACCCTTCTTACAGAGACGAACCGGAAATGGCTTCACTTAAACTGGAAATGCCGAGAATTTCTTCGGAAGAGAGAGAGCCAATTGTTTCGCTTTACCGGCACGAAGTGAAACAGCGTGAAATTTCCAGCATTGTGAACCGAGTTTTGTCTACTATAAATAAAATTAGCCAGGCCTTCGTTGATTATTATCTCCTTGATGACAAACAGTGATACAATACTCGCCTTCGGCTGCACTAGCTACTCTGTATTTTTTTTATTTTGTTCCTTTCAAATAGCATTACCATACCTGGAATACAAGTAGACCTATCTCACTATAGACATCTATAGGGGGATCGCGCAGTGCTGCCACACCGGATGTGAGGGCCTGTCTATGTAAATCACTAAGGACGGCGCGCACTAAGCCATTGATAAGGCTTGTGTCACGCGCTCTGCTGTACGCGTTTCATTTGATGCCGATAGTAAATATGAACGTGAATAAGCGTCTCAGCAGTTACTTCGCTGTGTCTGAAAAGAGCGCTTTTTTCGGAAACGAAGACTGTGCAAGGATTGCAGTGACGTTTTTGTGCCCGGTAACTACAACAAAATCGTTCCGGTGCAAGCCACAAGCCAGTCAAGACGTACGATCCTCTCTACCGTGAGATAAGGGCGCGTGTGCGAGCATCCACCTTATCCTCTTCGTGGGGCAAAGTCCATGTGGGAGATGAGAGCGCCCGCCTCCGCGCGCTTATTGCGCCATCTTGATGAAAATGCCTAAAACACCCTAGCCCCTCCCACCCCCCCCCCCCCCCACAGAGACGCGCGCTGCCACGCGCTGATAGGGCCATCTTCGTGGTAATGATTAAAACACGCTAGTTCCCACCCTGCCCCCTCCCCTAGATGCCTATCACCAGTGGTAAGTGGTTGCTATAGAGCAATACAAAAGATCAAGAGAGAACGCTTCCATAGGCCCCTGGGCTGATTTGGGTTCGCAGCGCACCAAACAGGTGTGGTGAAACTTTGCAGCCTCAGAGATGCAGACCGCAGAAAAGACTGTGTCGAAGGCCATTTTGTAGTGGCTAGGTTTATATTACAGCCTCCGAGACCACTTCTACGTTCACGCTCATCTTTGAGGCCATACTTAAGCTGCACGTGTAAGCTGCACCACTCAAGCGGCAAGCACACGATGCCAATTTGTGTCTATGCACAAAAGTTATTACAATATAATAATCATTGGAGGAGCAAGAATTTTTATTTTCAAGTGATATTCTTCATAGACACATGCCCACTTTGTTATTGTTAGATAAACGAAGGCATAAAGAGAGGTTCAATGTACTGCGAGACGCGAAAATGCAGCTGCCCTATCATGAATATATAATCACACAATATTTAGGCATATACGCAACAATATAGAATTAACCAACGCGGAATAAAACTGCAATAAATAGACACAACTATACAGTGCACAACGCGACGCGGCAGTATATTTGCCTCAGCACTTGACTCCGGAACGAGCCGAAAAAAAGAACAGAAAAATGTCGGCTACGTTTTCTTTCCTACCTTCGCACTAATTTTCTCCTGGACACTATACATCGCTCTTTCGTGAAAAACAGTAACAAGCAGTTGCCGCAGCACGAACAAAGAAGTTTAGTTGTCATGCTAGCCGTTAACGAGGCAGGAGTGTTTACTGAAAGATTACGTCCTAGTTTTAGCTGGCAAACGTTTTTCTAGATACAGTACTTGTCTATTTGCGCTCGTTCGAGCTTCAAAAAATTTGGGAATGGCACAGATAACGATACTGAGCATCGCTGCACTTTTTACAAAATCTCACTTATTCAGTGAATTTGAATACATGTAGCGGCACAAAGAAAACCTAACAACGTGAGCGGCAACCAAATTTCTTGAGACAAAAGAGAATTTTTTCGCAAACGTGCTGCGAATCATTCCAGACAGTTTTCTTTCGTGTGAAGCAATCCACGAAAAGAGTACGCGAAGCGAAGAGCACAAAAAAAAATCTCTGAACCAAACAGCACAATGTCAGAAACGTTAGGTTAAGGCTTCATTGACTTTGCAATACGCACTCAATAAAGTATTGATGGCGCTCGTACCTAGCAGCAGCCAAATTGAGAGGCAGCGGAAACAAGTGACGATCACGACGCATGCCAGGCACGTTATCGCATATCATTCATGGCATCTATCTGCTGCTGCCTGTACTTCTTCATTGGCACAAATGCTCATGAATACGGAGCGTGACAACGTTGCCGTCACGTCGACACCATGTGCACTTTTTTCGCATCCAATTCATGCCCTATCCCAGCCCGACGATATCGTACTGTACAATCGCAGACAATAAAAACACGGACTCAAACCACTATCACGTACGATAAAACACGTAGACGTATATAAACTAGAACAGATACTGTAATAAATAACTAGTACCCGTGTTTTCTTGAAGCAGTGAGTAATGTGTCAACATTTACGGCGGGGTGAAGCTGCGTAGCAAAGCCGCTTTTTGGCCCGAGTGACCAATCTGGTCATTTTTATGTTATTCTTATGGCTGCTATGAAATGGGTGACGTCCCTCATAACGTAGCTGCTGGCACGTGGGCTTGGATACGACGCTAACACTGGCGTAAGTGATAAGCAGCTAATGGAGACCGCTCATGGCACCGATTCTGAATGACTTTTTGTTTCTCCTAGCCATATACAGCTTTCGCTGTTGATTGATTGATATGTGGGGTTTAACGTCCCAAAACCACTATATGATTATGAGAGACGCCGTAGTGGAGGGCTCCGGAAATTTAGACCACCTGGGGCTCTTTAACGTGCACCCAAATCTGAGCACACGTGCCTACAACATTTCCGCCTCCATCGGAAATGCAGCCGCCGCAGCCTGGATCAGCTTTCGCTGTACAAATAAATGTTTATTGGCCTGACCACGCGTACGAACGTGTTGTAGTGCGAAATGTAGACTCTGTGCCACCCCTCTTCTTAGATGGGAAAAGACGAGTGGCCAAACGTAGCAGTGCGTACTTTCTCTTGCTCTCCTTGAGTAGAAGGCGCCGCTACTGCAACGTGAACGTGCGGTATGGCCTTATGAGCGTCGCGCTCCACACAGTCGACACATGCAGCGCGCGCCCTAAACGAAAAGGCCTAACGAAGGTGACAGGGTTAGTCCGTTTTTTTTCCTCTGTGCACCTATAAGTTCCTTTCTAGCGTAATCTGTGCTTAAGCGGAGCACTGCAAGTGTCAAGTTACTTGTCGTTCTTCGTTTAACCTCCCATATCTTGCTATCAAATTTATTGCTTCACCCTTGCGAAAAAACTATAACGTTATTCTAGATTTGACAGCTCTGCTTGTTTTAATACAAATTCATATTGGACTACAAATGCCAAGAGAAAAAATAAGAAGTAGTACAAAACAGCCAAGTGAAGACGACGTTTACACAATATGGCCATAATGCAATGTCTTCTGCTTTTGTTCCTCGTCTCCTCCCGTGAAAACTTTATATGCTCTAGCTGCACTATTTGTTAATTCACATTGCAATACCACGAATAGTATTTTCTTGAGCTACAGTAATTTGGTGCCCATAGTGATAATGGATTGCTCGGTCACGTCATTTATTAAAAAGTTGAGGGAACGACAGCCAAGATAGGGCTACTCTTCTATACTTTCGCATAGCCCCTAAATATATAGAGCCAACTCCATTCGATGATGATGGGTGACGAGCCCAATTGACTCGCGGAAAATCTTTCTTTTTGGTGCTATCTACGGGTTCTGCATTAGAGTATTGTAATTCAAATTTTAGCCTCAAATTCAACGCTTTTCGGTACAAATAGCTGTCAAATTATTCCAGCGATCACCTTAACCTTGAGCAGGACATTACAAGGCACATACAAATGCTCATTTCAAATGCAGTGTTCGGAAAGCCACACTTTTACTTATATGTGCAATTTCTTACTTCGAAAATCCCACGGCATGCACCATTGAACAATATCAGCAATTTTGAGCATCGCAATTGTAGCTGTTATCTAGCAGATGTATTTTTTTCCACCACTAGTACACCCAAATATAAAATTGGTTAGCAGTGGAAAAAGGCTCGCTGCTGTAACGGTCAGTGGTTACACGGCAACTGATGGTCACGTTGTTGCACGCGCTCGGTCTGCGCACAGAGTGATCTTCTGTAACATAGCGTGATTGATTGATTTGTGGTGTTTAACGTTCCAAAACCACTATTTGATTATGAGAGACACCGTAGTGGAGGGCTCCGAAAATTTTGACCACCTGGGGTTCTTTAACGTGCACCCAAATCTGGAAACACCAGCCTACAACATTTCTCTCCATCGGAAATGCAGCCGCCACAGCCGGGATTTGATCCCGTGACCTGCGGGTCTGTAACTTAGCGTGTGCAACGTCACTATGAATAGTTTCGCCGACATAAGACAGCTAAGAACATGAAGCCTATAATGTTTATGTTGTTGGCAGACCATTATTGACTTTTTTTTTCAACATCCACGGGAAACCGAAAGCAACCAGACTGGCGCTGCATTGGACGAAGCTACTGAAGCTCCCAATAGGGTCACATGGTTCCTTACCTCTCGAGTTCACTGCTCTAGGTGAATTTCGACAGTTTGTTAATGGCTGCCTTAAGCGAACTGCCTATTGATGCAATGAAATTAAAAATAACCTGAATGGCTCCTGCGGGTGTCAAATGTGGTTTCTTGGTGGTAAAAAGAGCACTATGATGACCAGTCATGAGAAAAATGTTTGAAGCGAACGCCTGGTTAGCTTTGGAACTGTTCTTCCAAGACGCGGACTTCATTCGTCCGACCAGCTGTTTGCTCATTTGTCTAAATTTGAGCCGCGAATTGGTCAACGACTCCTCAAATCACAACATCACCTGTTAAAGTTTTCTGATCTACACCCAAGCTATACCTGAGAACTTAAACAACTCTTTAGTTGTCGGTAGTCGGCTCTAAAGGATTTGGGCGACGTTTTGTTTTCTATATTCGCACTCACTCTGGAAAATAACGAACGTTCAGAATAAGCTTTCCGAGACAACATTCGTTTTTTTTAGGATAGAAATGCACTTATATTTTTGATTTTTGCATTGCATCTTTCTGGTGGACACCGTTCAATTTTGCAATAGCTAGAATCGTACGAAATATCACTGCCGCTTTTCGTTTACAATAATTGGCCACCACAAAAAAAATGTGGCACAAATTTGTATAACACTAAAGCGGTCTTGGTGTCAGCAAAGCAATTGCGTTGACACAACTTATAAGGAGTTTTAGAACAGTCGTCGCACAATGCGACTAGCGTAACGAGTACGTCGTCAGTTCTTCGACCAATTACAAAAGGTTCTTGTTCGGCTATTAACTGTGGCGCATACCCACTTCAGGCATAATTCCTCATCATCATCAGCCACTGCATAACAATTGGCACAAATTCTTCGGAAGTTTTTTATCGGATACCCTTAAAATGAGAAAAATAGCATAGCAAATGCCAGCCTACTACAGTAAAAGGTTTATTAATAATGTGTTAGAGGTTATCAAGCAAATGTGCTTGCAGCAGGTTTGCTATGAATGTTTAGAAAAGGCCCAGAAAGGCCGCTCTTCTGGCTTTCGCTGTGACTATGCTGCGCTTTCCCTGCAGGCCTGGCATTTGTTTTTTCTTTCAGGTGCTGAACAATTTTGGCTTATGATGAAAAATCACTTACCTTTATTCCAGTTTTACTCCAATAATAGCATAATATGGACTGTAAATACGACTGTAACGACAAAGAAGAGATGTATAGTGGATCTAGTGAATCAAACAACCAATGACTATACAAACTTCACAAGACGTTACAGATGGGGAGAACAACAGTAAGTTTCTTTAGTTAATATATAAATGTTTCTCACATACTAATCAACTTAACTTTCAAACAGGGTCAGCAACGAAATGGATGGAGTGTTTTATGTACAGCTGCCTGCTCGTAATAGTAGCTATTATAATGCCATGAGAGTCAGCGTACACGGTAACGTATTGACGAAGATTTATTGAAACACTTTATAATTCACATGACACTCTAGAGTGGATGTTATTACTCTGATGATTTTCCAGTATTCTAACCATTTGATGCAATGAGCATGTGAAAATTTAAATAGCATAAATGCAGAAACCGCACGGAAAAAATCGTCTGTGGAAGAGCTTTCCGTGGAGAAGTTCGCCGTGTGGATACACGCTTGTATGAGTGCTAGGAACCCTCACTTCCTCACAGTAGGCACACTGTCTCGACAGTGTTCTGAACCTTCAGCTGAACGAGACTGAACACAATCCTTTGCCAGATTGAGGTCACGATTCTGAAATTCAGTACATACATTGAGTGCAGGAGTTGGGCAAATCGCTCGAAGAGTTTTACAATTCTGATTTGACTAGAGTGCGTCGACTCCGTTGAACCACTTTTGCTGTTTGTAGAAACATTCTTTAAATATTATCATATTCCCAAAGGAAACCCTCAATGAATGCTAAGCACCAGCATTGCGCATGGTGGCATGAGTGGCGTCACAGGTTGAGTGAGTGAAGAAACTTTTATTCGGTCCAGCAAAATGCAATAAAACACGCACCTGGCTAATCCCACGATGAGACTAGCACATCAAACCTGGCGGCACGCTTACGTCACGAGTTCAACGGCGCGAACGTGGGTGCTGCAGTGAGTGATGGAAGGTTTGTTTGAAGTGATGGCTGGCGTAGCAGATCTTTTCTTAAGGGAGGACACGGACGCTGGACCGAAACTGGCGCGCGTTTTGCCGTGACTACTATGGCAGTGTGATCGGTGGAGTGCCCGCTGAGGTGTTCCTACAGACGTTCGGCGTAGAAGTTGGCTAGGACCATATTATTGCTCGTTCCACTTATCGCGCTGGGTAGTTCCTTTCCAGCCGACACGCACTTCAGCGAGCACCCGTCACGCATGTAATCGACGAGCTATTCTTCTCCTACTCCACTAACGGCAACGTCGAAGGCTTCCGCGAATATATATATGAGGTGCGCGTCGACATGCCTCGCCGCGATCAGTGAGCGTCTTCTCTAAAAAGCACAGAACCTGCTCTTTTGGCAGTTTGTAAGCGAGCTATAGCACGAGGGTTGAGAAGGCGCCCACGCACACGGCAATGAGGAGCGTCTTCGAGAAAGTCCGGATCGTTCGTCTAGGTCACCTCCAGATCAGCCGGCGGAGCCCGGTACTGGCGGGTGGGTGCTTCGACGGGAGGTGCGCGGCGGTGCTTTCAAGACGTTGCCGATGACGGAGATGTCAAAGGACTCGCCGGCGTTGGCCTTCCGCTGTGAGCGCTTTCAATAGGCTTTCTTGGCTCACGTCTCGTTGGTGTTACCCACGCGCCTTCTCCCTTCTCGAACGCAACTTGCTGGCTTGAAAAAGATAGGATGAACTTAATTTTAGGTGTGATGGTTCTATGCCGCCAATTTCCCATGGAATGGGTAACTTGCCGAGCGGCTATGACTTCGTTCTACCGAGCACCAGGCCGAAAGTGCGCTTGTACCTATTTACCCAGGAGGTACCTGGCGGCAGCAATTATCTGGCTCCCACAGCTTCGCCGAACGCTAAAATATTTCAGAAAAACTCTGGTGGGTTATGGTACACCCAGGGTTAATCGCATAACCCTATGAAACTGCCTTTCGAGAAGAGTACCGAGAAATAACCGAGTCGCAGGTTGGTGTATTCATCGACTCATTGGGAAAAACCGATGGGTTCCCAGAAACATACATTGTGGCTATGCATGTTAAGCCACCGGTGCAGTAGACCACAGCAACCAAAGCGGAAGGCCACCGACACCGTGGTCTTCCACTGCCGAAGCTTGCGTTTGCCTTTCCTGGATTGCACCTCATCGGCGTTTCCGGCACGACGTCACCATTCCAGAACGCAATCAGCTCTGCTAACCCTCGCAACGCCGGCGACGGCCATGTCAGGCCAAATTGCATCGGTGCATGATTTGGCGGGAGAAGGAGCTTCGCTTTCCGGCATCCTCTCCATCGCACATAAACGAGCCGAAGGAGTGTGGAGTGTTCACTCGATGTGCGCTCGAACGTTGCGAGCGGTGGAGAGGGTGAAGCCAGAGAGAGGTGACCCACGGTGAGCCAATGCCACCAGAAGGATATTTTCAGACCTGTTCAGTGCCACCACGACGTCCCTCGTTTTGCCCGAGGAAGCACGCGTACGGGAGGCTCCGAATCTCTCACCACCATCGTCTCCCGTTAAAACACATAGCATTAGTGGCTAGTTTTACGTGCTGAGCAGCTTTATTCTGTCTCTTGTGACAAAAAGGCACTGATTTAGGTACGGTATCACGCCTGAAAGCGTTTCGAGATTTGTCTGTGAGCCATATCTTCCAGGAAAAAGTAAGAAAGATTGTGCGCTATCGAACGTGTGATCGATCCATCAGAGCAAAATATCATGGCCTAACAAAGTGGCGAAATAAGATAACCTTTATTTATGCGTTTTCTTATTTCAACACGCACACACACACGCACACACAAACAAATACACACACACAATCTAGAACTTCCAGAAGATTTGTTGCTACTCATTGACAAAGTTTCTGCAGCAGCTTCTTTTGTACCCTTCCGAACATGTGTCATCGTAGACACGTAGTTATGGAGGAGAGTGCATGCTGCTGCCACAAGTCTGTTATTCTCACAATATCAGAATGATGTCTATTGCAAGAGAGGACAAAATCTTTCACTTCACAAAAAATTATTGTGCCCGACAAGACATTTTCGTTTGGCCTCTCTAGCACGAGTTCGTAGCCGCTCATATAACTGAGGGCCTGGTAAAATTCTTGGTACTCCTTGAATTTAGAATAAACCGGGCAGCCCCGTGTGTACATCTTCACTTCCGGTACTTTGATCGGTATAGTTGGTAGTGGTTTGTAAACATTATAGCTTGAAGTAGAGCTCACGCACATGAAAACTATTTATAAAAGTGCTTTATCGCAAGTGTCTACACGCAGCTGAACTTCAAAGAAACATATTAGACGAAGGTGCTGGCGAGACTGGTGGAATATTATAATACCGCAATAAAGGGGTAAAAACACCAGCAAGAAAATAATATGCACAACACCGATTCACTAAGTACTGCAACAGCATTCGTTTCATTTTTATCAACCAAAAAAATCGAGGTAACACAAGAAGTCTGCAGCGCTAGTTTACTGACCCTGAAAAAAAACGCTTGTTTTGAAATTTTACCGCCACACATGTTTATTATTTTAATGTAAGGACAAGTCAAAAGCGCACACGACAGTTTTATGTTGGAGCAAGAACGGAATATGGTGAAAATGGTACCATTGGAATGACTTCGAAATATGCAGTACGGGCACACGTACCTTCGGGTCACGAAGAAAACGAATGGCAACGTCAGATCGACGAACGATGCACTCCCATTTCGTTCTTTGATGGTTCTTAGGTAACGAGAACACTCGCGACTTCGATCCATATCCCGCGACAATTCACCACGCGTCTTTGCTTGACCGTTCGGATTTACGGCCGTACACATTGCGAATATCAAGTGCACAAGGCGCATCGCCTATCCACGCTGAAGTTCAGGGACACAAGAAAACACTTTTTCATCGAGTCAGGACGTGCGAGCGACGACCGCAATCCAATAAAAATCCATCACCGTGTCATCTGTCGTAGCGAGTGCGCATGCGTGTTTTTTTTTTTCGATTTTGCAGCCATATTATTTTACTCTCTTGAAGCGTACCAGTGATTACAAGTAGCGTTTCGTACTAGGTGTCGCTTTTTTCATTCCATGATGCGCTCAGTTGAACGGAGGCACGGTGGCGGGAAAGTGTACTCGGCTCACTTCACAGACAATGCAGAGCAGCCGAACTTCACGTTAAAAGCTTCTTTCGCAGAAATTCCGGTGCAGGTGTCTACGTAAGCGGCGTTATTAGTGGGCGAAAATCAGCGCGTTCCGCGTGGCAAAAATGTGTTCGATGTTACGCGCACAATATTTCTTTTCCTTACGGCACGTTGTCTGTATCTTGTTATATTATGTTAATAAACTGAAGCATTCTTTCGGCACAACGCTTCTATGTTTTCGATTCCCGCGTTCGTGTTTCACTATAACATGGTACGCTTCAACTAAAACGTACGTGCAGAAAAGAGAATTAATGACGTGTAAAACACCAGTTTGCTCTGAGACAAGATATGCAATAGCTTTAATCAGGACGCAGCGGGTAGCGTACACTTCACTACCACCGCGCTTCTGCTGAACTGAGCGAATCACGGAATGGGGAAAGTGACGTCTAGCACAAAACGCTACTTGTAATCACTGGTATGCTGCAATAAAGTAAAAATTTATGGCCGCGAAATTGAAAAGACGCGCATGCGCACTCTCCACGTCAGAAGGCGCGGCGATGCAGTTTTATTAGATTGCGGTCGTGGCTCGCATGTGCCGACTTATTTTGTCAACAGGTGTACACCAGCCTGCCACTAAAATCTTCGTCAGGCTTGACAAACCTGGCCTGTCGAGTGACGCGAGCAAGCGTAGGCACGTCTGTGCAGCGAAATGCGGCAGTCTAAACGAATTGACGTTAGAGCCCGCTGCAGGTATTGTGAGCAGGCCTGCAATTATCTACGTGGCATTGGGCGAGCGCGTGGCAGGTGAACGAGATAGGGACGTCGCCGTGTACTGTGAGGTGACGTCGTTCTAGTCGCACGGGGGGACAGCGTTACACAGGCTAGTCAAAGAGCTGCTTCGCATCTGAAAAAGAATACAGTCGCCATGCACATTCTACACTCTAGCAGTAAACACAGTTACAATGTCTCAAAATAGCGCCGCACATTAAAGACAGATAACCACATGAACATTGCCATCATACATAACACAGACGGACCGTACATATGCGGCTTGCGAAACCGACAACTACAAACTGTAACTGGTGGATATATATACCTATGATATCTAGTGACCATTTGAGTCTCAATGGGACACCATATCTGTTACGTGTAAACAAGAAACAGAAGTTCAAACTGGCGACGCGCTAAGCTGCACACGTAAAGAAAGACACACAAATGCGCAGGTAAAACACTCGCTAGGCGCTAAAATGCACACGAAAACAAAAAGATACACGGACGCACAGGCAAATGACACATGGGTTTCATACCTGTGCCTGCATGCATCTTTTTTTGTGTGTATGCAAATTAGCGCGTCGTGAGTGTCAACAATGTATGTACAATAAACTAGCTCCTACCTACGCTATTCCTCTTCTGACCGAATGCAGACTAAACAGTCGAGGTACACTGGTATCATTAGCAAGATTGTAGGCGCATCGATTTTTTAAACTAAAACTACATATGTTATAACACCGTTGTCATCTGTAAATTACAATTATCAGCCGGTACACTGTGATATCGGCTCAGTCCAGCACAGCCACTTGTGCGCAAACGAGAAAGGCGTGGCTACTTGCTGACAAATAAATTTCTTCCAGTAGGGCTGGCCGACCGATAATTCACTATGTTACGACCCGACGTTCAAGCCGACATACAGTGCCATGAATGTACGCCAATAAAACAAAGCTGCTCGACTGAGAGACACCCAGACCCATCCCTGGCTACCGTTTTGCTTGGCTATCCTTCGTTTTGCTTACATCGGTTGTGTGAATAATTACAAAGAGAAGCTTTCAACACCAAAAATGAGCAAACTTCAACCTTCACTAGCCACCTCGCCACCTCCGTCGAGATCAGTCCGCTTTAAAAATCACAGCATATCCATGAAGTAAATGATGATGAGTTGGGCGAAGCGCCCTCGTCTGTATGTTCATCCATACGTGCGTCCGGACTGACGCATGGACGGACAGACAAATGGACGCACGGACAAATGGTTGAACGCACGGATGGATGAATGGAAGCACAGATGGATGAACACAATGATGGTCTGACAGAAGCTCGGCGTACAGAAGGATGGGCAGAAGCACGGACGGACGGACGTAAGCATGAACGGAAGGACGCAAGCATGGACGGACAGACAGAGGAATGGACGCCCACACGGACAGATGGACAGACGGATGAACCGAAGAATGCATTGACAGAGAGGTAGCATGAATGGACGGACAGACGGACAGAAGCACGGATGGATGTAGGGACGCGCGGACGGTTGCACACACAGACGGACAGATAGATGCTTCGCTCCACTAATGATCATTCACTTCATGTACATGCTGTGAAAACCACTAATGTCATCTCGTTTTATTATTCCTATGGACATATACACACCATGCCATATATTGAGCAAGTCATAAGGTAGAGGTGGCTACTTACTTTATAAACGGCTTTCCGCAGTGGCGAACGGCTGCTGCCACGTTGGAACACGTGACCTAATGGACTTCTCCTTTGGTCTTCTTCACTGTCGCCGATGGCCGGCTGATTCGCCGCCGCCACTACTGGGTTGAACGTCAGCTTTTCGCCTGATGGCTGACAAAAATTAGGTGCAAATCTTTTTTTTTTTCAAAAGTCAATACCATCACCGTTTCTCGCCGTAGGCTGCAAGGCTTTTGCTACACGCCAGATTGTGGCCATACCTCCAAGGAAAAGGCCATGCGCTTGAGTGTGGTGGCGCCATCTAATTTTGCATAGACAAACAAGCATAAGCGATTTCGCCACTAATATAACCCATTCGACTGCCAGTGAAAGTAGGCCCAGCGTACTAGCTGAGTCCGTCAACACACAATCGGTCCTTCTGGTTTTGAATGTACTTGATTCTGAGAAGGCCCGCCATGATGGTCTAGTGGCTAAGGCACTCCCCTGCTGACCTGCAGGTCGCGGGATCAAATCCCGGCTTTCGCAGCTGCATTTTCAATTGAGGCGAAAATCCTGTAGGCCCGTGTGCTCAGATTTGGTGCGCGTTAAAGAACTGCAGGTGGTCGAAATTTCTAAAGCCCTCCATTATGGCGTCTTTCACAATCATATGGTGGTTTTGGGACATTAAACCCTACATATCAATCAATAAATTGATTTAGGGAAGTAAATATGACTTCACAGCATAGTTTTGGAATTGTTCCATCACTGTTTTTGTTTTGTTTTTTGCGTATGGTGTCCACACAAGGAGCGATGAATATCAACGCAACGCACTTTCAGCCACTGCACCAAGTTGCCGTCGAATCCTACCGGGCGTATACTAACCCCACTTCGCCGACTCAAGTGAAAACAGAGAGTTGTTTAGTTCGCAATATTGAAGTAACATGATGATTGGTAGGTGGGGCTTAACAGCCCGAAACCCCCCTATGTTTATGAGAGACGCCGTAGTGGAGGGCTCCGGAAATTTCGACCACCTGGGGTTCTTTACCGTTCACCCAAATGTGAGCAGACGGGCCTACAGCAATTTGCCCTCTATCGAAAATACAGCAGCCGCAGCCGGGATTCAATCCCACGACCTGCGGGTCAGCAGCTGAGCACGTTAGCCACTAGACCACCGCAGCGGTGCTTATTGAAGTAACATGATGACATACTTTCGTATGAAAAGCGAGAGAGATAAAGAAAGTTGGAGGGTGAGAAAGGAAGGCTGGGAGGTTAACTAGACATTGGCATCCGGTTTGCTAGCTGCAGCGCTTAAGGTGGGCAAATAGCAGCGAGAAAAAGGCGGTAGATAGAGTGGGAAAAAAACTTGCGTGAACTCATGAGAAAACATAAACGCACACAACAAAGACCTCCTCGTTAAGATCGTTCAGAAAGGCCGGTTGATCGTAAAAAGTGGGGTAGCGCTTTTAGGTCCTTCTTCTGTGAAGTTGCATATTGTCAATATTGTAGAATTCCTTCCTCCGACAGAAGTTGACTATCTGATTTGCTAAGTTAATTTCAAAGGCAAGATTGTTGTCTACTGCACTCCAGGCTGTCACAAAGGCTTGCCGGGTAGTTTTTTCTTTGCCAAAGTGGTCACAGGCTGCGGTGTTGGCCATCCCAATGCGGAAAGCATAGACGTTGGTAAACGCAAAGCTCATCCACAGTCTACATAAAAGGGTCTGGTCTGCTCGGCAAAGCCTCGACGGGACTTGCAGATTTAACATAGGGTGAAGCGAGTACAGACGGGCAAGCTTGAAGTGCGGCTGATTCAACTGTGGCGTGGTTTCTTGGCGAGCAATCCGGCAGAGCTTTTGTCAAGCATCTGTCCTAGAAAGTGGTAATAGCAGTTCATGGTCTTTTGCGTGGGTTGAGCGGGTAGCTTGATCGGCCCGTTCTATGCCGATGATTCCGCAGTGACTGGGTAATCACTGAAATGTAATTTGGTGCCCTTTCTCAGTCAGGTGGTGTACAACCTCTGCTATTCTAGAACCAGCTGCTCGTGCGATCTATGGCGTAAGGCTGATAGTAGAGGCTCCATTGCCGCCTTCAAGTCGCAGAAAATAGCCCACTTGCGGGTAGGTTGATCAATGACAAATTGTGACGCGGTACGAAGGGCTGCCAATTCTGCGGCCGTTGATGTTGTTGCGTGATATGTCTTGAATTTATTCGTCGTAACCTACATTGGTATTACGGCTGCTCCGGTTGAGGTGCTCGGCCGAACCCATCCGTCATTGTATATATGTATTGAGTCTTGGTATTTTTCATACAGGAGAAGTAGAGTGATGTGCTCAAGAGCCGCTGATGTCAAATGGGCTTTTTGGGACGTCAGGTATGGTAATAATATTAATTGGTTTTGCAAGGCACAACAAATTATCGGTATGGCAGACTCACATGTCTAGCGACCGGAGAGAACGAAGTTCGGAAGAAGTCACCATGTGTGGTCACTCTTTTGCAGCAAGATGTGCGTGGTCGGTCCACTGGTAGAGAGGCTAGGTGATGACAAGGAGCTTGTGCAAAGAATCGTATGTGTGCCATCAGCGCTTCAACGAAAATGTGGGTCTTGATGAGGTGGTCCCTTGTGATAGCGACAGTTGCCAGTGTTGATGCACTTTGGGGCAACTCTAGACAAAGCCGGAGTGCTTGAGCTTGGACACTTTGAATCATTCGTATACTTGCTTGACAGGCGTCGGTTAACGCAGGCAAGCTGTACCGAATGAATCCAAGAAAAAGAACCGTGTATAGTCGCAACATAGCGGCTGTGGACATTACGCAGTTCTTTCCAGGGAAAACGTGAACAAATGGCGGATGCCTGTCAACCGCCTTTTCATGTATAATATATGTGGGCACCATGAGAGGTCTCTTTCAATTAAAACACCCAGGAACTTGTATGATTGGAGGTAAAATATCATTTCGCCGTTAATCATAATGCGGTAGTTATGCATTGGTTTGAGCGTAAATGCCACAAGCGCTCATTTCTAAGAGGAATTAGAAGGTTGGCCACTTTTGTCACCAAGTCCGACCATTTATTCCATGACCTATGCATTGGTATAACTGACAGAAGATCGGCCATGTGCAGAGTACGTGCAGGAACCTCGAAGTGTTCCCCCGATGCTTAGAACGACATTTCAAGAACAAATGCAGCGCAACCTTACTAGTGACCTAATTGTCAAGGTTCTCACAGTGCATCTTTCAAAGACTGCCCGTAAATATAGGAGAAATTTTCTATTCTTAGGCGAATGGTACGAGATAGCCCTACCCACAAATAGGACGCTGAAAAAGTTCGGTGAAGACGACGACGTCACCAATGAAGGTCTTTGCGAAGAACACAGTCAACTACAAGAATCAAGTCAACGCATCTTAGAATGGTGCCCGCTGCAGTGTGCACCACGGCGAAGGCAGACTATGGAAGCGGGAAAACGAGCAGATCTTCTGCTAAAGAGTGGCTGCTACTTAGGCGCACGCCACTTGTGGAAGAATCACAGCAGAAGACGCCTCCATCTTAGGAAGCTGCGACAATACAGGAGCAGTGGAACTTGGATATCCAAGTGATTGCTCTTCTACGCCCCTAAATAATGCCATTCATATGGTGTTACACAACATGCACAAAACTTCAGCCAGAAGTGCACTTTGAGTACTGGACACTCTGGGTTCAGTACTGGCAGCTTTTCACTAAAGGCACTGTTTTTAGGAAAGGAGGTCAGAAAAGCAACAATGTTTCTGTGGAATGCACGGGGACTTACATCACGCATTGCAGATATCCGTCGGTTCGTTTTCACCAAGATGTTTCCCATCATCGTCATTTGAGAGCCAAATTTATTGAGCTCTATCAGACTCTGTGAATACGAATAATTTATCTTGGCTTGTTTTTGTGAAAACAGTTGGGTCGTGCTGTTTATTCGCGTAGCTTGACCTAAATTCTTCAGTTGGTACCACCTGACAAATATAACTAATATGTATGCTTAAGAGTGAAATAAAAGTCTTACTGTCACTGTAGTCGGTGTCTACCTGTCGTATATTAAGCAGATTTGAACCCCGAAGACTAGGATCTATCTTATAATTCACTGCTAGCCCATGGGTCATCAACAGGTACCCACCGTACGCTACGAAGAAGCCCGAAGATCAGCGCAAAGGGCAGAAGTCTGTTAACGTTTGTTTCAGGCAGCAAGCTGTGCTTGTTAAATTATGGCAGTCCCACATCTTTACGTGGCCCTAGATACAGCAGCTGGCTTGACTAGGCTTTTGTCTCTTGAATTCTCGTCAGATAAGCAGGATAGTTTGCGGACATAGAAACACACGGAGTGACTACATTCCCACATATGTCAAGATCAGAGGATTATCACTTTGCAAGGTACGCGCACTATCCAAAGAGTGGACTGGACCAAGTTGGAATCTCTCATAGAACAACGCTGTAAAAAGAACAGCTCACTTGACTAAGAAGAGGTGATAAAGACAACAGTGGAAGACACAGTGTGCACGCTTACATGCTCTTGATAGTAATGTAATTTGATATAGAATTAGAATGACTTCAGGCTCACAGACGACGTGTGGAACAAAGGTACCGACGCACGAATGCAATCGGCGATTTACGAGCCGCTAGACGTCTTCAGAAGAAGATACAACGCCGCATAGACAAGCTAGAGTGACAACGCTGGGCTGCCTTTTGCATGCCGTTAGATCCCCGCTAGCCTTTATCACACTTGTGGAGGACAGTGAGAGGGCTCCAGACAGTTTCCGTTAAGCGGTCACCATTCAAGGCTCTAGCCCTCTCTAAACAGAGATGAGAGGTCGACGTGGCAGAAGAGTTCTGTGCTAAATCATCAGGTCAGCTCGCATATCCCGACATCACGCACTCACGTGGTGACACGACATCACGCCATCACCGCATGGACCAACGTTTTTCAATGCATGAGCTTAAGAAGCACGGGCTTTGTGTAGACGAACATCAGCACCCGGGCCTGATCTAATATCCTATAGAGAGCACTGTGTCACATTGGTGAGTGTGCGAGAAGTGCCCTCCTCGAGATATACAATGATTCGTGAATAGAGGGCACCCTCCAGTTATCTAGAAGACCAGCCATTTGGTTCCATCTGAAGCCTGGCAAGACACCATTAGTGCTCCCATCGAATCGCCAGGTTCCAATGGCTAGTTGCTTGGGCAAAGTGATGTAGAGGATGGTACTACGACGGCTGGAATGGTACCTGGAGCATCGCAACATCTACCCAGACGGTATAGTGGGCTTTCACCGTGGCCGATCATCAATTGATTGCGTCCTAGACCTGGTCAGCTACATGCAACACGAAAAAGGCCGTATGTGTCTCAGCGCTTCTTTATATCTTGATGTTAAAGCGGCGCATAATAACGTCACTCATGAAGCTATTCTTACCACTCTCAAAGAAGTAGGAGTGGGTGGTCAGTTGTTTTAGTGGCGAGGCAGCTATCTCTCTGAGCGATCTTTTTTTCGTGAAAACCGTGGATTGTGACACTTCGCTACAATACATTCACGATGGTGTTCCCCAGGGTGGTGTACTAAGTCCTGTACTATTTAACCTCATGCTAATCACTCTCCATGAGCATCTGCCAAAAGCTGTCAGATTGTCAATGTAGCAGACGACATCTACGTTTGGATGTCTTCAGTAACGCATCTACAGCTGCAAACGCGAATTCCGAGAGCATGAAATAAAATTTTTACCAATGATCTATGTATCAGAAGCTGTCGATATGGATGCAGATTTTGATCGACACGGCCGCTTTACTGACATATTGTCGCTTGCGCAAAAAAATAAACTATGATTGTTCATAAACACGCCTGTACTTATTGAATGAGATGGTTGTCAACATAAAACTGTGCTTGAAAACTTGTGCGAATAGCGAGAAACTGTTTTGATTGATTGATTTGTCGGGTTTAACGTCCCAAAACCACTATTTGATTATGAGAGACGCCGTAGTGGAGGGCTCCGAAATTTTTGACCACCTGGGATTTTTAACGTGCACCCAAATCTGAGTACACGGGCCTACAACATTTCCGCCTCCATCGAAAATGCAGCCGCCACAGCCGGGATTCGATCCCACGACCTGCGGGTCAGCAGCCGAGTACCTTAGCCACTAAACCACCGTGGCGGGGCAGCGAGAAACTGTTTGTAGACTCATCAGTAGCAGCCGATAAATTGTTCTTACTTCCCGTTGTTTTTTTTTGATATAGTAGATTCTGAAGGCGAGTTAGTGTTGTTCGCTTCCGGGGCGCCACATGCGTGCTTCGGCAGCTCCCGGTATTTGATGAAGACGTAAAGTTTAGTTAAAAAATAAGATTTCATTAACCCTCAGTGTTTCCCACGTTACGTAAAGGGGTGGTTTTTTACTAGACTGTTTACGGCAGATTTGGGCTGTGGCGAGATGTACAGTTAGTCAGTGAAGCCAAAAGGTGCAGTTTCAGGGGAAGAATGCGTTCGTGCCTGCGTCTGCGTTCCTTGTTCCATCCTCAGGGTTGCGGTCAAGTAGGCGGCGGTTACTATTCTTTTATTAAATTTACCTCTTGTTCCGCAACTGTTTTAGTGCATTGATAAGTGTAACTTCTTCTTATTTAATGTCTGTCTTTCCTCCGGGCCACAGGCCTGCCCTCTGGTGAGCCTCTGTTTCCTCTCAAGATCTTCCCCAGGAGTTGTTTCTCCACAATGAAACCCGTAGCGTTCCTGTCGCTTTGGTGCCGACCACCGGTGGTTTTGTCCGCATGAAAAATCCCAAGACAATCTAACCGGAACTTCGTGCGATCGCTCCCCACTCTCTACTGAAAACAGAGGTTCGTCAGTTTGAATGCGGAGGGATACTATGCTGCTCACCAGACAAGGCTTGCTTCGAAGACCTTCTAAAGTGCACTACTTTTGCATCATATCCGGTGAGCTCTTTTATCTCACCTCATCTAGCTTGCTGCAAAGGATTGGTTCGGGGGGTAGCCGCAAGTCTAAGCCCAGCAGAAGTCTTGGACATCTTTTCACCAGCAGGTGTTATTTCTGTTTACCGCTGTACCAAACAGGAAAACAAATAGAAAGTTCCCACTGAAACTGTAATTGCCATATTCGCTGGAACAGATCGCTGTCACACCTGTCCCGTTTATTAGGGAGGCGATCGCCGGGCTAATTCCAAGAGCCGAAGTATCGGCCCCCCGAACCGCACCACGAAAGCGTGGACAATTTAGAAGTGGTCCTTATTGGTGCGCCAGCGGACGCCGGCTGTGGCCCAAAGAACAAGACAGAGCCGAGAGTTGATAAACAAACAAAACTATATTCTCATTAACGGCAGATCAAAAACAATACACACGTATGCACACTCCACAATAGTTACATACAATACGTCACCAAACAGACAATGTACTACACAGTACAATCAACCACACTTGAAACAACGGACACGGACAACAATACGCACTACAATGCAGTCGCATGCATTGAACAACCAAGACACTTAAAGACTAAAGAGATAGAAAACCTATCCAGTCCAAAGTTCTTGGAACCAAAGTCGAGATGATACTCTTCCGAGAATCACTCACTCAAAGTCCAGCGTTGTTGTCGTTCCGCAGCCCTCGAAGTTTCTCTTCCAGGAAACTTCCCGTCTTCAATTGGCCACTCTTCAAACTTCAACTTCTTCGCCGGAAATCCGTCGGCTTCACACACGCAGCTGTTGCCCGCGTCTTCGCTCGATAGCGGTAAACCCACGCTCTTGCCTGTAGCTCGAGCCGTCCCTACGGACCAAAAACTTCGCCGTCTACACGGCGGAATCTCTACGCACTCTGGCGCTCACTTCCGTCTCCTCCTGTTCTGTCACTACGGGCAGAACCTTCGCCGACTACACGGCGGAATTCCTACGCGCTCCGGCGCTAACTTTCCGTCTCCTCCTGATTTCTCGTCTCGGCTGCTCGGTTAAATACCTTGCGCGCGACTTTCCAGATGTTTCTCGTCATTTCGTCGGCGCGATACGCAGCGAAGGCTGGGGAGAGGCGAGACGCTTTGTCTGCGCTCCGCGTCGGATGACTCAGCTCGGTCTGACCCCGCCTCCTTCGTTCTAGAAAAATCGCGGTCTTGCTGGGCCGCCGATGTGGGGTGAGGAGGATCGTCTGCGAAGCCGTGCTTCTGCGGGGAGAGCGCGCGCCCGGGAGCCCTGGATGTTTGCTTTCTTTTTTTTCTTTTGACCTCGCGGCGTTTCTGCCGCCCGTTGTCGCAAGTATTTGGCGGCGCGCTCTTGTTTAGCGCTCGTTCTGTGACACTGCCCCCCACTTTAAGAATATTATCTCATAATATTCAAAAACCACACAGACGAGCGCGAACAGTCACCACACATTCTCACAGACTGTAACACAATCCGTCGCTCATGACACTTCACATTCACAATATATCACTCAATACAATCGTACATTGTAGTTCAATTCCACAACACATGAAATATAGCCACAGGTGATGAAATATAGCCACAGGTGATGAAGTGTTGTAGGCATGTGCCTACAACACTTCATCACACATTCTAAACAATACAACCGTACAAAGTTCTGTCTATCCAACATTTATACAACACTATACATCACACCATCGCACAGAACACTGATTCACTCGACATACACTTGAGACACAGGATAACAAGAACCTTAACACAACATATGTCACTCAGCCCTGCCGAACACATTCTGATTCCACCTCAGCACCTATCTTGAGTACTTCGAACAGCGCTTGCGCCCCCTTTTGCGGTGCTCGCTCGATCTCTTCTTGTGCTTCCACGTTCTTTTTCGGCGAGCCCTTTCCAACGACGATATCTGAGGCGTCGTCTCAGCCATCGTTGTCTCTTCCGACACCGTTAACGCGTCATTACATTCGACGGGTCCTGTCTGTTTATTTACCCGCTTGATAATGCCTCTACATTTTGCCCGGCTGGCCAACTCCGTCTCCTTTACATTGTCGGTCGGTTGAGGTCGTGCCGACGTAAGTCCGGTTGCTCGGCCCGTGAACTTATTCGACACGATCGTCTTCTCCTTCGCTGTCTCTTGCGCCGCAGCTTCACCTTGGGCTCTAGTGAGATCCGTCACGGGATGCTCCTCCACTGTATCTCGCGGCCGCTGTGTTGGCGAGGGCTCTATCTTCGGGTCTTCTCCCAAACATTCTGGATCACTTGGCCCTCGCGCCCCGACGATGTTTCCGATGACAAGGTCATACAGGGGGGTCGTCATGCATAAAGCCGTAACCTTCCCGCTGAAGT
Organism: Rhipicephalus microplus; assembly: GCF_043290135.1. Taxonomy (NCBI): domain Eukaryota; kingdom Metazoa; phylum Arthropoda; class Arachnida; order Ixodida; family Ixodidae; genus Rhipicephalus; species Rhipicephalus microplus. The sequence continues at coordinate 136,771,367 of NC_134705.1, forward strand.
ACGGGGTTTCAACCTCAATTTCTGCTTCGGGAAGCATCCGGACCGTACGGTCAATTAGGCAAACCGGTCTCGTTCTGCCTGTCAACTCTCTTTCCCGTACCAAATTTCTCCTCACGATAACCGTGGAGCTACCGGTGTCTCTTAGAACCGCAATCTTCTTGCCTGCAATCTTTCCAGGAAGCGTTGGCATTCCCTTCGTAACACCGGTTGGCTGTTTTGACATTACAGCCCCCACAATAGGAATTTTCTCCCCATTCTTCAACTCTACGAATCCATCAGTGACGGCATTATTATCAGATTTCGGTGCCGCTTGCACACAAGATACCTGGTGAGTTTGACTCACTCCGTTCCGACAAGCGTCTGCTTTGTGCCCAGTCTGACCACACTTGAAACATTGTACAACCGTAGGGCTCGTAAAGATCGTTCGACAGTTTTTCGCGCGATGACCCACTCGGTTGCACAGAAAGCATCGCGGAATGCTCTCTGGTGCACGCTTATTTTCTTCGGGAGCCAATTTCTTCGAATCATCGGGACAATCCTTCTTGACCTTGGCCAAATTAGTGCCACCTTGCGCTTCCAAGAATTGATCAGCCAATTCAAGCATTCCTTCAAGTGACTCAGCCTTCCTCTCTTTCAAATACAGCGACAGGCTTGGGTGGCAACTAGTAAGAAATTGTTCTCTAATTAGGAGCTCTCTAAGTTCATCGTACTCCTGTGCTGTCCCTGAAAGTTCAATCCATCTGTCGAAATAATGGCAAAGTCGGGCGGCATACTGCGTAGCCGTCTCACCATCAGCTGGCTTTCCTGTCCGAAATCTGTCCCGGAATCCTTCCACAGTGAATCTAAATCGCTTCAACAAAGCCGCTCTTTCACCTTTGCGTAGTTGGCTGCATCGGTCGGCGTCAGCCTACCGTACACACTGAGCGCTTCACCACTCAAGCAGGTACTCAAAGCAGTTGCCCATTGCTGTTCCGGCCAATTCTGGCTCCTCGCAATCGTCTCAAATCTGTGGAGGTACGCGTCTAGGTCGTCCTTCCTTTCATCAAACGCTACGAGCAGCTTGCTTGGGTTCAAGCGGAAGCCGTGATCTTCCCGTTCGCTGCTTTCAGCTCTAGCTTGGACGGGAGTTTCACTTCGCTGTTGCAAACGGAGCAGCTCGAGTTCCATCTCGTGCTGCCGCTGCCGCTCCCTTTCCTCTCTTTCTTCTTTCAGCTGGCGCTCTTTTGCCTCTCTTTCTTCTCTCGCCCTTTCGGCTGCCAACTTTTCTCGCTCCAGCTCCAACTTCAATTGCTGCTCTCGTTCTTCCTTCAGCTGTCGCTCTTTTGCCTCTCTTTCTTCTTTCAGCTGTCGCTCCTTTGCTTCTCTTTCTTCTCTCGCCCTTTCAGCGGCCAGCCTTTCTCTCTCCAACTCAGCTGCCTTTTCTTCCTTGGCCCTCTCTGCCGCCAACCTCTCTCTCTCCACCTCAGCTTCTTTTTTCGCTTTGGTTCTTTCGACCGCCAACCTCTCTTTTTCCAGCTCGGCTGGTTTTTCTTCTTTGGCTCTCTCTTTTTCTTCTTTTTCCTTCTGGGTGACCCACTTCCGTAGTTCGACGCCAGAAAGACCCATCTTTTCACCAAGAGCAACTAACTTTTCGAGATCCATTGTGTCTCGCAACTCGCAACTAAAACCTTGCCGCGTGCAAAAAGTATCTGCCTAAATCAGTCTATCGGAACACTCCCCTGCACTCGTTAACGAGAACACTGCACAACACACAAAATCGTTCCGATAGCAGTATCAACAACTCGAGGCTCTTTCTCACTACTTTGGACACACAGTGCACCAAAAGGTCCTGTCGCGGACGCCAGATTAATTGTCACACCTGTCCCGTTTATTAGGGAGGCGATCGCCGGGCTAATTCCAAGAGCCGAAGTATCGGCCCCCCGAACCACACCACGAAAGCGTGGACGATTTAGAAGTGGTCCTTATTGGTGCGCCAGCGGACGCCGGCTGTGGCCCAAAGAACCGAGAGTTGATAAACAAACAAAATTATATTCTCATTAACGGCAGATCAAAAACAATACACACGTATGCACACTCCACAATAGTTACATACAATACGTCACCAAACAGACAATGTACTACACAGTACAATCAACCACACTTGAAACAACGGACACGGACAACAATACGCACTACAATGCAGTCGCATGCATTGAACAACCAAGACACTTAAAGACTAAAGAGATAGAAAACCTATCCAGTCCAAAGTTCTTGGAACCAAAGTCGAGATGATACTCTTCCGAGAATCACTCACTCAAAGTCCAGCGTTGTTGTCGTTCCGCAGCCCTCGAAGTTTCTCTTCCAGGAAACTTCCCGTCTTCAATTGGCCACTCTTCAAACTTCAACTTCTTCGCCGGAAATCCGTCGGCTTCACACACGCAGCTGTTGCCCGCGTCTTCGCTCGATAGCGGTAAACCCACGCTCTTGCCTGTAGCTCGAGCCGTCCCTACGGACCAAAAACTTCGCCGTCTACACGGCGGAATCTCTACGCACTCTGGCGCTCACTTCCGTCTCCTCCTGTTCTGTCACTACGGGCAGAACCTTCGCCGACTACACGGCGGAATTCCTACGCGCTCCGGCGCTAACTTTCCGTCTCCTCCTGATTTCTGGTCTCGGCTGCTCGGTTAAATACCTTGCGCGCGACTTTCCAGATGTTTCTCGTCATTTCGTCGGCGCGATACGCAGTGAAGGCTGGGGAGAGGCGAGACGCTTTGTCTGCGCTCCGCGTCGGATGACTCAGCTCGGTCTGACCCCGCCTCCTTCGTTCTAGAAAAATCGCGGTCTTGCTGGGCCGCCGATGTGGGGTGAGGAGGATCGTCTGCGAAGCCGTGCTTCTGCGGGGAGAGCGCGCGCCCGGGAGCCCTGGATGTTTGCTTTCTTTTTTTTCTTTTGACCTCGCGGCGTTTCTGCCGCCCGTTGTCGCAAGTATTTGGCGGCGCGCTCTTGTTTAGCGCTCGTTCTGTGACAATCGCCCTTCGGAGATCAAGGCATGGCCGCTTGTCTATAAGATCGAAGCTTTGGCTCTCCGTCCGTTGCAATGTGCTAAATGTTGGCGCTTTGAGCACAATACTAAAGGTTGTCGATCGGAGACTCGATGCCACATATGCAGGGCCATATACGGGGCTGGTCATAATACTGCTGAGTGTCAATCAGACAATAAGACATGCTGTTTGTGCAAGGCAAATCACGCTGCAGACGATCCTAACTGCCCTGCAAGATCAAAGGAATTTCAGGTGATTGAAATCATTAAAAGGAGACGATGCTCTCGTAGAGAATCAATTTCAGAAATTCAAAGCAGGAATCAGGGTTATGCCGGCATAGCAGCTCGTCCACCTCTTTCTATGGATGCATCACTTTCTCAGTCCATTTCTGCTATGGTAGAAAAGGCCGTAAAAAAAGTATAAGAAAAATTTTTACTCAATCTGTCCGACTCACTCGATAATATTATGGATTCACAGATGTCAGGCGCATCTGATCGAATAACTAAGCGTATCCAACCACCTAGTGCCTCAATTAATAAACCTGCCGATTATCAGTCAAATGTCTCTATCGATAATGAGGCAATGCCTTCCAGATCTAACACAACTGAGCAGGAAGGTATATCTGATTCAGAATCAATAAGTAATCAGTATGTAGATATGGATGCTCACCTTTTGAAACGCATCAGATCACCCACTAGCAAACTTAATAATTCTTCTCATCCAAAAACAAAAAAAGAGTGTGAAGGAATCTAGGACTAAAGCGGACTTCTGAAAAGACAGTATCTTAGATCAAGCAGTTGCTACTGCTTGCTTAAAATCATAGGGTGCCTTAGAGTACTTCAGTGTAACTGCCGTTCAATTCTCTCCGCAACTACAGACTTATTATACCTAATTTCTCAACAATCTCAAGACGTCACAGTTTTACAAGAAACTTGGCTGTCTGCTGATCAAAACTTCTATCTAAAAAACTATCAGTGCTTTCGACTGGACCGAGACTCACGTGGTGGAGGATTATTGTTTTTCATTTCATCCAAAATTTGTCATAAAGAACACTTAGTTTACCGACAAATGTCACACGATTATGAAGTATATATATAGAAATTCACTTTCCCGGATGCGCGCCACTACCTATGGTCAACAACTACTTTCCGGCTGGAATAAAAGATGAAAGAGCCCTTGACGTGACTGTGAGTTTTAGCAGAAACAGTATACTATTTGCGGGAGACTTCAATTCCCATCACGTGTCAAGGGGATTCCGCACTGATTCATCAGGAAAACGGTTATGGGACTGGACTAATCGGAATAACCTCATTTGTTGGAACTCCAGAGTTCCGACATTCGTTAGATGTAATTCGAGGTCCGTCTTAGATTTGACATTTGCTAGCTCAAGTGTGACAATGTCGTCTTGGACTGTTCTTGATACCGCTACAAGTAGTGATCACTGCCCCCTGGTATTTGAAGTCAGCATTCCTTTAGTGACGGTAGATCGCCGGGTGCAAAGTTTTGTAAACTACTCTAAATTTAAAAAGAATTCACAGTCAACGCTGTCTTCTTTGCCCCATAAGGAAGCAAATATGAAAGCTATGAGCCTTTGTTCCACCCTAAAGTGTACAAATAAAAAATCATAGTTCACTATATCTTCAACAAAGGGAAAATTCTTATCTGCCTGGTGGAATGTAAATAGTGCCAGGGAATATAGACGCCGCAACGCTGCATGGAAAAAACTCCTTACCAACCAATGTCCGACTAATTGGAGAAATTATTTATTTGCTAAAGCTACCTTTAAGAGAACAGTTTCATTAGCGAAAGACGGTTATGAAGAAAAACGGTATAGCTATCTATCCAAGAGCGGCAACAAGAAAGCTCTATTCAGATTTCTCCGTAATTGTAAAGCTATTACAGCACACGTAAATATTGACTCAGTTATTTTTTCTCCAACTGAGTTGGAAGATACATTAACTGAAATTGCATTAAGATTGGAGAAGAGATTTACATCACAAATCAAAATAAAGTGTGCAAAACCTTCATTCGGGAATGATTTTATTGAAGTATTGAAGTGAAGGGATGAACTTGCGCACGTCCTTCGTATTCTGCCAAACACAGGTCCTGGACCAGATAGCGTCACTTCAGAAATGTTAAAGATATTATTCGCCGTCTCTCCTGAACACCTCCTCAACGATGTCGACTATTCACTTGAAAATAGTTGGATACCTCCTGACTGGAGACTTGCAAAAATTATACCGCTTCTTAAAAAACAGTGACTAGGAATGCAGGTAGATAACATTAGGCCAATCGCTTTAACATCACACGTAGTTGGGTTAATAGAAAGAATACTTTACGTTAGAGTTACGAAGTTCATAACAGATAATGCGATACTCAGTGCGTGCCAGATTGAATTTAGACCAGGTTACTCAATATGGTGGGCGCATGTTGATTTAGAGGCTCGTATAAAGCTTTCTCGGCACAGACGACAATATGCGGCCCTAGTAACCCTTGATTTAGCCAAGGCATATGACAGTGTTGAGCATCCTAATCTTATCAATGCCCTAAAAGAGCTTACGTTCCCGCAGTACATAGCGAATTGGATATACGAATTTTTGAAAAACAGAAAATTTTATTGCTTCCAACGAGGTGTTACCACGCCGATGTATAGCCAAACGAGAGGTGTTCCTCAAGACTCTGTTCTATCGCCTGCGCTATTTACCATTTTGTTAAGTTTTGTTCTGTTTGTACCACTGAGTGATCAGGTACAAGTATATGTATATGCTATATGCAGATGATATCGCGTTCTTTGCATCTGACAGCGATATTTATTTACTACATTCGACTTTACAGTGTTATTTGGCAGCATTGAAAACCTGGTTTCAGAAAATTCATATGAACAAGAACGTAACTAAAAGTGCTATGATAGTTTTTCTATTGGACGCACCAGTTACTATTTCTCTTCACTACCATGAAGAAATAATTCCCCAGGTTAACTGTAATAAATATCTGGGTGTACTGTACGATCAAAAACTGAGCTGGCGTGACCACATTGAATATACTAAAATTAAGGCTACACGCGCTGTTGGAATGATAGGTAGGCTTGGCCGCCTCCGCTCCGGTCTTTGCAGAGATACGCTGATCATGATTTATCGCCTGTACGTTCGTCCGATTCTTGAATTCGGATGTGTACTATTCTCTGGTGAACCAGCATACAAAATAAACCCCCTGATTCTCTTAGAGCGGGAAGCTCTACGTAGTTGTTTAGGTGTGCGAAAATTCACAGCTAACAATGTTTTGTATCAAGAAGCTCTGATACCCACCCTTGCTTGCAGATTTCATATTTTAACAGTAAAACTTATTTAAAAATTTCTGAATTCACTTTAGGAAGGCGACAGTTTGTATTCTTTGCCGAGCCTGGTGTCTTTTCTAATGAGCATTGGTTCCGTGTATATAAACCCCAAGTGCTATTTGTTCAAACACTTCTAGATGCTTTAGATGTTAATATATTCGAGATCACGCCATCTGTCAAACCAATCGGTCAAGTGCAAATAAAATTTGACGATATCTTCCCCATGAACGCTAAACACTTGCCCTATGAATATTTGATTGTTTTATTAGAACAACACCTGTCTCAATTAGGTACTAATATAGCAATTGCAACGAATGCATCTATGAGTGGCGAGAAGGCAGGTGTGGGTATTTTTTCTCTCTCATTATTCTGGTCATTTTCATTACGCCTCCCAGATTATACACCAATCTTTGGAGCGGAATTAATGGCCGTTATACTACCTATTCGTAAACTTCCTGGGACTCATTTGACAGCTGTCATAGTGTCTGAACCGCATTCCGTGTGTTCATTTTTATTATCGTCGTCGACATCAGCAGTACTAGAAACTTTTAAATCATTAATCCCAGCAAACATTCGTCTAGTGCGAATGATACGGGTGCCAGGCCATCGTAGTATAATTAAAAACGAGATGGCTGACACACTTGCGCGAACATCTCTTGATCTTCCGATTGTGCCAATCATGCCTCCTACAGCTTATGTAACAGCAGCGAGGTTTAGAAAACTTTCCCTTCTTGAAGACTCATCAAAAATCATGATACCGAATCCAGATTTCTCGCATTTGCACTTCTTATGGAATAATAAATGGTGTCCAACGCGTAAATTGGAAGTCTTGATAACAAAATTACGTTGCCGTGTACCATTTCTTAATTTCTACTTAAACAGGTCTGGTCTGGTGCCATCCTCTCCTGAACATTAGGTGCCATCCTCTTCTGAACCTGAACATATCGACCATTTTCTTAGCACATGTGACCGGCACATGTGAAAAACTGCTTCCAAATTTTATTCAGGAAACTAGGAATATGATTTAATACTCCCAATATTTTGTCTTTTGGGGCCACTTCATTGGGACACAGCCACAGGAACATCTGCGGGGCTTTCTGTGTATTCATATATAACACAAGAAGGTTACCTTGCTGAGTCAGCGATCAGCTCTTGAATTTTACTAGCCACACTGCCTGCTATTATTAAGCTGATACAATGCAATGATCCAACTTTCAGGAGAATTTCATATAACGATTCCACCTTAGATATTCAACAAATTCTATTATTTCTCTCCCCCCCCCCTTTTTTTTTCCTCTTTTTTACATTGCGCCAAATTAATTTAAAGTCAAAACACAGTAATCATATTCCCCTAGTCTAGTAAACCTAGAGGTATTAACTTGCATTAACCACCGGCTTCTTGGCCAATCCCCCTTAGTGGGTGAGAGCCACAAAAGAAAGGAACAAGCAAGCAAGCAAGTTTTAGAGAACTGAACAGGTGATAAAGAGGTGCCGAATAGAAATCTTGCTGGCGGATGCCTTTGTTTTCTCTTAAAGGAGGATTTTTCTCTTTATAACTAACGAGTTTTGTGCCTTACTTACCATATTGAATATTAGTTCGCGCCGTAAACTTGTTTTGTCGGTGGGTTAGAAGTTGCTACAGTTCCATGCTTCGGATTGGTGCATGCTGCTTTCGTTTCAGACACCAAGCCTTCAAGATCAGAAAAGCTTGATTTTTACCACTAAAACTTCTTTTAGGCTGACGCAATAAATTACAGCCATGTCGTCTACGCTCAAAAAATTGATTTACGGGAGAGTTATTTTACTCGGCGGAATCCTGGTGACGCCTGCTCTAGAATATTTTCCATTGGTATAGGCAGGAGTGGAAGACTCTGTTCACCTCACTTTGGCGTAATAAGAGCACAAAATGGGTACTCTCTCTTAGTAGTAAAAAGTTAGCCGATTACACGGCATTCAAGGAAAGAGTATGTTCCGCGGCTAACTCTCCAGTGCTCCTCCACGTAGTTAATGAACGGTGGCCATAGTGATACAGTTGCTCTGTTATTAGTCCCTATATATCTGAGTGTATGTCATTTACGTTTAGTCGGATTTTTCTCTGGTTTATGCAAGTCTTTGTTTTTCTCTTTTTTTCTTTTTTTCTCCGTCTTTTTTGCTCTCCTTCCCCTCTTATTTTCCTTCTGCTTCTTCTTTCGTACCGAAAGAGTAAGCAAGTGTTGTACCCCTCCAGGTTGAAGTTGCTAGCTTGCTCTCTCCCTCTTTCCTTTGTGCCCTTGTGTATCCGTGTATGGAAATCAAATTAATAAATAAAATGGTGTTACAGTCATTTTGGAAAAGTATTAGCGTGGCAGAGGTTTCAACGTGACCAGCGAAATGGCGCAAAGTGTCAGCGCGCTCGTGTTAAACGGCATATAACATCTGTGTTTCGTCAGATGATAGTCTTACGTTGCGTAATGTGCGCATTTATGCTTCCCTTCTGGTATCGTTTATATATCAACCAAGATTGGAAGCTAGGTGGGCGATTAGGACAGAAAGAGGAACGTGGGCCAATTAAAATATCGCGTTCTGCTTTTGTAAGCGAAGCTGAAGCGTTCACGAATATTTTTGCGTATGTGGATGAAATCAATGATAAATAGAAGGCACGCCTAAATGATCCATCAGCGTTCAGACTAATACAAAGTTTGCTCTTTACATTGAAACAAAGAAAACTTGCGCAAACTTTTGGTCTGTAGAGTGCGTATGCCTATACAATCGGATTCAACAAAAAAAAATCGGGGAATATGAGAGCAGTATGAAAAGCGCTCTAATCTCCACTTACAACTTGATGTTCTTTTCAGGTGCAAGAACAACGATCGTATAATCACCCCACATAGCTGCAGGGCAAATTTAGAGGATTTAAAGTGTACTGTGGCCATGCTCACGTAAACTGAAGTTTGGCGCAAAGAAGTCAGCCAAAATAGTGAAGAAGCTCTTTGCTCTCAAAGGAAAATGCTTTAACCTCGTATTCCTTCTGTGCTTCCATCATTGTTGCTCTGGTCACATGTCGAGTTGTCTTTGACCTCTTGTGAGAAAATATTACGCCTTCGTGAAAACCACTCCTACGAACAGGTGCTGTGAGACTGAAGACATAGTTCAATGCAACGAGCTTCATAAAGTAGACTGCAGACCGGTCTCTGAAGCGAGTACATTGTGATCGTGGTCCTACGTGTCCCTGGCCAGCATAGCGACTAAATAACTGATGCAGTTTTTTATAGTGGACCGGTTTAAACTATCGCGTGTAGACGTGTGCGGAGGTTCTCTGCCAGTGCTTCATTACACATTCCTTTTTTCATTTGTCCCCTTCATCAGGTTCCCATGAAGCCGGGTATTAAAACGGGCACCTATCTCGTGGGCCTCTCTGTCCTGCTTCTCGTTCCTTTACTAAAGCTCATCATCCACAACTCAGTTTTTGTTGTGCGTTGAAATCTTTCTTTGTGCTTTATTGTTTTCTTACTTTTTACATCAGCTGAAGGTTGTTCATTCATATGCTAATAGAGCTATTACAAAAACGACATCCTATATTTTCAAAAATCTGTTGGCACTCTTGCCGGATGTCCGTACCCCTTCGCTCATCTTGGCGTAAATAAAAATTAGTGTAATATATGCTGTCAGCTCACACTCGCTTTTATACGACCTTATTTTTTCATCTTTGATACGTGAAAGCGTAGTGGTTGCATCACGGCTTACTTAATTTTGCGAGAAATTTCACGAACACTTATTGCTACGACTAAGCAACCACGCCAAATGCTGCTAATAAAAGACCATGTGCGGAAAACATGATGTTTACGCACAACTTGTGCGCTCGTGTGATAATACTCGTACCTCACGAAGTGACCTTGAAACACAGATCTTAGGCTTCAGCTGTAAAATGTGTTGTATACAAGAAATTTCATGCCCTCGTAGTAAAAAATTTTTTCTAAAAAATCGATTTGACCGAAATATAACAAGATCACAGACATTTTGCCATGTAACCTGGTGGCATCAGTATACACTGATGCCGAATGAGCGAGAGTCACCCAGTCACCTTCTGTTCACATATGTCGGTGGAAAAGTCGGCCTATAGGAGGTCACAGTTGCCTAAAGCCGAGTTGTCGTGGCGAATGAACCCTGATTTCGGAATTTTTTTTTCTCGCTCTCCCCCTTTTGTTTCCGTGAGGGCGTCACCACAATGCTGAAGTCATGGCTTGATACTCAGCCGCGTTAACTGTAAGCTCTGTCTTGAAACACGTGGCGTGGTCGGCGTTATAGAGACGTTTCCTTTGTGTTTTTTTAGCCTCGTTCTTTTTCTGCCGGCTTCACGTATGTAAGTAGCGCCGCAATCCCCGCATTGTAATTTGTTTACGACACTGCTTTGTTCGTTCAAAGGTTTGCAGTTTTGTCTACCACCACACTCCTGGAGCTAACCAACACCTTTCTTCTTTCGAACGATTGCTGCCCATGGCAGTATGGCGAAAAGCACCCGGTCGAGCAATCATGCTTTGACTTATGCAGCCGCTGAACGAGACGAGTGGCTGTCGATTTCGATATGCCAAAACAAGACACTGCTGACGCAAGGGGATGGCTGAGCCAAAAGAGTGCTTTTTGATTTCATGAGAAGCAGCAGCAATTCTCGCGTGATGAAGGACATCCTTACCTGCATTGTGAACATGAGTGAATTATTTAACGACACATTGGCATTGCCCCTGAAACCACTTAAGTGGTCATGTCAGAGGTACCCAGATTGCAACTAGAACACCCCTACTTGGTTAATATCCGCATTTTTTGTAGAGTTTTTAATATTGTTATTAAGGTGGCTTTGGAAATACGCCAGATTTTTTTATAGACACTGTTCTGCGTTGGCCACAGATGTGCCGCTCGAGATTGGTCGTTGTTGCTGCTTTGGGTACAGCCACAACCTAAACAAGACTTCCTTGCAAAATATTATGCCCATTCACCACACCGTGGCTTAATGCAACGGTGCACTTCTTACGCTTGTCCACGCAAATTCGCGCGTGGCAGCACTGTTATTGTGTACTGCTACACCACTTTGTTCAAACCTGGAATTCGTTTTATCAGCGTGCCGATTCTCCTGAACGGCAGGACGAGCATGCATAGAAGGAAGTATCTCCTATGCACGTTTGGTGTCAAGAGACACTGGCGATAGTGTGCACAGTACCCCTTCTCATGTTTAGTGTAACTTATTGCTTTTTTGGCATATTTTCCCAAGCAATACAAAACGTCTTCTTGACGCAAACTTCTGAGCACGTTGAGGCACATAGTAGATGTGATCGCTTTAGTTTCTTTTTCTTTGCACAAAAGATGCATCAAACAGAAACAAAATAACAGTGCTTCAATGATGCGACGACGCTACAAGACGTTACCTGTGGCAACTTCATCTCTTTGAAAAATCCGCAAGTGGCCGCAGCGTGGCGCCCCAGTCCGCCTACTCGCGAAAACCGAGAGTTTTGTGCGCACTACCTACAGGTATGCATGTAATCCCTGTGGGTTCAAACATTCACCGCTACCAAAGAGCCAGATAACAGGCGTCCTAAGACGCAGTTAGCTTCGAGGCACGCATTCCGACGTTTCATGAGGCAGTCAAAACAATAAAGTTCTGCAATCTTTGTTATTATCTTTACTTGCCAAAACGTGTTCCGTGCATTCACTATTTTTCCTTGAAAATTCAGGAAACCTTCAAGAAACCGAAAACTTAACGAGAAGGCTCCAGTGCTAAGTTGAGCATGTCACAAAGACCTCATTATAGTTCTTAACCATTTAGAATATGTTTCATAAGGTATCTTGCTTATATTTAGTCGCTGCGTAAAATTGCTGTAGCAAACCTTTATATGGTCTCAACACTTCGCAAAAAAAAAAAAGATACGCGGGAGCCTGTGTGACATACAATTGGTCTAGACTGTACTGATAAGGGTATAAAATCCAACCAGCTGAGTTTTTATTAATCAAACACGGAAGATGCCCATCTATATATAACTTTCAACGCGAAGTCTTGTTCAGCACTGTGAAAAGCATATAGTGCATAAAGAAAGAGCGGGAAATTGGTTTATCTTTCAGGACTAAGCACATATTTACGTCAATCTGCTTTCCTGTATATTCCAAACAGGTCAACCTCCATCAAGCAACGAGACGCTCCAATTTGTAGACTCAGACTACACTTGTGGCATTTTCTCTGTAGTTTTTTATGGGAATGGTACGTAAGTGAAAACAAAACTCAGGCGAAGTGTTTTTGAATGTTTTTTTAGAGAGTGCAGAGTTTTTACAAAATTTCTGTCACAGTCACAATCAGCTCGTTTTCAGACAAGTGCTCCTATATATGTTTTGGTAAAAATACTGTCTCAATTGAAGCTACATTGATCGGACTACTTACCAACAATTACATGTTTAATTTTTTAATATAAGTTTAGGATAGTTCTTTTAAGAAAGTTCATGTGCATGCCAAATTATTACACATGATTTCTAATAAATAAGAAATTCGAACTAATTATTCGAAATATTGATGATTGACTTTCATAGAGTTCGGATGCCACCTACTGATAACTGACTGTAAATTTGCCAAACGAAGATGATATTTTTTAAGTCATTCAATATTCTGTTGGAGCAACAATAATATCCTTTTACACTAACTCAAGTGGTTATTGTAACTAATTGAAATTAGAGTGTCAATGAATATCTATTCATTCTGAAATGATTCCTTCTGCGGCATAAATAAAACAAAATCTTCGGCTAAGAATATCGTATAAGTTCCTTTCTGACTGCGTTCATTTGAAGCAAAGGGCCTCGCCACAGTAGTCTAGTGGCTAAGGTACCCGCCTGCTGACCCGCAGATTGCAGGATGCATGCATGGATCCCGAAGATTGCGGGATGCACGCGCCATGCATGCTACATCAAACCCGATTTAAGCTTGACACGAATGACCAGAGTGAATGAAGGCGCGTCGTGATCGCATCTTATCATAGAAAGCGGCAGCTAATCTGAGTATAGCGCAAACGAATCACCTCAATTTCGCATGTTTTTTTTTTTTCTGAGGTTTGTCTCAAGCTGCGCAGGAAACGCGCCCTATTCACATTTTCTTTATCAGGGAATTATAACCCTTGCGGCGAACCACGGCTACGCATCTTTACGCTGGGAGAAGAAATAGCTTTTCATTTTTTAAATCAACAAAGAAGAAGATTCGCACCACACATCCAACCAAGTATTTATTGATTGATATGTGGGGTATAGCGTCCCAAAACCGCCATATGACTATACAAGATCCCGTAATGGCGTGTTGTATAGTCATCAGAATCCCACTTGGGATCCTTTAACGTGCACCCAAATTGCAGCACACGGGTCTACAGCATTTTTGCCTCCATTCAGATTGCAGCCGCCACTGCCGCGATTCAATCCCGCGACCTGCGGGTCAGCAGCTCGGTACCTTAGCCACTAGATTACCGTGGTGGGGCAACCAAGTATTCAGAATTCTCCTTGCCTATATAAAAGATTCTTCAAATTTTTCTGTCTATCCGTTGCACCAAATGAAGGGAGCCTTTCGAGAATACGCCCATTGTACACAATAAGCTGTATTTCATATTTGTTGCATATACGAAAGCTGGTAAAATGCTCTGATAAAAGCATATGAGAACAGTTTGGCTGTGTAGGCAGATTTTTAGGAGAGCTAATTGGCCATTTCAATTATTGGGAAATTGTAGGCGTCTCTTACTGGAAACAGTCTTGATAACGAAATAAAGTTATGTGTTTGTTAGGGTTCGCATGCGCTTTAACGTTATCTATTCCAGCAGCTCACTGACCATACGAGCTATAAAAAGGTTCGATAATTGGAATAATCATTTCACTTCTGGAAATATGTGTTCGTTCATTAAATTGTTAAGAGCAGTGAAGGTACAGAGTTATTGTTGGCAAAGTGCTTTAAGAATACCTTATGATAAAGCTGAATAAAAAAAAGAATTCTGTTGAATAGACAATCTTGCGTTTCCTTACTGGTTTAGTGCAGCCATGTCATATTTCAAAATATAGCACCAGAAGTAGAATGAACAACCTGTAAGCAAGACAACTTCGTGGCGTTTATTTTCGCGTTTAATTTTTTTGCTTTTTCGCTTCATAATTCGTTTATCGCGCATCACAGCATGTTTAAGACTCTGAGAATATACAGCGGACGATAATGTCACCAAAAGCCCTTCGGAAGTTAGCACTGATACAAACTCTGTACATGTCACGAGATAATATTCATACGAAAAATTCAGAGAGTACATGTAAAAGGCTATCTAATCAATCTCGCACTAAGCGTTTAGTTACAATTTTGTACTAGTTCAATGTTGATCACTAGTGGCGTTCGCATATTTATACTTGAATGTATACTGAGTGAAAAAGGGGTGATTTGCTGACAGGCACGCACTCGTGTGGTAGAGAAATGCTCAGTTTTTTTTTTGCTGTAAGTAAGAGCTTTTGAAACGTAGACTGCAGTGCCAAATAAAGCTAGATGAATGGCGTAACGCACCTAAAGCAACAGCTGCTGCCAGAGGTATCAAGGGCAATATGTGCGCGTTTTTTCATTTGTTCGTACGGCGAGAAAGAAGGCCAATCATATTCCACGGTTTGACCTAACGAAACTGTACAAAAATACGCGTATCAGTCGTGTCGAATTTTATTCTTGGTGGACTATCAACGTAGCCACAGCCAGGTAATGACTAGAAAACAGGTGTTATCAGCTTTTGTCGAGTATCACAGCGAGCACCCAGTGTAGAATAATTCACTTCCGTGCTTCGTTGGAACCAGCCTGCTAATGTACCGTAGCTTTTCTTATGTACAAGCAGCGTGCCCTATTATTGGTGTTAAAATATTGCGTCCCATATTTCTTCATTGTTCTCAAAATTTTTCTGTACATATTTTGAAAAACATCATTCATCGCAGATTCTAACAACGCTGCACTTCTTACAGCTGTCTACTTTGACATACGTGTGAAGAACACGACAATTGAGAAACCGGATCGTGAGTGCATTGAAAAATTCAGAGAACTATCTTTTGGTACAATTACAACAGTATATGAGAAGAATTGCACTTTGTCTGAATAAAGGTGAAAGAAAATTCACAAGAACCGTCGAAACATATTCCAATGTAGCACTGACTTAATAAACTTCCACCGATAGTAAGTCAATGAACCTAAACATTACTGCTTTATTTAAAGGAAAACAGATTGCAAAATGACAACACCAAACGTTCTGGGGGGTGTGGTTTCAAGAACACCTGTCTCGAGGCAGTCGTGTGGACAGAAATTCATGAACCTCCAGGAAGTTAATGATGACGAGTGGGGCGAAAAAAGGTCTTAAAGTTAAAGTGTGTTCGAAGTGTCATTACGATGGGTTCAAATGGAGACCAGAGCTGCGGAATACATCGAGAAGAGGAGAAGGACGTTCAAGGTGGCTATCAAATGTAGGCCAAAACACCAGAAGGTTGCAAAAGTAACAAAGGCATGCTTACAACTTGAATGAATGTAGCAGAGAGCTTATCATGCGTTCTAACGTGGCTGGAGCGTTGCGAACACCACCTCACATAAGCTAGAGTTGGTACAACTAATCCGGACTCACGAGCGCATTTTTCTTGTGATTTTTTTGTCCACAGCATTTAGATAATAACCGGTACGTAGGTGTAATAACCGGTACGAAGGTGTAGTGATAAGTACCCTACATAATGTAGGCAATAAATAGCTCATCAATTCGAATCAAAGTGTGGACACCCTTTTTCGTGATTTGATTCAGATGACGATGATCAATGCAGAAGAGCCACGTGTTCTTTATTTTTACCAAGGGCGACAGACAGCGCCCAAGGATTGATGAGGTCTCAATAATGACTTTGGTTAGAATCTTATCGCTTATTTTGGTATAACCTTACGCTCTGATGCAGATACTCAATACGATCGGTGGTGAATGAAACCATCATCAATATCATTGGCTATTGTTGCAAGCTGAATGCGCCCCAAGTGAATAAAGAACTCGGAAACGCACAGTGACCCATAGGTATCGGTCCTCATAGAGATAATCATGTTCCTTATGTTCCGAGTATATCATAAGTGTTCCCTCTTTTCTAATCTATGGCAGTTAAATCTGAAAATTTATCGAAAAAGGCTAAATTATCTGCTCGGAATATCACTGTGGCCACATCGAATGCGACTATTGAAAGTCACTGTTGGCGCTAATTAATGACGTCTCGCGCTATAGGCACGAATGGTTAAACGAGGCCATGATAGCGTTGATGGCATGATTGTGATGGTATAATCACATGGCCTCCTCTACCGCTAGCCTCGCACTGTGTCTTGGCGCCGAAAGAAACCAAATGTCTGTGTGCGTAAAAATGGTCTTTGAACTACGCTGGATACCCACTGAAAATACTCTTGCAAAGTGACCACTGCACCATAATTGTTCTTCTTGTGAATGAGCAAAGTACCCGCCTTAAATTCATCTAACACTACACGGCAACCTGCCCAGCGCCTCACACTGTTGCTGAATATTATGATTGAATATATGATATATCTGCTCTCTGTGTAACCTCCGGGATATAAAACATGAACTTGTTGTTCAAGTATTATGTTTTAACGCCCCGCGCAATCCTACGCTTCTGCCACGCAATATTCAATGCTTTAAAGAGGTTACTTACAGTACATGACATTCGTGCAATGTTTTCTTTCGCCAACATGGCCATAGGAAAAGTACCCCCAAGCCTAGATGGAACTCTAAAACTGCCACAAACGCTCGACGCCGATGGCGTCACAACCAGGGCAAGAAATGAGTCCAACGACACCATACGAGACGCATTAGAGTAGGACACAAATGTGAATCAAGCGTATGCCTTAGCCTGGTCACTGACATGTGCAGTGTAAACACAGTCAGCCATACGGTATACTAATAAGCAACCGGTTTTTTAGCATGTCCTAATAAAAGCAATGACGTCTCAGAACGCTTAGCATACTGTCATTATTAAGGGAATTTTGGGACTTTACACCTCTCATACCAATCAATTAATCATCATCATCATCATAATCACCATCATCAAGAACTAACTCCGTCCACTACTCGACAAAGGCCTCTCCGATGTTCCGCCAGTCAACTCGGTCCTGTGCTTGCTGCTGCCATTTCATACACACGAACAATTTAATATCATCTGCCCATCTAACTTTCGGTCTCCCCCTAACCCACTTGCCTACTCTGGAAACCTTGTCAGTCACGCTTAATTAACAGTGGTTATCTTGTCTACGCGCTACATTCCTGGCCCATGTTCATTTCTTCATCTTGATTCCCACTACGATGTCCTTAGCCCCGGTTTGTTCCCTGATCCACTCGGCTCTTTTCTTGTCACACCGACCATTTTGCTTTCTGTTGCTCGCTGCGTCGTCCTCAATCAAAGCTGCACCCCTTTTGTAAGTCTTCAGGTCTCTGCTTCATAGCTAAGTACCGGCAAGATGTGGCTGTTATAAACCTTCTTCTTAACGTATAGTGGCAATCTACTTGTCAAGATATGAGAGTGCTTGCCTTATGTGCTCTACCGAATTCTTAGTCTTCTACTTAATTCAATCTCACGGTTAGCATTCACGGTTATTACCTGTCCTAAGTGGACATTGTCTTTTACAAATTCTAGTGCACTATTACTTATATCGAAGCGCTGTTCTCTTCCAAAGTTGTTGTAATCTATAATCATGAGTTCCAATTAGTCCCCTGAGTTACTCAGCAATGCGATGTCATCAGCGAAGCGCTAATTATTGAGCTACTCTTCAATAACTCTTATCTCTAACTCTTCCCATTCTAGGCCTCTGAAAACCTCCTGTAAGCACGCGGTAAATACACTGGGGAGATTGCATCCCCCTCCCTTACACTCTCCTTGACTAATTCTGTTGCTTTTTTTATGGAGCACTATGGTAGCTGTATGAACGTGTTCAATTGTTGAGTAGCCTGTTCAAAATCCTGCTTATTCCTTCGGTTGATTGAATTCTATTGTTACCTTTATTCTAATATCAATCACTATTGTAAATAGCTTGTATACTACGGAGAGCAAGCTCATCGGCTTGCAATTCTTCAAGCCCTTGTCATCTCATTTTTTTATGTATTAAGATGATGTTAGCATAATTTTAGACTCTGGTACTCTTCCCGTCAGGAGGCACCTCGTAAACAGGGTGGCTAGTGTTTCTTACACAATTTGTCCTTCATCTTTCAGCAGATCTGAATTTACCTGGTCCTCAACAGCAGCTTTACCTCTTTGCATGCTCTCCAAGGCTTTTCTTACTTCTTCTATCATTACTGCTGGGGTGCGATCAGGGTTTCTGCTAGTTCCTATAGTAAGGTCGCGTTGTGCTGGCTACTATACATACCTTTGTAAAACTCCTCCGCTTTTTAAACTATCCTATCTCTCTTATTAGCTTTTTGCCGTCCTTGTCCCTTAGTGCATACATATGAGTTTTGCCTAACCCAAGTCTCCTCTTTAGTGATTTGACACATCCCCCAGTTTTCAGAGCATGTTCAACCCTCTCCTTGTGATAGCTTCTTACATAGGATATCTTATGCCTAATAATAAACTTCGAAAGTTATGTCACCTGTATTTTGTCTGCTGTGCTTGAGGCTTTCATGCTTTGACGCTTCTTAATGAGGTTCTTCATTTCCTAGGACAGATTCTCAGTGTCCTGTTTAACTACAGTACCTCCAACTTCCGCTGTACACTCTGTAATAATATTCGTCAGATTATTATTGATTGCGTCAACGATAAGGCTGACTTCCTCGATAAGAGCCGAGTGCGTGTCCTGAGGCGAGACTCTGAATTTCTGTATTTTCCATCTCAGTGCATGCTCATTGATTGGCTTCTTGCGTATCAGTTTCTGTCATTCCTTCTTCAGGTTTTGGCGAATTCGAGACCGTGCCATTTTATGGCCACTGCTTTTTACCATGCCAAGCACTTCCACATCCTGAACTATGTATGGGTGTACACTCTGGGTAAAGTATATTTCGTTGTTACTTTCGCCATTAGGACTCCTCCATGTGCACCTATAGCTCTCTCGCTTTAAGTAGAAGGTATTCCAGATTCTTATATCATTGCGTTCTGCGAATTCTTTACATAGCTCTCCTCTGGCTTTTCTAGTAACGATGCCGTAATCTCTTACTGCCCGGTCTCCAACCTGCTTCTTCTCTCTCCTGGCATTGAAGTATCCCATCAGTATAGTATACTGTGTTTTTATCTTGCTCACTGCTGATTTCACGTTTTCATAGAAGCTTTCAACGGACGCGTCATCATGGCTGGATTTAGGTGCGTAAGCCTGTACTACCTTTACCTTGTATATGTTATTGAGTTTAATTACAATGCCTACCACCCTTTACGTAATGATATAATATTCCTCTTTGTTGCGAGCTATGTTTCTGTGGACAAGGAATCCCGCTCCCAGTTCTCCTCTGCCAGCCAAGCCACGATATCACAGGACATGCCCATTCTGTAGCACTGTATAGGCCTCATCTGTCCTCCTAACCTCATTAGGCCATATTGCATTCCATTTAACACCTCGAGCTCCTCGAACAGTACAGCTAGACTTGTCTCACTAGATATTGTTCTAGCGTTAAACGTTGCCGAGTTCAGGTTCCAATAGACGCTGTCCGGACCCAGAGGTTTTTAGCACCCACTGCTGCATCGCAGATCTGACCACCGCCGCAGTTGCTTCGCAGCCACTTGGGATTGAGGGCCGTGAGTAATTGACGTATGCAAGGAGAAGGTAAATGTCAGATACTGCACCAGAGTGCCCAATTCTTCTCTTGTGAGAGAGTGCGTTACCGGTGGTGGTCACCGGTGAGGCCACACCTCAGGCCTCCTAATGCAGTTCCATCATCCCGCGGATTTTTTAAATCCACTTGGGAACTGCGCTGCACCTGTATTCGAACCACGGACCTCTTTCATGCGAGGCTTATGTTCTAACCACTACGCCATCGCTGCTGCTCGGGGTTCTTTATCCAGCGTTTTTAACGGGGTTCTTATAATGGGGTTTAATAGGGTTATTAACCACGCACCCAAATCAGTGCACAAGGAAACACTAATTTTGCCTCTATCAAAATTAGCATTTTCGGCTCTTTCGAATATGCAGCTGCTGCAGCCGGGATTCAATCCCTGACCTGCAGATCAGCAGCCGTGTACCTTAACCACTCGACCACCGTGGCGGCGTACGCGGCCTGTTATCGCCCAAGCTAAGGGCGAGGGCTACGGCCGCCATTGTCAACATGGTTTCAGAGTTTTCATCACCGTCTAATCTGTGATCTCTTCGGTAGTTACAAAAAATTGGCTGATCTAACGTACAGTGAGAACTGATTATCTGCGAAGCACAAATGAGGAAGGTCGATAGGTCACTTTAAAATCAGCACTATGTTACGAGGTAGACGTAAATTGGGCCGCACATTACTTCCGTGTCAAGACTATCATATTTCGACATGTATTTACCTTCGTCGTCTATTCACGTCACGTGATACCAAATTTGGTATAAATGGAGCTAGCGAAACGGCCGCGAACGCATCATGAGCGGGGTGTTTTCATTTCCTCACATGGCACTTATAACATGACTATCATGCTTGCACTTGCCATATACTTTCGTCATTCATTGTCATCACGTAACACCAAATTTGGTATATGTGTGGCTAGCGAACCGACCGTGAATGCACTATGGGCGTAGCATGTAGTCAGGTTTTACTTGACACACATGTCTTGATTATCATGTTTGGACGTGTCATTTACCTTCGTCGTCTATTCACGTCACATGATACCAATCTTGGTATATGTGGAGCTAGCGAAACAGCCGCGAGCCTGCTTAAGTGTAGGATGTAGTCATGTTTTACATGACACGCATATCATGGTTATTACGTTTGGACGTGTCATTTACCTTCGTCACAAATTCACGTTACGTAATATGAAATTTGTATTTGTGGAGCTAGAGAAACCGCCACGAACATGCTGTAGGCGTAGCGTGTAGTATTGTATTACATGACACGCATATCATTACTGTCATGTTTGAGTGTGTCAATTACCTTCGTCATCCATTCACGTCACGTAATACCAAACTTGGTCAGCAAGCGAAAGGGCCGCGCGCGCATCATGAGCATGGTATGTAATCATGTTCTTATGTCACACCCATCTCATGATTATTGTGTTTGCACCAGTCATATACATTTATTATCTATTCAGGTCTGGCAACACCAATATTGGTAAATGTGAAGCAAGCAAATTGGCCCCGAGCTCATCATGAGTGTGGTATGTTGCCATGTTCTTATAAGACAGGCATTTCATGATTATGATGTTTGCACTTGTTATTTTGCGGCATCTCTACAGCACCAGAGACGTTGTCGAAAAGGAATGACTTACTGAACTATCAAGAAGACACAAGCCACACAGGCGAAAACGGCACGAAAGTATCTGCGTATATCGTCGTCCTCGTTCACAGAGTTTATGAAATGGCACGTGCATTTTCAACACCAGTCATATACCTACGTCATCCACTCAGGTCACGTAACACGAAATTAGGTAATTGTGAAGCTAGCGAAACGACCGCGAGCACACCGTGACCGTAGCATGTTAAGATGTTTTACATGACACGTATGTCATGATTATCATTTTTGGATGTGTCATTTACCTTTGCTGTCCGTTAGTCTCACGTAATACCAAAGTTTGTATATGTGAAGCTCGCGAAACGACCACGATCGCAGCATGAGCGTGGCATGTAGTCATATTTTTAGCTGACACGAATCTCGTGATTATCATGCTTGCACTAGTAATATAACTTCGTCATCCATTTACGTCCTGTGATACCAAACTTTCTATAAGTGAAGCTAGCAAAACAACCACGAGCTCACCATGAGCGTGGCATGCAGTCATGACTTAAATCACATGTATGTCATGATTTCCACGTTAGGGTATGTCACTTACGTACTCCATGCAATAATATCTTGAATACTAGTAATGCAGTACTTCATGTAAATAAAACCACCGCCAGAGCAGCAAGATCATAAAGTGTAAATGACGGCATTTTGGATTTAGGCGTGATGATTTTCATGTTATCACTAATCAGTTATGTTCGTCGTACAGTCATGTTATGGCATACCAATTTTGGTATTGATACCATTACCGAAACGGCTTGAAAAGCTAATAGTTGTAGGCGGCTATATAGATAGATAGGCAGACAGATATGCTCAAAGTCTCCAAAATTCGCTAAGAAATGCTTTACATTTAAAGAAGAAAAAAGTAGTAAGGCTGAACGCCTTCTGTCGCCTCACCATGTGCGTAAACCCTGCACGCACGCACGCCGTTGAAAACAAAGAGGAAAAGACATGGATACGGCGGAAAACTATTCGGTAAAGCTTCCTCTATATGGAGCACGGCGTGACATATGTGACGTTAACAAAAAGAGTGGCACTGCCAAAGCAGAAGTAGTTTTCTTTCTTTTTTTTGGTTTTGGTGGAGAGGGAGGGTGGGCACATCTGCGCATGCACCCGCGGCGGCAGGAACGGTGGCTCGTGGGGCGCACGCCCGCGTGCCAAAAATTGCGAAAATCTGTGCCAAATTTTTAGTTTATTTGGGGCGAAAATTTGTATTATCAAGGTTTTCTGCTGTAGTTTTTTTTTGTTACTAGAGGTCACAAATACATGAGCTTCTACGGAGTGACGACGGGGAAAAAAACTTCATTATATCTAGAAATTTATAGTATGGGCGTTCGTTACAAGCAGTTACCTGTATTGACCAAGTGCATATCACGAACAGCCAAGCATTTTCACATTTTGTGCTGGGTCTGAAGAGTTTATAATTACGCTATTTAGTGCGATAGCAATTATATGGACACTCTTGGCTGAATTTTGCCGCCAGTGTCGGGGTCGACGTGGGCGTTCGCATCGATGTCGTGCCCCATCTATGTATACGCATCGATATATATGAAAATGCAAGAAAGAAAATATACAGAAAAAACACTTCGGCGTGCGGAATCAAACGTGCGACCTCTGTGTCGTGAAAGCGAGACATTAATCACTGAGCTACCCGGGGCACATCATTCACCGTTCAAACGGCAAGCTACTTATATCAACCACTTACCACTGCTCACGAGTATCTTGGACGGGGGGGGGGGGTAATTGTGTTTTCAGCATTACCATCAAGATGGCGCAAAGAACGCGCGTTGCCACATCGCGTGGCGGCGCCCGGTCTAATCTCCTTCGTGTACTTTGCCGTGCGAGAAAAGGGCGCACAAGGAAGCGACGCTCCCTCGCGTGACCTTATCTCGCGGCGGCGAGGAGGGGAAGGTGGTACGCCTTTGCTGGCCTCGAGCTTTACCTGAAACGATTCTGCTGTAGTTACCGGGTGCAAAAAGGTCACTGCAATCATAGCAGTCTCCGTTCGTGAACAGCGCCCGCTTTTCAGACGCAGAAAAGTAACAAATGAGACACCTATTCGCGTGCATCCGTACCTGTGAGTGACCTTTGAATTCGTTGCTCTCGCGTTCATTGCTTCAACTTTCCGGCAAAGGTGGTACTTTTTAGGAGCGAAGCTTCTTAAGGCGTGTGCTGTGCGTCCCCTGTATGTAGCCACCTCTCGTTCAATTCTAAGTATTACGCTAGCCACAGCCCGATCTAAAGGGTACAGCCATATCCATCCGTCCATCCGTCCATCTGTCCGTCCGTCCATCCATCCATCCATCCATCCATCCATCCATCCATCCATCCATCCATCCATCCATCCATCCATCCATCCATCCATCCATCCATCCGTTCTTCCGTCCGTCCGTCCGTCCGTCCGTCCGTCCATCCATCCGTCCGTCCGTCCGTCCATCCATCCGTCCATCCGTCCGTCCGTCCGTCCATCCATCCATCCAACCATCCATCCATCCATCCATCTATCCATCCATCAATCCGTCCGTCCATCCGTCCGTCCGTCCATCCATCCATCCATCCATCCTTCCATCCGTCCGTCCGTCCATCCATCCGTCCGCCCGTCCGTCCGTCCGTCCGTTCGTCCAAAAGATGCAAGATGTTATAAACTAAACGGTGGTACGTGTAGTTGATTATGAAAGATGCGAGGTGTTATAAAATAGGAATGATGCCACATATGGCGCGTGTCATCGTTCGATATAGTGCGGCGACGTACGCTAGGGGGAGCGTTGCAATAAAATTGAGTGGGCAAAATGTACGGAGGATTCATGGTTTACCAGGTTTACCTCCGGAGCTTCGCCCACTCATCATCATTCACTTCGTGGATAGGGCGGCATTTTTTTATTACTCTCGATACTATTGCTCACTCAGAGATTGTTTGAAGGTGCATAAATTGCTGAATGTTCATCAAAGCACTGCATTTTTTTGAACTGTCAACATATTCACATGAAGGGACTTATTAGTTAGCTGTATGCCTCACTGATATAACTACAAACCTGTATATACTGCTCAGTCGATATTCACATACGAGTGCACTATATAGGAAGGCCATATAACCTAGATAATCATCTATAATTGTGAATACACTGGCACTTTTTGGAGGGACTTAAAAAATAGGAAGGGTATTAGCACCCATCAGTCAAGTGAGTGGTTGCATAAAAGTTCACACAAAGAAAAAGTTTCTCACAGCAGTAGTAGTATACAAATCATCATCATCATCGTCATTATTAGGCTGCTACGTCTACTGCAGGACAAAGGCCACTCCCATGTTCCGCCAGTTAACCCGGTCATGTGCTTGCTGCTGCCAATTTATACCCGCAAACTTCTTAATCTCATCTGCCCACCTAACCTTCTGTCTCCCCCTAACCCACTTGCCTTCTCTGGGAATCAAGTTAGTTACCCTTAACGACCAGTGGTTATCCTGTCTACGTGCTACATGTCCGGCCCATGTCCATTTCCTCCCCGTGATTTCAATTATGATATCCTTAACCCCCGTTTGCTCCCTAATCCAGTCTGCTCTCTTCTTGTCTTTTAAGGAAATCTGGGATAGTCAAAAATTATATGTATGCACTAAGGGACTAAGAAGGCAAAATAACTACCAATATGGACAGGATAGTTAAAATAGCAGAGGAGTTTTACAAAGATCTGTACAGTAGCTGGGACAACCACGACCTTAGTACTATAAGATCTAGCAGTAACCCAGATGACACCCCACTAGTAATGATAGAAGAAGTCAGAAAAGCTTTGGAGAGCATGCAAAAAGGCAAAGCTGCTGGTGAGGATCAGGTAATATAAGATCTGCTGGAAGATGGAGGACAGATTGTGTTAGAAAAAGAAGCCAGCCTGTTTAAGAGGTGTCTCCTGACGGGAAGAGTACCAGAGTCTTGGAAGAATGCTATCATCATCTTAATACATAAGAAAGGAGATGACAAGGACTTGAAGAATTAAAGGCTGACACGCTTTCTCTTTGTAGTATACAAACTATCACATTCACAATATCAATCAGGTTATAGAGAAATGCTCAGAGTATAAACAACCACTATACATAGCCTTCATAAACTACGAGAATGCGTTTGATTCAGTAGAAATATCAGCCGTCATGCAGCCAATCAGGGCGCCGATGAAGTATATATAGACATCCTGGAAGCAATCTACAGTAGATCAACTACTATTATAGTGCTTCTTAAATAAAGTAACAGAATACCAATCAAGAAGGGTGTGAAGCCAGGGGACATAATCTCCCCAATGCTGTTTACCGCGTGCTTACAGGAGGTTTTCAGAAGCCTAGAATGGGAACAGTTAGGGATAAGAGTTAATGGTGTGTACCGTAGTCACTTGCGCTTCACCGATGACATTGCATTGCTGAGTAACTCAGGTGACGAATCGCAACTCATGATTACGGAGTTAGACAAGGAGAGCAGAAAAGTAAGCCTTCAAATAATCTGAAGAAAAGAAAAGCAATGTACGACAACCTCGGAAGAGAGCAGCACGTCGACATAGGTAATAGCGCAGTTCAAGTTATAAAAGACTATGTCTACTTAGGGCAGGTAATAACCGCGGAGCCGTACCTTGATATTGAAGTAACTAGAAGAATAAGAATGGGGTGGAGCACATTTGGCAAGTACTCTCAAATTCTGACAGGTAGATTGCCACTATCCCTCAAGAGGAAGGTATGTAACAGTTGTATCCTGATTGCCGGTACTTAGCTACCGAGCAGAAACCTAGAGTTTTAAATGGAGAGTTCAGCTTAACCCATATATGCTCAAACTAAGAAAACATGAAGAAACAAATATTTTTTGTTACAAAGAACACACTGGCACTCTTAGCAAAAGGTACAGGTTATTTTATTTACACTCACTTCAAGGCAACACTATTTTCAAAGCCGTCCTACTTGTAGGACACTGGGCATTAGGGGTGCTATGTGCGGGTGTGGTAGACCTTGAAGCACTTCACGTGCACACCCACGTCGCACTTCTCGCCACGAGTTGTTGTCTTCTCGTAGCAATGAGCGCACCTTGTTTGCTTGGCTTGAGGAATAACAATATGATCAGTGCGGTCAAAACGACTGACTGCTTGAATGGCAGACTGGCGGGCTTTTCCACGGGAGGGCTTGCATTCATATTTCTTCAGTTAGGCCATAGCAATAGACCTCCGAAAACAAAGATACTCGATGTTCCCATTTTTCAGCTTATACAGCTGCAAAGCATTGTTCACGGATGCATCGAGAAGGTAGGTAAACAGAGATGAGTACCACTTTTTTCCCTCTGATGGCCGTCCTGTATTTGGAGATGTTTTGGTCCATTCTGTCTACACCTCCCATGTTGGCATTGTATTTAGCAATCAATAACGGCTGGCTTACCGCAACTTTTGCCTTCTTTTCTCTAGAGTATCATTTCACCTGCTGCGTTGGCTCCGCTCCATGTGCATTTGAAACAACAGTAACAACACTATTGTCCACCCAACAGCACACAATTACTTCACTCTCACAGTCTACTCTGTAATAGAATGTGTCTCGTTCTATACCTTTCATATTTTTTTGTGCTGGAAGTGAACATTTTTCAATCCTGTTTTCACGGACAGTTCCAGTGCACTTCACGCCCAAAGTGGTGAGTTTTCGAACAAGCTTCAAGCTCATAAAAAATTGTCAAAAAACACGTGAAAACAAAGGTCAGTTTTAGACTTGAGCCTGCCCACCATGTCCACCACAACGGAACCTCCGAGACCAAGGTCAATTTTGCTTTCAGGGGCCACGCCATATTTTCCTTGGTAGGGCTCAGTTGACAACAAGTAGCCGAGAGGTGTGCACAGGCACCACAACTTGTATCCAAATCAGATTGGTTTTCCTTTCAAGAACTGTTTACACTCGTGCTTTCCGAAATATTCACACATGCTTTCGCGATGCTGTAGCAATCTGAAAGTGGTGCGTACAAAAGAAACTTCTGATTCAGAAGCTTGAATAATAGCCGCATCTTGGCAAATCTCTCATCCTGAAGCAGGTTGTTGTTGTCGGCAACATGCAGATTCGAAAGTATTGCTTCGAAACGGTTACGCCTCATAGAGTTCGCAACAAGTTCGTTGTGGCAGTCTTCAGAAATTTCCCACAACATTCCAGCGAGGTACAGGCACGTACCCGCTGAGAAGAAGCACGCCTATGACACACTTCATTTCTTCTTCTGTCACTCCTAGGCTCCGATTTTTTTGGTCGGCATATCGGTTAGTTTCTTTCACGAGAAGCGCGATGACGTCGTCATCAAAGAATTTCTCGAATGCATCTGCGGGAGTGAGGAAACTTTCATCCTGTTCCTCTGCCAACCACTTACTTTGAGGTAGCTTTGACTTCAAGTCTATCTTGTCCGAGTTTGCGCTGGATTTTGCGACATTTTTGGCTGGCTCCCCCTCGTCGTCGTCACTTGATGCATTGTCCAGGCCAACAATTTCCGCTCGAAGGACGCTTCCAGGCAAGTGAGCCATGTCAGTGTCATTTTCATCCCCGCTTTCTTCCCCAGTCACTGTGGCTGCGAAATTGTCCGGCGGTAATATTGCCAGTGTGGAGGGCTCGCTGCCACCAGCATCGACAATGTCTAACACATCGTTCAGAATTCTTGGTGGCGCTGTTTCCGCATAAAACACCGGACACGGTATTCCCTCCCTGAAAAAAAAATCATAAAACGTGATCAGGTCGAATTCATATTATCTACTCAGCGTAAATGTTAGCCAGTGCATTTTTTGTATTATTGTAGAGAAAGAGGCGGGATCCATGCAGTGTGGCGAAAAAAAAAACCGCGAACACAAGGGTATTATCACTTCCTTTTCAAAATACCTGCCGAGAACAACAATTCGTCCATAATACACCAGATGGCGTAACATGTCCACAAGCCTTGCGTGAAAGAAGCACTATAGTCACTATTGTGCTTACCCCCATCGTTAAACTACGTAGCGGTTGCTTCTGGGCACTTACACCGCCCCATGACGCCTAATTTGCCCAGTGTCCTAAATATAAGACGGCTAGGTTTAGCGCATTGTAACTTATTACTTCCTGCATCTTGAACAACACTACTGAGCCTAGTTAATATACATACTCTTATGAGGCGGTCGACACATTATTGAGGTTTTCGACAGTGAATAAATTTTCAGTACTTACTTTTTCCTCGGCTTCATGGCGTCTTCCGTACAGCGTGTGGGCTCGGATGGAGAGTGGAGTTCATCACGCGGCAAAACGAAGGGCAAGCACAGTGTAGGCTTGCACACATCAAGGCGGATGCTTGTTTGAAGCATTGTAGGGTGGCGCTACTGTTCATTTAAAAGAATAGAGATGTTAGCGCACATTAAAAAAGCGTCCTACATGTAGGACACTGGGCCCATATGGGTTAAACTGAGGACGACGCAGCGAGCAATGGAAAGCCTACGAATAAATTTATACAAACAACTGATTGCACAGAGAATATAAACATAACAACTAGCGTACACTGATTTGACCACTAAGAGACATATAAAAAAATTATAACTAGCTGTAGTGAGTAAAAAAGGTTATAACACCGGAACAATCATACACCGTGAAGAGTTGAAGTGTACTTTTCAATTATTATTATAGGTACTGGCAAATTAGTAGTTTGACTTGATGCGTAAAGTTTGAATCTTCTCATTGGTTGAAACTACGGGTTGGTGGCTTCAGGTGTCCTCAGTATTATTGCAAGCCGGCGAAGAGGTCTTTATTTGATTCGAATAGCATTTTGGGAGTTCTGCCTATTATTTGCATATGATTATTCTACCAGTGCAAGCGGGCAGGAAAGCATGTACGAAGTCCTTTAGCGCATACTTCTTGAATTCGGCGTAGCACGTTGAATCATAGATAGTGTTGTATGACCCTCTCATGCGCAACTCATAGTTCCCACCTGAAACAAAAACAAAGTGACTTAATTTGCAATGTTACCCGCCTAACGTGCGTCGCACGCAATACTTTTTTAGAATTCAGCACTACAATGTAGCAGTAAAAGGCATTGCGTAAGCAATAAACAGTTGGCAAACTTCAATGGCGCTTGGCATGTTTAGCAATCGAACAAAATTCTACATTAATGCAAGCTTCCATCGAGACCAAATGTCACCAAAATGGCCAATAATTTAATAAATGCCTTTACACTTATTTAAAAACTTTCTATCAACATGCTGCATTTAGTTGAAATTTATCTGTAAATAAAAATATGGTAAAAGGCGGAGTAACAAACTCTTACCAACGCAAGCTTCTCTTGATACCCTGGTAGCAGCCATTCAAGATAATAATGACGAGAAGCAATATGACAATCATCTATCAACATCTTCGTAACCTATGCACTTCATTATACCTCCTGTTAGCCAGAATCGCAACGACTCGCTCACACATGCCCCTCTATTGCCAGTAGCATGGTGGCAATATAAGTCGATGTGCTTGAACTATTTGCCCGTAAAAACAACGTAGTATTGTCAGTTCATCAGCAAAAAAAAAAAAATAGACGTAAGGATGCAATTATAGTCATTACCAGTATATTTCCGCATAGACTTAAAGAACATTTGCGCACAATAATAATCACATATTGCACTTAAAAATTTACTCATGAGCATAAAAAGAGCACATTTCAAACTCACTCGTAATTCGCAGATTCTTCTATACAAGAGCGAAGTTTTGCACATGTCATGACATTTGAAATAATATAGCAGAAAGCATAGAACTTCAAAATAAAGCAAGTCACTGAAACCATACAAGGTCTTTAACCCTCTTCGTACTGTGAAAACAAGAAAAGTGCACCAAATACCTTAGAAACCTTCCTTCGCTCAACTTGGGGAGCGTGTTTCTCTGATCAAAATGACAGCATACTTTAAATCTATTTTCGAATTTGTCTAATCGTGCGAATATGTTGCTATGAAATAGTTTAAATGCATTACAATACAATTAAATATGGCTGTACAATACAAGCCGAGATAAATATGGCACGACAATATGAACTCACACCATCTGACGTCAAGAAGCACAACTATGACATTTGTAGCCGTCACTGGCTCGATGCTAATTTCATTTATGGAGGTCATTGTCGTCACCGGTCATTTCGGTACACAACATCCAGACTACTATACTGATATTCGGGGCTTAACGTCCCGAAAGCATGTGATTATGAGAGACGCCGTAGGGGAGGGCTTCGGAAATTTTTACTGCATAGGGTTCCTTATGGTGCACCCATATCTGAGCTCACGGGTCTACAGCATTTTTGCCTCTAGCGAAAATGCAGCCACTGCAGCCGGGATTCAATCCCGTGACCTGCCTGTCAGCAGCCGAATACTTCAGCCACCAGACCACTGTGGCAGGGCCAGACTACTATACTCGCCAACGGAGAAAGAAAAGTTAAATTTTTGCATTACTACCCAACACAGCGAAATAAATCGCCACAATTGCATCAATTGCATAGTAGAATTACAGTTTCTTAGTTGAAATTGCCAATACTTTATAAATTGTTAAATCAATCATGCCCTTGACAATAACGTAGTAATCATTTTGGATTTTTCATGTGAGCTGCAATAAATGTTAACGTCATAGAGGTTTGATATTTTGAAAACTGACAGTAAAAGCAGTGGGAATTGTACATCATAAAAGGCGCTGTACATCTTAGAGCCAAACACATGCATTGCTGAGCTCATGGTCCTATTGAAATGGCGTATGAACTATCCTGAAACTCCTGCATGAACAGCCAAACTCTAGTACCTGTTCGACCACTAAGGAAGTATAATTACATGAGCTAAATTATGTGATTGCATAAAATATTGACATAATGCACAAAAATTCAGCAGACATCAAAACGAGGATTGGGGAAAGCGAAGCTTCGTGCATGTGTGACAGTCCTACAACTAATATTCAGTGTTTGCTATTGTGAGCCGATGTGAAAGGTGCGAAGAGAATGACAGCTAAGCGTCTGTTCTTCTCGCCTCTTGTCGTGTTTGCGCTTCTTACTAGGAATTATCCGAAACAAATACTTCATGCGTTCCAGCCCTACTTTCAAGAGATGACAACATAGTCCTAATCTCTGTGGCAGTTTTGCACCGTCATCGATGCCTGTAACAGACATTTGCACAATTACGAAGAATGAAAATCATTTCCACAGGTGTGAAATCTGAATAAACAGAGAAGCTGCGAAGCTACCTCTGCCACTCGAAAAAGTGCAGATTCAATTCTTTCTTCGTCTGTCCTCACTTTTTCACTTTTTCCTACTCTGTTTTCTTTGTCTGCATATTGTCATATCTTGTCCTGCCTTCTTGATATATAGAATCTTTTGCCTTACACTCACCTCTCTCACAAATGTTTACACGCGATACTATACACGTAGCTTATTTTTGTGCCACGTAAATTCTCTCGTTCAAACCCTAACAGCAATTCTCGTCCCCCGTTTATCCTTTTCAACCCTCTGTTTAGTCAAGATATAAGCGACTATGTCATGCCTAACACTTTGCTACAGTATACGGTGCGTTGGTATGCTATTTTAAGAGCTGTTTGACCCATCCACACTTTCTGTTGCATGCACATTTTTATAAGACGCCTGCTACAAGCCTAAACAACCCTTGTTATAAACATGCGAGATGAAATAGGATTATAAACAAGTATATCTGCGTGACAATTTCGTATTCTCGTAAATAACTATGCCAATTCCTAGAACTTCTTCGTAAAGAGAGCCTATAGCGACATCATGCTAGACAAGAAGTCTCGTGACCGAATATAATATAGAGTTGTAGACGTATAACCTGTAAAGCAGTGTCTTAGATAACAAACTGTTCAAGGAGAAGGATGTTTGAATATTACTACTATTACAAAGAGTTGTGTCACATAATTCTTATACCAATGAGCTATAGGATAATTGAAGTGCACACATAGACATATCTCATAGCAAGCTTTGCTTGAACAACACTCATTGGCCAGAAGAAAAGCTTCTTTAAATTACCATACTCACTTTGTGCTCTTAAAATGCTGACAACATATTATTGTAATGAAGAATTTCAGAATTCCTGATGCGTTTATTTGTGCGACTCTATACTACATTATGCGACTCTAGTGTTATGAGACGCTATTATGCTTAAATTATTATTTGTTCGTATACCACGAGGCTCTTGTTGCGCTCGAGCGGCTAAATGAATTAGTTGTATGATATCAACACCTTTCTTGTCCACACGAACTGCCTATGTATATGAAGTTGGTTGCGCATAAGTGCGATTATTCAATGAAGGCACAATCTTTGTCTAATTAATATTTTCAGGTTTCTGTATACTTACAACTGATGGGGCTTCTCACTACTGCACCTCTATTCAATGCGACAATGAGCCAATCACCTCCGTCATCGTGCTGTATCCAATAGCTTTTAAACCCCTACTTGCACTTTCCAAAGAAAAAAAAATGCAACAGACAAAACGCCTAAATTCCGTAATCAGCTTCTTCATAAAGTAAGTTTTCAACAGTCGATTGAGTGATGTTTTCTGTTTCATTCTCGATATCCAAGATATCGCTTTGTTATTACTCACAGCGCATTTATCCATCTCTGGAGGGGAGTTCACAAAAAATTGTTTAAAATGCATTGGAATTGAGTATGTGCGAACCCGAATGCTTGAGTTGGTCATGTATTGTGGCATCTTGGAGTATTCAGACAAGTCATTTGTATTGATGTCAATTAAATCTCGCTTACGGAATAGGATTGCACCTAACTTTCATATAGAGTTACGTAAATATCCTAAAAAATAACTCAAACTTGGATGTGTTCGTAAGGTTCCTGAATTACAAAGTGCACATAAGAGATCAGACGGGCATTACATTTCACAATTGCCTTTCAATCTTGCAGCCATACTTTCACGACATCTTTTGCTATAATACACATTTCACGTTAACCTTGTATAAATACATATATATCATTCCTGTTTTAGGCGTTCCGAAAATGTTCAAAGGGCTTTGTGTGTGCTACGCTCTGTTCTTTTTTATACATGGTCACTTTGAAAAATGTGAAATGTTGTATGTTAATGCTCTATTCTTACAGCCTCTCGCTGAGCTGCCTTTCGGTACGCTACAAAGTTAACAATATAATAATGCACGCAAAGGCAGCTTCGGGCTGTATTTCATAATATATTTGTTGCTGCAGATGATATCAAACTTTCACGCCCAGTTTTCTTGTATGTTATATGAAATTTTCTGTTAGCATTGCAGTTGAATGCTCTTTCTTTATAATAAAATTCTTAATAAGAATTTATTCATCAAGCGAAAAGTAGCACAACCAACACGAAAATAACCTTCAAGAAAAATTAAAAACACTGAAAGAATGAGCAAAAGAGTTATATAGGGCTTAGCGCAAAAATACTACTTTAAATGATGTCACAACACATTAAAAGCTCCTGAATTTTCTCTCCTATCTATCAAACAGCGCGCGCACGTGAGCCGATAATTAATAGCATTGAATGACGTCACATGCTTACGCATGTGAGGTCATTCGTAAGTTCTGTTGTGAGGTCAAGCGTAAGTTCTGTTGCCGAGAATTTTACTGTGAGCTGTATGGCCTTATATGTTTTTTTTTTCCATATTCAGCTGTGCTGTGTGGGACTCACCCGGGTCATGTTCTTTTTTTTTTTCGGTAAGAGTGATCTCGCGAGTGCCGAAAATTGATTAACGAGGCGAAATGAGTATATTCGTAAATGTAGACAATTGTGTTTTTATTTTCGGCCGAGTTAATAAAAGGGAAATGAATAAATTGAACAATTTTTATTTACCTATTTTTTACAAAGTATGCAGACACTGTCTTCACTCGTGCACCCATAGGCTCGTTGTGTAAACAAAAATTGATAAGGGTGGTTAGGTAGAGCGTGACAATATGAATATCGTAATACGCAGTATATAATCTAAAAATGAAACGAAAGCACTAGAAGACTTAGTAACCCCACAGGACAGAAAAATAAATATATAATAGAAAATAAGATTCGTCATCAGATTAAACATGACATCATCTTGATGTTTGTTTGTTTTTGTTTTGTTTTTGCACGAGCAAATCGGGACAAAGTTGACTGCGAAAAGCGGCTGAAAAATTGTACCTGTTCGTGTTTCTCATCTATGTCTCCGTTGGCCTCTACAAAACTCTAAGATCAGTATGTTCCAAATAGGCCATATCAAAGGTTTTTTTATAACATCATATTTAGAGACTAGCTCACTCTTCTCAGTTCTGGTTTTCCAGTGTTTTCGAAAATTGTGAAGACAGTGGTACGGGAAGATTTAAACGGGATTATATAATATTGTCAGGAACATGTTTATAAACGCGCTGTGTATGGTGTAAGAAGATTAAATTTTGCTCTAAAGCAGGTGTTTTTGCAGGCACATTTTATTGATCTATAAGCGAGTGCACTCCAAAGCTCGACCTTTTTTAGCAATGCTGTTCACTCACCTTTGCGATGATCTCCGGCCGAGGGCGGCAAAAATATTTTGAAGACTCCGCATGTAAATGTTGGGTCAGCGAAAAGTATCTGCTCAGCCACCAGGGACATAATGCCTACAGGAACAGAAGAACATATTTATATATGTATATAATCATCATGATTAGCTCGGAAACGCCGGCATCAAGGTTAAACCTGTTGCGGGCTTTCTTTTAACGAGTATTTGGTGTACGTAGCTAAGACGATGGCGTAACAGTGGCAGACATTTTCACAGTACGTACTCAATTTTTACTCACTTCAATCTAGTTACCGCCATCAAACTTCTGGTGTTCAAGGCACTGAGAATATAGGAAGGCACATATTGTCAAATAATTTCATACACTGAAGCAAGCGATAAACCGAACCTTATTTACGCGTACATGAAAGAAAGCGTGGGACGTGAGTGATTACTTTGGTAGGTGTTTGTTGGGAGCTTGACTGGCCACGATGGTTCACGTAACGCACAATAGGTACTTCTTACAATGTTGCTTGCACGTATATTTCAAGAATAATGGCCGAATGGTCATTCCGTGTTCCTAAAAAACAGCGAGGCCTGCACGGAACACACAGAATTGTCATGGCAAAAACACATTCGTCGCGCAGTTACCTTTGTGTGACAGCTGGTTGTTTCGTTGCTGTTCTAAAACGCTTCATCACTCACATTAACGCCATTACTTTCCAGACATCAAGCCTGCTCATGGCCAGTTTGCAAAGGAGTATTAAGCACCGGCATTAATAAACACAGCGTTCAAAAAGCAGTAAACGCCACTCTACGTATTTGTTAAGTCACTGGTACCAGCATAAATTTTGATAGAAGCAAAGTATTCTAGCTAAGCATGTGGGCCCAAACTCCTTCGGTCTTCTCAGATATTTGTCGGAGTGCGACTTCTATTCGGCATGTCAGCATGCCTTTCCATAGCTATAATAACAGCTGCCCAAAGTTTAATACTGCGATAACTACGATTCGTCACAAGGTGGCTGCATATGGCACGTACGAGACCATTCTTCTTTGCGAAAACGTGCAAGATTCTTTGCATGAAAGCTTATTTATGTTCTGCAGGTGCTGCACTGCTCTCTTGTGCATATTCATGGATGCCTCAGGATCTTGGCCTGTTTCATTTGGGGCTGCTTATGAGAATCCATGAGGAGAGACAACCTTTTCTTCCGCCTGAAAAGGGGGGCCTCAATTCGGCACATTTGTGAAGATTCAACCCCCCCCCCCCCTCCAAAGTTTTGATACTGTAACTTTTTATAAGACGGGTTTAGTTTAGAGTGTTTGTATAACATTGGCAGAACAACGTTAACCACTGCTCTTCTGAATAACATTTTCCCGAACCTCTTTATCAGCTGCCATATTCACATTTGTCTGGTCATGCCCCGCCGCGGTGGTCCAGTGGCTAAGGCACTTGGCCGCTGACCCGCAGGCTGTGAGACCGAGTCGCGGCGGGGGCGGCTGCTTTTCCGACGGAGGCGGAAATAATGTATACTTTTGTGCTGAGATTTAGGTGCAAGTTAAAGAACCACGGGTGGTCAATATATCTGGAGTCCTTCACAACAGCGTCTCTTGTAATTAAATGGTAGTTTTGGGACGCTAAACCTCACATATCAAACAATCAATCATTTGTCTGGTAGATCGTCTGGAGATGTAGATTGTGAATATATCTTGCAGTGAATTTTTTTCTTTAAACTGCACTCTTTCACTCACTAATAAAGACGTGGTTCAATGAAAACTCAATACATGTGCCACGGACAGCAAATTGTAGACTCTGCAGCTAACCTGAGATGATAGAGCTTTTTTTTCCATTCATTGTTGTGGCGCATTCTATTTCGGGGGCATTTTACAGGAAACAATCAGATTATAACTTCCAATCACAGCTCATGGTATCCCGTTCCTGCTTTGCAAAAAAAGCCCGACCAATACTACTCCATGTGACCTGTTCATGTCGTTTAGACTCTACTCA
This sequence comes from Rhipicephalus microplus, assembly GCF_043290135.1. Taxonomy (NCBI): domain Eukaryota; kingdom Metazoa; phylum Arthropoda; class Arachnida; order Ixodida; family Ixodidae; genus Rhipicephalus; species Rhipicephalus microplus. Next base: position 136,808,580 of record NC_134705.1, read on the forward strand.
CTATGGAAAAGTCGCATCATCAATATACACGCTGGGCCACCATGGAGGACGAGGTCCGTCTTCCGAGACGCAGCTTCTCAAGTGCGCAGTGTTGTCGAGACTTTTCAACCCGTTCCGGAGTGACTTCCTCTTCTGGACGCTTGTGTGTGTTTGCCGGATTTCTGATGAGTGATGTTGTGCGTAGTTGACAAGTGATGGTGTTGATTCCATGCATTATAGAAAAAAATTGCCAGCATATCCACGGAGTGAATGATGGAGAGTGGGGCGAAGAATTCGTCCGTCCATTCGTTCTTGCTTCCGTCCGTCCATGCGTCCGTCAGTGTGACCGTCCGTGCGTCCATCAACCCGTCCGTGCGTGCGTCTGTTCATGCGTCCGTCCCTGCGTTCGTCTATGCAGCCGCCCCTGCATCCGTTCATGCGTCCATCCATGCATCTGTCTATGTGTCCGTTCGTCCATCTATTCAACACTCCAAGAACCACCATCTCGCACCTTTTCATCATATATTCCCCATATAGAAGCACCGCCATCCAGCGGACATTCCAAGGACTAAACGAGAGGTGTCACACGCACACTTTCTTACGGCTTGCGCTTCGGGTCTACTTCCCACCTTTAACCACCTCGAGTTCATGGTGTATATTAGTTCACTGTATTCATGGCACTGCGGCCGAATGCTCGCTAAACCTTTCGAAAACCAAGGAGGTTACGCCCAGCGAGTATGATGTAGCAAACTTTTTCAGTCAGATAGAGCTCAATGTACATGCCGATGGCTGCTAATGGGAAATGAGAGGCGGAGAATTTGGCTTTTACTTTCTTACGGCTTGCGCTTTGTATCTACATTCCCATTTTAACCACCTCGAGTTCATTTATGGTATATACAAGTTCATTGTATTCATGGCACTGTGGCTCAACGCTTGCTAAACCTTTCTAAAGCTAAGGAGGTTACACCCAGCGAGTATAACGTAGCAACCCTTTCATGTCAGATAGTGCTCAATGTACATGCCAATGGCTGCTAATGGTAATCTCAGCCTGCGCGTTAACTAAAAGCCGAATGCTCCTGTCTCTCATTCCTCATGAGCAGCCATTGACATGTACATTGAGCACTATTTTTTATTGTTCAACAACGCACAGAAGAAGTCTCTCACCGACACCACCTTGGAGGCCAAAATGTTATACTTGTTACATACTACGGGGGACGAACGGGTGCCGCTATAAGGAGCTTCGCCCCTAAAAAGCCCAAGTAGGCTCAGTGGTAGAATACTGGTCTGGCACGTAGGGGACTTAAGTTCAAATGCCATTGTGTTCTTGGTGTTTTAGATGTGACGCAGCTCTTCGACTCACGGGTGTAACACCATTTGTACGTGCGCCCGTCTGAATGTGCCGCAACGCGTTCACCTCGCCACAGGTGTTAAAGCGATACTAAGAATGTCACGCAACAGCTACACATTGACGTGACACTCCGCTCACACACTTTTCTCGCAGGTGCGTGCTTACGTCCCTTTCTACCTCAACCGCAGCCCACCCGCTGCAGCTGCCGGCTCCTCCAACCGCTCACAACGCACTTTTTTCTCGCTTCACCATGTCCACCACCCTCACCGCTCGACCTCACTTGGAGTAGAAACACCCTTTTGGCTCGTTTATGTCCGATAAAACTTACGTAAACCACCACACGCATCCCATGTCTTTGCGTTTTAAACAAACGTTTACTCGAGTAACGCTACACCGAGTTTAGCTTCAAATATTTCTTCCAGCAACCCAGTCGATGCCCATTTCAACCGGGTCAACGCCGTGCGCACCACTGCTGCTTCTCGTTCCATCAAGTTTATGTTCGGAGAGATGGTTCAGACTTTTTTTTATTTACTGAGTTTTCTTTCTTATGACATGCGATAGTGATTACCGACATCGGCGGCCGCCACGGCGGACAACTACGGTGCCGCACGCGACGCCTGCTGTAATCTCATAACAGCTTTCGCTGTCAAACTTGTGAGCAAACGCATTGCGTTCTGGATTTCATTTGCGAGAAATAGTTTCCATAGCCACCTATCTCTGCATTGTAGTTGCGCAAAAGCGCAGTGCCTCAGTCAGTCAGCAAAGATCCATTTCTAGATGTGGGAAGTGATCTTGTTGCGGTGTGTGCCGAACGACAGCACACGGCATGCTTCTCGCACGTTCTGAACAAGACACTAATGGTCACCGGTCTGTTGCAGATAGGCTTTACTGGACTGAAAACCCTTTATTATATAAACTACTTCTGCCCACAATCGCTGTTTTGCAAAAAAAAAGATATTTAGCGTTTGCTGCAAGCTCGGCTTACTATCTGCAAATTGGGAGGAGTTGTGTACGAAAAAGGACGCCAGAGAACACAAAAATAATGAGTTACATGGTTCTTGTCTTGGCCAGCGTCGACTACGTGGCATGTCACTACAACTATCATTTTCATCGTTTATGTTAGTGAAAATACTAACTGTAAAGGAAGTTACCAATAGAGGCATTGCTACGCCCACTCCGGCAAGAAAGTTTGCAAGCATTTGTGGTTGTTATGTGTATATTTGTACTGGTAGTCGTTGCAAGACCACAAGTTTCGTTTCATTTCGAGGACTGCTGGCAGCACCGTAAAAACACCCAGTAAGTACACTCAATACCTCACTAATGTCACGTAAAACAGAGATTTCTTAACTGAAATTTGTTTTCCTAACTACCTCTCTGAAGCTAGCTAAAGAAATCAGGTTTGCAACAAGAGTGAAGCGCTTTAATTGCAACTATTAGCGTGTGGTAAACTAAGTAAGGCTAAAATCTCACTTCTTGACTGCCTGTTTGGGTGCAACTAAATGGAAACGATAGCACAAGCAAACTATGACGCTCAAGCTAATAAAGCTACTTTTGTTCTGTGCTTGCTTCAAAGAAAATATTACATGATAACAGTACACATAAAGTAGTCCACGTGCTGATTTCTTGCAATATATGATGACCCTGAGGTACTACGCCCCGCTTGAGCCCTGCATCATCTTCTAAAGTCGTCATACATAGCCCGTGCTTTCGCGCACGCCATCGCACATCTCGCGTACGACATGCGAGGCGAGTTATGACCTTAATTTATGGTGATTCAGACAAGATTCCCCATCTATACAAGCCCGACGTCTTCCACAGGGTGGTATCGGCAATACGAGGGCTATTATTTCAGTATTACAGGATCGATTCGGCACCACTGACAACGATGGTGATGCGAGGAATGCTCCTGAAATATCATATATTTACCAGAGTCACATTTATCCGACATCGCTACTAAAATGCACAATAAAGGAGCCTAGAAGGAATCATTATCAAAGTGGTTTTAAAACAGTAAAAGTGTACGTATTGAACGTTGCTCTGATATGAGCAAGAGTTACCAAACAACGTCACTGGCAGTAATCTTGGGAAGTATTACGCGAACATTTTTCTTACTTTGGGAACAGAATTTAAACAATGTAGCGTTTGAACGATTTATTTCAAACATGCCATATCACAGTATTGCACATTGAAATGAAAAAGTTTTACGACACTTCGAAGAAGAGAGGTAAAATCCTTACGAGGATGCCTTGGCGCAACCATGCGCAGTCTCGCGAATCGCTGCGGAATATTGCGGGTATTACAAGGTCTCGTAAAAAACTTGTGCAAGCTGGTCAAAACTGGACCGATCTTAGAAGAAGTGCTACATGAGCTTCTGAAAGCTTTAGATAAGAGCGCAGGAACATTGAAATGGGCAAAAACATCATACTGTCTTATTTTGCATCTCTTACACCGTAGCTCATTAGGTCTGAGAAAAGGATATAATGGCAACGTAACATTATGCTATATCATTTCACACTAGAGCCCCGTTTCCTTAGGTTTCGGTGATCGTTAATGAACCTCTGCTGGGCGAAATTTCCAAAGCCATGTATTACAGCCTCTCTCAATATATTATATTGTAGTTTCGGGATCCTAGATATCACCAATATTAATATTGTTAGTAATACTCCAAGTTTATTATAATAATAATAATAATAATAATAATAATAATAATAATAATAATAATAATAATAATAATAATAATAATAATAATTATTATTATTATTATTATTATTAATATTATTATTATTATTATTATTATTATTATTATTATTATTATTATTATTATTATTATTATTATTATTATTATTATTATTATTATTATTGTTGTTGTTGTTGTTGTTGTTGTTGTTGTTATTTGAAGAGAAAGTAAAGTCCGCTGCCAGATTTGTCCCATTTCAAAGAATGCTTGAGATATTCGCTATGAAATGTTGGACGTTGTGTAAGTTGCGTGCATTTTGTTATTGATATGATCGGCTGCTCATGAGAACACTGCGAGGTCAAATATTGATTGCTCAAAGCGTGTCGAATAGAAACAGTAGCCCCCTAACACAAACGTCTGTCTGCTGTAGCACTTGGTAAAACTTGAGAGATTAGAATCACTCATTCATTGCCCTCTTGTAAAACAGCAGACCAACGTTTTAACCATATTTTTTCGCTTCATCTAGAGCAGTAGAAAAATACCACAAAATATTTATATAGCGAGCAGCCTTACGCCTAAATAATTGACTACAACTCATTGAACAAACAATTTGTGAAAGAAAGATGGCACGTTACAACGGCTGTCACATTGCACGTACTGTAAGACATTTTTAATACCCTGAAATATTTGTTGTAAAGCAAGAAGTTGTTTAAAAGATAACAGTAAATGTGTCCCAAGTTTGTTCGCAGGAGCACCATAAGATGATATAATAACCGTAACTAATGCTCGCGTTACTTGTTTCGGGCCATATCCTATTGGATGTTTGTTCACTTCCAAATTGTTAATGTACAAACAAAGGCTAAAGATGATATTAAGTAGCATTCAGTTAAAACATAGGCTTGGTGAGTAATAAATGTAAACAGCTTACCTGGAGGAGAAACTCTCATTGCATCATACGTGGCGTTAGTAAAAAGGCTGATGGTTATGAAATTCCCCTGCAAAGTTGTATTGACCCTACAGGTGTTGGTATAGTGTCAGTGTATACGAAAGATGTTCCTATGTTAGAAAGTAATGGTTACCATTCATGTCCTAAGCAATATTCTCTCTCAAAGAAAACAGAAGTATTAGTTGCATTATTCACGAAATCAACTTTGCAGGTTATTTTTCTTCGTGTTGTCAGCATTGTCCAGATCGTGGTATTTGGTGTGTAGAACTGCAAAAAAATAAAAACGTAATCGATAACAACGAAAGAGAAGGCAGAAGCATCCAGTTTTAGAGAAAGAAGTTTCTGAACCTTGTGAAACGTGAAGGGACAATTTTATGCTTTTATGCATACTCATTTTTCTTTTGCTGCACCGTTGAAAGATGTTGCGGGAAACGCTTGGTTTCATAGCAGGACAAAGCATCGTAACGGCATATGAGCGTAAAACTGTGGAATTATTCGTTGACTCATCAGCTGAAATGACACAGTTTTAGAGACATGATAGTTTAAATAAATTGATTTCTGGACTTACGAAACTTGCTATTCGCACAATTCTCTTGCAGTTGAGCCAAGGATATATGTACCAAGTTTACTTTGATGAATGTTGCACTTTACCAGCAATGTTTTTTTCAAAACGTAATCGTTTCATTCAGTATAACTATCTTTTTTCGCTAGTAATACGCACACCTAAAATTGCTATTGTCGAACAGAAAGAATACTTTTTCTAAAGAGGCACTGGTGTGTTCCGTATTACATACACGTTTTGTTGGAAATATATTTGCTAGTCTAACATCCAGCCTGGTTGACCTCTACATCAAGTACAGCCACTGTGAGGACAGCGCCTCAGTGATGGCCTCACTTCATTCTGTTTGTGCCGCAGACCACTACTGCCAATCTACGCATCCTCAACAGGCAAGCACTGTCCTTGTACCTTAAAAATATTGTGCCTAACGAGATTAAGGACATCAGGATAAACACGAGGAAGAATGTTTTGGCAATCGACATAATGAACCCGAGCGGACTGAACACGCTACAGCATGTGTCCGAGCTGGGAAACATCAAAGTCCAATCCATCATACCAGCAAATGGTGACACCGTAACAGTAGTTATCTATGATATGGACACTCAAATCATCAATGAAGATTTTCCTGTACTGACAAAACCAGTGAGTGAAAACAACGTCATTGTGCATGCTGGTCGCCTAGGCAACTCTCGTTGTGTGTGAATAACATTCAAGGGTGACTGTCTTCGCTCTTACGTGAAGGTTGGCCATTTTCGTCACCAGGTTCGCCCATTTATTCTAAAGCGTATGCAGTGTTTCAAGTACCAGACGATTGGCCACGCGAAGGGCGTTTGTAGAAATTCCGCAGTGTGCCCCGATGCGCTGAACACCACTCAGAAGACGACTGTAGTGCAACTACGTTGAAATGCTCCAACTGCCACGGCGCTCACAGTGCTTCCTCCAATGACATTCCTCAGATTAAGAAAGAGGTTTATATTCTGAGACGAATGGTGCACGACAACGCGACTCACAGAGAAGCTGCGCAAAAAGTAAGGCGAAGGCGCCGTCATCGTCGAAGGTCCTCACGAAGGACAGTGCAAAATCTAACGAGAAAGTCAGCAACTCAAGTGGAATCGACAGGCACGGCTCCTAGCATGGAAAACATCTGCGCTGGAAGAGAAGATGCTTAGAGATCTCTCTCACCAAAGGAATTGCCCCTCCTTCAGCCTACACGATCTGATGAGCCTCAACAGAAGCCGCCTACACGACCAGTCGAGCCTCAACAGAAGCCGCCTCAAGAACAAGCACAAGATGCTGCAACGCCTGGGAAGTCAGATCATCGCGTGATGGTGATGCTAAGATCATTAGTGGACACCATTCACGTGTTGTTAAGCGACATGAATACACCGTCAGCCAAAAGTGCCCTTCAAGTACTGGACGCGCTTAGTCCAGTGCTAGCAGCCCTAGAGCAGACCATGGCTAACCCACCACTGTCTTTCAGGGTTGAGGTTCGTAAAGCAGATACTGCAGTGGAATGCCAGGGGACTGAGATTGTGCATTGGTGATTTTCGTCGATTTGTGTACGTCAATGTGTTTCCCGAAATCCTCATCTTTGAGGCGAACATATCGAGTGCAATACAACTCTCAGGATACGAACCTTTCATGTTGTCTACCTTAAATAAAAACAGCAAGGTTCTGGTGTTCATTCGCTGAGACCTCACTTACATCCTTCAACCTCTACCACCTCAAGACGGAAACCAATACGTATGCTTAAGAGTGAAAAAGAGGAGGCTCAACATCATTGTGGTTGGCGCATACCTATCACCATAAAGCCATTTCAATCAAAAAGAACTACGAGATATCATAGCGTTAACTCCTGACCTGTGTGTTATCATCAGGAATTTTAATGCTCATCATACATTATGGGGAAGTCAGAATACCAATATAAAGGGCAGAAACTTTGTGTCTTTTGCCTCCAACAACAAACTTTGGTTACTGAACGATGGCAGTTCTACAATTTTACGTGGCTCCACATAGAGTAGCTGTCTCGACTTGGATTTCGTTTCGTGAAGCTCAGTGAAACATACTGAATGGTTTACAGATATAGAAACGCAAGGGAGTGATCACATTCAAACATACCTCAAGGTCAGAGGATTGTCGCCTCCTAAAGTGCGCAACATGGTTAAAAGAGTGGACTGGAAAGAAATTCAGTCTCCTATGAAAGACCAATGCCAAGAACAGATATGCGATTTACAAGAGGCCATCAAGAACACCGTAAAAGAGACTGTGTGTACGATCCCATGCCCTGTCAGAATCATGAACATCGACATAAAGCTCCGACGACGAGCTGAAAAAAGGCACCGGTGCACGAAGGACGTAGAAGATTTACGGACTGCTAGACGTATGCAGAAGAATATCAAACTTCGGTTGGACAAGCTAGAATTCTAACGCTGGATTACTTTCTGCGAGTCACTCGACCCTCGTAAGTCTTTATCGCAGACATGGAGGACGGAAGGAGGTTTGAGGTCATCCCCCATTCAGAAGTCACCATTCAAGGCCTTAGCTTTTTACCAAAATTGACCAGATGTGGACGTTGCTGAAGAGTTCTGCGCCGGATTGTCAGAGCAAACTACAGCACTTAGCTCACCACTATCGAGGAGTTGTTCGCCACCACGTGATTCCTGTATGGACTTCCCGATCACCATTCAGGAGCTCAAGGCAGCACTCGCTTCATGCAAACGTAACTCCGCACCAGGACCTGATGGAATCTCCAACAGAGCCCTGTGTCATCTGGGTGAGTGCGCGAGAATAGCTCTACTTCAGCTATATAATGATTGTTGGCTAGAGGGCACTGTCCCCTTAAGTCGGAAAACTACTCGTCTAGTACCACTGCTAAAACCTGAAAATTGGAACTCTCCTCCTATCGCCCGATCGCATTGGCTAGTTGCGTGGGTAAAGTGATGGAGAGAATGATTCTCGGCCGACTTGAGTAGTACTTGGAGTATCATGAGATATACCCAAATGCCATGGCGGGCTTTCGACGTGGTCGACCATCGATTGATAGCGTCATCGACCTAATCACGTACGTTGAACACGAGAAAGGCCATAAGCGTCTTTGCGCCTCTCTGTTCCTTGACGTCAAAGGAGCCTATGATTACGTTACACATGAAGCCGCCCTTACGGCACTAAAAGAGATTGGAGTAGGGGGCCGAATGTTTAAGTGGATAAGCAGTTATTTCCAAATACGATCCTTTTTTGTGAGTACGGAGGCCGGGAACACGTATGCACGTTTCAGTTGTCGTGGCGTCCCTCAGGGTGGTGCACTGGGCCCCGTGCTATTCAATATAACACTAATCGCTCTCCATATGCACCTGCCAAACAATATTTATCTATCAACATACGCTGAGGACATCAGCATATGGACATCTGCGGTAACTCGCCTGCATTAACGAGGGACAATACAGAGAGCTGCTACTGCAACTATTTTGCATCTCCGCAATCAAGGCCTGGAAATTTCCTCCGGAAAGTGCGCTCTTCTGGCATTTGCGCGCAAACCCATGTCGAATTACAGAGTGTCAATTAACGGTCAAAATATACCATATCGTCTGTCTCACAAATTTCTGGGTGTCATAGTCGACAGAGACGTATCATGGAGCCCTCATGTGTCGTATTTGAAAAAGCGATTGACAGGCGTATGCCATCTTTTCAAGCTTCTCGCTGGAAAGACTTAGAGAATGCAGTCTAATGGTATTTTATGACTGTACAGGGTGCTTTTTCTTGGCTTTTTACGCTATAGTCTACCTACATTATCAAAAGCCACCAAAACAAGTCGACGCATGATACAAAGCGTTCAGGCACAGGCGCTTCAAATATGTTCAGGTCTGCCTCAGGGTTCCTCAACAGTGGCGACTATAGCTTTAGCCAAAGACCACCTCATGCTGACCCATATTAAAATTGAAGCTTTGAGGACACACATAAGGCATTTGGGACGGACTCCCCATCACCACCTAGCTTCTATACCAGCGGATAGACCTCATACTTCCTTTTGTTGAACAATAACTACACATATAGTGACGCTCTACCAAACTGGTTTTACGCCCGCGGCGAGACCTTCAATTCCTCCATGGTGTTTCAAACAGCCAGTCATCAACCTGACATTACCAGTCATCCAGAAAAAACGAGATTTCTCAATACCAGTCCTCAAGCAGCTCACCTTACTTCTGCTGTAGGAGAATTACCAAGACGGCACCCACGTCTACACCGACGGCTCCGTCCTGGCAAACAGCTCAACTGCGGCGGTCGTCATTCTAACGCCCGCCACGACCATGAAATTCAGGACAACCCATGCAACCACAACAACGGCAGCAGAGCTTGCAGCGCTTCGTGCAGCGCTGCGTTTCATTAACGACCAAATCACGCAATGGTGGAAGATTTTCTGCGGTTGCAAGGCGGCACTGCAGTCAATTCTGTCAAATCTACGCCGTGCTCTACACGAGCGGTTGGTATTTGAAACAGCAGAAATGCTAAACCATATAACAGAGAAAGGGCACCTCGTTATATTTTAATGGTTGCCAAGCAACAGTGGAATTATCGCTAACGAACGAGCTGATCAACCTGCCCGTTCAGCCCATACAGAAGACAACAACCAGTCAATACCTCTCTCAAGGACGGACGCTGCTAGGAGGCTCCACATGCTTGCTCGTCAACGCTCAATGGCTCTTTGGAATGAGCCTCTCTTTACACATGCACGGTTACAATCCCTTGATCCAACGTTAAGCTTACGGCTTCCAAAAAAAAAAATCGATGAGGTGACGCTACTGCTTTGTGCAGACTATGGTTGGGAGTCGCGTTTACCCATGCGTATGCGTTCCGCATAGGTATGGCCGACACCGCCGACTGTGCTCACACCGGAGATGAAGAAACAATTCGACGTATCCCGTGTGACTGCCCGGAATACAACCTGGAAACACAACACCTTTGTAATATACTAAACAGGTTAGATGACCAGCCGCTGTCAGAAGAAAGAATACTGCGCCATCATCATGACTCATCGTCACAGAAGAAATCCGTGCAAGCGCTACTGGGCTTCTTGCGAACTACTGGCCTGTCGGAATGCATCTGAGTGGATTGATTTTGTGTGTGCGTGTGTGTCAGTGTTTTTCTCCTATTTATTTTTCAAGTCTATCTTTCTCTTTCAACCCCCTATTCCTCAGCCCTAGTGTAAGGTAGCATACCAGATACTACCATCTGATTACCCTTCCTGCCTTCCTTTTTTCTCATTTCTCTCTCTCTCTCTCTCTCTCTCTCTCTACATCAAGATACTTTTGGCCTTTATTGAATTCAATCTACCAAAGTAGTTCAGGCTATCGGATGCAGAAGAGCACTTTTGCAATAATTTCGAATACATGCATAGTTTAACCTCCAACCGTATTGCACAGTGCATGTGCTCCCAGCATTTTGCTTCCATCGAGGCACATTGCTGGAAGTCTTCCACCGACAATGTGCCTAAAAAAGCACAGGAATCATACGTTCAATGTAGACTACACTATACGTTTTAAAATTGGTGCTTGAATATTATGTGCAACAATGAAAAGCATGCTTACAGGCCCAGTCTAATTGAAATAGAAAAGAACACGCACCACCAAAAAAAAAAACGAAAGACAGCAGAGATCGGTCATCGTTCATTTGTTGTTCTGCATTTTTTGTTTCTTAATGGTACACGTGTTCTGTATTCTAGTAAGCGTGCACCAAATAACCCGAAAGAGTTTGATTACCTAGAGACCTATTCTGAAACTGTGTTGCCACGAAGCATTCTGTCTGGGAATCTAATTATCACGTATGATAGTTGTTTTTTTTATCACGAAGACCATCAGAGCATTTGTGCATTATTTGCGGCCAGTGTACTTTGCCCTGGATTCGTGCGGACGATTCAGAAGGGTAATCTTCTTTGGCTGATAGCTGGTTTTAACTTTCATTTCAAGGTTACGGATCTTTTAGCAGCTCACCGTAAACACAGCTCTTTATTGCAGTTGTGTCGGGCATTTCTGGACAAATATTTACTCAGCAGTTCAAACGAAGCCAGCTTATCCTAACCAGTTCGCAAAGTTGCTAGATCGATGCACAGCTCTATACCTACAGAAGGGACCCGGTAATACTAACATGGGCGTTTAAAAGTAGCAAAAATTAAATTGGCTTTTAATGTGTTCTTTCATGGTTGTTTGAACAATGCTTTTGTGTCCCACTTCTCAAAGCTGTGCAAAACATCTGCCACGTGCAGCTTGTTTTGGAAAGACATTATGTGTGTGAATGTGTTAAAACAGTTAAAAAATACCGAGCTACAGACGTCGGACAGAGTGGTGTTGTGAGGGACAACAGAAACAGCGGAGCTTGCACTAACTCTCGCAAAGCTTGGGCACAGCAGAGAGAGTGGGCTACTTACCTAGCCTGAATTAGATAGGTTTCTACATTCAGACCTCTGCTTCTCCAAACACTTGCTGTACTATACAATAAATGACTAGGCTTTCGGTCTTTCAAACTCTTTTTGTGTCTGTTTTCCCTGCCTGTTTTTCCCTATGTTGTCCATTGGCCTTTATCTGTTTTTGGAACAGTGAAAAATTTGTTTTTTGTTATAATTTATTAAAACAAACGCAGCTGGATATAGAGTTTGTAAATAAATGCAGCGGCTGTTGTTGTAGGGGCATTGTTTGAAGCCCTTCACGGTAAAACGTTTAGAGTCGACGAATCAAGTGTCTAATATACTGTCATCAGCATGACATTCACCAAAATAATAATATTGGAACAGTTTAGTTTCTACGCCTCAGTTTTCTTCAGTAGATGATAACGAATTATTGCCTTTACACTGAAGTAAGTGCTGTTTTTCTACATGTAGGTAATAAACATCTCGAAGGCTCTAGTTGCTACTGGGTTTGATAAACATTGCTGCAATATTTGCCCGTTAAAAGTAACGGTAACCTTTCTTATTTAAAATGACTTACTACTGCATTCAACTGAATTGCTTTGGTAATGGTGGGTGTTTTAGAAAACAATTTTTAACTATTTAAAATCTGTTTGAAATATACTCGATTTTTATGGGCAGTTTATTGGGTTCTGAAATGCACTGTTCGCTAAACCGTACCATTTTTGGTCCAGTAATTGGTCGCAACGTTGCCGGTGCCGCAGAAGTTGTACAGATTGTGTGGCTGAGCCAATCTGACTGACTGTGTACAGCGTTGTTGAACTCACATTTCCGCCAGTTAATATGGAGCGGGCCTTGACACGTGTGAGAGTCGCAAATTTTTTAAGAGATATTGGAGGTATCGAAATAATGATTAGAGTACACATAGTATACGAGAGGTCAGACACATAAAGAGTGTACTAATGCTCACTCCTGAATGTTTCGTTGTTATGGTGCCCCTTCAGTAACCTGGGGCCTTATCGTTGTGTCGCTCCTACGAAGGTCCTTTACTACGTAAATGTTATGAAAGTGCCAATACGCTTAGATGCTTTTTGGCTAAGACAGACTATAGGTGCGCGCACTGGGCAGAAAAAGGGGAATCATGAGGGGGCGCAAAGCCTGCTTCTTATATTGAAACTAGAGGAAGGGGGCACTGTGACGAACCTTCACCCTCCTTGAAAGGGAACTCTGCGCATGCTTAGGCCAAAGACGACCTTAGAAAAACTATGGTGCGCTACCACTTAATGCACTGGAGGAAGTGAGTGAGCTATACTCGGGGACAACTTTCTGTCACAATGAAGGGAAAGCTCTGTGGACAGAGCTGCTGTGCTTGTACTCCTCCGCGAAGTAGTCCGGTTCGGATCACGTTTGGAGTGACAGCCACATTCAAGTAATTCCGCTGCACACAAGTAGATACATCCGCTCACACAGTCAATTGTGAGTGAAATGCAGTACAAGCTCCTTCAGCGTGTCGTCCGATTATCTGAAGGGCGACTCGCACTCACCTAAAGACCAAGACTGGATTTTGATTATGAGGTGAACGTAAAAGGTGGGACGCTTTTAGGCGCACAAAAACGCGAAACGACTCTTCAGAAAGCAACAACAAATAACGATGCCTCCTTAGTGCATGCAGCGTCTCTTTATAAACAGCATCTAGTAGAAAATAATGTTGTTCTTTTTTTCACCAATCTAATGCGAAAAACACGAACGCATTTGTAGCACTTTTATTCTACAGTGGTGGCACATGCCCACCTTGGCTCTGTAGCCTTTCCTTCATTGGCTCAGAAAGTTGTCGGTGACTATATCTGTTTTCTTTGCGACGCACCACTGCATGGTAAAATACCCTTATTTAGGATGGGAAAGACAAAGTAATTAATATAGCACGGACAAATGAAACAGCCCAAGAAAAAAGCACGGTCCTCAGTAACAGAGAAGTCTATTTGGGTGTCAGACTTCGAGACAACCACACGATGTGTACAGCTTCAAAGCTTCATTATAATGTTGATGTTCACCAATGTCGCTATTATCTTTCCCATATTTTCTCCGCTGCCATGATGCTGTGTGTCGAATGATGATAGGACCGTAAGTTATTTATTCAGGAAACGAAACCATTATGTGGCATCCAACTCCACAATCACGCCTTTACATGCGGCGCAGTGTTAGTGCGTGAATAATTGTTTCCATTCATTTTCTACCCCACCTGGCTATTTTGTAGGGATGAGATGTCATCGATGGGAAGCGTGTCAGCTGCTTCACGCGCCGGTACGGTGTCATCAAATGGCGATGCTACCGTGCTCAGGTAACTGCCCTCAACGCTGAACTTCTCGCTGGTAACTTTGGATGAGTTGGTAGAGCTGTTTTCTCGTGGAGAAACATCGTTAGTCCAGTTGTTCACGTGATAGAAGAATTAGCTTAGGCTATGTCGGCGTGTAGTGTACTTGACGACGCCCGAACTTTTACACTAAATAAAGCAGTTCCCTATTACGCTTTTGATTTGCACACTTAGTTAATTGCCTATTAAAAATTACTTACCAGTCCCTCGGCTGAATGAGCCAGGCTAGGTGTTACAGGACCATTCATGCTATTTGAAAATCGCGTCACTTCAGTAAGGTCACGTATGCACCCATGTTCCCATGTAATTGTAAAAACATGGCACATTGAGCAATATATGAATGAGTTCTTAAAAAATAATGTAACCAAGACATACACCTTGTGTCGCCGTCAGAGCTAGAATTCAGGAACTATAAATAACAACAAAAGTGAGCTTTTTTGGAAAGCGTGTGCATCCTAAGTAAATTGTCAGTGAGCGATCGTAGAAGATTGAATTAACTGCAGAAAGCGGAGAAGCACATATACTGCCAAAATGTTTGTCAAAACATATATTCCCGTTAACCACGCACGTCATGCTGTAACTATAGGTGAATCCTGTATGACTACGAACCTGCGTGATGTCTGGCGCCTGAAGCCCAGGAAGGTGAAGAAGGTTATGACATTTTATAATAATAGTTAGAGCTGAAACTGTAAGCGCTACTAGAATATCGTACCTTGTCATGCTCGCGGTACAATAAATAATAAATTCTTGCGCGCTTCAGTAGCTGCTTAGTAAGGCGCAACCAGTTGTTACAGTGCTTTCATATATCTTTTGTAACGATTATTTTTTTTCTTACAAAATCTTGAAAGAATACAATGCCTATTCAATATACAAGGCACGGCTCATTCGTTTGCCTTCTGCTCGCTTGTGTTATATTGGTGAAATCAAATGATGAGTTTATGCTAGGCGGAATAGCTGAGTGCACATATACTACAATAAATGAAGCTGTGGTAGTCGTGATTACATTATATGGAGGTACAATGAGCACTCATTTGAGAGTTTGTGACACCCGCGGCCAGGGTTCGATACCGCGACCTGTGGGCCAGCTGCCGAGTACCTTAGCCACTAGACCACAGCGGCAACGACAGGCAATAAAACATTTTAAAAAGAACAACCAGGTGCATATATTGCGCATTGTGCAACGAGTGGGTCGTCGAATGCTCTAACGCTTTACAAAAGTTTATTCTTGTTCAACTATTAACTTTTGCGCATACCCACTGTGGGGACTGGCGTGGATTACAAAAACTTCTGGTATAATTTTCGTCGTTGTCAGCCACATCACACACAAAAAATGAACAAATTTTCTTGCAGGTATGTTGCGACTACCACGCTTCTCCGAAGAATCACGAAGGATGGCATAGTGGATGCCTGCCAACTAAATAATGATTAATGACGTACCCTGCAATTATGCTTGCAGCAAGCTTTTAACACTCTTAGGGCAGCTGCTATAGGGTCACTGGCAAGGTAATCACTATGCCATAGATCATCATAACTTTCATGTAGTGCAAAGACATTCACTAAGCCAGCCTTCCAAGAAACGCGGTACCCGCTACACACTTGCAAGGAATTTTGTGCACTTTTTTCATGCTGTGGCTGACGATCATAAGGAATTCTGCCAGAACATTTACCAATAGGTGGGAACAATGGGCGACATGGTCGATAAGCAATTCACATGGTTTGATGCCGAATGGTTTCTTGCCTATCTTAAAACGTTTTACTACTCATAATACCACTATTTCCTTCGCGACATCAAAACTACCTGCGGTCAGTTAGCAACAGAGTTTCAAGCACCGGCAACGTTATTGGTGCAACACTGGATTGGCACGCAAGAGACCTTAGTTCAAATTCGATCGTCACCCTGGTGCTTGTCGTACTTTCACAAACTGCTGCACCGAATTCTGTGTGCCCTCTCTTCGTCCATTTTTTTCTCAACTCCCTATTTATTAGCACAATTCCTCACTACAGTTAAACATCATGCGATGCTGTATATGTAAGATGCCCTTCTTGGGTACATGTCAACCATAAATACGCTCGAGCATGAAAATAAAACATACTACTCACACAGCACGACAGAGACCACAGACGATGATGCACCAGAGAAGAGCGATGTTCCTGTCCCTTGTCTCAGTCGCTGTGTGCCTCTTATCGCTATGAACCAAGTTGCCAAGATGAAAGTCATCCTTCCGACATTGTCCCCTGACCTCAATTCTGATACTTTTCAAAGTCCAGATAAAATTACCATGTCAAAACTTGTACCACTGCAGCATATTTAATTATTAACATTTGTAAAATATTGCACCAGCATATCAAATTTAACTACGTGGGGTTCACTGTCTTCTCCAAAAAAATGGCTGCTCGCTGATGTCGGAATATCTAAGAAAATGGATGGTAAAAAATCTCAGCTTTAAATTGTTACTGTGCACGCCATCAGGAATGCTTTCAGCTACACTACGCTGCGCGTGGTGAGAACAACTACGTAGCTCCGTCTGCTCGGAATCACGAACACTGCGGTAGCCGATTCCCGACAGGCAATCTTGTTGTTGCGCTCGTCACGCTATCATGCTTTGAGCGCCCGCGCCATGCTGTCTACGTGCGTGAGAACCACAGGCACTGAATCGAGTCTTAACATGCCCATGAAGCCAGCACGCGGCCGCTATGTTCTGCGCATGTGCAGAGCTTACACGTAGAAGCTCGACGTACGCAAAGCCTCTACGTACATGACACTAAAACTGTCTATTATGTTCAAACGAAATTTGTCACAGATTCCGCATTCCACTTTCAGACTTGTTCCACGATGAAATTGTATCGGTCGCGAAACAAGGAACGAAAATTGTTGAAACCCAATTGTCACAGGGCTTAACGGCCGCCAACGATGAAGCGCAACGTTAGGTGAGAAGGGCACAAAAATTAAAACCAGGAACTCACTGATTTTTTTTTGAATATGCGTGACTTTCATAATGCCGAAGTTAACTCTAAATTTGTTTTGCTGTTTGTCTGACACTTGGCTAAATAGTTGATTGGCTCATTTTATGATGCAGTGCCTCAAATGGGAGGCGTCTCCACTCAATCTGCTATAAGGGCTTGCGACTAGTTTGGCGCAATGCCAGATCGACGTCCCATCGGTCACTTTTGCCTGGTGGGTCGTGTGTGCCTTCGGTAGTTTATTTGCTTATGAGCTGTTCACTGGCGTGACGCTTCAGAGCAGAACTATCTCACAAAATGTGGAGACAGACATTCCTGTGACTGTAGACTGCTTCCACTGGCGCACGGCTGGCGTGCTCTCCTCGCTTTTTGTGGCGGTGAATGCGCCACGCGAAGCGATGAAACGTTATAAGTTTGCTAGAGTGATATTCTCAAGGATGCTCTCTCGCTGCGATTATTTTACACGATTAGATAACGTGGGTTTTCTTACTTTTGAGCTATTGTGCTCGCAAACAGTTGTATCACAATTTCTCCTTGTCCAAAGTTTTTGGTGCGCACTGAAGTACACAATTGAAGTAATCAAGCAATCTTTCTTCGCCAATCTTTCCTTTTGGCAATTTGCTTTTCTCTGGTTCACGCAAGTTTCAGCTATAAAGGCGCAATGAGATCGCGTATATAAATGCGCCAAAATAAGGCGCGCGTATTTAAAGACACGTACTAAAGGACACCTAAAAGATCCACAGTTAAGGAAAAAATCCATTTCGCACCATGAAGGCATGCGCACGCGACGTCTATACTACTTCCAGTCATGCCATTATAGTTTCTTTATCTTTTGAACGTACTAAGATTCCCCCCACCCCCACATACGTTGGTGTCGATGGTGGCAACAAGCCGCCGACTAGTAGATGCAGGGGCATCTATGGAAATCAAGCTACCAGTTTATATATACTTTGCTTTTCCCGCTAACCCGGCCCCGGTGGGCGACACGCAGTGCACATGCGCACTCCTCGCAACATGTCCCCAGCAACTCCCCTCGGACCTTTCAATGTGCTGGCTTATGAAGCATTCGCGCATGACGGCAAATGCATGCACAATGGCACGAATGGCTGCTTATCCACACCGCTGTGGGTGAGGGTGTGAGCTGATGGAAGTCCCCACAGATATTAGAATGCATAATTTGAGCTCTGTATTTCTATTACAAATGTGGAGAATATTTTGCCTATACTAAATACCTGTTAAAGTGGCGATCGACGATCACGCACTGTGTAGGCTGGAAAATATCCCGCTCTGTACAGCGACGAGTACTGCTACAGTCGG
Source organism: Rhipicephalus microplus (assembly GCF_043290135.1). NCBI lineage: Eukaryota > Metazoa > Arthropoda > Arachnida > Ixodida > Ixodidae > Rhipicephalus > Rhipicephalus microplus. Next base: position 136,827,132 of record NC_134705.1, read on the forward strand.
TAGTCCAATCTGATCCATAATGGGACACATGATCTTTATACATTATAGATAAAGCGTATCTCTAGGATTCGCTTTAGTTTTTGAATGAACTCAAATAGTCGTGCTATGCGAGCCATCTCACTGAAGCTGCCTGAAGCATGCAGCCTCGAGGTATCACGAAAATTGAGGGAAGGCTTGCGTCGTGTGGTGGTAACAGCTTTTTGTTAGTGAAGCTCAATCACATAACAATAAGCAAAGGAGCGTGAGTGGCAATACTTTCTCCTATGAAGCATCATTCCGATGGTGTGAAAGAAGACAAACGTGAAAAAATTGTCTTCTTTGACTTTCGAAAAACGCAATATGAAATGAGAAATAATTTTCTATAACTTTGTTAGCTTGCATAGTACGAACGAGAAAGCACCCCTTGAATGACCTCGGAGCACGGGCAGTGCCGCTGTGCGTTCGATATGTTTTTTGAAGCAACGTCGCACTCTTATGTACCCAGACGTCGAAGTACTCGTTACGGTCCAAAGTATCGCCTAAGTTTCTAGATGTATCCACTCTGACGCGCTTGCGTTTAAACACAAACATGGTCTACGGGATGGTAATGTACGAATCATTGTCAAATATCGTAGTGATGGCAGTTAGGAGTATTCTGGCGGCCATCATATACAAATGGCTGACCTATTGGGCTTCATCGGCTCGTTCAGGATAAGAAAAAAATCAAGGTTGTCTTCACCTGTGACTCTTGGTTACATGAGGCCAAGCGTCCTTGCAGCGTTCTTTCCGTATAAACTAGCCTGAAATGTACCATCTGTTCTTTCCTCTGCCACCGTATAGTAGGCGAAGGTTGCATGCAAGGAAACAGTGTGCTGATTCTTCCATTTAACGTCTAATTAGAGTACGGCCCATTCTTACAAGAAACACAAGCAATGGTGGTTTTCGGCTTTTTGGATAGACTAGGAGATTTCAGCTTCACAGAAGTATTCATCGGGCACATGCGCATTTAGCCATTTATTTGTCTGCTGCGCACCGTTACTATTCACTCACTCAGTCAACAAGCTTTATTAGTGTCCTAAGGAACTACAGAGTCATATTTATATGTGGCGCCCCCGTGCGGATAAAGGATGCCTAATGAATTTGTTGGCCTGGCCATACAAAAATCGCAATTTCAGGATAAATATTAGATGGTTGTACCGCTCGTACTTGTGTCATGCTAAATTGTTTTATCTTACAATTGCTGAGAAACGACAATCTACAGATTTCGCGAACTATTTTATTCAAAGCAAATACCATGCGATAGCTGCAAGTGCACTTATGTTAAAGTTTTTGTATTTCAAGAAAGTCCGATTCATCATTTCAGATGTGGTCGCCATTACCGACAGGACCTCTGTCTCTCATTTGCAGACAACATTACTTGTGGTGCAGGTGGATGCATACGCGTCTACATAGTTGTTTTCAGCTTTCTTCCTGAATAACGAAATACATTTTGCATTGAACGGCGTATCGTATGAATCGCGCACGCGCAACTCGTAGATCGCACCTGCAAAAGAAATAAAAATTCAGACCTTTTATGCAACTTCACGGACACTCGTAAAACTTACGAATATTCCAAGAAATATACTCTATTAGAGCTTACATAGTTCACGTCTTTTTTTGTGTGCGTGTTCAGGGGGGTGGGTGCGCATACGTGTACGAGCAGTACAAGCTGGTAAAACCCGGCAGCATCGGTAACTATGTTTGAGCATCCTTAAACTAAATATGTCAGTGTAAACGTTTCTTACGCTTGTGGTTCCCCTGGGCGTCATCATGTCATCGGCGCACCCAGCTATGCTAGTAACGCACTGTGACAAATTATTGTGTGTAATTAGTCGACCCAACAAGAGCCGGATGATGGGAATGCACGCAGCCTATATACGTCCGGCCGTAATGCCATCTCTATTTCACCAGCATGGACGCACATACGCGTGTGAGTAATAAAAGCGAGGTAATCATGGTTATATTACCAACAAAAGTATCACAATAATTTCGCCATACTTCTAAGGATCGTAAAAAAGAAACGCTGAATCGAATACTAGTAGGCCGTGAAAGCGAATGCTTGTCATCAATGCCAGTCTTTGATTTATACAAAATATTTCATTAAACTGTTGTATTGATCGAATATGGCGACCCCTTGCCCTAAAACGGCGTCATGGCTGGAGTACGTGAGTGCGAGGCAGATGATGACGAGAGGTAGAAGTAGAGAACTAATTTCTGTTTCTCACTACAGTACTCGGGTAAAAAATTAGCTCGGAGTTGGTGGCGGCACCGCCTCTAAGAGTAAGAAATGAACTCGCCGAGTCACTGTCGCCGTCACGTTCCAGATATCCATAATCTTCTAAGTATATATAAAAGGTACAAAAAATGAATAAGAAAATTTCAAGGCACCCACCGGAAATTCGAGCCGGCGACGCTTCGCTGCTCAGCGGGATGCAGTTACCAACTCTGCCACGCTGTTTTTTTGTGTGTGGTACTTAATAGTGTTTGCGTAATGAAGACAAAATCAAGCAAACAAAAGTACAATCACATGGCGACAATAAGCACTGAAGCATTACCGATGAACACTTGACGGCTAACACAGCATCAGTTCTTCACATCGGGAGTTCTTACATCGCGTTTTACAAATAAGAAAGAGATGAGGCCAAACATCTCTCCAAGATAGAGTACCAGTACGGTCTAAAGTCTAGGTCGTCGTGAATGTCTTTGAGGTGATATTAATTTTAATGAACAGTGTGCTCTTAGAGGTGGTGGGTTCTGCATTGCGGCCATGCGTTCGTGCCATCCAGAAGCTGTGCATACCCATAAGGAAAAACATATATGGCACTTCATCAAGTGATGCTGGTACACGGTAACGTATGGCGTGAGAATTTATGAATAAATGCTCTTTCAGTGCTCGCTGAAGGACATCTTAAAACAGAATGACATCTTTGCAGCTAACAAAGCAATGTTCAATTGTTTCTGGCACATTACACAGACGGCAGTTAGCAGAATGAATGAAAATATCTTTTTTAACAGTATGTTTACTGCCAATGTTTCAGAGTGCAGTTTATAGAAGAACATTTTGAAGTTTGCGGAATGTACAGTGTGCGCCCTCGCTTGTACACTTCGTGACCTGGAAGATCGGAGTACAGTCAGTGGTACAACGGAGGTGGGAAGAGAATGCTTGGTATATCCTTACATGCAAGTTTCCCAGCGTGATTTGTCATACCGTCCATTGCACTAACAGCGAGCTATGCCTATACATCACTGGCAACTGGCGTACTGTCAATAAACTGGAAAAGAACATTCTTGAGCGTAGCCCGCATGTACTTCACTTACACACGCCATTCATGCTTTCCCTAAAGATTGACGTGTCCGATGGCTTCTTCATGGACGGGTGGGTTCTCTCAAGCCCATACAGTCGGATGAAAATGGCATTCCAAAATATCTCTGGTTCCAAAATATCACTTAAGTAACAGGAAAAAATTACTCGCATAGAGCCCAGGACTGTTCGGGAAGTCGCTCGTTTTGTTGTCCCTGTGAATTCAGTGCCTATTCAAACGATCACCGCCATTGTCACTTTTGACAGAAAAACTCAAATCACTGCTCCAGTTTAGTTTTGGTGACCCTTGCACCATTAAAACATCGCATGGCTCCGTCATCGCAACAGTGCACGTGTCACTAAGAACCTTGAGCACTGACGTCATAAACTTCTTGCTGCACAACTTTTATGTTGTGTGCCTCCAGAGTGTACCAGTGATAGTAACCGGAGACTTACACGTTACTGCACTTCGACGTAAAAACCAGTGGCTTGTGACGTTTTTTGCAGCCAAACTTGAACTTCGCCTCCTATCGGACGTCACACAATTCACAACACTGCCTGTTTAAATACTGTGGTTACTGCATTACTGTCAATTCAGGCACAATGGACCACGTTATCTATATTTCGTATCGTTCATAAATCTCCTAGTCTTAAATCGCATAACATCCCGATTTGTTGTCATCGCATTCATTGATTTCGCCTTCTGCCAAACCTCGGACTTTTTAATTGAACTCATCGTGCGAAGTGCCGTGACTATTCACCACACTTGCAGTGTTTTACCGCGACCGCGAGCAATCGACAGGATGCAGGCAAAGATTCAGCCAAAGTTTATATTGTGAGTAACCCTCGTGCTAGACTGACGTGCCGTTAATGTCGGCTAATGTGTACATATGCTGCACAAAAATGATGGAAAAACAATGGTTTCTATGCGCAGTGTTGTTATGACTATTACGAGTATTTATTTATTCATTTGAGCACCAAAATTTGTGCATGCACATATGCTAGCGACCAGAAATCTACACACATACCAATTCCTTCCGCAATGTAACACTTACTCGCGAATGCAGCATTGACAAACCGCCATATGCCAAGCTCGCTTGTGAAGCTCGCGCACTGGAAATAAAGCTACTTATTAATCGTGAAGGCCGTCTGCAACGTGTGTCAGAAGGCAGAGGTTGTTGGTATTTAGCTTCGCCTCGTAATCGACGCTTCGTTTTTCACTTGAGTTGGTGGCGATGGCGTAGCAGTCAAAGTGTCCAGCGTACGCGGCGTTGTCGGCTTCTGCTGCTATGGTCTGTTTCACCACTTTGGTCCAGCACTACCAAAGCTACGGGGTGTAGGAAAGCCACACGCTTGCGCCGCGAAACATAATCCCACATAAAAGTGCTTTAAAAACTATAGGGTTGGCTATAACTGTCCTTTATTTGGCGTGTTTTACGCTACTTCGATACATGATATGTTTATTCTTCCTCACATTTATTTCTTACGCATTAAAATATTTTGTGTCGGCTACCCCAGGTAGCTGTGCTTACAAAACAACATTACATTATCCATACATAGGTGATTTCCCACTTCGATCTGGACTTTCTCTTGCTACACGCCCATTGCGCTGACAGCAATAAAGAAATGATGAAATCTGCGATCGATTTGTTTCATTTCACTCTGGAATAAAGTATCAGGTATGTTTTGTTGATATTAGCAATATATGCTCCTTCCTTTGCCACACCTGCTAAGCATTACACACCGAGGCAGTGTTCGGACAATAATTAAGTGTAGGGCCATGTACAAACTTGTAAGAAGTAGTCAACAGAAAAGAGGTGTTCCTTTCCTGTGAAGGAAAGGGGTGCTCTTATCTGACGTCGCACTATAGTCCCATTTTCGGTATCAGTGCGTTGCGTTTGATTTAGCCCACCATATGCGCACTATATGTGCATAGCTAATCAAGGTACGTAAAAGAGTCGCCGCACCTGGCAACGCTTCACTCAAAATAAAACAACTGTGGCTTTCGCTGCTGCTCGCTTGCTGATTCGCATGACATTCATTCAAATAGTGCCTATGACCAGCCATAAACTTTGCAACAAGGAAGGTTACTTACGAGGGTGACTGTATGTTGATATAAGGTTGAGGAATATTTTAAAGACTCCACAGTGAAATCCTGGGTCGGCGTAGAGTAACTGCTCGATGCGTTTGCCCATGATGCCTGAAGGAAAGAAAACATCTTCCCTCTGGAAAATATATCCCTCTGAAATATACACTGTATCGGGAACATACTGCGCTGTTTGCTACTTTTGCGTGAGTTTCGCTATTTCCATGCACCGGTAGCAGCAGAAAATCATCTTGGCTACTCGGTACTTTGTGGCTAGTTGTTCAGTTGGCTTGAACAAAAAATATAATGTTATGTAGTGATACTGCAGCTACTAGTGTTGGAGCATACGGCGTCAAAACAGAGTAGCCCAGACATATTGTCATCTCCTAAAATATCTAAAATATACCGCACTTTTGTTGCAAAAAAAACAACACGATTTTAGATACATGACCAGTATACACGGTAAAACATCTAGCATGGTACCACATTTTAAGCCAACCCAGTGTTGAACGCGTATTTTAGAATAACTGAATCTACGAATTATTCAGTAATCAAATGAGGGTTATAAAACATGGAACTGGGCAGTATAATTGCTTATTGAGAGTTTTGTATTCACTGCCTCTGTTAACTGGATATCCGACAAACTTGTTGCGTCTCCCGTTATGTTTAGTCTCCTCGTACAAGGAATAATTAGGCAGCTACATTAACGTTTGAATCAACGAAACATTTGGGGCATCATTATTAGCCTGACTTCGCGCAAGGGAGGACAAAGGGCTCGAACTTGTTCTGTCGAACAGTCCATATCCTCTGCTTTATACCTGCGAAACCCTTACTCTTCTGCTCATCTAAGGTTCTGTCTCGCCCTCACCCGTCTGCTTTGTCATGAAATAGTCTGGTATCATTATTGACCAGTGTTTTTTTTCCTACGTGCTGCGTTAGCTTGCCTATGCCCATATCTTCATGATTTTGACCAAACTCTTTTTTAAACCCTTTAGTCAATGACCACTCATTGCCCCTGTAACTTACACGTTTTCTAATCAACTGACCGTGACGTTGTCCTAAGTTTAGGGCACGGGTTGCTGCTCCGCAGGCTAGTAGCACTATGATGCAGCTTTTGTATACCATGCTCTTGAGCTATCGATCATTTATGATTTGAGAACGGCTGCTGAATATACTCCGTCTCATAGTTGTTAATATAGCTACTGCACTCGTAAATTTCTACGGTACCACTGAAGTCATACAGTTCCGCGGTATCACTACTCCTGAGTAAATGTATTACTTTACCACCGTGTTAACTTGGCAATCATTGCTGTGTTGGAAAACGCTCACGAAAACTTGCGAAAAAGACAAGAAAATCATAATATAAACCGCAAAAGATTGTAGGTTGAACTGAAATATGAGAAAAAAATACAGATTAAAAAAGAGAAAGACATAGAGAAAGAAAACACAGGAAGAGAAACAAAGTGTGACATACAAAAGAAAAAACAAAGCAAGTAATTGAGAGAAAGAAACAAAAAGGAGGAAAGAAAAAGTAAGATATAATGAGGAAGAAATTGAAAAAAAACGGAGGAGGAAAGTAATAGAAAAAAACAGACAGAAAAAACAGAAAAATCAAGATGTGAATAAAGCAAAGGACAGAGCAGAAATGAAAGCGCGAAATAAATAGAAACAAGAAGATGGCCCCGCTCAGCACTTCCGTTAGCCTTGCGAATGAAGACTCGCAAACAAACTGCCGTCATGTCTAAGCAGGCATTCTGTTACATATTTTGAAAACTTCACAATGAATGGTGCTATTGCGTGAAGTTCACAAGGACGCCTATCTTGCGAGTATTCATGAAAGGTGTCTACCGTGTTCTATGCTTCTCTCTTCGCAGAAATGATAAGAAAAAAGCAGTCAAAATATAAATTACGAGAATAGCAATAAGAATACAGGACCGGCATTTTTATGGCTGTAGACCTAAAGGAAATTGCGTGATTGGTGACAGCCCACTCGTATTGCAGGATCATCCTATGATCCTACGTTGGCAGCGCTTCACACGCCAGCACCAGCGAACCTGAGTGTCCTTGGCGCACACAAAGTGTTTGTTAGATTATATTGCAGGTAGTCTGTAACTTATGCCATAAATATTTCAAGAACAGCTGCTACGTAAATAATACTATTGTAACGAGGATGGTGGCATATGTACGAGATATGTTTAAGAGTAAAAGCCCAGGCAAGAATCATGATGGCTGATCGACACAATGCCGCACCTGTCAGCTTTTTCTGCCCTTCGTCTTCCTTCACTTTGTTATCGTAACAAGACCCCCGGGCGTCGGAGCGCCCCCTCAAACTGAGCCTTCAGAAGTGCGGGAGAGGAAGGGCTTCATGCGCGAAACATTTTCAATGTCAGCAGGTGACAATCTTGGTCACGTATCAGAGTGCAATGGCGCTAGCTCGCTGTTCACGTCGCTAACTTGACGTAAGGCTAGATAGGGTCCTGCAAAGCGGGACTAGAGTTTTCCAGAGACCTATACGGCGGCACGGTGACCAGACGAGCACGCGATTACCTGGAGCAAACGTTATATTACGATATCGGTTGTCGTAGCGGGCTTTCTGGATATCCTGTCACCCGAAGAGACAAGATTGGGCAACTTGAGGAGCCATGTGAGCCCGATCAATGACTTCGCGAGCGTACACGAAAGGAGATGACACGAGAGGCAAGGTGGTTTCAAATGGCAATATGGGGTTGCGATCATACAAAAGATAAAAAGGTGAAAATTCCGCCGTGTCATGTTGAGAAGAATGATATGAGGAAGTCACATAGGTCAACGTGGTGTCCCAGTCGCGATGATCTTTGGAGATGTATATACATCGAAAATGTCTCTGTGAGCTTGCAGTTGAGACGTTCAGTTCGGCCATTAGTTTTTAGATAGTAGGTAGAAGATAGATTGTGCTCAATAGCCTACCCTGAACTGTCAATTGTTATAAGTAGAGCTCTGCAAGCCGCAAAGTTTTGAGTATGAAGCAACAGAAGAATCATGGCCGAGAATGGTAATATGACGTTGGCGGAATGAACATTTCTTGAAATTCAACTCTAGCCCAGCTGTATGAAGACTGCGAGAATTGCAGCGAGATGGGACAGGTGGCTGTCAAAAGTAGATGAATAGACTATCACATTACCTAGGTAGCAGAGACAAGTACACCCCTTATAACCGCACTGGAGAGGGTCCATCATTCGTTCGAATGTCGCAAGGGTGGTACATAGTTCAAAAGGCATGACCTTAAACTGGTATAATTTATCAAGTGTAATGAAGACCGCCTTCTCGCAGTCCATTTCATCGTCAGAAATCTGTCAGTAGCCATACGGAAAATGTATAGACGAAAAGTATGTAGCTCCATGCAGGCAGACTAACGCGTCATCGATGCGCGGTAGCAGGTATACGTCTCTTCGCGCAACCTTGTTGAGTTGGCGATAATCAAAGCAAAGGCACCAGGTACCGTCTTTTTTCGTCACAAGGACGCAAGGGCAGGTGCAAGAACTATTTCATGGTTCTATGACACCTTTGCTGAGCACTTTGTCAACTTCCGCTTGGATAACTCTGCGCTCAGTGTGGGAGACACGATAGGGGCGTCGGTGATTAAGAGTGGCGTCACCAGTGTTTATACGGTGCTTAACGGCGGGTACTTGTCCTAGAGGTGTCGTCGATTAAAAAAAATGTCGGCATATTACGCGAGAAGGCGACGGATGCCGTTGGCTTGCGTATACGGTTGAGGTCGGGTGCAATCATCTTTGATAAACGATCCGGCAGAGAACAAATGGTGTTAGCTACATGAGACTGAACTAAATCGATCTCGTAGGTGAGAGCCACTACTTCGAATTCGTCGGCAATAGATATAGTGGCCAAAAACATGCCACGAGGAACCAGTTGAGGACACAAGCTGAAATTTTGAAGTGGGAGCGAGGTACAGTTGTCAGGAACCATCACAAGGGTATAGGGAATGACCATTTTGCAGCTCAAAAGGACGTCAGTGAGTGGAAGAAGGACATAATGGTCATGGAAAACCTGTGGCTGTGCGGTCAAAACGACATAGGCGGCTGCCAGACGTGACAGCCGCACATCCTGAAGAGAGCACAGGCGTGGTGGGGCAGTGTGGGCTTCAGCGGCTCACTGAAGCAGCTTTAGCTGAAGGACGCTGGTAGCACAATCGATAAGAGCGGAATGACTCAACAAGAAGGCCTGGCCTAGGATAACATCATAGGGGCAGTGGTTGATCTCGGCTAAAATGACAGCAGTAGTGTGGTCTGTGCACAAACTGACAACCAACGGCGTGTCGCCATCAGCCACACGAAGCAATTGGTCAACTGCTGTATTTTGTCAGAACTATCTTTAAACGTGTGCGTAGGCTTGAACTCATGACCGAAATGCTTGCACCGGTGTCGACAAGTGGTTGTACAGGTACGCTGTCCAGTTCAATGGCTGTTATACTTCATCTGGTGGGAAGAGAGAGAGAGGATTTTCTGCAGAAGTCGTTAATGAAGCACCAACTTCAGTGACCGCATTTCTCAGTTTTCTGAGACAGTGTGGCCGGAAGCCACAGGGGACGAGAAGCGCCATGGCTGTGGGGAACGGGATCATGGTTGACGTGTTTGCGGCGAACAAGACTTGTGCCCACATGGTGCAGGCGTGCGGCTGTCCAAGTGTTCCGAGAATAGTCAGCGGCATTGGACACATAGACAGGTGAAAAGTTATGCGCAGTATTATCGACACGGGTCATATTGGTCGTCACATGGAATGCCGGGGACCATGCATGTGTTGCGGCAGTAACGAGAAATACGCCCAACGCGGTAGCACTTGAAACATATGGGGAGGTCATTCGTAGTTCACCACTCAGCTTGGTTGCGAGTGCGTGGAGGAGAGCGTCGCGTAGAGATGACCATCGCAAAAGGGCGTTCGTTGACACTGCGTGCGGTGACGGGACACACGAAATGCACTCCGATGTTTTCAAGCTCCTGGCGCACGATGGCTTGAATAAAAAGTCGCATCAGTGCTGCGCGAATAGAACACTGAGGGCGCCGTTGTGTCCTGTTTTCGACGAACGGTGCGTGTCAGGTATTCCGGTGGTGATAAACGTCGTGGTGCGGATTGGTCTTCGCAAGTCGACGTTGCACCGGTGTTTGAAAGTCTTGCGATTGGTTGTAGGATGTGGTGACTTTTCACTTGTTCGAACTGATGACACTCATACATGATCGCGCCCACGGTGGAACAGCCCTTGCACGTTAAAAGCTTGAATGAATCATCACCGATTTCTTTCAGCACATGCCCGACATTGTCGCCTTCCGTCATGTCACTGTCGGCCATCCTCAGAGGGCCAGCACGTCTTGAATGTATGAGTGGTATGGTTCCGTTGGAGACTCGGCACGGCAGGCCCATTCCTTTTTCGCGGTGATCTTACGGCTGGCAGGCTTGCCAAATACCTCTCGCATCTTTTCTTTGCATTGGCCCCAGCTTGTGAGTTCGTTGTTTTCATACCACACCTCTAATGTGCATCTAAAGTATAACAAAACGTTAGACGACTGAAGTGTGGGATCCCATCTGTTCGGCCCACTCACGCGTTCGAACATGACCAACCAACCGTAAACGTCGATGTCATCAGTCCCGCAGAATGTACCGGGATCTTTAAATAGCGTGAAAACGTAAAGTGGCGATGCCGTGTTGGACGGAGACGCTGACGTTGACGCGGAGAACTCAAAGTCAGCTATGGCTGGGAAAGTGATGCGACGTCCGCTGTGGAGCTCTGTTGCCTGATGTACTCAGCACCTCTCACCAATATGTTACAAGGTTGGTGGCATATGTACAAAATATATTTACAAGAAAAAGCACAGACAAGAGTCTCGACGGCTGATTGACACACTCGCGCATCTTTCAGCTGTTTCTCACCTTCGTCTTCTCTCACTTCATTGCAGTAACAATATCGCTAAGGCGCGGCAAAATCACACCTTATTCACAGAATGAATGATAAGTAGACGAAATTTGAGAAGAGTAAGTCCTGGTTAAACCACAACGTTTCCATGAAACGTTAGCCCATTAAATCATTAGAAAGATGTAAGACTCTGTGTATACTAAACAAATCAGTTTTATTTTGTTCTTGTTCGGTTGTTAATTTGTTTCCTCGTTTGATCTGGATTGTGAGGTCCTCTCGTTATACGGCTTTATCGTCCATGAAATGAAGCGAGAGAGGCACTAAAACTGTGCATGTCCATCGGATTGGGGTAGGTTGCACATGGAAACATCAGTTATCGCGTATTTGGAAAGCATGTGTTGCACGATGCAGTCATTGGCAATGAGGCCCATCCATCCTTGCATCCGTCCATGCATTCATCTGTTCGTGCATTCGTGCGTACGCCAGTTCATTCATGCGTTTGTGCACCCGTCTGTCTATGCGTCTATATATCTGTCTGTCTGCCTATCTCACTGCCTGTGTGTGCTTGTCTGTCTGTCTGTTAGTCCATTTGTCTGTTTGTCTGTCTGTCTATTGGTCCGTTCGTCTGTCGATCAATCACACTACCGCCACCTGCTGAGTGAGTCATACAACTAAGGGTTACGAACCAGTCGCAAGGAGACTTTTATGGACAGACCCACGGCTTTAAGAGCTTCACTCCTAATACTTTGGTTATAACTTATTGGGCATGAACTTTAGCATATCGTTCGTTTTTAAATATTGTCTATTACTAAATGAAAATTCAGCTAAATAAAAGAATGAGGTATTTGAACCATAAAAGTTCTGCCTTTATACAGTAGCAATATTGTCAACGCCACTTTTAACTGAGAAAATTCTGTCTCTGTCACGGTTTACGTATATACAGAGAATTCCAGCTGACAGTTGGACGGTCCATAAATATTACACTGAGTTTGAATTACCTTCCGCCGAGCTTGTCGCTATATCATAAAGCCTTCTATCAAATGTGTTGGTCGGTCATATTTACAGTTATAAAAGCACACCGGGAACTCATTTATTCAAACGCTAAATACATTTAGCTCATTCACCACTTCATTCCTAATAGTTTGACATAACCTTCTTTGTATATCATCTCCTGTGTTTTAACAGCAAAGCCTAAACAAACCGTTTCTTCAGAGTAGATTGCCGAAAGGTATGATTTTAAGAAGGAAGTGAAATAGGAAGGGGCTTAGCTCCGCTACTCACCACTGCTTCACTAAAATTGAAAACGGAAGACAACAGTTCCGTTAGCCCACCAAACTGCTGCGAAGCGATGGTGGTGAGCCGAAGACGACAAGTACGTAAAACGTGAGAATACTAAAAGAACCGGAAAGTCAAACAAATGGCAGCGTTGAGAAGACCCCGAAGAGAAAAAAAGCCTTTTCTTTTTTAAACAGAAATATGAGATTTGGTCTCTATTTAGGTGATTGTCTTTATTGCTCTCAGGCTAATATTAAAAATATTTCAATTTAGTTTTCTTATGATTGGGAGCGTTGCGCATGGGTGTCAATTTATAGAAGCGTACGTAGGAAAATAACTGAGTTTATTTCTTGGCAGAAAAATAATGTTGCGAATACAAAAACTATTGTGATAAGAACTCATTTAGCAAGTAATCTTAAGCAGAAATGGCTGCCTTGAGAAGGATCCTCTTGGCTGACTTTGTAGTTGTTTTTTAGTGTGAAGTGAGTCGAGGTAACAGCGAAAACATTGCCCTGGTCCTCATTCTCAATATTGATGAACTTTTTCTGAAAGGAAGGTTCTATTGCTAGGGGAACCACTGTGAAGTCAGGTTCTGTAAAAAACACATAGTTGAAAACACGATTTGTGCTTGCTGAAGACGCCCTACGACAATTTCGAGAATTCAGAGCATCGCGCGCGCATAAAATAAAGCAAAACATCTTGATCACAGTAACTTAGCAGCAGAAAACTCGTATTATGATGTCTTGAGGGTGTTACGTTTCACTTTGATGTGGGAGCTATTTTGAGTATCAATCACAAAACATCGCAAATAGCATAACATACCTGTGGTTCGGGAAATGATTGTGGTGAGAAAATATACTCAGAATAATAAAACTCTGTGTGATCAAACGTGACCACCTCAGACTAGTGACCACAATAGTCTTATTGTGCTGCATATCGACTGCGGGTTAGTTGAAACATTTTTTCTCCGCAAATTCACGAATAATATGTCAAGAAATGCGAAGCTGCTAAGTAACAGTGATTCAAAGACTAGAAAAAAACGCTAGAGCTGGTGGTTTTCCACACCCCCTCCTCTTTTCGCCACCTTCGCCTCTCATTCTCACCTGTTTTTCTACCATTATGGTTGAAAATATTGTGACCTCGCATGAAATTGATTGATTGATTGATTGATTGATTGATTGATTTGTGGGGTTTAACGTCCTAAGACCACCACTCAATTATGAGAGACGCCGTAGTGAAGGACTCCGGAAATTTTGACCACCTGGGGTTCGTTAACGTGCACCCAAATCTGAGTACACGGGCCTACAACATTTCCGCCTCCATCGGAAATGCAGCCGCCGCAGCCGGGAATCGAACCCGCGACCTGCGGGTCAGCAGCCAAATACCTTAGCCACTAGACCACCGCGGCGGGGCACCTCACATGAAATGCCACATAAAAGTTTCTTTTGAGGTAAACATAAAGCCTGAGCACTTGGGTCAAAAAAAGAAGTAGGAGTATCAATCAAAAGTAGAACTGCATTTCTCATGCCAGAACAATGGCGTCAGGTCACTGCAGCCAGTTTTACGCAGCTTTACGAGAAGGGCAGTGAAATGTAAGCAGGCTTTTTGATAGCCCCGCTTTCAGTCTTGGCACCACTTCTGCCTCATCAAAAATACTTTCTCAAAACACTGCCTGCTACAATGCAACTTAATCCAATTCGATTTTTATTTAGAGGCGTAAAGTACAGGAACCCCTCTCCAGGCTATAAGTTTGTTGATGTGGAACACCCGTTCCTTCTTGTCTCATCCTTTATGGTAAATAAATAAATAAACAAATTAATTATAAATATATAAACTTTTTCGCAAGTCCTGTGAAGTTTCCTGCTCTTCTATTTATTTCTTTTAATTTGATTCTTCTACGTAAATGTCACGCTATGTACGTTTAACAACGTGAAAGTATTTATAGCAGAAAGACAGTATAGGAGCGACTAAAGTGAGCTGGATGCATTTGGAGCATCGTAACCTCCTAGAAAGAAAAACATCATCGTTCGTTTGCTTAGTTATACTCAAGAAGTTCGATTTTCATAGGCGTTTTAAAACGTGTTGCAAAGGACTCTTTAAGAATAGATTCGAAGTTTGACACTCTTGATAATACAGAGCCTTCATTAACTAATTCGAATAAAACTATGCATGCGAAGGCCACTAAGCTTATATCAGACATTTAAAAATACCATATGAAAGCTTACGGCTCAATAACGAGAAATAAACATCTTACCTGGAGGGTGGACGATCATTGCGTCAAAGGTACCTCTAGCGAAAACGCTCACTGATATAAAAGTTCCTTCCAAGGTCTTGTTAACCCTAGGAGTGTTTTAATAGTGTCAGCGCAGCATGATGAGTGCTTGATTGCACACGACAATGTCTTACCATTTCTCCCCTTTGCAGTAACTTCTCTTGAAGAAAACGGAACTGTCAGTTTGATTAGCAACCTCGTCGACTTTGCATGTCAAAGTCCGTTTTGTTGTCCGCAAGGTATATATTGTCGCATTTTCAGTGTAGAACTGTAATACACAGAACATTCATGTTCAAATCATAATAATTTATCTGCGTTATCATTCGAAGAGCAGGTACGATAGTTACTTAGCATAAAAAATTAAAAGAACCGGATTGATCATGAAACAGTGTTCTGCCATCTGTGTCTTGACTTCTCAAAAAAGTGCACATTTCACCTTTTACTTGCAGTTTCTCTTTTCACCTTGCTGGGTACACATGTATTTTATGTTTCAATGTGAGTAAATATGTTTTCATCGCCATATTACTAAGGAAGCAGAAGAACACTATTTGCTTACTAATAAAATATAATCGTATTAGCTGGGCTGTCCTGAGGGTCTTTTCTTATTCGCGTTCTGTTTCATCGGGCCCAAATAAGATGTTATACTACTGCAGTCATACATCCCTGCGAGATCGCTTATAAATCATTCGAAACATGCAATAAATAAACAGAATATGGTTTATACCATTCCCGATTCACATTCTTCTTCTACCTATGGTGGTTAGCATAGTGGTATCCCTGCCATGATAGCGTTGTGGGGAAAGTTAACGATGCAAATAAAGCTTTACTGTAGCAATGAACATCCAACCCATCAACAGGCTATTTCAAACGTTATTGCTGTTTTGTTCTAATGTGAGCCCCACTGCAGTGGTGTAAGGGCTAAGGTATTAGGCTGATGACCCGCAGGTCGCGGGATCAAATTCCGGCTGCAGCGGCTGCATGTTCAACGGAGGCAAGACTGCTGTGAACCCAAGTGCTCAGATTTGGGTGCACGTTAAAGAAACCTAGGTGGCCGAATTTCCGCATCCATCTACTTGGTGTCTCTTATAATCATATGGTGGTTTTGGGATGTTAAACTCCACATATCTATCTATCTTTGTTTTCATGTGAATGCAGAAGTCAAGACCACAACCATTTGCCATCATACTGGCAGATTAGGCAGCTTCAACACTTTGTTAAAATTGCCCTTTTACCAATTTATTACAGGACACATCACAGTTACAATGTTTCATTAAGTAGCACCATATTTCTGGTATACACACGCTATAAATTTTACTTACGGTGTGCCAAATCAGTATTGCTATTGTGATTATAGAGTTAAAGCAGGTAGTCCTGTGACTGAGTTACGCATAATCCACAGCAGGAAAAAACTTGCGTAGCAGGCAATAAAAACAATTCGGCGGATCCCACGCACTTGGCAATCGACGTTATGTGAAGCATGCGGAAGCGTGTTGCATTTTTTTATTGAGCGACACGTCATGAAATGATGCTAAATGCATTTACAAGCTTTGCACGCAGTGACATACGTTGAAGATTTGCAGATGTTTATAAAACCAGTTGTTTGCACTTGCGCAAAGATGCCTACTGAAACAATTCGTATAGGCTACACCAAAAACTGATATGAAGCGCTGATGCTCTCGAGGATGCTGGCCCAGGACGCTGCTACATAAATCAACTTCCGCGCATAACAACTAACCACAATTGATGTTAACCCGGCGTGACGGCTGTGTCAAAGAAGTGCAAATGTAATGTTTATAAAATTGAGCCGGCAGCACTAGAACAACTTTTGACGTTTCCCGAACATTAGCGCCTATTTGAAAAGAAGTAACGAGACCTCGCATTACTCTTTGGTAAAGTGCTTCATTGCCACGCGCAATGCTTTTGTTCAATTCCAGCTGGGACCATGACATCTATTTTTCGAAATCGTCTGGCTGACGCTGGCGATGTCGGATATCTCTTAATGTTTCTGCGTTTACATTGCCCATGTGTGTTCTCATCGTTCCTGGGTAGACACAAAGTCCCAATCACCTGTGACAGATACCCGCGTACAAGTGGCACATACCTACCCGTAGAAGGTCCCCGTCTGGATTTTAATACTTATATGCATGCCTGGCGGGAAGTGTTTAACGACGTACGCGATGAGATTGTGACGTTATTCATTTCTTCACCAGCGCGTCATATTTGTCAAATCATCTTACGTTCCATGCAAAGTTTGGTTCACGCCAAGTTAAGGGGTTGACCACGAGAACACCCAAACGTAAGCTGTTAGATAGATAGATACGCTCAAACTCGTCGAAGTTCGCTAGGAAAAACTTCGCTTCAAGAAGTTGAACGCAATAGGGGGATCGTGTTCCTAGTGCGTACTTCCAACACTTAATGCACTAAACCTTTTCGAATTTGCTATGCACCCACTACGTTGCCTTAAGGAAATAGGCGCAGTAGCGTGTGGGCCTTTTTTAGTATGGTAGTGGCTTTTAACCACGGAGCCATTAGGATAAACAAATATTCTGACGCCTATTGGCAATGGACGCTTCTACCACGCATAATTGGTGCAATATTTCATGTTGCAATGTGAAGCTTGTGCACAAGACGCGTGTGTTTGGAAAGCATAGAAACTACTTTCGCTGCATTTCCTAGCAGAGGAAGGTGTTTTTACTGTTTTCACAAGCAGAGGCGTGGCCGTGTGGTACAACATCCGCTGGCCACGCAAACGACGGGGGTTCTATCCGCACTTGGACCGAAACAACCCTAGTTCGGTTCCTACTCTGCCAACACCGGATTTTTTGAAAACGAACTTTTTGACGCTATCACGTTTATACATTAATATAGTCTGCAGTGCGGAAACACATGAAGAAATGTTGTTTAGAGAATACGGACGAAGGCTGAGTTGCTACTGACATTTATTCACCCCGAGATCTTTGAATCGCTTTCACTCTCTTGTGACGTTCAATGCGGAACCGGTGAGCTGCTCTTCACCCTCTTTTCTGCTGCGAGTGGCTGCTTGACGCTAACAGTCTTTCCTGCTAGATTTATTAAATAGTCAGTGGAAAAGCCAATAACTACATTTTTTTGACAATGTTGATGCAATATTCCCCACGAAAATTTCAAGATTTTGCATTCAAAGCACGTGCAGTGCCCATGTCTCCTGGTGTCGTCTGATAACATGAATGTTTACGTTTGAATGTAGGGCGAGGACGTTTTTTATGACTGTAATCTTGCCTTTCTGTGACTCAAAATGACTAGATGGTCTGTTTGGTTTCCATGTGTGCGCTGCAGAGCCATAGATGAATACAAGTGGCTGCGTGCATTCGTTTGTGAAGCCTGGTTGCTTGGTTGAATAACGTTGATCAGACCTTAAAGCGTGTCACATATGGCGTGTCACGTCATACAAATAATTTCATTTATCATTCCAGACAAGAACCTTCATTATATCGAAGTTTTAAGCAGAGACTCTGTATGCGCGTGATCAATGCCTAAATCTTAAACGGGAAAAGCCTGAGACTACCAGGAGAAAGTGAGCGCACGATGGTGATTTGACATATTATGGTAGGCAGTGCCAAGCTCTTTTATGCAACTTACTTTTGCAACTTTAAAAATTCGGCACATCCCACGCAGCCTGAGCACCGATGTCATTTGAAGCATGCGAATTCAAGGTCAATGTGTTTTAACGTTTATTAAGCAAGACTTTAAGTGGCGCTTATTATATGTACAACTCCACGCCCCGACATACGTTAAACAGCCACGTATGTTTCATATTAGCAGTTGTTTAGAGTTGCATAACGATGTCAACAGCAACATGAATATTAGCAACACTAGAAGCGGTAATCCAATAAGAAACGGTGGTGTTTGTGCTGGGGATCACAAGCATGGTAGGCCTCACCACTGCTACACAAATCAACATTAGCGGATGACATCTAACTACAGTTCACGTTAACTTAACATGACAGCTGTATCATAGGAGTATATCTGTAATGTTTATAAAATTTGATAGCCAGATTTGACCACATTTGAAATTTCACAACATTAGCGTCTATTTGCAAAGTATGTTCATGACCTTGCGTTCCTCTGTCATCGATTACTTGGTTGCCATGCAGGATGCTGGGGTTCAATTTCTGCTGTGACACTGACATTTATTATTTTCATTCATCTGGCCAATGCGATGTCAGCTTTTTACTGACGCCATTTTTGTGCCACATAGCCGCCTGTGCCACATAGAAGCATACCAGTCGCAGATACCCACCCCCGTCTATGTGCCACTGTTTCTTGGAAATTCCTTAATGACCTACGCGAAGAGATTGTGACAGCATTCATGTTATGACCAATGCGTCATATTCGTCAAGCCATGTTACGCTTCCACAGTAATTTAGGTGTATTCCATGTTAAGGGTGTGATCATAAGAGCACGCAGACATAAGCGGACGGATGGACGGCTGGGCAGACAGACATATGGACGGACGGACGGGTGGACAGACAGACAGACAGACAGACAGACAGAATATAGATAGATAGATAGATAGATAGATAGATAGATAGATAGATAGATAGATAGATAGATAGATAGATAGATAGATAGATAGATAGATAGATAGATAGATAGATAGATAGATAGATAGATAGATAGATGCCGAAAATGCTCGCAGTACACAAAAACATTCTTCGCAATAATAAATAGCCATTTTTCTTGTTCATGGTTCTCTAATACCGGCGTCAACCGGGCACTTTTAATCGCGATCAGGGCAATTCGGATTTGTTTTCTTGATCGTGATGAAGTTTATGACCGCTGCTATACGGTCAAAGGTAATCCTGTTCGAGCTTGGGTCAGATGAAATACAGCAGGTGGCGCTTGCGAGTCGCAAAACAAGGTTATCCAAGATAAGGCAAGATATAAGTGCTCAGTTAGAGCGAGTGAGTGCATCCCAATAGGAAGCAAACTTGCAAGGAGAATAAACAAAAGGAGGTACGCGAATGAGTACAAGTACGCGGGTATTATGGGCCATCGGTCAGCACAAGACCGTGTATGTTGACGGATTATGAGAGAGGCTTTCGGCCAGCTCTGGGTGTAAGCAGGCTGATAATGCTGACTACCAGATTCAAATGACAAACGCAAAGTGGAGCTCGTTGCGCAAGTGTTCGGAACTACACAGAGTGCGCCAACCTGCCATCATCACTGACAAGCTCGAACTCCCTATCCGGCAGCTCTGCGCCATAAAAAGCACAAATGTTACTCAGGAGCGACGAAACGCATGATCTTATTTATCTTTACTCATGGCCTAATCACGCATTCCCCTAACAACTATTTATATAATTAGATGTATAACGAAACTAAATAGAAGTATTGTAAACTCGACGCGTCACTTTTCAAAGCGTGTAACGTTCGAAGTAACCTATTTACAATGCATTGTTCTTTTTATTTAGCAAATTATTAGGTAAGTTTATTCTGTGATCCCAGTTTCATTACGATTATATTAGCTGCTCTTGATTCATTATAATGAGTGAACATTTCCTAGGGAGAGAGAAGAAATGTAGAAAACGTAAGGAGGTAAACTAGTCTATGCGCCCAGCTTGCTACCCTACACATGGGGAGGGCGACAGGGGAGGAAAAAAAGAGAGAAGGGTAGACACATGCATGCAACATCACACACAAAATGCCGAGTTTCACAGGCGGTTCCTCAATGAAGTTGCTGTGAAGTATCTCAGGAGGTCTCGTGTGGCTTTCTGGGCTGATGTGCTGCGCTACCAGGCTCCTAAGATCTTTGCTTCATTATATGGCCGGTCATCGAGTCTATTCAAGGCACACTGGAGAGTCCGGCGATCTTCATCAAATTGGGCACCATGGCAGAAGAGACGTTCAATAGTCTTTATACAGTTGCAGTTTTCAACATGGATGAATCTGCCGTGCCAATGCGGTGGTTGAATGACTTAGTAAACGCTACCCCAGTCCACAGCTGGCACAGTATTGTAGCGTCACGTCAAGAAATCTTGAATGGCAGTTGTTTCTGGAGTAATGACTAAATGTTCTTAAGGCGATGATTGGAGTTAAGTACAGAATTCCAGTGCGCAAGTGTGGCATTATGCGCGATGTGACGAAGTTCTCTAGTTGCGTCTACTCTTGACAAGGGTATTAACAGTGTGGGCGCTCCATCGTGGGCACATCGGGCAGCGTCGTCGGCGAGGTGGTTACCACTGATGCCACAGTGGCCCGCCAACCATTGTAAAACAATATCGTGTCCTTGATCAGCGGCGCGATGACAAATTTCATTCATACGATACAACATCTGGTAGTAGTTTCCACGTCGTAGACTTCGCACGCATTGAAGGACTGCCTTGGAGTCGCAGAATATGGCCCGTCTACTAGGGGATTCTTGCGTAACAATCTCCACAGCGGCTCGAAAAGTGGCAAGCTCGGATTCCGTAGATGTCGTGACGTGTGATGTCTCAAGTTTGACGGTGATTGATCGCGATGGTATGACAGAGGCACCTGTCGAACTTCCCGAGACCGAACCGTCCGTGTAAACATGAATTCGGTCAGCATACGACAAATGCAAAAGGTACAGTGAGATCTGCTTGAGGGCTGAATATGACAGGCTTGCCTTTTTAGATATCCCCGGCACTGCAGTGTGTGTTTTTATGCACCACTCTGGAGGTAGTGGTATGGTTGTGGGCGAGAATCTCCACGAGATGGAGTTCTGGTTAGCCGCAATAACTTTGGAAAACGCTGCCTTTGGTCTTTCTAGGGCAATCTAGCAAGGTAGTGGTTAGGCACTCTGGATATGTGACGGATATGTGTCCGGAGTGTGCCGACAGTTATATATGTCGTTATCGGATGGTCTTTTAAAATACCAATTGTTGCTAACGAATTAGCGCACCGAGGTAGCCCCAAGCATGTGTGGAGGACTTGGCCTTGAATGCTTTGCAGGAACCTGATGTTATTTTTGCCGGCGTTGGAAAGCACGGGCGTGCTATACCGCAAATATCCCAAGGAGAGCGCTCTGTACAGCTGAAGCATAGATGACACTGATGTGCCCCACGTTTTACCAGCGAGAAGTTTTACCACGTGTGTGATAGAGCTAAGCCTCTTCTTCAAGTGCGAGATGTAAGTACTCCACGAGAGATCTCTGTCGATAATGACGCCCAGGAATTGGCGACGTCTCGTATACGAAAGGTTCACGTTGTCGATAGAAACAGGATAATAGATCATGGGCTTTCGAGTAAAAGGGACGAAGGTGCACTTCTCGGTGGAAATTGTGAGGCCTCGAGCATGGAGGTACGTCGACGTTATTCTCGCTGCTTTTTGTAGCCGTGTCCGTACCTGGGGTTGTGTCACTGCTGAAGCCCAGATACATATATCATCAGCGTATGTAGATAGATTGACTGATCGAGGTAGACTTTGTACAAGGCCAATGATCATGAGGTTATATAGCGTAGACCTGAGAACACCGTCTTGTGGAACGCCACGAGCAGTGTAATGATCAACGGTACGGCCTTCCGCAGTAAACACGAAGAAGGATCTCCTCTGTAGGTAGCTCCGAATCCATCGAAACATTTCTCCACCGATTCCAATGTTCGCCAAGGCATCTACGATGGCATCGTGCGTTACGTTGTCGTATGCACCTTTCACATCTAGGAACATTGCAACCGAGATGCGCTTTAGGTATTTCTGTTGGTACACAGAGGTTAATTTTGACATAACAGCGTGGTGCTACTACAAACGTTATCTATAAAATGACTACGACCCATACTTGTCGAGAACAGAATGACAGGCTCAGACGTGCTTCATACAGCCACTATATAAGTCATGGCTTAATATATAACGCTTCCATATGTGAACTTTCCTTCTCTGAATAATATGCGGGGCTGTGACGCTGACATCAGTATACAACATGACTATATATGAGTTAAGACAGGAGGACACTGCAAATGTGCAAATGGTTATTTTCGCATGTTTACGTATTGCCATCTTCAGGAATTTGATGTCCAGTGAATGCGCCGACAGAATCCCAATGTGCGAGACCGCGAGGCAGAAGCGCTCTGTGAAGCTGCGCGACGCCGCCGCCAAGATCCCAGCGTTCGAGAACGAGAGGCCCAAGCGTCACGGCAATGGCGCGAGGACCCTGCCGTACATATACAGACACAGTGTTTCTCACGTCTTTCTTGATGATGTCATGGGCGAACGTTCACTGAACAGTCACGGTTTTACTGATTATTTCCCCTCAGGAGCTTCTTCCATTCATCATCATTCACCCCGTGGATATGCTGTGAATTTTTTTGTACAACGAATGTATGCCTCATCGATAATGAAATACCAATTTATACATTTTTCATGTAGTAATATCGATTTATTCAAACTACATAAAAATTTTTGCAAACATGAAAAGAAAGATTTCTTATCGTTCTTATATTCGTGCGAGCCTGGTGGCACACATGTCAACACCCAGTTATAAAAGGGGGGCTCACAGCATACCATATGTTGTTCTACATACCACTTAAGTTAAGGAATACGAGCTCATTTACTTGAGTAGATGTATTTGTTTTGGTAGAGATAGGTGACAAAAGTGTTCATGCAGTCCCGGTAAAAAAACCTAACACGCCGTAAAGAGGCATCAGCATACATTCTACGTGAATGCCTCTGCTAAATTCGGCACAGGTTGCTTCACGTATTCTATATAAAGATATCAGTACAGAATTCCCTGCTGAAGATCAAGGCGCGTCGCGTTGATGAGAAATGACAGCTCACCTTTGTGATATCAGGCACCATCTTAGGAAAATCAGGAAAATAACTAGATCCGGCGCATTTTACCGATACAGTAAAGGCAACAATAGTCAAGACAGCTAAAATGCATTGATTTAACATGTCTAAGACATCAAACTTAACGTGTTGCTTGCTTCGCGAGTTCTTCAGTAAAATTTCTCCGCGCTCATAGCGCTGTTCATATATCTTCATGTTATATTTATCCCTATAACAACAGTATATCATGACGATAGACCACCTGGACAATGTGTGGCCGAGTCTCTTTCTTGGATTTTTATGCATGAATTTAAGAACAATGAATACAAAAATGGTGCTAGGATACTTTATAGAAGAATACTTGTAACAATGCCCACGCAATCGGAATTACGCTGTGACGGTTTCATAACAATAAAATAACACAGAAAACATGTAAAACGTGCGTTGTGAATGCATACAAGGGCGCGTGAGTGTATTTGTTTTCGTCCACGTTTTCCGTGCACTTCCACCTGCCTTCTACATATATTGAATACAAGCTCAACTTCTGAACTGTTTGAGAAACGTTGCGTTTCGTTTTGCTTCATGAAGTTAAGCGTTTTCCATTGACTCATGCTATAAAGGGCACGTAGTGCACGTATCCTCAGAACTTCTGACACGTCAGAATACCTGACGCGAGCCTATAATCCACATAACACAGGTTATAAGTATCTTTCACTCGACTAAAAGTTACGTTCCGTTGGATGAACACTGCAAATGACCGTGTGTGGTGCATTATGAACTTGCGTTAAAGATTTCGTTGTGGCAAAAAAGCTAAAATTATGTTGAATTGCTGTTTTATTGAATGTGGCTATAACCACTTGAGGCACCGCGCCTACCATATGCAATGTTTTGTCATGAAATTAAAAATAAAGACAAAAACAAAAATAGCCATGCCTAACAGGGTTCATGTGTCGCTTTCTGTTGGCGTTGTGCTGAAGTTATTGGATTGTGGCATCGAATTGCGTTGCTTCATCGAGGGCAAAAGTTTGCTGGCTGCCGCTCAACTCAATCTCATCGGCATAATTGATTTTACTGGTTAAACAGCGCAAATAGCTGCGTTGTGTGGGCAAACATAGAGCCTTCGCGGCGGACCGCATTAGGTTTACTTCATGTTGGAGAAACTGTCCAGCTAGCCCCAGGTTGAAGAAAGTAACTACACATGTTTAGCAGTCCTTTCTAAAAGCAGCCAGCTTTTGTGCAGTGCGTGGCTTCAATGCTACAGGCAAGACCTCAATAGTTTTCAAGGTAGCTTTGCGCTGCGAGTCTGCGACTTTTGTCGCCGGTTGCATGTATCCCATGGAGTTCCACTGGCCCGTCAAAAGGTTAATGCGCACGCCTTTCACTTGAATACAGAACGGAGCTATGGGGGGGGGGGGGTCAGTATATCGTTGAGATAAGGTGAATCTTAGTTCGGCATGTAATAGGATGGCTTCTCTCTTTTTTTCGCATATCCGTGTTATTAAAATTTAATAAATATGTTTTTGTAATTCCGAATATTTCCTTTAGGATTGACAATATTTTGTTTGAAACATACAGGCACACTACGGGCGCTATGCACGCGCCAACAGGTAGAGTGTGGTTGAACTCCTTCCTACCCCTAAGGAAATGTCAGCCTTGTGACCCTGGTGAAATTATAAATATTAAACTCTTACAAATATACAACAAATTAATTTTTAACTACTCAGGTAGCTTGTTGGATGTAAACGATCAATTATACAGTGAAATGTTTATAAATGTATTACTCGAAAGCAAGCCTGTTCGAACATAAGATGCGCAGCACTGTGTCGGAAAAGAACTGAAAAGAACTATGCCATGGACCCGCAAGTCGAACGCTCCGAAAATTGGAACAAGGCTTTTTCCAGCTCCTCCTAAATTTCTGGTAAGTCGAAGAACGTTATATGTCTGCGAGAACACAGCACCCTTTGTAGGCATCGCAGAGCATGTTGTGACAAGGACTGTGCACTTGCTCATTTTAAATAAATTTCAGGTTTCACTACTACCGTTCACACCAAAAAACTCATTCCCAGTTATATGCAACAGATACCCACCGGAGCATCCTGGTTAAATTCCAGTATAGCACTACAAACCACATGGATTCCAAGTGTGTATAATATTTTTCAATAAAGCCCATCAGGTTTTCGATAGGCGGTCTTTGAATTGTGCTGCGAAGCCAGACGTGCTGTAGTGCAATGCGGCGACCTTACAACGATCTTCCGCTGTGTCTCTGCTGCATATAAGAGGGAATAGCTTTTGATGAAGTGTGTTATTGTGTGTGTGCACAACGCTGCTGCTTCGCACTTCAATATGATTCATTTAAGGAAGAAGTTATTATTTGTTGCACAGCTATCACAGTGAAACACACAATTTCTTACCAGCATGTTCGCCATGTTCTGCTGATCTTAAAACAGCGAAGCTGTGAATTATGCCACAAAATGGCACGCGTTAGGTTTACTTGAAGCTTCCCCAAAGGTTGACATGAATCAACAGGGTTTGTTGCCGATCTAGTTGCTTCATACTTAAGGAAGAAATGGAGCCGGCACGGTGCACACAAGGACTATATGAAGCCTGAACTGAAACACAACAGTGCTGTTGTCTCTCTCTTTGTTTCTTCACTTCATTCGCGTAATCTTTGCGCCCTGTCACTTTTTTTCTTTCGGTTGACAGGACACTGAGCAAGCTTCTAAGCTATTTATCAAAACACAAGAAGAGTGTACATAAGATATACATTTTCAAAAGATGCTACAAGTATAATAAAAACTTTTTCAGGCGTGCATGTTCATGTGAGCAAGATAGTGTTACAAAAATATTTCCATTCATTATCATTTCGCCCAATGGACACTCTAATGCATGTAAATCTTCGTGATTGCGGGAATTCATCCTGGTAAGGTCACGCACATGTCGCAATCCCTTCGGGTTTTGAGAAGCTTACAGAAGTAAATACGATAATGCTGAAACAGTGAAACATTGAAAATGTTGGATGTCAATGATCCCGTTATTAGGGAGAAGATTGCCGGGTCAGTCCCAAGGGCTGACGTATTGGCTCCCCTTAACGCCCCATAAAAGCGCGAACAATTTAAAGAAGGTCCCTTTGGTGCATCAGCGGATGCCGGTCGTGGTTCGTAGACCGAGTCAGAGCCATGACTTGATAACAAATCCCAAATATATTGTCAAATTAGACGGTACAGACAACGCACAAACTCCACACCTGGCAGCTACCAAGTACATTACAACACATAAAATGTGATCAAAATAACGGGCGCAAACAGCAACTCGCGCTACAATGTAGTATCATGCAAAAACTCGAAAGTTCCTCCAAAGTAATGATTCCAAAATTCTTGGAAATAATATTGAATGCTGCTCTTCCAGGAAACGTCCACACAAAATCCAGCATAGAAAACTCATCGCCCCCTTGAAAAACAGTAGACCTGCGTTTCAACTATATCTCTTCGTTTTATGTAAAACAGTAAGAAAATACCGCAGGATATTTGTATAGTAAGCAGCTCTTCGGTAATAAATGGCACAAAATTTACGCCTAATATGTTGATTACAACTTACTGAACAACTAAGTCATGAAGAGTGGCAGTACTGTCATCTGTAAGAGTTTTTTTTATATGCTGAAAATCAGTCGTGTAAAGGAACACGTCGCTCATAGGATAACAGTAAATGTGTCCTAAGTTCACGCCAGGATGATTGAGTAACCGCTCGCACGTACTCGCCGTTGTTTCGCTTGGACCGTTTCTTAGTAGCTCTCATTGATCTCCAGGATATTATTCACATACAAATGTTTCAGGTGATGCCCAGTATTTCCGAGCTGAAAATATAGGCTTGGTAACTTACAAATGTGAGCAGCTTACCTTGAGGAGCAACTCTAATAGCAGCATACGTGGCGTTAGTGAAAATGCTGATAGTTACGAAAATACCCTGCAAAGTTGTATTGAACCTACAGGTGTTCGTAGAGTGTCAGCGTAGAAGAATCAATTCCTTATGATAGATAGTAATGTCTTACCATTCATGCCCAAAGCGATATTCCCTCTCACGGAAAACCGAACTATATGTTGCTTTTCAAGAGATCAACTTTGCAGGGTACTTTTTCTTTACGTTATTCGCATAGTCCATATAGTCCTATTTGGTGTGTAGAACTGCAAAACGAAAAAAAAACGTTATTGTTAAGAACGAAACAGTAAGTAGAAACATTCAGCGTTAACAAAAATACATTTTGAACCATGCAAAACGTGCAGAGACGAGTTTATGTCGTTATACATAATCACTTTCTTATTGCTGTCCAATATAAAATATTTGGGGGAACGCTTGATTTCATAGCAAGAAAAAGCGTCATAACCGCATAATGATGTAAAACAGCTGATTTATTGGTCGACTGAGGAGATAAAAGACATATAGATAAGACAATATAGTTGAAATAAGTTTCTTCCTGGACCTAAAAAACTTGCTATTCACACAGCGCTCTTGCAGTTGAACTAAGGATATACAGAGCCGAGTTCACCTTGATGGATCTTTCAATTTAGCAACAATGTGACTCTCGAAACGCAGTCATTTCGTGCCGAATTCCTAGTTCTTTTTTTTGCTAGGAATATGCATGCATATAGGTTGCAATTGTGAAACAGAAAAAAAGACACTTTGTCGATAATAGGCAAAGGTTTGTTCACTCACGTACCCGTTTTTCACATGATATACTGCTGGTGCAGGTGAGAAATATAATTTTTAGTCTTACATACGGCCAGGTTGACCACAACATTGAGGTATTTATCGCTTTTACGGAATTAAATCTACGAAATTAGTTCAGCCTATCAGACGCAGAAGAGCACATTCCCAATGATTTCGAACACACGCTTTGGCCGATCTCCCAGCGTCGATGTGTGCCAAAGTTTCCAGGCTCTTCCTTCCTTCCTTCCTTGTAAGACAAGGGTAGTTCAACCTCCATCCATGTTGCACAGTGCATGAGCTACCAGCTTTTCGCCTCCGTCTAGGCAAACTGCTAGAAGTCTTCCATCAATATGAACAAATGCACTGACACTTTGTCATTCATTGTAGTCATGATTGTGTGCTTTTTGGTATTTCTAAGGTCAGTGTAGCATGAAAACTTCACGACAAAAAGTAGCACACAACACTAGACAGGCCTTAATAGCAAGTCACGATTTGAAACTAGGTACGTATTGAAAGCATCAATATGTTGCTTGTGTCACCTCATATGATTAGGATTCCAAAGTGCCCAGCATTGCCAGACAAGTATAAATGCAGTACTTCAAAGGTAAACAGTTTATCGTAACCTGTTCACAGGCTTGCTAGATGTACTGCTCTGGACCTGCAGAAGGGACTCGGTAATACTACCATGGTCATTGAAAAAGAGTGCGAATTGAATTCGCTTTTCATGTGTTAGTTCAAGGCTCTTTCAACAATGCTCTTATCTGGCATCTGAATGCAGTGCTAAAATATCTGCCGCGTGCGCTTCGTTCTGAGAAGGCACTGCGTGTGTGAATGTGTTAAAGCTATTCAAAAATATTCTGAAAAGAATTGGCGACTTTAGGGACAATTGTAAAAGCGGAGATTGCACTAACTTTCGCATAGCTTGGGCACAACAGAGAGAGTGGGCTACTAGCCTATTTTGGATTGGATATACTTCTACGTTCAGACCTACGTCTTGCCCATTACTACCTGTATTATAGAATAAATGGCTAGGCTTCTACTATTTTTAAATCGTTTTTGGGTCTCTTTCTTTCTGCCTGTTTTTCTGTACCGTTGTGTATCTGCATTTGCGTCTCTTTGGAAAAGCGGGGGAGATTATTTTCACTGTTTATTGTTATGAATGCTGGCTATAAAGGTTAACAATAACTGCACAGCCGTAGATGCAGGGGCATTGTGTAAATGCCCTTTATGCTGAAACGTCTAGAGTCGACAAAAGAGTGTCTAATAAACTATGATCAGCATGAGATTTACGAAAAGTTTATTTGTGAAACAGTTTCTTTTTCGCACCTCAGCTTTGTTCCGTAGGCAATAACGAATAACAGCCTTTAATACTTAAGTAATCATGCTTATAGTTACTAAAAATCTTGAAGGCTCAGGTTGCTACTGCGTTTGAGAAACATTTCCGCTATTTGTACCTGTTACAAGGAACGGTAATGTTACTTCGTTGAAGTGATTGATTATCGCATTCAAATGAATCGCTAAGCTGACGAACGGATGTTTTGGAAAGGTATTTCTCAATATTGAAAATCAATTTGAAGTATACTCGAGATTTACGGGTGTTCGATTCGGTTTAGAAATCCACTGTTCGCACAGCCATAGGTTTTTTTATATACACTAATCAGTCGCAACGTTGTCAGTGCCGTAAAAGGTGCACATATCGCGCAACTGAACCAATAAGACTGACTGTGCTGAAAGTGTGGTTCAACCAGCAATTTCGTCAGTTGATGTAGAGTGGACCATGACACCTGTACAGTCACTAATTTCTTTTAAATATTGTTGAAGGTATGAAAGATATGAGCAGAATAAAAAGTATGAGAGGTACGGCAGACACATCGTAAGATTGTACTAATGCTTGTTCCTAAACGTTTCGTTGTCCTAGTACCAGTTTCGGCAAGCTGGGGCCCAAAGATTACGTCGCTTTCACAAAGGTCGCTAACTCCGTCAGTGTTATGAAAGTGCCGATGCGTGGAAGATATTTGGCTAACACTGACAAAAGACCACAAGCGTGCGCACTGGCCGGGGGGGGGGGGGGGGGAGGGATTGGGAGGAGCGAAAAGGGAGCGCAAAGCCTGCTAAATACTTTTACATTAATAAAATGGGGTGCTGCGATGAACCTTCATCCCCTTTGAAAGGAAACTGTGCGCACGGCTAGGCCAAAGACAATCTCAGCAATGCCTTGGTGTGCTACCACTTAATGAACTGGCACAATTGAGTAAACAAGCTGTTGTCGTTGCAACGCACCACCACGTTTTGAAGTCCCTTTAGTTAAGAAGTGAAAGAACGAGTAATTAACCTAGCGCGGAGAATTGATGATGATGATGATGATGATGATGATGAGGGTGATGGTGATGATGGTAGATTTTAGTGGCGCAAGGGCAAGAATTGAAAAAGCCTATGAAAAAAAAAAAACACGGTCCTCAGCTATTGAATAGGCCGTTTGCGCTAAAACCTCGAGACAACCACATAATGTGTGCGGTGTTCGAGCTCCGGTGATATGTCGATATTGACTAATGTCAATAAGATTTTCATCTTATGTTTTCTGCGGTACCCTAATGCCATGTGCCAAATGATAGGACCCTGAATATTTTAGTTTTTTTTTGCGAGGCAAATTCATAATATGATATCTAACTGCGGAATCATGCCTTTTAATTCGAGCAAGCGTGTTGGCGTCAAACACCGTTTCCATTTCTTTTTCAACCCACCTTTCTTCTTTTTGTCGCGGTGCAATGGTGCGAGGCCATCGATGCGGAGCGCGTCAGCTGCTTCACGCGCCGGTGCATTGAAACCAAAGGGCGACACTACCATGCTCAGATAGCACTGACAGTTAAGCTAAGCGAATCGGTGTGAGGTCATAGCTCCGAACGACGAGCCAATTTGTGTGAGAGTTCTTTCAGGGCCTCGCAAACTGCAACGAATATGCGCGCGCAAAAGCAAAAAAGTAAAAGAAAAAAATGACAAGAGATGGCAGGATGCGGCGTCAGCAGCTATTCCAAAGCTGTTGACTGCGCCACGGGGTTATGTCAATGCCGCCTAGAATAATATTTTCAGGCCTGCTCACTGCCGCCGTGACGTCACTCGTATTGCCCGAGCGTGCGCGCTTACGGAAGGCTGTGAATTCAATGCCACTATCGTTTCGCGTCATAGGAGACGGGGTTCTTGTCAAGTTTTATAAGCTTAACAGCTTTATTCTGCCTTTCGCGTAAAAAAAGGTGCTCATTTATGTAATGTACTGCTCTTGAAAGTGTTTGCAGAGTCACCTGTGAGCCATTTCCACAAAAAGGTGAAAGACTGCGCGCCATTAAACGTATGGTCGGTCTGTAGGAGCCAAATTTTATGGAGCAACAGAGTAACAAAATAAATGAGCAACGTTTTATTCATTGTTCACTTAGTTACACGCATACACGCACGCCCTATCTAGAGCATGCAGAGAAACTTCCTACTCACTTGCAAAGTTTCTGCAGTTTTATTTGTACTCTTTCACACAGCTCTCTTCAAAAAGACGTAGTTATTGAGGAGAGTGTGTTCCGAGGCCACAAGTGTGTTATTCAGTACAATATCAGTGTGATTATCATCGCGAGAGAAAACGAACTCTTTCGTTTCACAAAAATTTCTCACAAAGAGCGGCATATTCTCTTTTGCTCTGGCCCCTCTCACACTGGTGCGTAGTCGGTCATATAACTTAGGGACTGGGAAAAATGTTAGTACTGGGTCTCTATTGACCCAAGATGATTATACTGCACTGCGTGTTCTTGCATCGGTATATTTTTTGGTAGTGGTTCTTAAAAAATCTTGCTTGTTGTAGAGCTCATATACTTAAAAAAGAATTAAAGTGCTTTATTGCAAGTGCCTACACGCAGCTAAATTTCAAGGAAACATATAATACAAACGCGCTGACGAGACTGGCGTGAAATTATATTACCGCAAGAAAGTAGTAAGAACACCGACAAGAAAATATTATCCACAAAACCGATGCTCTAAGCAATGCAACAACATTTATTCCATTTTTATCAACCAAGTGAACAGGCGTAACAAGTCCACGGCGGTGATTGCCAACAGCAAAATATTTATTGACTCTGAAGAAAACATGCATGTTTTGAAAATGCACTGCCGTGCGCGCTTATTATTTTAATGCCACGGCTTAAGCCACGGAGTCGGAAGCACACAGGGTGGCTTTATTTTAGAGCGAAAACGGAACATGGGGAAGATGGGGCCATCAGAACGATTTAGAAGTATGTAGTATGGGCACACGTACGTACCTTCGTGTCACGAAGAAAACGCATGGCGACATCAGCTTGACGAACGACATGCTCGCATTTCGTTCTTCGGTTCTTAGAAGATCTTAAAAAACGAAAACACTCGAAACTTAGGTCACTTTGCCTTCACAATTTGCCACGCAGCATCGCCCAGCCGTTCGGATTTACAGCCGTATAGATTACGAATATGCAGTGCACAAAGCGCATCACATATCCACGCTGCAGTTTACGAACACAGAAATACACGGTCTCCTCGAGTCGCCTCTCAATACACCAGCACGCCACGAAATTGTTCCTCGGCTTAGCAAGACATGTCTGTCGAGCGACGAAGGCAAGAGTAGGCAGGTCTGTGGAGCGAAACACGCCAATCTAAGCGGAGTGACGTCAGATCCCGTGGCAGAAGCAGTGAACAGGCCTCACATTATCTAGGTTGCATTGGTTGTGTTCAGGCTTCCTTTTTCTTGTGACGCTATATACATTGGACAAAACCGGTACTTGCATCAATCTGAGATTGAGGGAACACGGTGCCAATTGTAGCACCGACACTTTTTCAAATATAGGTGCGCATTGCAGAAAGTATGGGCGCGTCCTTCGATTTGCGTAAACTAGCATCATGTTCAGGGTTAACAATCAGGCACCTCAGGAGATAATGAATACTTTGCACATCTTAACACTAACTTATGTATCAGCGTTTCGTCTATCGCCCTGCAGCAAAAAGAGATATCTTATTAGAATAGAAATCTGTTGGTCCCTACGTGAGAGGCCCGCTACGAGTTAAGCGCGTCCTGCAGCACTAAAATAATGTTTTTCATTCCATGCCATTCGTGACAAATTTTTGCATGTTGTTTCACCTAGGTTTTGTGGCCATGTGCCGCTATACATGTGTGCCTTGACGTGAATAACCATTTGTTGCGTGTCCAGCGTCCGTCCTTGTGTTCTCATTATTTTGTGTTTCATGTTTTTTGCTCATATAGACGCTGTCATGGCTGAACTTATCGCTGGTAACATTGGACGAGCTGGTACGGCTTGTTTCAGCGTCGAAAAATATCGTCTGTATAGCTTTCGTGTGATAAAATGATCAGTTTTTGCTATGATGGCGTGAAATTTACTTGATGACCTCAATTTCTTCACTAAATGAAGCAAGTCGCTGTTGTGGAATTGGTTTCTACACTTCATTTATTGTGTATTGGAAATTAATCACCAGTCCCTCGGCTAAATGAACCGCCCTTGCTGTTGCAGGACTGTTCATACTATTCGAAAATTGCATTGTTTCAATTTGGTCAAGTATACCCCCCCCTTCTCATTGGGGGGTAGAAACGTGGCACCTGCACCAATGTGGATGACTTCTTAAAAGAAGTAATATATGCAAGGCAGACACGTTGTGCCAAAATTAGTGCTAAAACTCACGAAAGACAACTAACAACAACAAAGACGGTTTTCGGTAAGCATGTGCATCATAAGTAAAATTGTCAGCCAGTGATAATGGAAGACTGAATAGGCTCGAGAAAGCGAGGAGGCACAAATACTGCTCAACACATATATTGAAGTTAACCATGCACGTTATGCTTGGAATAATCATGAATCCCTTATGATAATTACCTTTGTGATATCTGGTGCCTGAAGTCCAGGAAGGCGAAGAACGCCATGGCATTTTACAAAAATAGATAAAGCTGTAACTGTAAAAGACGCTAGAATATTGTGCCTTAGCATACCCGTGGTGCATTGAATCATAAATTTTTACACGCTTCCGCAGCTGATTCGCAAGGTGAAACCCGTTGTAAGAGTTTTTTTTTTTTACATATCGTAATATAATAATTTTTTCCGTAGCACATACTCAGGGCACAGAATGCGCATTCAGTATACAAAGCTCAACTTATTCGTTTGCCTTCTGGTCGATTTATTAATTCGGTGAAATGAGATGATAAATTCATGCTAGGCGAAATGTTAACTGCGCGTATTTGCAATGCACACAGAATGTTGTGCCGCTTAGCGGAATTCAGGAGTGTCGTCTCGGAAAGGATCAGTAGGCAGACGCTCCCTTTTTCCGCTGTGTAGCCTCAGTATTGAAGCGTTAGCAAGAATCGAACACAAACCACTTTGTATGTTTCGCGAATCTGTGAATATACCGGCCCGTCCGTGGTGCGATATATCGGATTGGTTCTTGCGAGACGCGAAACTTTCGCGAAAACACCCGTCAACTCGCACACTAGATTATAACCCGTTGAATACACAGATTAGCTTGGCGAGATTTTCCGCAGCCACGTTGGATAGTTCAGTTTCATCTCCCGACTTTTCAGTTGCAACTCAATTGTTTTATGCGCGTATAGCCTTCGCCAGTGTTTTTGTAGTGCATGAATCCTAAAACACTCATTGTACGCGGAGAGTAGTGCAAGCTCGCGATTTGCTCTTTCAAACATTGATCAACGGTGCGCCGCTTGATTTTTAGATTCAATGATAGATGGCAGCACACTGCTAGTGATTCACTTTTTTTGGGTGTCAAAGCGAATTATTCTCCGCGCCCAGATAAAACTGGTGATTGTTGCCATGTTGGTGTTGTGCGTTGTGAGTGACGCATTGTTGGTGTTATCGAAGTAGTTCGGAAGAGAGAACTCCTCAGATTACCTTCAGCAGTCGAACAAGTCATCTTGACAGCGAGGATTTTTCACTGGACGTAAACGCAACGCGCGTGACAGCGACGATCAATAATCAGCAGCTAACTCATGAGCAGCGTGTGGCAATTCACGTTTCCTCATGCGTTAATGCTTTTTCAAGATTGTAAGTCACTTTGATTGTATTTATTGCATATTATTCTTCTGCGATCCTAAAATAAAAGCATCGTTTTTTTTTGTGCAATGCATGTAGCACAATCGCAGTGGAATCACGGCGTGATGCACGCTGCCAAGACACTCGAACTCAACCAGCGAAGCAAAATGATTACAGCAGTGAAACGCGCTGTTTTGACTACAGTCCGCACCTCTCTGCTAACTTCTCCTGCACTCCACCGGTACCGGCTGAAAAACATTGTTCTTCGACGAATTTTTCACTATTTACACGTTGCGGAAAGCGCACGCGTGTATTCGTTTCGATATGCTTGTTGCCATCGCACTGATGGAACGAGCAACATGCGAGTGCAGTGAATTACGAACTGTTAGTGTCTGAATCACGGCTGTGACGCAAGCGCTCCTCAATGCGAAGTCATATTCTTGTAATCCGTTGACTAAGCAACTCTATGGCGCTCACTGTGCAAGTAATCACGATGAAGTAATATGTTTCCAAACCATCGCTATATACGTTAAACATTTGGTTCCTGTGCAGCCGTGACAGCATGCTACTCGCTAGTGGCCCACTACTGCGGCAGAACTTTGAGGCAGGCTCGGCACGAATTATCTCTGGGTGCCGTTCAGTTCTTACGTTAGCGCATTGTTTTCTCCTCTATCTGATGCTCTGTCTCTCAGCACTGAATATGTCGTCCACTTACGTCAAGGTCGCGCAGATTTCTCTGGCACGTGCACGATTACGGCATCTTTGATACACGGTATGATACCACCACCCTGCGCACTGAGGCAAGAAATGAGGAAGCGAACACTTAGCGCACTAACATTTGGGAAAGTACTTTAGTTCGATATACATTTATTCGACGATCAAGAATTCATCTGGTGAAAGCGACATGGGGCGTACGTTCGTGCGTCCTATCTTTTCCAATGCGCGTTCACCGGTTGATCATCCTCCCGCAGCACTCTTGGATTACACGGCCTACCACCTATGTCCCGTGGACATTCCAAATACTACTTCAAATATTGTAGTGGTGATGGTGATGACGTTACATAGAGGTTTGGCTTAGTTGGGTAAATGTCGCTAATCCCCTGGAAGTTGATCTGGCTATACGAGATGCAGTAGTGGAACGCTTCGAATATTTTCGAAGACCAGCTTTCTTGAAAATATGCCGGATGGTGAACATGACCGTACTGACAACTCATCATAATGTAATACTGTGCTCCTTTCAGGAGGATTACTATAAAGTGAGTGATGGTGAGATAATGTTTCAATATTGGCCAACGAGCATCACGAGCTGCGTGGACGTTGGCTTATCAGTTGACGCCATGCAGGTATTGGAAAGTTGGCCTATGGCGGCCAATGTTCTATTATAAAAGTGTTTCATGGGTGCTGAAAACAAGGGCGAGATATCAAAAACAAATGAAGAGCCATTGTGTTCACCAGGTAAGTATAGACTACTTTCTTTCATTTACCTTTCCAAAGTAACTATTTTGTTTCCACTTAGGCCCAAGCGTACAGTTGCAAACCTGTGGTACAGTGTTATTAGCTTAATCGGCGGCATATATCCAGAACTAGTTGCAGTAAATAAACTGTATGCTAGGGTATTGAAATTAAGTGTCATGAACATGCCACGTGAAGTTCCAGCTGACATTTCTTCAGTAGAACGGGAGCGTACTCACACTCAGGCCTATCATCCACAAATAAGACGGAAAGAATCAGCTGCTGGCCTAACTACTGTCACCATGGAATAACACTGCTGAGAAGAACCGAGCGTCGGGAGAGTTATTACACCGAGGATGCGACTTGCGCAAAAAAGCACGAAGAAGGAAGAGAGCACTAACAAGTGCCT
This sequence comes from Rhipicephalus microplus, assembly GCF_043290135.1. Lineage (NCBI taxonomy): Eukaryota > Metazoa > Arthropoda > Arachnida > Ixodida > Ixodidae > Rhipicephalus > Rhipicephalus microplus. Next base: position 136,864,366 of record NC_134705.1, read on the forward strand.
TCTAACCACTGAAGTTTATTTTCAGAAACTCACGCATATAAACAAACAGCGAGGACACGCGGATATAACAACAGGTTGGCAGTTAGATACTCAATATCGAGTTTTTACAGGTTTGCTGATGGCCACACCAGGCATACGTGACCGGACCAAGTATGAAAAAAGGTCTCAATTATCTCTCGCGTAGCCTAACCTTTAAGACTCGACAACACTTTTGTTTCAATTACTAAGGATAAATTTATATTCTTCGCAATGAAGGTAGAGATGTGACGAAGTTTGACCTTTTAAAGAATTACTTCGCTAAAACTGCTGCTTGGGCGAGTTGGTTCAACCACACACAAAGTGCTGTGTGTGTTTTTTTTCTCTAAAAGCTCCGTCTTTTTTGCGATGATGATTCTGTCTAAAGATTACTGTAGTAAATTGATCGCTTATATACACAGCGTGCGGTTTGACCGAGGCAATACTTTCTACACGACAGTGAAATGAGATAGACTACCCCGTTTTCGCACTCAACCAATATGCCCCGGTCTTTACGTTCACACTCATTTCATTTCTTCTTGCCACCCTCAAGTACTTTCTATTCAAATCGCTGCGCAGATTTGACCCATAGCTGGTTCTTGGCGGAAAATAATACGTCAATACCAAAACAACTTCCCACACAATTTAAGCTGTGAGGAGGAGCTGCACATATGGAATACTAACGACAGTCCGATTGATAGCGTGAGCATCCCTCACAGGTTCACTCCTTCCTTAACTTTTTAACTTTTTTATTAGTCGTTCACTGAAATTGATCATTGTTTTTGAGGGTTAGTCGGATTGTTCTAGTTGATTTAGTTGAACGGCAAAAGCATTCGACGTAGGCAAGACTTAGGCAAGGAGTACACCAGTCAAGACGGGGTGATCTCCTCCTTGCCAACTTAGAGTGGTGGAACGTTAATTGAAAAATCGGCTTCCCAGTCCTTCGAAGATACACCCAGGAGCTATGCTCCCGCTTCATCGTAACTATTAGGTCGAGGCACTGGATACATCCCTTCCTAGGAACCTCGAAAGTTAAGCCCAAACCGCAAGCATTCTACTCAAAGATATTGAGCTCCTTGTTCCTAGTAATGGTGCTACCACTCTCCTACACCAAGACAAGATAATAATTCACATACCACATAACCTTAAACCCAAGACCGTCCAGAGCTACTGCAAGGTGGCAATGTATTTGGTCTGTGTTAGTATTAGAAGAATGGTACACACATATATAGCGCACTGTCTTGAAGCATTTGATCATCATTATCATCTTGTTGATCATTAACATTCACACGCAAATTTCAGTAGACTAGCATGTTCCATAGAATAACATAAGTGCACTACGACAACTGAAAACATGCATGATGTAAAATTCTGCCCGCCAGGAACTGGATCACCTCATCAGAGTTATCCACACGGGAGGGGTCTTTGATGTATAGGGATCACAAATGCTTCTACAAGTAACCAGACACTAAGTATTGCCAGATGCCACGTTCCGAAATAACTCTACGAAAGAGGTCACTTTCCCTATGTTTTTTCACTCAGAGGAACACCGTCAAAGCTTCCCCATTTTTACTCCAGGCAGAAGCGTAAAACCATTCAACTTTCTTCTGACAGAATAAAATAACAGTCTTTTTCTTCAAGCCTACTGGCTTGTCAATGACATGCGTTATGTTCTTAGTGGCTTGCATCCACATTTTCGAAAACGTCCCATTGTGCATCCCGACGAAATGCCTCTCTTTATCTCAGATCACATCTTGACCACTCACAATCAGCAGCTCTGTCCACCACAGAGCGCGCCAAGCCCAACATATTTGCAGAACCTGCGTTTGGCTCGAGGCCGAACTTGGATCCTAAAAATGTGGCCTTCTACTATGTTGCTTGCGACGAGGCTTCACCAAGCAAAATTACTTCGCAAGGTGGTGCTTGAGCTTTTTTCTTAGAAATCGTAAGCCAGGTAGAATCGCAGAGAAACCCAGTTATGCGGAATCTACTTTAGTTACTTGGAAGGGTGTTATTTAGAAGCAGAGGTCGGGTGTGCGCATAGGTTATCGGGTTGCGCCCATACCTGTGAAAATTTTCCTGAGCTAGGTAGACCACGACCTTGCAATAGCTCAGAATGGTCTTGTATTGAAGTTTATGCGGTATGCGAATTATTGTCTTGTTTTGTTGAGAAGAGTGGTAGCACCCATTCCAGGGACAAGGTGCTCAATATCTTCAAGAAAAAGAGTTGTGGTCTGAGCTTGATTTCTGGGGTTCCTAGAAAAAGATGCATTCAGATCTTCGATTGAGCCTAATTACTAAGCCTGATCATATCTGCTGCATGCATTTTTCGATGTCCACGAAGCCAACTTTGGACTTAAGGTTCTACCGCTCTAAGTTGGTCAAGGATGGAATCGCCGCTTGTTGTCTGGTGCAATGATCCCTTCAAAACAATGGCCGTCCTCAGTGAACGAGTATTGAGGTAGTTCAAAAGTGAAGTAAGGTGTGACGCTATGAGGAAAGTTCACGGTAAAGATAGGCTGGCCGTTAATATTTCACGTGCGCATGCTTTTTCTGACCGCATAAAAAAGTGGAAAGTTGTTTCGTTACTGACGTAGTATTCTCCGCCACGAACAAGCTAGGCCGCATTTACGCAGTGGTTTAAAGGAAAGTTCAGTGTGACAGAAAAAAGTGGAATCAGTGTGAAGGTAAACGCTAGGTACAAATTGGTTGAGCGTGAAAAGAGGGCAGTCTATCACACTCTACTATAGGGCGGGAAGTGTTACAGTGATAAAACTGGGCGCAATGTAGATAACTCATTAGTGCACCACAGGAGTTTTTTGTAAGGGCAGCTTTCGTCTACTCTCAGCATGTATTACAAAGAATGTAAATATCGTCCTTTACTAAACGAAACAAAAGTGTTGTCGACGCTGAAGTATAAGACTGCGCGAGTGACCGTTGAGGCCTTCTTCTTACAAATGTCCGGTTACGTATGTATAGCGAGACCATCGGTGAACCTGCATAACCTCCAATATTATAATCATATTAGGGCTTAACGTCCCGAAATTACTATACGCTTAAAAAACACGCTGTGGTGGAGGGCTCCGGATATTACGCCATCTGTAGTTCTTCAACGTTCACCTAAATTGAAGCACACTTGCCTCGGGCATTTTCGCCTCCACCTAAATTACGGCTGCTGTGGCCGAGATTCAAAACCGCAACCTGCAGGTCAGCGTCCGTGTTCCTTAACTAGACCACCTTGGTGAGTTACTTGCATAAACTCTAGATTGAGCATCTAACCGACCAGCCGCTATCACAACCACGAACGTGTGCTTACTATTCTATTATGGGTGGGATTTTTCTGAAAATAAACTTTCTCTAGGCTGTTCGTTCGAACGTATTAGTTCAACCGTGAAACAGGATATCTTGTGGATTATAAATGCTATGAAATTTACATATGTTAGGCAAAATCGGTAATGTTTTTTTGCGGTCGCAGTGTTATAGTGGGTAGCGTAGCAATTTATGTACGCCTGATCCAGAAGACGAAACAACGTGCATAATAGACTGTAATATATTTTCACAACGCACTTCACATAAAAACAAGAAAACAATGTCAAGCGCTGACATGCAATTGCCATTCGACGAAGAGCAATACAGCATAAAAGATAAGTGACACCGTGAGGAAATAAAATAACAAATGTAATTTAGTGTACGTATGCCTCTCCTGTGCAATTCTTTGAATATGCACGGGCTATTTTTACTACTGGCAAGTTGGAATCTACCCTAAGCTGCAAGGAGTATTATATGAAGCCAGTGGGTATTTGTTTATGCAAAGTAATACTGCAAAATGTGTTCTGTGTTTAGGTACTAGAAACATCATATGCTGGAATGCGCACTGTTTCTGTGTGTACCTAGCATATTGCAAGAAAAAATCAGGTAGTGACACTGGCCGCTCCACGTAAGAAGAGGGCGTGGGCAGATTATGTTCAACGATGGCCTTGAGTTGCGAGTAGTTTCCGCCACAGGAGTAAAAATGGCACTACTCTTTGGCGTGCCAGGTATTCGCGCGCAAAAGAACATCCTCCCGAAAGCTTTGTGTGCATAGGATTTTGTAATTTAGAAACACATTGCCCTGTGCCTGTGAATAACGCTAGTGCATTTTGTTTGCTCAATCGCTCTTCGCGATTCATTGCACGCATACCTCTACGCTGCATACAACTCTTCGTACGCGTGAGAGGCCTTGTCGTTGGTTCCGCCTCGAAATGGGAAAGTGCGCCTTGTCTTGTCCCCAATCAAAATTCCGGCTATCAGAAGCTTCTGCAGAGCGTGTGTCGCTTTTAAAGGCTTATAGCGCTCGCATAAGTGGTGACGGGCGATTCGGAAATCAAGCAGAGCCTTCGGCTGGAGTTGGGAGGCATTGTAAAGGCGTGGCCGGGCACGTAGCGCCTAGGTGGTATAAGCACTGGTCAGTAAGAGTAACTGGTTAGATTCCCAAAGAAGGCAAGCGGGTTAGAGGAAGACAGATGTTCAGGTGAGCAGATGACATTGAAAAGTTCGCAGGGATAACGAGGCAATGGAAAGCACAAGGCCGGGTCGACTGGTGGATCATGAAGAAGTTTTTGCCCTGCAGTGGGCGTAGTCGGGCTAATGATGATGATGATGATGATGATGATGATGATGATTAATTTTGCAAGTAAAAGTGGTATGAGTGTTTAGGGACTGCTCTTAAAAACCTACATATGCCGTAAAGAGGTGTCAGAAGACATTTTGTGTGAATAATTGTGCACAATTTTTTGTGTGTTGCCTTACAGGATGTTCTGAGTAGGACAAATTTTACTAAAAATAATAGCGCATCACATTTATTCAAAATGCCAGGTTAGCTTTGTGATATCCGGTGTCTTTTCCGTAAACATAGAAAATCTACAATTTTAACTACATTATACATATATACAAACAACTCTAATGGAGATGGCAGCAAAAATATTCTCGGTTAACTGGTCGGAGGTTTCAAATTTGTAGCACGTTTCCCAAGTTTTTCAGTAAAATGTCACACATTCTCAGAGTGCTATTTTATGTCTTCAATTTATAGACATATTTTCAGTATTGGACTCTACATTATGATAATACATTATACATTATACATTACATTAATAATACACTGTACATTATGATAATACATTATGATAAGTAGTCTATGCAATGTGCGTCTGATTATTTTCCTAGTTTTGCAAAGGTATTCCACTATCAGCGTCCACAGCATATTTTATGCAAGGTAAAACTTGAAACTTCATAGGAAGACTTCTTCAAACAATGCTCCTACTATCGCAATTGGGATCACGAAGCTACAATTGAGCAGAACTGAAAACACACAGAAAACGTGAATAAAAAGTCACAGACACAGACACGCAAGAACCTACCTGTGCGTCTGTATATGTGCCTTCTTTTGTTCATGTTTTCTGCGCGCTTTCAGCAATATAAGTAAATTCTTCAGCTGGAAGAGTGGCTTTTTTAGCACCTTTTTTAAGCACTCTTAGAGCATAATACTTGCCCGCTTGCATTATCCGCACTACGGCATAAGTCATAATGTTAGTGCTGTACGGAACCGTACATTATACCTATATTTATCACTCTTTTGAAAAGCGTGGTGCCCAGTGCACACTCTTAAGACAATATATGCGCCTTCTTGATGCGTTGGCTCACGACAATGTTAAGGTATGCCTGAGGTTTTTTTAAAAGGTTGGAGTATGCAACGACCATTTCGTTGCGCAATCCGCATAGTGTGACCCCTGGTTGTTAATTCAACGCAATAAAACGCATTATTATCCATTTAAGCACAATTAAAACCCAATATACAGCTTGGATAGGGTCATTAGCAGTGTACGTGAAAGCGCCGGTGCAGCCCAGTGCTCGCATTCACTCGTGTGCTACGCAGAGGGCCCTGATTTGAGACCGAATGTGTCTTCGGTATTTTTATTTATTTTGATTTTCTCTAATTTCGCATTATAGTAATTACGGAAACCGGCGGTGGCCGTAACCGTTTTGCAGTGAACTACAGCGCCGAAATCGGCCCTTTTTGTGATTTCATCACAGCATGCGTTGTAAAATGGTTAATAGTGTGCTTTGGAGTTATAAAGCGAGATAATCACTTTTTGTTTTTGTAATTTGTGCTCGTATTTATTTGTTCTTAGGAAGGAAACGAAAAAATATTATTATACAATTGAGTCGTAAGGTTCTAATAAATGGGAGATGCCCAAAAGAGTATTGTACAATCGCTTATTAGAAAAAAGTAGACTTCCGAACATATGTTTTAGGGGACCACTGTTAGGGAACAAAATGTATTGTTCTGACAAAATACAATTATTGGGGATCAACGTATGCAGGTTCGTTGTTTTCTAAGTGTTCTTGTGAGTTAAAACGTACCATAGCTTCAAAGTAGAAAAGGGAACCGTTGTGCTCAACACCTGTATAAGCGCTTGGAAGGAAACTGCTTTGTGGCTCTTTCCAAATACATATAAATATTCTTTGGAATCACGAATGCTACTGAGGTCACAGATTCTGTTCTTTGTCGCACACATAATCAGCATTATGACGACGAGAGGACCTACGAGACACACCAATGGTTTCGTTTTACTTGCCCCAATACTATTGTTAAAATGCCAATGTTTCCTCACTTTACCACCTCCGGAAACTCCAGACATCACTAAGGCAAGTTCATTATATTTTCAAGAAGCTCACAACGGCAAATGACGTGCAGAAATACGCCAAATAACGTTGTATCAAAGGTAGCCTGCTCTCTGTAATCAGTGTATCTCGCGATCTGGTGCTCAATCTCCCGATGTGCTTTCAATAGGGCTATCGGGTGCAAGCATCCACATGATTGTGTAATAAAACACATTGCTATATGCATTCGCTTTAAATTACCAGGATTCCCACATTGCGTAGCAGCACTCTCAGAGACTCCACGAACCGCTTAGATCTGAATCTCGTGCCTGTCACGTTTCCCTGTTTCAGGTATGTTTTTTTATTATTTTTCAGAGCAGCTTTGTGCACTGAGCCATACTAGCTACAATTTCTGTCAGGTATCTTGAGTGTGGATGTAGAAAACTATGGACATTGTCTGGAATACACTACTGTCAAAGAATCAGGACGAACCTAACGCCTCTTTTACACATGTTTTCGTAACTCTGTCTTACAAGTGTTCCCGATAAATTTAATTGCACTCGTTGGTCTTCTTCTTTCTGGTTTGCCAGAGGTTGCCGCTCATGACCCTTGATGGCGGGCACTAGGAGGAAATGTAACATGCAGTCTGTACCAGCAGTAGACTGGTTTGTGGCACTTCTTCGGCGTGGACAAAGAAGAAAGTACTAATTTGCTAAAGTGAAAGTGTGCTAGAGGGTGTCATGAAGTGTCATTTTGTTCATGTTTGCATACGTATAGAATGCTGATGATAAGTTCTTGCACAAGAATATACATACAAAACGCAATGAGCAAGGGCATTGAAGCAATGTTCTACCAGTCACCTGTTAAAGAGATGCGTGCCAAACAAGGCATAGAAATACTCTAAGATTTCCACTAAGCACTTTCCTGCCACTACTTTGATGAACCGCAGAGAAATTGAACAAGGGTAAGTTATAGCGCGAATTTCGGAGTACTTCTCGCATACGAAAGTTTCGTTTGTTAAGGTACGCTAGGAGCTAAGCTGGTGAAGGCGTGGCATTGAAACTGATTGCAGCCATAACAAGGTAAAAAACTACTACCATATCCACAAAGTGACGGATGTTAGAAGAGCTTGCTCGATGATGATCAGAATCATCCGTACGTATACCTACCTTGATATTATGAAGTCTTGGTAGTCTTGGCTGCGACAGCGTTTATTTGAGGAAAGACCTCGCAAAACAAACGGGCAGAGCCAGTACACAGATGGTGACGATGGTGATGACCCATAGTGGCAATAAGGACAAAGAGACAAGCTAATGATGGTGATTGTGATCATGCAGGGATGATAACGATGTAAGTAACAATTGCCCACACTAATTCCCCCCCCCCCCCCCCTTGGAAGCGGACACCCTGGCCGCCGTAAGTCAAAGTGACGGGGAACGTCGCGTGAAAGGTTTCATGCGACCAAAGTGGACAATCTCGGTGCTGCGCTAGCGGTGGTCTGTTGGGGCGACGAGTGGTGTGACACGATAATTAACTGGCGAAGTCTGTTTTAAAACAATGCATGGCCGGAGGAAGCGTGGTTGGAATTTGTTACAAAGACCAGGAGTGTGAATAGGCGTCAAAAGCAGCACCTCGTCACCAGGTTGGAAAGACACAACGCGGTGGGATTCATCATAGATGATCTGCCGCTCATGCTGTCTCGCTTCTGTATTGATGCGAGCCTGATGGCGAGACTGGGCCAGGCGGGAATCGTATTCTTCGCTAGAAGACTGACATGAATTCCCATGACTGTTAAAGAAGGAGACGTCGAGAAAGGTAGTCGGGGTGCGTCCGTACACGAGGTAAAACGGTGAGTAGCAAGTTGTTCGCTGAACGGCGGTGTTGTAAGCGAATGTCAGGAATGGTAAAAGAGTATCCCAGTTTTTGTGGTCGGGTTGGACGTAAACGGCTACCATGTCAGCAAGGGTTCGGTGAAATCTTTCTGTGAGACCATTTGTCTGAGGGTGGTAGTAGCTTGAAGCTGTCTTGTGAGTAGTTCCAGAAGCGCGCAGTACTTCATTTACCATTTGTGACAGGAACACTTTGCCGCGGTCACTAAGCAGTACACGAGGAGCCCCATGACGCAGTATTATTGCGTGAAGAATAAAGTCGGTAACTTCCACAGCTGAGCCTGTAATAACAGAGGAAGTCTCAGCGTAGCGTGTTAGGTGGTCCACGGCAGTCACTATCCATCGTTTGCCAGCAGATGTGACGGGGAGAGGCCCGTAAAGGTCAACACCTACAACCTCGAACGGCATTAAAGGGCACGGAAGTGGCTGTAGAGGTCCAGCAGGTGCCAACGTGGAGAGTTTACGACGCTGGCATGAGTAGCAGGAGCCGACGTACCGCGCTACACTAGAAGAAAGGCCAGGTCAGTAATAACGACATCGAACGCGGTCAAGAGTTTTTTTAAAGCCAAGATGACCAGCAGTCAAGTCGTCGTGAAAGGCTTCGAGCACTCGAAGTCGAAGAGAGCGTAGCAGTACAGGAACCCAGCGCTGACCGTCAGGGTGATAGACATGGCGGTAGAGAACCCCATCGTCCAGCTTAAAGTGCAGGAGTTGACGACGGAGTCGCGCGTTGGGTGGATGAGAAACTCCCGAAAGGTGGTCCATCATGCGTCTGCAGTATGAATCGGACCGCTGGTGGGAGATAAATGTTGGCTCGTCGTCCGAAGATGGTTGCCTTATTGATGCGAGCGTATGAACTTTGGTAGATGTGGTGGTTGAGTTCTCACCAACGCTGATATGGGTAGTTGGAAGCAGGCAACGAGATAAAGCGTCGGCGTCTTGATGTTTTCTGCCTGACTTGTAAGTTATGTCAAAGTCGTACTCCTGCAAGCGTAGTATCCACCGACCCAAGCGTCCGGACAAGTTCTTCAGTGTAGAAAGCCAGCATAAGGCATAGTGGTTCGTAACAATTGTGAAGTGGCGAAGTGGCGGCCGTAAAGATAGGGACGAAACTTCTGGACCAACCAAACCACAGCCAAACACTCGTGCTCAGTTATAGTGTAGTTCTTTTCGGCATGGGTGAGTACGCGACTGGCATATGCAACAACTTTCTCTAGGGAAGACTTGTCGCGTTGTAGAAGAACGGCTCCTATACCAAGGCCGCTAGCGTCGGTATGGAGGATAGTCGGTGCGGCTTCGTCAAAGTGGCAGAGCAGAGGTTCAGACGTGAGTGCCCGCTTCAACAGGTCGAATGCCGTTTGACATTCTTGAGACCACAGAAAGGGGACGTTGGAAGCAAGTAGTTGTTGTAATGGAGCAGCAATAGAAACGAAGTTCTGGATAAACCGGCGAAACTAGGAGGCGAGGCCTAGGAAACTGCGAAGCTCCTTTGGTTTTTCGGGGCACGGAAAGTGAAGGACTGCAGAAATCTTGTGAGGGTCGGGCCGGATGCCATCTTTGCTAACGACGTGTCCTAAGACCTTGATAGATTTGCTAGCGAAAGAGCATTTCTTAGTGTTTATTTGAAGCCCGGCGCTGGAAAGGCACGTCAAAACTTGATCCAATCGTTCTAGGTGCTCAGGAAACGTTGACGAAAAGATAATAATGTCGTCCAGGTAGCAAAGGCACTTTACCATTTTAGGCCGCGCAGCACGGTATCTATCATGTGCTCAAAAGTCGCGGGTGCGTTGCAGAGCCCGAAAGGCATCACGTTGAATTCATAGAGCCCGTCGGGGGTTGCGAGTGCCGTTTTCAAATCCTTATCTTGTTCATGCATGGGGATCTGCCAGTACCCAGAACGCAAGTCGATGCTTGAAAAGAATTCCGCGCCTTGTAGGGAATCAAGGGCGTCGTCAATGCGTGGCATAGGGTACATGTCCTTGCGTGTGATCTTATTGAGCGCCCGGTAGTCCACGCAAAACCGCACAGAGCCAACCTTTTTATGGACGAAAACAATAGGAGATGACCAAGGGCTAGATGAGGGACGGATGACTTCCCGTTTAAGCATGCCCGCAACGTTTTCTTCTATAATTTTTTTTTCAGTTAGAGACACGCGGTAGGGTCGGCGGTGTCCAATAAATGTCCCAACAGTTTGAATTCGATGTGCTGTAGTATTAGTGCGGCCCAGCTTAGACGAGCAAATATTGAAAGAATTTGCATGTTTCTGTAACAATGCGAGCACCTGCTGCCTCTGTGAATATGTCAATTCGCTGCTGATAGCGGTGGTAAAGGCGGAGGAAGAAACATGCTCAACGAGGCAAGGTTGTTTGGATGCGATGGCCTGAAGTGGCGTGACAAATAGAGGCTCGAAGTCGGCAACACGGGCCACAGTAGTGCCCTGTGGCAGTAAGATCTTCTCCGGTGTAGAGTTGACAGCGGTGACAAGTGCCGAGCCATTGCAAAAACGAACGACACCGGCTGGTAGAACTATACTTTTACGAACGCAAAGTGGTGACGGTGAGACCAATACATCACCGTGATAAACGTCGTTGGACGTAATGCTGACAATTTGCTCTTGTAAAGGCGGGAGTTCAATGTCTTTCGCAGCGACCAGACGAAGTGGCGTCTGATTGTCGTCGTCAAGCATGTGGTCGGTGTTAGCGAGGTGAATGACGCGTTGTCCACAACAAATCGCCGCGGAAGCAGATGATAGAAAATCCCACCCTAAAATTAGTCGGTGGGAGCAGCGGGACAGGACAGCAAACTGGACATGATGGCGGATGCCGTCGATGAAAACACGCACAGTACGAAACGCGGAAGGGTGAATGACGTTCCCCTGGGCAGCAACTAACGTGGGGCCATCGTAAGGCGTCATTACTTTCCTTAAATGTTCACACAAATCGGCACGTATCACAGACAATGTCGCACCTGTGTCCACCAAAGCATCGACTCGCACTCCTTCAACTTCCACAGAAACCGTGTTACACGGGCCTATTGGAGGAATTTCAGTTCTAACTGCGAATGCAGTTTTTCCTCCACAGACTACATCACTTAGTTTTCCGAATGAATATCAGAGGTGAATGAGGCGGGCCGAAGTGGAGAAGTGGAACGGCGGAAGGGCGAAGGCGAGCGGCGTCTCGTGTTTCGGCTGTTTCGTGGTGCAGTCGATGCAGGAGGAGATGGAGACCGGTGCGAAGGAGACGAATAACGCCGACCTTGATAAGACGCCCCGGTGTACAAATTCCGTTCACGCACATCGTTTCGACGCTCATCTTGCTGGCGCTTTCAGCAGAAACGAGATATGTGGCCGCGATAGCCACAGTAGTAGCATACAGGGCGAGACGAGCGCCACGGTGGGGAATAGAAAGCATTCAGGGCACCTAGAGATAGCGCGGTCAGGTGGGCCGAAGGGTCAGGGGGCATGGAATGGTAGTTCACCGGGGGAGTGGCAGGAACTGACGCGTAAGATGGACGTGGCAATGTCGCGTGGGCGTCGCTGGGAAGCACGGCAGCAACTTGAGGGTACGTGGCTATAGGGTGGGAAGCAGGTGGCTGTACGGGCGCAGAGCCAGTCATGGATGTAAGTTCCTACCTGATGATGTCATGTAAGGGCATTCCCGAAGGCTGTGTAGTTCGCGGTGTAGGAGGTGTGAAGCCCATGGACCGCAATTCTTCGCGTATAATGTCCCGGATGAGGTCACGCAGATGGCCATCTGACGTGGAGTGGTGGTCACCGATGTCTGGTTGAAGGTGAACAGAGTCCAGCGCATCAAGGCACTGGCATGTCGCCATGACATCAGCGGTGGTAGCTGGGTTTAGCACAGCGAGGCTTTTCAATGCCTTTCAATATGTGGCGCACTTTGTCCGATTCCGGCATGGATTGATTGACACGTCGACAGAGTGCGAGGACATCCTCGATGTATGAAGTATACGATTCACCGGGATGTTGTTGGCGAGTATCGAGTGTCCTCTTCGCGATGGCGGATCGAATGTCTGGTGTCCCAAAGACGTGTCGCAGCTGCTGCTGGAAGGTAGCCCAATCGAGTAAGTGAACGACGTGGTTAAAATACCATGTCTTCGCGACTCCGACCAGATAAAAAGGCACGTAACGCAGTTTGGCGGCCTCGTTCCACCTATTAGCGGCACTTACGCGGTCGTAGTCATCAAGCCAGTCTTCTACGTCTTCTCCTCGAAGACCAGCGAAGAGCGGGGGTTCCCGCTGACGTCCGTGTATGTAAGTAGGAGGGGCAGCTTGCGGCGGTGCGTGGTTGAGGCTCGGTCTGGGACATGCTGCCTGACTGTGGGCGCAAGCGGCGGCCAGAACGAAGCTCCAGGGGGTATAGCGGGCTGCGGGAGGTCAGAGGACCAAAAATCCACCTCCACCACGTATGAAGTCTTGGTAGACTTGGCTGCGACAGCGTTTATTTGAGGAAAGACCTCGCAAAACGAACGGGCAGAAACAGTACACAGACGATGACGATGATGATTACCCAGAGTGGCAATGAGGACAAAGAGACAAGCTGATAATGGTGATTGTGATCATGCAGGGATGATGACGATGTAAGTAACAAATGCCCACAATATATACGCGTGACGGTACTTATACATACGTTATATGCACAATGTTAGGAACAATGCTAATGAGAACCAACAGAAAATAATGTCAGGTAAATTATAGCGTAGCTCCCCCACAGTCGCCTAGTGGCCAAAGTACTCGGCTGCCGACCTGCAGGTCACGGGCTCGAATTCCGCCTGCGGTGGCTTTATTCTCTGTGGTAGCGAAAATCCTGTAGGCCCGCGTGCTCAAATTTGGGTGCACGCTAAAAAAACCGCCGGTGGTCGAAATTTCCGGAGCCCTCTTCTGCGGCGTCTCTCATAATCATATGGTGGTTTAGGGACGTCATACTCTACATATATCAATCGATCAATAAACCGAAAGAACAGGGCAAGTTGTAAGGAATAATTGTTGCGCGAATGTGAAGAAATCAAAGTGGACGAAAAGATAACTTGGCCCCGAGAAAATCCGAACCTGTGAAGTTTGAATAACGCGTCCGATGTTCTACCATTGAGCTACGATACTGGTTGTTCCCCATTTCACCTTATAGGGTATATATGTGCATTTGAACTTAAAAGCGTCAGTCAGTGCCTCTTGTTTCCATGGCGGCGAGTGTAAAACGCTATTTTTGCCTGTTTCACGTAGTGCGTCGTCATATTACAAGATGGCAGCTGACCAAACATCTTTCGCATATCACCCCAAGGCAACAAATCTGTCAGATCGATACCCTCGCTCTGTTATGAAGAAAGTGTAAGCTTAAGAGCTCGTTCCTTTTGTAGCGCACAACACAGATAAGTACTAGCAGACAATACTGCCAAGGAAGTACAGGGGATGTTGTAAGAAGTAATTGTAATATACAAGTGAAGAAGAAAAAGTGAGTGAAACGAGAACTTGCACCGGCTGCATCCGAACCTGCGACCTTTGAACAACGCGTCCGACGCTCTACCACAGAGCTACGGTGACAGTTATCACCCAGTCCACATTAGAGTGTATAATGTGCATTTCAAAAGTGTGCGTAAGTATAAGGGCAACTTGTTGCCATGGGGCCGAGTGTGGAACACTCTTCTCGCTTTTATGGCGTCATGTAGTACGTGATCTTATTACAAGATATCAGCTGGTCGATAATTCCTCACATATCACTTCAAGGCAAGAAGTCCGATGGAACGAGATCGTCGCTATGAAATCATATCTCGTGAAATACAACCACCCTATTCCTTCCCATGGGTTATTCTCACTATACCTCTAGTATTTCATGGTCAGCACATCTGAACGAATGGTGATGTTTTAATATTATTTAAGTGTAAAGGTCTTATTATTGCAATGACGACATAACATCATTTTAAGCTAAGGAAAGTATAGTTATAGAAGACTAGGTGGTTTAGCCAATATTCTGGAGTGGTCGGTAATATGAAGAGAACAAAAATATTTGGTTCATGACCTATTTGCGCAACACGCTCACGCACATGAAAGATATAGACGCCACGTGTGCAAACTGACAATTGTTTTTTTTTGAAACAAGAAAATGTTACATCGCTTTCAAAATTTTTAGGCGGCCCTAGAGATGCACCAGTATACCTACGTGACAAAACTAAGTACACATATTCAGCAACCTTACGTTATCAAAACAATAGGAAATATAAAAGAAACAACAAACAAGCTCACACCTGCAGCATGATTAACCCTTGCTTTTGAAGTAGTCAGATTCTTTATCGGACATCGTGCGGGAATCTTGGCTTACCCACTTACTTCATGTTTCTAATAGTCTTTCTGGAACGATCCACTCTAACAGGCCATTCAAAGCACTCCCTTTGAAACAAAGGAAAGATTTGCAAACCCTTAAGAATGATTTCCCAGATGTATACACATCTGAAAGACCAGCGGCAGTGGCGATACCTCTGCCACCTCAATTATTCGACACGATGAATACGTGATTCACTTTTCGAAAGCTGGATATTGCGCTTAGCAAATTAAAAGGCTGTTCAGTGGCTACCGATGTGATGAGCTATGAGATGCTTAACCACTTCTGGAACACGGGAGAGATCCTATTTGTATAGAAGACAGCATGAATTGTACCAGTCCTGAAGCCCGGAAAGGATCCAGCAAGCATCGCCTCATATTGGCCCATATCGACTGGCGTCGCCAATCTAGTGTGTATCTATGTTGATAAAACGATTAATATGCACAAGATAAACTTGGTACCTTGGGCAAAGAAGAAGATGAACAGCATTTATTATGGGACTTTGTCCACGTTTGAGCACCTATAGCAGTGTTTTGGGCCTATTGGTCACATAGAGCACCACCGTGTCAGCAGCCTCTCGACACTTGCTGTCTTCATGGATATTGCCAAAACATCGCCAATAGACTTCAAGCCATGGGCATTTCGCAAAATGCCCTTCATTTCGTGCATGAATTTCTCGGGGGCCAACGTGTCCAGGTGAATTTGGAAATGTAATGAGCAATGAGCCAAGTGTTTTTCTCGGCGTCCGAAAGGAAAATGTTTCATCTACCTTGATTTTTAACGGTTCTTGGCTAGCCTTCCTCGTGCTGTGAAAGCAGCTCTAAAGGCAGTAAAAATATTCATCTACGCTGATGACATCTCTATATGGATTTCAAAGTACCAGCAGAAATGCTTAGCCCAGATAGCACAGGGTGCCATTTCAATCATGAAACGTCACTTGCCGATACTTGGGTTGTCTCTATGAGGGCAGAAATCTGTCTTAATGCTCTCCTCGACGGTACGGCGAAAGTCAACACGCCTGTCGCTGAATATCAGAGGCCCTTCAATTGGTTGTGCAGCAAGTGTTCATTTCCGGGGCGTTACCATCGACTACAGGCCGCTATGGTGATGGGCGGTTAATGATATTGCCTCTTCCACCGTACTTAAAATCAAAACTCTTCGAAGCATGACAGGTGTGCGCTGAGGCAACGATCATAAGTCGATGCTTAGGCTGAATACGGCTCTCACAACAAGGAGCATTCTTTAGCAACTTGTCAAAAAGATTGATTGAGCGAGTTGGTTATTCATTTTGATTTTAAATACGAAAGCGATACGTAGACAAGACAGGGACAAGATAGACATGGGCAAGCGCTTACTACCTACTGCTGGAAAGTTTTATCTGTCAGTATAGGTTTCTAGCTTTTCGATTGAACTTTTAGTTGGTAGTAAGCGCTTGTCCGTGTCTTTCCGGTCCATTTCTACGTATCGCACTCGTATGTAAAACCATCTTTACCTGCTGTCACTGATATCACTGTCACCGAGTCGGTTCGAACGCTTACGGGCAGTTCACAGAAAAGACCGTCACTTGGCGATGGAGCCCCTCAGATGGCGCCAAACAAGAAATTTAGTAATGAGCCGAAATTCTGCCGTTCCCCCTTCCGTTATCTCAAGCTTTTCTCACGCAGTTGTCAAGACTAGGAGAGTCCTCCGCAGGCGCGGCCCTGCTTTGGTGGCTAACAGGAAGAACTAACATTTCTACGCCACACTAAACATATTTCGATATTGAGGCTTGAAATCACCTGAATGGAACCTCACGTTCCTGCCATCGTCGTTGCCTGTAACTTCAGGGTTCCTAAACTACCGACAAAACTTATTCCAGCTGCGGAAGCAAAATGTTTTGTGTTAGATCATTTGAGCACGTGTACCATGGTCACATACACGTATTGACATACCAACAATCTGGTGTGCACGTAGATAGCTAACTGCCCAGCAGTTTTTTCATACCCTCCCTAAGTATGGTCATGATTGATCTGCCTGGACCATGTTCTGTCATTTGCAACAGTAGAAATCGCCACAGTCACCGTGACTTACCGAACGTTGCGATCCGTTTCTACAGAAGATGTAGTAGTGGTGGCGCATTCACAGTCACCATTGTAGTGACTACATCCAGGCCCTTTTCCGGGGAAGTGCACAAGGCAATCTCTGGCGCTCATCAAGCACCTACTCGGCAATAGCTTTAGTGTGAAATTTCAATTGGTCCCATCACACATTGCAATTGTAGGCAATTGAAAAGCTGATGCCCTTGCGCGTCAAGCTCGAACTTGTCTTCCAAAAATTAGAGCTCACTAAGCTCACCAGAACAACAAGGATCTTATACGCGGTCACTTCAGGGTGATCCATATGTTTCCACATCAGCCAGGCGCACGGAAAAATGCAAGACCGAGGACCGACAAATGAAATATGACGAGCAGATGCAAGACGGCTTGCAGACGAGCGAGTAGATGTGGCGGCATGTCTCCTCGCAACTTTTGGTAAACGTACAAGTTTACAAATGGGCCAATTACAATCAATATCAAGATAACACTAATTCCTGATTATGGATAGGACTCTGCAGACTGCGAACACGATATTTGTGAGTTGAAATTTCCTTTACCAAAAGACTTGCTTTTATCTCCATTTGATTGCCTTCCGTCGTTAATATACATTGTTTAAAAAGCAGAAATATTCTATGTTTATTTTATTTAGCTTAATTATCTGTTTTATTGACTTGGTTGGACTATTGAAGGAAATAGTACTCGCAGTGAATTCTCATTCTGTCGTTGCTTTACAGCGGAGATAATATGATATCACAAGGGTCGCGTGCGCCGTAGTTTTTCGCCGCCACCGGCGTCTGTAACCACTATCGCACTAAATAAGCAAAAAAACATTTGGAAAAAGTACTAAAAGCACAATAACATTAAGAAAGTTTCTTGCATAACTTTTTCTAAGTGAACAGTGAGTACCACGCTTTTGCGAAGAAAGGTGAAGGGTGACATAGTGGATGCCTGCTTACTACGCAGTGAATAATAGCGTAGTGGGTACCAGTAAAACTCTGGAAGTGTGCTTGCAGCCGCTACCCAAAGAGTGCTACAGAAATTCTGCAATGCTGCTGCTTCACCGTTTGCTGTGACAGTGCTCCACTATGCTCGCAGACCTGGTGGGCATTTTCAAGAGTATTTGACGATCTGGCTTTCTTGCAGTTTTACGCGGAAAATGAAACAATATGGACAGTAAACACGACTATGAAGACATCTAAGTATTGCCAAGTTGATTTTGTAAATAAAACAACAACTAATGATACATATTTTGAGAGAATCTATTTCTGGATGAGTAATCTGTAAGTGGAACCAAGCTTCCAAATATTGTCTGCTTAGCTCTTGTGCATTTATACTGATAAGAGTAATTTAAATAGGACAACAGAATACTTGCACGGAAAGTTCATGAAGGTTGAAATTGAAAGGAAGAATGCTGAAATATATAATGCAATGATGATACAAGCCCAAAATGGTAAGTTACTGTTATCAAATTATTTGTTAATATTTTGTAGAATTAGTAGACTTGTTTGTATAACAGTGTAAGCATGCTTATTTTTATATCACAATTAGTCACATAGGACGCGCTGCTGGGGCTGTGTTCGTGAGGTAATATTTAATTTAGGTTTGAGTGAACATATTCAGGAACATTCTGTTATGGATTAAACTTTTTATTGGTGCCCTTATATTATAGTACAATTATAAGGGAAGAGTGAAATTGTTGCTATCAAATCTACACAAGGAGAGTACGTAATACTGCTTTGAACTCCTGAAAAACTGACAGTATTACAGAACTGGTTCTCTTTATTGTACATTTTAATCAAGAACTATAAAGCGCGGAATGAGTATGCACAATGAACAATCTGTGCGCCTATCACACGCCTGTACTTCAAAAGCTGCACAATTTCGAGCTTGTGCACCATCTAATGACGAGGTTGTGCACCATCGAATGACATCCGGTAAAAGTGACGCACAGGTACGCGCGAAGAAAACTACCAGAGGCTCGTTCAAAGGGTTAACTTATGACAAGGAAATTCGTATCGCACGTGGCCACGCATTGGTGTTTTGTATCTCGTCGTAAATAATGACTGAATGTAGAAGTTTTCGATTCGTTGTTCACCTATACAAGACAAAAAATAAAGGTGGCGAATAAACCCGAAATATACGCATGGAACGTGATATTACTTTTTGTTCTCGGGCTGTCACCAACTATATATGGAACTAAACCATGTTCTATATCATTTATCGCTCCTTTTTTGGAAGCAACATCATACTGCATGAGTGTCCGCCACGCTAGAGTGGCACAGTTTGTCTTGTCTGCCGCGGTTGAGCAGTGATCATGGTGCTTCACTGCTGGCTCGAAGGACGTGGGTTTCATCCAGGCCGCGGCAGTCATATTTTCGTGGAGGCGAAAAGCCACAGTCCCGTGTACTGTGCGATGTCAAAGCACAAGTGATCAAAACCTCCGGAGCCTTCTACTATGCCATTTTTTTGTAATCACATTGTGGTTTAGGGAAATGAAACTCCAGATATAGATGAAAAGATTGCAGCCACCCCTCCTGCAAAGAGGAGCGGCTTTTCGAAAAATTAATATTGATGGCAAGGTTGTGCTTGTCATGTGGGTCAGCGACGAACACTCTTGCTACAACATGCAACATGCTAACGCGGTTGCTTGGGCGAGTTGGTACATGATTCACATAAAAACAGCGCCAATAACGAGGGACAAGAGAAAGAAGGAGACAGACAGCAGCACTGACTTACAACAAGATTTATTCGCTAGAACCGCACAATACATACTTGGGCAGTATCTGACAAAGAAAGAGAAAAATACAAAACAAAGAAAACGGAATCCACCTAACAACTACGTAATCATCGCCACAACGCACCATGAACAACACGTGTACTAACGTTCTGAAGAAAATCTATTTCTTGAGGAGTCGAAGTCCGCAGCTATTTCTTGAGGAGTCGAAGTCCGCAGGGACACGGACTTCGACTTCTCAAGATCCTTAGTTTTGAGTGGCACCGACAAGCTCGTTTCTACAAGCAGCGCTTGTTTCTCTCGCTCCAAGGAACTATGAACAACAATGGAGGCAAGAAGTGGCTCGATCACCGTGACCTAGCTAATGCGGCGGCAGAATTTCGTTGGCGGCAGATGCTGACAGAACTACGAGCTTCGCTGCCAAAAAAGCACTCCACCAGCAAGGAAGGACTGCATTCTCTGGCGAATGTGTCTTTGCCTAAGAACATACGCAGTGTGCTTAGCCGCGGCCCCTAGTATGCAGTTGAACCAAGAAGGTCAAGGGCGGAAATTCTGGGCGTGGTCCGCAGCATTTCTAGAAAGGTACCTGCTGATTGTGCCGAGTGGTGTGTTTCTGAGGGTTGTGACATTCTTTGTAACCATAAAGCAGGCTTGAAGAGGGTTTCTGTAAAGAAAGTAAAATCCTTCCTGAAAGATAAGTGATTGTCCTTGGTAGCAGCAGATAAGGAGGGAGGGTTTGTGATTATTCCGAATGAACTCTATAGGAAAAAAGCTGGTGAAGCGCTTTTGTTTTTTTTAGCCTCGAGCTAATGTGCCACTTCCGAAGGTTAAAACCTATGCAAAAGGTCTCTGTAAAAGGCTGAATCCTAATGGTATGGTAAAAAAGATGGATGGCGAGAAAAACCTTAGCGTGGAAGTTATTTTTAATGCGAAAACGCACAGAGTTAACTGTGCTTTCCGCGTTATAGTATCAGAGGCGAACTCGTGGCAAAAATTGCTGGCACAATTTTTTCAGGGTAAACTGATGTTATTAAGCATAGACGATCCATTCCTAGCTAAAAGTTCCGATGATGTGCTTTCCGTGCTGAAAGATAACAAATTTTATGGCTACCAGGCATGCTCAATAGATATTAAAGATCTGTACTACTCATTGCCACACAGTGAGCTTTTAGCTTGCATTCGCGGGTGCATCGACAGTTTTGGCGCAGTGAATTATGAGAATGCAGTAGGCATATCTGTTGAAGGTTTTATGGAACTGCTAGAGTATTACCTAAGCTCGACATTTGCAGAGTGGGACGATCATATTTACTTGCAACGTCAAGGGGTGTGCATAGGATCATGCCTCGCGCCCATTTTGAGTGATTTATTTTTAGCCAGTCTTGATCGTGCCATTCAGAATTGCTTGGAATCCACAACTGTTAAGAGAGTATTCTGCTATGTTGACGACTTCCTCGTGTTGTTTCAAGCTGGAACCTCGTCGGACGATTCGCCTTTGACTAGTATTTTAGAAATTTTCAGTAAGTGCCTTTCTCCGCTTGTTATTACATATGAAGTTCCGGACAGAGGAGCCATCTGGTTCTTAGATTTGATGTTGACATTGAGTCCTTCCCACGTGTGTGGGGCCTATGAGCCACGTGCTAATAAGCCGGCCCTCCCTTTAGGTTAAGCACATTCAAAAGTTGTGAAGCGCGCTATTGCTAAGACTTGCTACACAAATGCTCTGCGAAGGTCCTGCCATCACACGATTGAGTCCAGCTTTAATCAGCAAACTGACCGCCTTACTGAAGCGGGTTTCCCGATGTACGTTTTGACCGCCGTTGCTGAGTGTCTACTCTGAGAAATCAGAACGAGCCCAGAGAGTAATGCTCGATCCCGTACAAAAGATAAGGGACGGGAGAAACGAAACTTCGTCGTTATTTCCTATATCCACGGCGTCACCCACAGCCTCAAAAAAGTGGCCAGCAGGTGCGACGTAGACCTGGTTTTTTCTGCTTCAGAAAAACTGGCTAGGTTGTGCACGGCCGTGAATCCTGGTTCCAGGGGTGAGCGAGGCTGCAAAATCAAGCATCGGAAGAAGCACGTTCCATGCATTGAAGGGGTGGTGTACTCTCTACCCCTGTCCTGCGGCAAGTGGTACATCGGCCAAGCAGGCACGTGTTTATATGAGCGACTGAAAGAGCACGTTCACAACGTCTCTTCTACAGTTTCGGGCCACTTCGGCATTCATTGCCGAGACTGCGGTTGTGTCCCCAATTTTCAGCTTTATACCGTCATTAAGCCTCATCGGGACCAGATGATACATGAAATTTATGAGGCTGCAGAGATAGAAAGGCTGAGCAATGCATGTGTCAGCAGGCCTTCGATTGCGCTATCATAAAAAGAAATAGATTTTCTTCAGAACGTTAGCACACGTGTTGTTCATGGTGCGTTGTGGCGATGATTACGTACTTGTTAGGTGGATTCTGTTTTCTTTGTTTTGTATTTTTCTCTTTCTTTGTCAGATACTTCCCAAGTATATATTGTGCGGTTCTAGCAAATAAATCTTTTGTAAGTAAGTGCCGCTGTCTGTCTCCTTCTTTCTCTTGTTGCTCGTTATTGGTGCAGTTTTTTATGTGAACCATGCAACATACATTTCACAACTGCAAACTTTAGCAGATTTATAAAAATATATGCACCATATAAATAGTGGATTCTGCGATTACGGGGGAATGTAGTAGCACACAATGTATGTTGGTTCATGATGAGTGCAGGATTATAACGAAGAGCGAAACTGCTCTGGAGCGTCAGAACTGTCATGCCGAGCAGCCACAGAAAAACAATTGCATAATTCGCCATCCAAAAAGAATCAGTTAAAAACGTTTCAGAACGTCGCTAAAGTCGCTTACCAGCACTTACGGCATGCTGCGGAACTGCGATCCTTCCCGCTAGTCGTTTAACGTACTGCACGACGTAGTACGACAAAAACAATGAGAAGCAACAATCAGGAACTAAACTAGAACTTGCCGTCACGTGTCGTTCCTTTCTATACGTCAGCATCTCTTGGCATCACTTTAGTATGGCCCAGACCCACTACGTACCGGCCAGCTCCGCTTGAGTGAGCAGTGTCCGGTGTACGCTCAGATTTTTCAAGCACGCGAGAAAGAAGTTAAATTTAGTGGCTGGCTGCCATATAATTTCAGCGTGTGCCAGTTAGCTTTCACAATATTGAACGTAACCATTCATCTGTCGACGATTGTTTAAGCCTTAGTTGTCAACTTTAAGTTTTCAGCGCCGTTACGCGGATACGAGACGTTCCCAGAAAGTTCAGCAGCCTCTTCAGTCGTGCCAATTTAGTCGGATACCTCATGAGCGATAATAGTTCATGGGACACCGTAGCTAAATATCCAATGTGCAATTATTGCGCGGGTGATGATTTCAATACAGATATATAAGGTCGTCTGATGACATGATGAGGCAGTGCACATACAAGGGTGGTAGATTACCACAGCTCTTGTTTAGCGTATGCCCAGTGGTTTGAACAAACGAAGATTGTAGATAAAGTCGGGGAAAATGTTTCTTTTCTGTGGTGATGACGATAGCAGCATCCCCGTCGATCACATAGATTATGCATACGTGTTAATGAAGGCTTCTCACGTCTACCTTTTTATTTTTTATGACCTTACAGTGCTTGTCCAAGCTTCTCTTGCTATTATCGGTGTCACCAATATAAACATGTGCGCAACCTTTGCGTGCAGTTCTGTAGACGACAACTGGAAACTTCGGCAACTGTAACTTGTTTTGGCGTTTCTCAGCCTGTTTCCAAGTTTTCGCGTAGGTATATGGTAGACCTTTACTTCGTAGGAGCGCAGAGTGTTGGCAAATAAAAAATTACCTGGTTTAACCGGCCGTCATAGTCGACAATTTACTAACTTGATGAATAAGGACATGAAACCACATGCGGTCAGTTCCCGATTCACGTTCTCCACGTCTCTTTTTGCGTCTTGCTTCGCTCGACCAAGTCCGCAGGCCGTCGTAACAGTGTCGAGACGACTGAGCGTTAGTAGTATGAGAGATTGAAAAATCTGAAATTCAGGTAGCGGCCAGTATGCGGAATCATCCTGTTGACTAAAGGCTGGTGCACACCGGTGACTAGCAGTAGTCGCGCGAACATTTGTGACTGGTGGCGAATGGTCGCTAAGCGACTGCTTTGGCTAGTCGCCTCTTGACCCATTTTTCAGTCACGCGACTGCACGATGATAGTTATAGCGTGAGAACAAAACGACGACATTCCATACCAACTAGCCCAAGCTTCCACGCGACTGCAGTCACAAAACTGCTGGAACCAATCAGCGATGCCTATTTTTAGTTTTTTTTCAATGCCGTGCGAGAACGGACGAAAGCAATAAATGTGGCGCGCTCGGTTCACTCCGTTCTCTCAGCTGGCGACGATCAGCTGATCGGCGCCGGTTTCCAGAGTTCTCACTGAAAACAGTATCCATACGTAACTCTCCAGTTTTGCGACTTCCGGTCGTTCGCAGGCAGCCTCGGCCGGTGTGAACATCAGTCGCTTTTCAGTCACCAGTCGCGCGACCGCGGCAAGTCACCGGTGTACACCAACTTTAAGACCTTCAAGCGCCTCTGTTCTCACTTCACGAGGATGTGGAGGAGAGGAAGGCAGTAATGTAATGTTTCTTGCAACGTGAATAGTATCGAGTCTTCCATTGAGTTAAACAAAACTGTAAACACTCGCAAGATCTCGCATTGCAAAACGCAAGAACAGTAGTTTACATGCCATCGCTGTGTTTTCTTCGTTCAAGTCAACCCACGGCCAGCCACGCTTTTGCCAAACTCGTGACTTCTTCGCACACTTTTCGCGAACATATTGCTCAAGGTAAAAAAAAAACGGTAATTTAGGCATTATCCGACTGAATATAAACAGCGATGGTCACATAGGCACTTGGTGGAAATCTAGGTGCCCGACTTGTCGAATGAGTGGTTCTGTAGTTCTCAATTATTGGCTTGCTGAACTAGCCTACGGTGATGATGGTTATAGCGCGAGAACAGAACGACGAGAAAGAGACAAGAAGGATACGAGCGCTCTTTGTCGTCGTTCTGTTCTTGCGCTATGTTCATCCTCATGTCATACGAACTGACCCAAACTGCCACACTACTAGCCTACGGGTTTGAAGGAGAAAGGCTTAAATTGATATGTACCGATATGAAGCTCAAACGACATGTTTTAAGAAAAATGGGAACTCAAGTCATGAATAGTCATGGCACGTCCTTAATCTTTCATAACATAATCAAGAAAAAAACGTGGTACTTCAAACTTTGTGTGGATGTCACCATCACATAGTTACAATGGTAGTTACCTGAATGGACTTGCCTGCACAACATGCGATGATCTGATCACTTCGCTTGTATAAACTTGAGTCACATCACTTCTCTACAAGTCAATACAATGCGGCGTCTGTATCTTCTCACTGAAGACATCGTAAAACACCAGTGCCTGAATAATTGATAGCTGTGTTCCAAAAGAACAGCACAATTTTTTTTTTCACCAAAAATACTGCTGCGTGGTACACTGAATGCCACGCGTCACGCTTCTCTATAGCATCTCAACGTGGACTCCCACTGGCTTTCGCCAATAAGTCGAAATTACAAAGTATAGGCATGTAACGTATACCTAAAGATGATAATGCATTGCATTGTAGCACGTCATTTTTCATGCATAGTCTATACGGCATAATACAGTGCCTCGCAACTACAACGCAGCACAGTTTAAACAACAGATATGGTGTAACACACATCAGGTGGAGTTAATATTGTTCACTGTACACTGAAGCAACATCTGGTATATTTTAGGCAATTGGGCTTATTTACTTAGGAATAGTTATACTTCTAAGTCGATATATATGTGGGGTTTAACGTCCCAAATCTACCATAAAATTATGACAGACGCCGTAGTGTAGGGCTCCGAAAATTTTGATCGCCTGCAGTTCTTTAACGTGCACCAAAATCAAAGCACACGGGCCTACAAAATTTTTGCCTAATTCGAAAATGTGTTATACTTGTCGGTTGAAAAGTATTCACCTAAATATGGAAGTATCAATGACGCACGTGTAAGCTTGATTAGATTAAAAGTGAAACTGCTATTTTCGAACAGCGTACTAAACACACCCTTATTTTTTCTGGCGGATAAATACAGCGTGCGAAATATTAAAAAGTGAGTCGTTTACAGACTGTTGTGGGCGGTGGATCAGAAAGCTGTGCCCTCAAACAGCCCTCACTGTGAGGCAGCCAATATAATCAGAAAGAAAGGTAGATCACCCTGCCTGTCAATCCCAGGCCTAAGTAACGTGCCATTGTCGTCGCAGAGTGTTAGCCCATCATCAGGACGGCGCAGCTGCTTGCCGTGTTATCAATGAGCAGGTTCACCTTGAGATGAGAATAGTGACAGTGGGGTACGCACCAATGGATGGAATCCTGCAAGATTAGGACGGATGTTGCCACCCTACCAGTAGCCTTGCCAAAGCATGAAACGCTGTATCTTGCAACTGACAACAGAAGTTGTTGCGTGCAGTAAGCTTACCTATATGCTCTGATTTTTAAATGCATTTCTCGGTCAGTGCATATCAGACGTCTGTCGGTGTCCTAGAGGCGGCAGGTGTTATCTCTTCGCTCTCACAACCTCTCTCATAGCAACAGGTGCGGACACGCTCGTTTATCCTCGATCATGGAATCAGGAGTAGTTGGTGCATGCCGAGTAGCAGGGAGTAAGTAGAGAGGAGGAATGGGCTCTGGCGCCGAGCTCCCACTTGTGTGAAGAGAGTGTAGAAAGAGCAGGTGCAGTGCTTCGCCGCTCATTCTCTCGCCGTTTGCTCTCTCTGCCCCCTGCGCCCTATCTATCGTCCGCCCGCTCGTACATATTGTTACGTAAATTGACCATTTGCGGAAAAACCACTGCGCATGAGCAGTAACCGCACAGGTAGCGTTCCTGTACAGGCGTTTTGGTTTTGGTTGGAAAACATCAGCCTGGCGTTCCATCAATATGACCCGTACTAACGGCGAACACTGCCGTTTTCACGCAAACACCGTACCTCACAGACGGTGCACAAGCCGTCCTCACTGAAACTATAGTTAATCGACAGACATTTCAAGGTTCAACTTCAAGTGTATAACATAATGTTCTTCTTAAAAGAGCAGGCGTAATGAGCCTGGCGAACCGTCGAGGTAGCGGAGTGCAGGTATCACCTCACTTGGTTATTTCTCAGGCTGAAACGCGAGAAATTCTTGTTTTACACCGTGTATACAAACGTCAACAGAATGTTTTTCTCCTTTACCTTCTTGTTTCAGTAACGGGCATGCGTTTTTGGTCCTAAAGCAACAAAACAAGCGCATTTAAACCGCTAAACACTGCATTGAGCCTGATAGTTGACGAAGATGTTTTCCAACCAAAAGCGAAGCTTTCCTGTTTACACGACAGGGAGCGCTCACTTTTCCGCAAATGGTCAATTGAGACGGGACCTGACTATTTGCTAGTGTATTTGCCAGATAAAATCAGAGCGCCGCACACAAAGCGAGCAAACCAGTCCTCTTTGTCGTCTTCTGTCCACAGAATGGTTCACCCTTCATGCGATAGCTGCGTAGCAATATATATAAATGGAATGAAGTGCGCGCCTCTCTCTCGACCTTTCTCTGGCTGATCAATATAAAAATCAACTGTGACGGTACAAATCCTGGTATCATTATTGATCTATGCCGATAAAATTTCTGAGTGGCATCCTCTCGTCGCAAGAAATACATTCGCATTTCCTCATGATTCTCTTCGGGGAGGTGGAAGAATTTTTTTGCGAGTGGCAGCGTAGTCATGAGTTATTTCTTTTTTTCAAGCATTTTATCACCCAGAGAAATCAGAACTCTATCAGTGCGCACCACTTACATCTTATTTGAGCACGCTTCGTATATATTTTGATAAATGTGCGAGTGCTTGTCATGTTTTTATTACAATCAGTACAAATTAGATAATATTTATTACGGAAAAAAATTAGGCACATCCTGCGTACCTCAAGAAGCAGAGATGGCGTAGTGGTTAGAGCATCCGCCTCGCATGCAAAAGGTCCGTGGTTCAAATCCCGGTGCCGCGCAGTTCCCAACCGGATAAAAAAAATCCGCGTGGTGATGGAACTGCATTACGAGGCATGGGGTGCGGCCTCACCGGTAACCACCGCCGGGAACGCACTGCCTCACCAGAGAAGGATTGGCCACCCTGGTGCAGTATCTGGCCACAACCTCCCACATGCATACGTCAAATAACTCACGGCTCTCAGTCCACAGCAGCTGCGAAACAACTGACCACGGCGGCGGTCAGATCTGCAACGCAGCAGAGGGTGCTAAGAATCTCTCGATCCGGACAGGCTGCCATTAGAACCTGAACTTGGCAACGTTTAACGCTAGAACCTTATCTAGTGAGGGAAGTCTAGCTGTACTATTCCAGGAGCTAGAGGGTGTTAAATGGGATATAATAGGGCTCAGTGTGGTTAGGAGGACAGATGAGGCCTATACGGTGCTACAGAATAGGCACGTCCTTTGCTATCGGGGCTTGGCTGACAGAAGAGAACTGGGAGTGGGGTTCCTAATTCACAGAAATATAGCTGGCAACAAAGAGGAATACTATATCAATAATGAAAGGGTGGTAGGTATCGTAATTAAACTGAATAGGAGATACAAGATGAAGGTGGTACAGGCATACGCGCCTACATCCAGCCATGATGACGCTTCAGTTGAAAGCTTCTATGAAGACGTGGAATCGGCAATGAGTAAGGTAAAAACACAGTATACTATAGTGATGGGCGACTTTAATGCAAAGGTAGGGAAGAAGCAGGCTGGAGGCCAGGCAGTAGGAGATTATGGCATCGGTACTAGAAATGCCAGAGGAGAGCTACTAGTAGAATTCACAGAACGCAATAATTTACAGATTTTGAATACCTTCTACCGAAAACGAGGAAACCGCAAGTGGACATGGAGGAGCCCTAATGGCGAAAATAAGAACTAAATAGACTTTATAATGAGTGCACACGCAGGCATCGTGCAGGATGTGGAAGTGGTTGGCAAGGTACGATGCAGTGACCATAGACTGGTACGGTCTCGAATTCGCCTAGACATGAGAAAGGAACGACAGAAACTGATACGCAAGAAGCCAATCAATGAGCTAGCACTGAGAGAGAAAGTACTGGAATTCAGATTCTCGCTTCAGAACAGGTACTCGGCCCTTAGTGAGGAAACCAACCTTAGCATAGATACAATGAATGATAATCCGACGAGTATCAATTCGGAGTGTGCAGTAGAAGTTGGAGGCAGGGTAGTTAGACAGGACGCTGACAAGCTTTCCCAGGAAACTAAGAATCTCATCAAGAAGCGTCAAATTATGAAAGTCTCAAGTACAACAGACAAAATAGAACTGGCAGAGCTTTCGAAGTTGATTAATTGGCGTAAAATATGCGATGTAAGAAGGTATAACATGGAGGGAATCGAAAACGCCCTGAAAAACGGAGGAAGCGTCAAAGCAGTGAAGAGGAAACTTGGGATAGGCAAAAATCGGATGTATGCACTAAGGGACAAAGAAGGCAAAATAACTAGCACTATACATAGGATAGTTAAAATAGCAGAGGAGTTTTACAGAGATCTGTACAGTAGCCGGGACAACCACGACTTTAATACTATAAGAACTAGCAGTAACCCAGATGACACACCACCAGTAATTATAGAAGAAGTCAGAAAAGCTTTGGAGAGCATGCAAAGAGGCAAAGCTGCTGGTGAGGATCAGGTAACATCAGATCTGCTAAAAGATGGAGGACAGATTGTGTTGGAAAAACTAGCCACCCTGTTTACGAGGTGTCTCCTGACGGGAAGAGTACCAGAGTCTTGGAAGAACGCTAACATAATCTTAATACATAAGAAAGGAGATGACAAGGACTTGAAGAATTACAGGCCGATTAGCTTGCTCTCTGTAGTATACAAGCTATTTACAAAAGTGATTGCTAACAGAGTAAAGAAAATATTAGAATTCATTCAACCAAAGGAACAAGCAAGATTTCAAACAGGCTACTCAGCAATCGACCATATTCATACTATCAATCAGGTAATAGAGAAATGCTCAGAATATAACCAACCACTATACATAGCCTTCATAAATTACGAGAAGACGTTTGATTCAGTAGAAATATCAGCCGTCATGCAGACAATGCGGAATCAGGGCGTCGATGAAGTATATATTAACATCCTGGAAGAAATCTAAAGGGGGTCAACTCCTACCATAGTGCTTCATAAAGAAAGCAACAGAATACCAATCAAGAAGGGTGTATGGCAGGGGGAATTAATCTCCCCAATGCTACATACCGCATGCTTACAGGAGTTTTTCAGAAGCCTAGAGTGGGAACAGTTATGGGATAAGAGTTAATGGAGAGTACCTTAGTAACCTGCGCTTCGCCGATGACATTGCATTTCTGAGTAACTCAGGGGACGAATTGCAACTCATGATTACGAAGTTATACAGGGAGAGCAGAGAAGTAGGTCTTAAACTGATTCTGCCGAAAACGAAAGTAATGTACAACAACCTCGGAAAAGAGCAGCGCTTCGAGATAGGTAATAGTGCACTTCAAGTTGTAAAAGATCATGTCTACTCGGGGCAGGTAATAACCGCGGAGCTGAACCACGAGATTGAAGTAACTAGAAGAATAAGAATGGGGTGGAACACATTTGTCAAGCACTCTCAACTTATGACAGGTAGATTGCCACTATCCCTCAAGAGAAATGTATATAACAGCTGTATCTTGCCGGTATTTAGCTACGAAGCAGAAACCTGGAGACTTACAAAGAGGGTTCAGCTTAAATTGAGAACGACGCAGCCAGCAATGGAAAGAAAAATGGTAGGTGTAACCTTAAGAGACAAGAAGAGAGCAGAGTGGATTAGGGAATAAAAGGGGGTTAAGGATATTATAGCTGAAATCAAGAAGAAGAAATGGACATGGGCCGGGCATGTAGCGCGTAGACAGGATAACCGCTGGTCTTTAAGGGTAACTAACTGAATTCCCACAGAAGGAAAGCAGGCTAGGAGGAGACAGAAGGTTAGGGGGGCAGATGAGATTAAAAAGTTTGCGGGTATAAATTGACAGCAGCAAGCACAGGACTGGGTTAACTGGCGGAACATGGGAGAGGCCTTTGTCCTTCAGCGGACGTAGTCAGGCTGATGATGATGATGATGATGACGTACCTCAAGAATTACAGTGTCGAAGCACGTGGAGGCTTGGTGATTGTTTCGTGACTGTTATTGAACGAAACATAAAAAATGAGGCTAGATATGTGAAATGTACGCTAAGCCTTATGTTGCACATTTGAACATGTTTATATAAACAATTATTTACAGCCGCGATACCATGCCGCCCGCAACATGGGTGTTAAGAACACCGAAAGACGTAAGGTGATGTGTAACATTTGTGCGTGTGTGTATAATCACCGTTCACGCTTCTACATACATCACATCAGTGGATGGCACCTAACTACAATTGACGTTAACCCAACGCGACGGATGCATTATAGGAGTACATATATTTGGTCTATAAAATTACATAGCCAGCGCAGCAACCACTATTTACCTTTCAGGAATAATATGGCCTTATAAAAACATTACTTACATTTCCGGAATATTACGGTCATATAAAATATTATTATCGAATAATGTGGTTCAAAAGCAGTTCCAAGATCTGGCTTGGCTTTGTGCCTTAACACTCAATTGCCCCGCAGAATGATTGCATTCATTACCTGCTGTGACCCTGATATCTATTCTTTGCATTTGTCTTTCAATTGCTGCCATTGTCAGTTGTTTTTTAACACTCCCATGGTAACATTACTATTGTCTGTTCATACCCACATTCCGTGGTCCGCGGTATGCGAGTATGCGACATACTAGGCGAATTCGTGATAGTGTTGTGACGTTATATTCTTTTACAAATTATACCGCCTCATACTCATTTTCGTATACCCTAAGTAAAGGGCGTGCTAACGAGATCATCCAGACGTAGTAGGATAGATAGATAGATAGATAGATAGATAGATAGATAGATATATAGATAGATAGATAGATAGATAGATAGATAGATAGATAGATAGATAGATAGATAGATAGATAGATAGATAGATAGAGACACTCCAACTAAACCTCCAGTACGTAAAAGAGCGCTTCACATTAATAACTTGTTGTGGATACCCCAGTGTACAGGAATTAAATTTATAGCAGATTGCGTGATAGCTGAGACGCCTTATGTATCTTGCGCGAATACTGTGTTCCAATCCGCCTGTTCGTTTTTCGGGATAGATGGACGCCGTTGCCCCTTGACGATTGTTCACTAGTAGTATTTGTAACTTTAATGAAGCACTGACATCATATTTCAAGATTGAAATGTGCCCACCATTCCATTGCTTGGTATGCATAGGCCTTCTCGGACAAGTTTTAATGGCATCCGTTGCGTGGAAGTTATTTTAATATGATGTCAAACAGCGTAAAAATGCTAAGGAGAAAAAACAAAAAAATAGACTGCCCTGCGACATCGACACCCTAGTGCTACGTGTTCGGTGTGATACATTCCACAAATACCATCCCGAGTGACGATACGCTAGTAACAATGACATCGACGACCTGAGTGTGTTTGGAGCCGAATACCGGCCATGCTCTCACTAAGGGCTCTCTTTGCTGTGTTGAAGCCTGTGTGTGATTCATCGTATCTCATTGGCTGATATGGAGTGTGCTTTACAGAGTGAGTACTATCATTGAGAGTGACAATACCTGCCAGAATGCGTGGCGTTTCATGCCTTTTAAAGTCACAAACCTCAACCCAGCCAGTGGGTTGACTTCGTCCGCGCCGATGAGTAGAGGTAATGGACGCCCAAAAAGAGCAATCACGTTTGCTCGTTTTACTTTGCATGCGCCGAGCTCCTCCAGGGTAAATCCTGTGTTAGCGAACGAGGTGGGTTTCACTGGCATTACGTGGCCCCTTCTCGAGGCTGGGGCTAACGGGAGAGGGCAAGTACGAGTTGGCGCTTCTTAACCTCTCTGGCGAAAAACGCATGAGGGGGATTTAGTCTACATCATCAGAGACACAGCTGGACTGACTGCACGTGCACTCCTAGCAGACGAAAGGACACTGTACATGACGTCATGGTTTTTTGTGAAAGCAGCATGAGCTGTGCAATGGCCTTAGCATGTCCGCGAGTTGGCGCTGTCAGCCTTACAATTTGGCGGGTTTTCACCTCATTTTGAACCAGGTTCGATAGCGGATATACAAGCCAATACTACAGATACTCATTCGTACCTCAGATGCGTTTTGGGTTCTGAATCGCTACTAGGAGGTCGATAGCTACTCATTGACGCAAAATTGCGAACGCGAGTAAATTTGATGTCAGTGCTTCTTTAAAATTAAACGCTGCCTAACAACTAGACCCTAGGAAATTTCGAAACAAAACAGCACTAGCCTGAAAAAAAATGCACTTGACAATTTAAAACACAAACAGCAACTACGCTACTGCAAGAAAGAATGAGTGGGTTTGCCGCCACGGTGGTCTAGTGGCTAGGGTACTCAGCTGCTGACCAGCAGGTCGCGGGATCAAATCCCGGCTCTGGCGTCTGCATGTATGATGCAGGCGAAAATGTTGTAGGCCTGTGTACTCAGTTTTGGGCGCGCCTTAAAGAACCCCAGGAGGTCGAAATTTTCAGAGCCTTCCTCTACGGAGTCTTTCTTAATTATATGGTGGTTTGGGACGTTAAACCCTACAAATTAATCATCAAGAATGAGTGGGTTAGCATGTTTGCAACGCGTGCAGAAAACTAACCACCTTGACACAGAGTGTAAAGCAATAATAACATGCGGCGCGAAGTGGAAGCGTACATTCGTTGAAGCTTTTATCATTCTTTTCAAAACAGGCACCTTTTATTTATCTGTTGAGCAACTATTGTACGAGTTCGCAAACTATACCTCTGGAATCTTCGCGGTGTCATTCATGCCGCATCTTCAAGGTAGGTGACCTTGATATTGCACTCAAACAAAACATGCATGAAAAACAAAACAATTTAAGGGTTTGAAAAGTTCGAAGTGCAAGTATTTGTGAAAGGACGATCTGTTAGGAAATGGGTGCTTGTGTGGAAAACATACAAATGTTTGGAACAGCGTTAGATAAGAAGTCTTAATATGTGAGGTTTTATATCTCGTGACAGTCAGCAGGAACTGTGAGAAAGCATTCTATGGGTCTGGTAATTCATTCCTGATTACATTGGCTTTCGCTTGATTGTGTCAACCCTCTCCATTAGTTTTTTGTGGTGCAATTGCCCTATGCTTGCTTTGAGATACGCTTAACGCTGGCTTTACATCAAAATTGAGGAGCCACGAACTCCGACAAAACATGATGAGATTTTCGCTAGGTGGCAGTGACGTGTTCGAGGCGGGCACGCTGGCGCCACAACTAAGCACCGCGGAATGCGGTGGCTGTTACTCGAAGCGGAAGAGTCGACGCTCTTACTGGAAGCGGATGGGTCGGCTTAATACAACTGAGTAATCATGCCCTTCGAGGCGAGGAGGAGTCGGGCTCCATGTTGACGATTCACACCCCTTAATCTGCCCTCTTGCTACAAGCCGCCCCTGCCTTTCTTCAAGTGGACCGAGGTGGCGAGGGAAAGAGACAAAGGCTGGAGCGACAGAGGTAAAAAGGACGAAGGAGACGATAGGGCCCGAGAAAGCCAAGATGGCGGGCGCCGGAACAACGAGGATTAGTAAACGTTATCTCTAAGTGTGAATAAGTCACGTTTTTCAAGTTTCCTCACTGGAAGTTGTGACTTCATCACCCGCCTGATCTTGGTCAACTTCCCGCACCCTCCATCTACCCCCCATCGCTACAAACTGGTAGCAGCGGTGGGATCAAGAAAAGGCATGCGGAAAACTGCAGAAGGAAGATCGAGTATGTGTATCCGGAATTGGCAGAGCGAGACTTCATGGCTTCGGGAGGCACAACCGTCACAGTAACGGCGTGAAGTTAGGACAACTCCAAGAAACTAAGGCCGAGGAGCAGAAGGCAGACCGAATGACTTGGGATCGGCGGACCTGTGAACGTGGCTGCGGGAGACTCGACCTTTCCTGGCTCGAGGTTGGGTGAGTGCTTGAGCGATCACGTTTTGCCGGACGATAAGAACAGGGTTCCATCGGGAAATTGGCTCTAAATTTACCGCTGCGGGTGTGCGGTTAATATTGCAGAAGTACTGGTTGGCTCTTGTGAAGGTATGGATATTGGAGGGTTGAAGGAAGAAGAGGTGTTGCTCTTTGCAGCAGAGCTCGGCTTGGATAACAGTAGCAGGTGAAGGAAGCCCGAAATTCGTTGTGCGATAAGGGAAGTGGATTTCAAGGAGGACGAGCTCAACGAGGCCTGGGAAAAGATGTGTTGAGAAGAAAGAAAGGGAGGAAGAGAAGAGAGAAAAAGAGGATGAGAAGGATTGGCAGGAAAGGAGAGAACAAAGACAGGCAGAGCTCGAGAAAATAAAGCTGGAGTGTGGGAGATTAGTAGATTAGCGCGCAGTGCCGCTAACAGAGAGCGTGAAAATGACGAGTTCGCTTCAGCCGTACAAAACGGGCAATCACATTGGCCTCGACCTGGTTATTTTAGAACGTATCTGTGAGAAACAATCATTTCACGAGAACACAAGACCAGAAGGGTTGCTTGCGTTGTTACCGGGAGAGGCCTCACCGGTAATGGCCAGACTGAGAGCAGCCGAGGCAGGCGTGTACGCTCAGTGAAGTTGACATTACTCGCGAAATACCGGCTCTTCATAGAGGAATTTCGGATGATATTTAGACTGGAAAGAAAGAAGCCCAGCGAAAGTTTTTTTTTTGAGTTTGCGTGTAGCCTGAGTGATAACTTTTCCGAGTGAATGAAAGTTGCAGGTTCAAATAACATAAACAAACTCGGGGATCTAGTTTGCTTGGAGCAGTTTTATGGCACCCTGCCGAATAACGTACGCCTGTGGGTCAAGGATAGGGTGTCTGTGAGGGGTAGAGCTCAGCTTGCCGACGAGGACGTGGCCGATCGAAGCTTCAGGACACCGACCAACAGCGCGCAGCACTATCAAAGGTGCACCACGGCCCCAAGCTTACACTCGAGGACCGCAAAACACAACAAAAGAGTTAGACGAAACCAGTCGGAATTTCGTGTGTGCTGAAGGCAGGCCAAAAGAGCCGGAAAAGAAAAGAAATCAGGGTAGAAAGCCTTCGGAAAAGTTATAGTCGTGAGCTAGGACTTTATGTTTGAAGTGCAACGTGTGGTGACCTCGCTACTCACTGTAGCGGATGATCACCACGGCTTCACGCTTAGCGAGCCACAGTGCCGTGACTCCTTCACCTACTCGCGTGTAGCGCACCGCTCCGCGCGCGCTCAACTAACAAGGCGTTTAGCGCGGCACGGCAAAACAGACGGCGTTCGAATAAGAGAAATAACCGCGAAACTGTATTGCCATTGACGGCACCCCGAGCAACAGCACAACGTCCGCTGCCGGGACGTGCAGAGCAAAGGCTCCCGCACGCGAACTTTCACGATAAGGGGAAACCGCGTGCACGTTGCAGTTGGCAATGCTGAGCTTTGACACGCCGGTTGGAAAAAAGGTCCCTTGCGGCTATGCTGCGCACTCTCACGATGACCACTGGGCATGGTCACGAGAGTCAGGGTAAACCTCGTACGCGTAGGCCTACGTTAAGTGCGGCATGGTGTGGTACGACCACTTCAAGCACTAGGCCACGCTGTTGGCTCAGCGTATGGTACCGAATCTAGCACTCAAGTAAACACGCCTGCCGGGATGCCAAGGCCCTCGGTCAGCGTACAGTCCGGCAATTTTCAAAGGGGACGCGGACGAAGGGAACACATGCCTACCCGGTCCCGACCAATGCAGAAGAGACCTTTTTTGGCGCCCACGTGACTCGGCCACCCAATTCGCACCATCCCCGAGAACACGTGCCGCGCCCGCGCGTGGTGCCATCTCTCACCACGCGCCGTTACCAGAGCACGAAAAGAGAAAGGGAGCGGCCGTACGGCGGAATTCCCGCGAAATGGTCGCTGGCGCGACTCAGATCTCCACATCCTCCTTCTCTCATTTCACTCTATATAACGGTCTGCGTAGGCAGCCGGTCGTCGACCATGCATGCAAAGACGTCATCTCATGGGCAACAGCTAGCCTCAGCCTAGCCCTGTAACTGCTTCCGAAAAAAAATGGAACACACAACAATACACTTGAGAAATATCATGGTACCGCGGAAGAGGGGTAACGGGAGTTCGTAATGCTCACGCAAGAGCATGTCCACGGCTTGGAGGGAAAGCGTCACGTAATGATTAGGTTGGGTGACTGGGTGGATGCGAGAGTGCAAAGCGAGAGGACTGGTTGACGCCCTCATGCGAAGAACGGGCTCACCTTCGTCTCGTCAATATTGACGACGGGCTCATGAGTCCGACGAATGCCGCCTCGGTTGAGGTTTGCATAGACCTCGCTGCGACAGCCGGCCCTTCTGCTGGAGTCATGGTCGCCAAATCAACTGGCTGCGAGGCGTCCTGGAGTTGGTCGAGTCATGCACAGCATCTGCGACAGCTGGCCTCGTGCAGGAGCAGTGGTGCAAAAGCCAGCAGAGCTTCTCAGCGACGGCCGGAAGCAGGGCACAACTGGGCTGCCTAACGACCGTAGGTCTTCAAACACCTCCAGAGTTGAAGGTGGTGTAGGGGTTGGTGACTTCCTAAGTTGTCGTCGCCACCACGCACAGAAGCACCACGCACGTACACACGCACACACACCTCCGATGATTGGGTCTCTCCAAATGCGCCCGCAAAGGAAGTCCCACAGTGTCCTTTGTCCCTCTTCCCACGCTGAAGCACCAATTTACGATCCCCTCCTCCAGCGAGAAGAAAAAAGAAAACACGAAAAAAATTAAACAAACAAGAACACTCCAATGAAAATCAGCAGCAGCAACAGTGTGAAGCCGACTTCTCTGCAAGCACTGGCTGTAAAGAAGTTAGCTAACTGAAACTAGACAGTAAAAATGAGGGCCTTGCGTTGCGGAAATAAGCTTGCCGTTCAGCACAAAATCACTCAGGTGACCGCTTCCTCAGATTATACCAGTGCGTGGTCCGAATGCGGTCCGCCGCGCCGGGTGTGCGCCGTCGCCTGCGCGAAGAGCCACTGGGCGCTGGCGCAGGCTCGTCAGACCTCGACGCAAAGGCTTTAAGGTCTGCGATGTCGGCACGGTTGAGTTTTCCCGAAAACGGGTCTTTCAGCAAGTACGCGAGTGGAGTCCAAGCTTTTTCCACTCGGTACGAACCCAGCCACTTAGGAGCGAGCGAAGCTGAGAAACCCTTGCTCGCGTCGCTCAGAGCGTGGTGGCGCTTTAGGACAAGGTCACCTGCCTTAAACGAACAGTTGCGATGTTTTCGGACGTACTGGGCTTTTCGCTCGGCCCTGGCCGATGCCAAACCCTGCCTCGCTCTACTGACCCCTCAACAAAGCCTGTGCCGAAGGGTTGAAGCGTAAGCAGAACAGTGTGCCGGCTCTTCTTCGTCCCCGAGCTGGCATTGCATGACACTAGTCATCGGAGTTGCCAACTCCCTTTCGAAGTGAAGGAAAACGGGAAAAAAACCAGTAGAGCGACTCTCGGAGGTTCGTATTGAAAACGAGAGTTCACTCAAAAAGTCTGCCCACTCCTTTTGACTTTCGGCAAAGGCCGCCAACATAGGTTTAAGCGTACGGTTGGTTCGCACCGTTAAATTGACTGGGGATGGTAGGGCGAAGTGGTGCAGTGATCTATTCCTAGGAAACGGAACGCATCACCAAACACCCGAGCGGTGAAGTACGACGAGTTGCCCGTGATCAATCTTTTCGGAAAGCCGAACCGACACAGCACTTCCTGTAGCCTCTCTAGCACCACTCGTGCTGTCACTTTCCGTAGCGGAAACAACTCCAATAATACGGAAAGACGGGCTAGTTGGTACTGCTGCATAATTGAAGTTTTTGCGCACACACACAAGGACACAGAAGAAGGGAACACAAGGACCAGCGCAGACTAACAACTGATTTTTATTCAGTAAGAAAACAGAATATATACGCTTACTTGCACCCCATGATCACCGCGCATGAGCAAAAACGGCATCGTACAATCTTAAAAACCAAATATCACATGTTGTTCAGCAATTCAATTTCTTTTTCACTAAGCGATATCGACGGATGGCTGACGCACATATCTTTAAGTCTAGAGATGTGCCACGCTTCTACTATTTCTCTTGTTGTCTGATTTGGGTGTACATACACCACCTCAGTTTGATCAAACAACGGCTTACATGCACTAAAAGAACAACGCGCACAGTGCAGTGCTAAATGTGTTTCCGGCCTCCCTTTCAAGTTGGTCATGTGCTCCTTCAATCTCACATTTAAGCATCGGCCAGTCTGACCGACATAAAAGTTCCCACAACTGAAGGGGGTCTTATAAACTACCTTTCTTTTGCACTCCACCACCTGATGACCTGCACGCTTGGAACAATTGCCTCCGATATCCCTCGTCCTTTCCTCGTACAG
This sequence comes from Rhipicephalus microplus, assembly GCF_043290135.1. Lineage (NCBI taxonomy): Eukaryota > Metazoa > Arthropoda > Arachnida > Ixodida > Ixodidae > Rhipicephalus > Rhipicephalus microplus. The sequence continues at coordinate 136,903,668 of NC_134705.1, forward strand.
ATTATTTACAGCCGGACACACGCCCCCTAGTTTGTTCTTTGCCGAGAATACAACTTTGACACCATATTTAGCTGCCACCTTCTTAAGTTTATGGGAGAAACCATGCTCGTAGGGGATTACCGAAATTTTCTTTGTATCTTGGCTTCTTTCCTCTTTCTCCCCGGATTTCATTTTCTTCATTAATCTTTCGCTTGCAGTTAGAAGAAACGAGTTAGGGTATCCTGCCTTTTCCAGCTTTACCTTCTGTTCAAGGAAAGATTCTTTTAACTTGTGCTTACATGTGTCCTTGTGTGTGTGCGCAAAACTTCAATTATGAAGGAAACAACTCCACCCACTTCGAAAAATGATCAACGACTACCTTCAGATGTGTACACCCCTGCTTACTTCTGGGGAATGGCCCCATTAGATCGCAGGTGGCTACTTGCCACGGATGCTCACTGACAATCAGTTTCATCAAGCCGGGTGGCCTGCCGCTCCTTGATTTCACCGCTTGACAGACGGGGCAGGAACGGCAATAGCGAAAAATGTCACGCTTCATGCCAAACCAACTCACAACCTTGCTCAGTTTCGCAAAAACTTCGGAGCCACTCAGGTGACTGGTCATGGGCTCGTCGTGAGAAGCTCCCAACAGTGCGCCTCTCAGACTTTTGGGCACAACTACGTTAAACGGGTCCACGGACTCCTCGTCGGTTGCTATGTATTTCAGCAGGAGTCCATCATTGTCCAGCAAGTATGTATCCGCGGGGGACCCAGCGACACACGCCTGTTTCCGTCACCCTGCGCCCGCCGCACTACCAGCAGCGTCTCGGCGTTCCATCTCCCTGAGACCTTCACTCAACTCGCGATAAAACGGATCAACTCGCTGGGCCTTCAGTAACTCTTGTCTGCTGAAAGCGATTCCCATTCTTCCAAAGGGGAGTCTGGTATCATTCTCACTCAAGACTGCACCCATCGCATCCGCTCGCGTTGGCGTCATGGGTTCGCTCTCTTTCGCTCTCCCTCTCGCCCGCTTCGTGGTGCGTTGCTTGCCTGGCGCGCGGAAAGGGTTAGCTAGTCGGCGCACTCACCCTTCTCTCGACTCGACGGCCTCATCGCCGTTTCGCCTGCGTCGCTCGCTTGCGCAAATTGACCGCTAGCGGTTATCGAACCGGGATACAGGCTGCTGGCAGACACTGGGGCACGAGATAGCGCGTCAGCTACCACGTTAGTGCTCCCCTTCCTATACTGCACTGAAAAGTTATAGTGCTATATTAGAAGAGCCTAGCGCGCTAGCCTGCCTGCAGGCTCACAGAGCCACATCAGCCAGCTAAGCGCGCTGTGGTCTGTTTGCACCACAAATTTTGTGTCATCAAGGTAGACAACAAACTTCTGCAGTGCAAACACGATGGCAAGAAACTCCCTATTGGTCATGAAATAACTTTTTCAGCGGGTATCAACGCGCGGCTGGCAAAGGCGAACGGCTGCAACACCCTATCATATTCTTGTAGAAGAACTGCTCGTAATCCCAGATCGCTTGCGTCAGTCTGAACAACAAACGGTCTGGTCAGGTCGGGGAGCTTGAGCGGCGCCGTTTCAAACATTCACGCTAGACAGACGGCAAAATGCCTCTTGCTGTTCAGGTATTCATCGCCACACAGCTGACTTACCCAAGAACTTGGTAAAGGACGCCTGCACTCGGGCATAGGACGGAATGAACGGTCGGTGAAAATTCGCCATTCCGAGAAAGCGGCGCCGGCCACGTACCTTCTTGGACGCGGGAAAATCGAGGATTGCTCGAAGTTTCTCCCGGTCTGGCTCAATGGAGCCTTCGCTCAGCGTAAAACAAAGTAACTGAACTCGGGTTTGGGCTAGTTAGGCTTTTGGGGGATTTAACGTCATCCCAGTGGCTCTCACCCTCTCGAGCACATCGGCAACGTGGGCCAAGTGCTCTTCGAAAGTTCGTTAATAAATCCAATGTGGTCGAGGTAGCACATGCAGTAAGACCACTTTGCTTCCTCGAGGACATGGTCCATTAGTCTCTGAAAAGTTGCAGGAGCATTGCAAAGATCAAAGGGCATACGAGTCAACTCAAGTAACCCTCTGTTAGACGTGAACGTGGTCATGCACCGGTCACGCTCAGCCATCCGGACTTATAGGTAACCTTTGGGGGAATCTCATGTGGTAAAATACCACGCAGTGTCGAGGTTTACTACGATGGAGCTAATCGTGTGGAGCGGATAGGCATCCTTACGAGTCACTCCGTTGAGACGGTGGTAGTCTATGCACAGACAATAACGGCCATCTTTCTTAAGCACCACACAATTAGAGACGCCCAGGCGCTGGACGAACGGTGAACAATAACAGCTGTTACGAAGCGCACCTCCAACGATGGTGCAAAAGGCGCCACGAAATTTCACCGTTGCCACCACTGTTACGAAAAACGGCGACGCCAACACGGCCCCGAAGGCGCCACTGCTTTGAACTCCGCCGGGAAGCTCACCAGCAGTTTGGTAGCGTAGGTTGCTCAGCTCGCGACTGCTTGCGCGCAGAGCTGATAGACGAGCGGACGCGACGACGGTGAGTCAAACATGAGTGATTGATATGTGGGGTTTAACGTCCCAAAACCACCATATGATTATGAGAGACGCCGTAGTGGAGGGCTCCGGAAATTTCGACCACCTGGGGTTCTTTAACGTGCACCCAAATATGAACACACGGGCCTACATTTCCGCCTCCATCGGAAATGCAGCCGCTGCAACCGAGGTTCGATCCCGCGACCTGCAGGTCAGAAGCCGAGTACCTTAGCCACTAGAACACCGCGGCGGGGCTCAGTGAGTTAAACAAGGTTTATGTACAGCATATATACAGAGGCGTTACAAATTCGTCACTGGGGCCGACAGTTTAGAGACTCGAAGAGCCGAGCTCTCTTCTCTGACACATAGGTCAACTGCTCGCGACGCGCCGCATGGCTTTTTTATATGCACCGGGTGGATTCTTTCAGTAATCAAATGTCCAACCAGGCGCGCCGCTGGTTGTGAGGTGAGAATCCTCCAATGGGGTCGCCGCTGGACCGCGTGATTCTCTTCAAATACGGAGCCGCTGCACGTGGCTGCACCCAAGGACGAGTGACATCGCCACGCATTGCGTAAGACTCGCCAGACAGGAAGGCGCCTATTGCTGCAACAGGGTCGTTGGCTGAGGTGGCTCGCTGTGCGTCGTGCGACAGAAAGGCGCCGCCACGGGATGATGCCGTTGAGTTGTTCGCGTCAGGCGGGCTCACGTGCTGGCCTTACACAGATTGCCTTTTTCAGAGGCATGGACGTTCGATGTGGACTCGCAGGCATAACAGCAACCCCGCCGCCAGACGATGCGCCGGAAAGACGAGCTGCTTCCACGTGGCTCGGATTCCAGGTGCGCTCGTTCGCCAGGTCCCTCCAGCTTCGACTCCAGGGCCATGGGGAGAATGCAGCTCCAGACTCCGTTCCGGGAACACATCCCATTCTTCAGGCTGCATCCCAGCTCCACTGGCTTGTCGCCACAACTTCTCGGCCAGCTTCGCTTGTCTGTTCTGATGATCTTTGGTCTCAGCACTTGTCGACGTTCAACAACTTGTCAAGAATGGTTTGACAACAGACAACACACGACACAAGCAAGTGCCCTTGGTCACCCGACAAAACACCAGAAAAAGTATAACACAACATATGCCTAGCTATGTATCTATCAGATTTTCGTTCCCTCTACATCAAGGGGCACATGTGGGAGACAAGACTCTTAAAATGAGAACTGATATTTTTACACGTACAACAACGTAACGAAATAGAATAGAACATAGAGTTGGCTCCTCGAGCTCACTCTGGACGAGAGCGCTCAGCTAAGGCCGTGATAAGAACAAAATTTTGCCCCGAATCGCCAGCGAGAAACCAAAAGGTGGAAAAGGTATTAACTAAACGTACTGCTCAATGCGTGTGCATTAGCCTTTAGCTTTCCTTTTTTGTAGCGAACGTCAAAGTTGTGCTGTTGGAGTATGATGCTCCACCTCAGTAACCGGACACTTTCAGGCGACATGTTATTTAACCAGGTTAGAGGACAGCGGTTCGTTTCGACCACAAACCTCGAACCGGAGACATAAGCTAGCTTTTGAACGGCCCACACGAGGCAAGCGCATTCCTTTTCAGAGGTACTGTACGCTTCTTCCCAGCCGCTGAGGTTTCGACTTAAATACAAAACTGGCCTTTCGTTACCAGCACTGTCTTCCAAGCACAATATAGGTTCCATTGGCGATCACTCGCGTCGCATTAAATCAGAAATCTCTTGGAGAAATCGGATGCCATAAGAACGGGCTTTTCACTTAGAACCTGTTTTAGCTGGCAAAAGGCGTTCTCCTTTTTTGAGTCCCATAGTACTTTAACCGGCTCGGATTTTCGAAGTGCGTAAATTAGAGGGCTGGCAATGCTAGAGTAGTTTTGCACGTAATGCTGATAGTATCCAGCCAGGCCCAAGAATGCCCTTATATCAGATTTTGTGGTTGGTCGTGGATAGTTCACGACAATGGCTACCTTAATTTCTGAAGGTCTACGCCAGCCACGCCCCAAGATGTGTCCCAGCTAAGACACCTCGCCGCACCATAGGTGATATTTTGTAGATTTCACGGTAATAGCAGCTTTTTTCAACCTGTTCAGCACGACGCGTAAATGCTCGTAATGTTCTTCCTAGTTGTTTGAGGAGATGGCGACATCGTCGAGATATGGCAGAGCGAACTCAGAGAGGCCTTTCAAAAAGCGGTCCATTAAGCCTGAAAAACAAAAGGGCGCATTTTTCAATCCAGACCTAAGCCTAAGTGGGCGATAAGTTTCAAATGGAGAAACAAATGCGGCATAGCGGCTACCACGCTCCATAAGGGGGCCCTATCAATATCCTCGAACAATGTCTAACGTGAAAATATAGCTTGTCTGTGACACAGTTTCCACCCTCTCTTGTAGGTTTGGTATCGGGTAAATTTGTTCTGGAGTAATGACGTTAAGACGCCGATAATCGATGCATGCCCTCAGATCTTTTACTGGCACTTGAACCAATATTAGAGGGGATGTATAGTCACTATCGCCCGGTACTATGACTCCCAACTCCAGCATTTTATCGATCCCCTCTTTCATGATCTGCCTTTGCACAGGGGAACAACAATACGTCTTGCTACGGATTGGCTCCTCGCAAGTTAGCTCGATATCGTGTTCGATGAACGTCGTGTTTCTGGGACGGTCCAAAAACACGTCTTCAAACTCGGAAACAATCCTTCTCAGGTCCTCTTTCTGGACTTCACTTAACCTAGGCTCTAGGTTCGACTGCTCCAAGATTACCTCCGATCCCCTTTCGATTACATCACTAGAACTCAAAATTTCTGCTCCCTCTTCCTCTGGAGCATTCAAAGCAGATTTACGACCGCTTGACGTTGAACATATGGTTTCATCGTGTTACTGTGGTAAGTTTTGTTCGGCTGCCTTCCTAATTTCACTTCATATTTAGTATCAGAAAGCTTCAAGGGTGCCTTTCACTTGTCCGTGGATTTACCGCTCTCTGATAAGTGTGGCAAGAGCGTACAAAGTCTTCGATATCCTTCCAGCATTTTGGCCAATAAACCTCAAGGAAAACTCTAGCCTTGGTGTTTTTTATGCCATGATGCCCTGCCTATGCGTTTTCATGCGCCAGTTCTAATATTTGGCGGCGATACTTTTGTGGCACCAAGAGCTGCTCATACTTGCGACCTTGCGCATTTGTGTAGCTCCGATACAGGAGCCTTGCTTTCTCAAAAAAAGAAACATTCTTTTTTTTCTTTTTTCCCAAGTTTACGCTTTCCATTAGCGCTTTAATCGAGAGGTCCTCACGCTGCTCTCGAATGAGCGTCTCTCGATAAACCCTCGACAGCTTACTCCAACTTTCCGCTACAGGCGAGAGCGTTGCACCCTCTCGTTCTGACTCAATGGCGCCATGTCGTCTTCCCCTGCTACGGAAACCGCGCAAGCCACTTTGGCGACGGGCCGCTCGAGTGACTGATCACATGAATCACACGGAAAATTTCCTCTCTGAGGTTCCGTCGATTCGCCGCCAAGGTCACTTGATGGTTCATCACATTAAACAAGATCAAGCTCCTGCGAAAGCTTCCGCGCTTGCGATCGCGTGAGGGCTACGTACGCTAAGTTGGGGAAGAACGATTTATTCTGCTCTTTGAGAAGCTGCTGTGAGTTGTTAGAGAAAAGATAAGAAAAACGATCGGGAAGCGCGGCAGACACAGCCGCTTCGGTGCGAAGCTTACTGAATGGGCCTTCAATGATAACCATAGCAATTGGTAAGCAAGCACTCTGCTCCTCGGCGACTCGCCTGATGCACGCGCATTCTCCTGTAAAGTCATTTGGAGACACCAATGAAGGATGGACAACGTCCATGGTTGCCGCTGAGTCTCGAAGTGCTCAACACGTTTTCCCATTCGCACAAATTTTTTGGAGATATGGCTCTAACAACGGCATGTTCTTTTCCGATTCTCGGATTGTTGCAAAAGCAAACTTTTGCTTACAGTCTATCGCGATGTGCCTTTCCTTTTTGCAGTTGTAGCAGATTAGCGGCTTCCGTGATTCAAACGCCCGTATGGTATCAGTGCGTTGTTTAGCAACCTCACTCAATTTCTCCGCTTCCGTTTGCCCTTCCCCTACAGTGTCCTTCGTAAGAGACGGGTCCTTCTTGAAATTACGGTGTGGAGCAGGTTTTCGTTGATCAGGTTTCTTTGAAAAGCCCTGTTTCCTTTTATTCTTTTCAACGCGCACTGCCCTGCTATGCAACTTTCGGCGAGTATAATACTCCTCAGCTAAGTCTGCTGCCTTGTTTAGATGTACTTCATTAAGTTTGTCCTGCAGCCAAAGCTTTACATCTTCCTCGATACCGCGGTAGAGTCGCTCCAATGCAATGCGTACTACCACTTTATCGCGATCGTCATAAACACCTTCGCCTTTGAGCCATTCAATTAAATCGGCTTTAAGACGAAACGCGAAGTCAACGTGTGACTCATTCCCCTTTTTAGCATACCGGACCATTTGCCTGAAAGCCTCGGGTGATAAATTATAACGTCTCCAGAGCACTTCCTTAACCTCGTCATAGCTCTCAAACGCTTTCCTCAACAAGCTAGTTATTGCGTCGGACACATCGCCGGGAAGAAGAGCTAACAGGTTCTGCACCCAGAGAGATCACTCCAAAGTATTTTGCTCACACACGTGTTCAAACTTTACGAGATACTTCGCCCTGTCCTCGCCTACTACGAACAGTGGCAGTTGGTCGCGAATTCTCTGACCGCTGACCTGAACTGTCGCAAGAGCTACGCTAGGCACCTGCAAACACTGTATTATTGTGAATTCTATTCGTTTCAACTCAAAGTGCTCCTGTCTCTCGGCCTCGTCAAGACGTTCTCGCCTTTCAGCTTCTTCCCGTTCGCGAACATCTCGCCTTTCAGCTTCTTCACGTTCGCGAGCTTCTACTTTTCGCCTTTCGGCCTCCTCGCAGCGTGCTTTGATATCCGCCCAGGCCTCATCAACTTCCTCAGCCGAGACTCCTTCATCCTTCATGATCTCAAGGATCGCTTGCTTCCGTTTCGCATGACCCAAAGTAATGCCAAGTTCCTCACAAATTTCGATGAGTTCCTTCACTTTAAAGTTCACACTAGCCTCTTGCTGTTTGCCCCTGTTAAGAATCTACTTGCCAGACCCACTATAAGTCTACTAGCAAGACGCGCAAGCAATTTTTAACACTCCCGTGTTTACACCCTCTGCATTAACTTTGGTTTCAAAGCGCTCTGACTTGGCTTGAAACGATCAAAGCTCGCTCACCAATGCTTCACACAGCCCTTCTCTAAAGCTACTATAACCTGAGCTAGAGTAGTCGTCTAGTGAACTGAGGGAAAAACATCACGCACTCACCGCGTCGATGTGGCGGACTCCGCCCGATCCCGCAGCTGCCAACCCCTGTTACGAAGCGCGCCTCCGACGACGTTACGAAGGGCGCCACGAAATTTCACCGTTGCCACCACTGTTACGAAAGACGGCGACGCCAACACGGTCCCGAAGGCGCCCCTGCTTCGAACTCCGCCGGGAAGGTCACCAGCCATTTGGTAGCTTAGGTTTCTCAGCTCGCGACTGCTTCTGCGCAGAGCTGATAGATGAGCGGACGAGACGACGATGAGTTAAACAAGGTTTATGTACAGCATATATACAGAGGCGTTAATAATTCGGCACTGGGGCCGACAGCTTAGAGACTCGAAGAGCCGAGCTCTCTTCTCTGGCACATAGATCAATTGCTCGCGACGCGCCGCAGGCCTTTCTTTTGTATGCACAGGGTGGATTCTTTGAGTAACCAAATGTCAACCCAGAAGCGCCGCTGATCGTCAGGTCAGAATCCTCCAATGGGGTCGCCGCTGGGCCGCGTCATTTTCATCAAATACGGAGCCGCTGCACGTGGCTGCGCCCAAGGACGGTTGACGTCGCCACGCTTTGCGTAAGACTCGCCAGACAGGAAAGCGCCTTTTGCTGCAACGGGGTCGTTGGCTGAGGTGGCTCGCTGTGCGTCGTGCGACAGAAAGGCACCACCGCGTGATGACGCCGTTGAGTTGTTCACGTCGGGCTCGCGTGCTGGCCTTGACGCAGAATGCCTTTTTGAGAGGCATGGACGTTCAATGTGGACTCACAGCTGAGAGCATTTCGTCCAGCAAGCCGTCAATTACCTGCCTCTTGGCCTGGCTGACGGGCCTGGGATTACACTTCAAAGGAAGCGCATCACCAGTTTTGATCGAATGCCTCAACAAATTGGTACAGCCTGCTTGATCGGTGAAGAGCTCATCGTATTCGCATAACACTGCCGACAGACGAGCCTTCTGTGTATCATCCGATTGGGTCGCACAGGCGATCAAAGGATGCGGAGCCTCTTCGTGTCCTGCCGCTTGATCCCGATGGCGATTTAGAGCTGACGAGTGCATAGCGCAGGGGCCTGCCCCCGAAGTTTGCACGTGACACGGTTTGGACGCCTCTACTGCACAGGCAATAGAAAACGCCGGTGGGCTGATGAACGGCTTTAGCTCGGAAAAAGGTCCGTCGCGATAGCCTTTATTCGCATTGTCCACTACGATGCTGGTTTTTAGGAGAAAGCCCCGACCGAGAATAACAAAAACACTGAGCCCTGGAAGCTGCACGAAAGGCGCGCGTCTCATGCGGCATCCACATTTTACAACCAACCTCGTGGCGCCCACCGACTGGGCCACCCCCTTTGCGAGGCTGAATGTCATTCGGCTGTCCCGCAAGCACACCGAGTGCTTCAGCAAGTGGAACAACACCTGTTCGACAAAAACCTATGCACTTGCGCCCGTGTCCATCAACGCCGGGAACTTGCGACCGGCAATGGTGACCGAAATAAACGGCGCGTGCGCACCAGCAAGAGTGCTTGCCCGGTACGCAGAGGGGAGAAGCGAGGGTTCAGCCAATCGTTTCTTCACAAACGGCCCGCGCTATCGTTTCCCTGTCTTAAAGGAGGCACAAACGCGGACCACACCCTCGCTATGTGCCCTCGTTGACGGCAGCAGAAGCATCGCACTCTATCGCGGTCCCTTTCCCGAGACGGAGCTGCTTTGAGCTGCAGGGGTCATGTGGCAGCTTGGACTATTTGGTGTGGCATGACGGTAGTTATATCTCGAGAACAAAACAACGACACAGAGACAAAAAGGACACGAAGGGCAGGAGCACTCGTGTCCTTCTTGTGTCTGTGTCATCGTTTTGTTCTCGCACTATAACTATCCTCATGCAGGGGTAGGTTTACCGCGTGATGAAAGTCACCACCGGTGGTGCGCTGGGTCGGATTTCAACACTGCTCGCGCGCGTCGAGTTGTGATGCAGCAGAGGCTGCGCGCCTCCCATACGTGTAGGGATCTAAAGCCCGACCGCTTATCTCCCATGTGGGCCCACCTGTAGCGGTAGCCGCAAAGGCCACTCCAGCAGGCTGTTGCTGCTGGGGAAGGGTCATGGCCCCTCGCCACGCGCCGCGCGGTTCGAGGGCCTTGCTGGCTGGCGGCGGCGGGCAATAGGCACTTGCGGCGAGAATGTCGCCTTGAATGCTCTTTGCCTTGACGGCCAACTCCTCCTAGTCACGGAAGCGACTCCCGCGCAGGTACGCCGAAAAAAGTCGGGTGTGCCTGCCTGATCACACCCATTCGACGTGCTCCTGGTTCGAGGCTCTGGGCTCAGTAATTCAAAAAGGTCTTCCATCGCGTGTACGCACTGGTGAAGCGACTCATCAGGAGCTTGTGTGCGGAGCTCGAGCTCGCGCCACATCCTACTCTCGTAGACAGCGGGCATGAATTCGCGCAGGAAGGCCGCGCGGAACTCCTCGAGGGTTGCTGCTGGGTGGCCGGAAAGACGATGCCGCCGTGTCAGTCCGTGCAGCCGGGATGAAGTGTCCGAGCACTTCCTGGTCGTCCAGACCCATGGCTCTTTGGTAACGTGTGAGCGAGTTCGGGTAATACCTTGAACTTTGCAGATCCCCATAACCGCTTTAGGTAGGAATGGCCAACATGACAGCTGGATGAGGGCATTTCGGAACGGCCGAAAGCATTTCTACTGCCCCCGTGAGTGCCTGAATCATTTGGACGGCATTTTACAGCAGCGTCTGTGCGCCCACTTCAAAGGAAACTGTCGATGCATTACCGGTGCGGGCGAGCGACATGGAACTGTCTCCGAGCTCGATAAGTGGCGCGGTTTCAAAACGGAAACAGACCGTCGTGACAATTGGGAGCGCCTGTTGTTGACAGCTGCCTCATGGGGCATCTTCACAGGAAATTCTTAGGCCTCTTGCGGCTAGCGGTACAGGCGCATGCTCGAAATGAGCCTGGCTGCTTGGTTGCGTAGAAGCCAGCGGGCAAAATTCGGCAACGGCTGAGGCCACGTTGCCGATCTGCACCCCGAAAGCTCCATTGAGAGCCATTTCGGAGCGCTGTGACATGGAACTGCCACGCATTCCAAAGGGAGCAGTAGTAGTCCAATCTGCCCGTGTGCACTGTTCCGGTCGGGCTAAGGCCCCGGACCTAAAACACGCTACTTCCCCAGCGGGAGCTGTTGCGTAGCGCCTTGTGTCATCCCGACTGGGGCTTGTGACAAGTGAGGGTGCGCGATTGAGATGCTCAAGGGGGGCACTGGGACTGTCCTCTAGCAGTGTAGTATCTGCTAAAACTGTCAGCGGACAAAACTCACGCGGAGCAGACATAACGAGGGTAAACAGCGAGCCTGAGCCACAGCGAGCCACAGGACCGCGACTCCATCACCTACTTGCGTGTTGCGCACCACTTCGCGCGCGCTCAACTAACAAGGCGTTTAGCGCGGCGCGGCAAAACAGACAGTGTTCGAATAACAGACATACACCAACACTTTATTGCCTTTGGCAGCAGCCCGAGCAACAGTACAACATCCGCTCCCGGGACGCGGAGAGAGAAGGCTCCCGCACGCGGACGTGCACCATGAGGGGAAACCGCGAGACCATCGCATCTGGCAATGGCGAGATCTGACGCGCCGGTCAGGAAAAGGTTCCTTGCGGCTATGCTGCGCACTCTCACGATGACCACTAGGCCTGATCGCGAGAGTTAAGGCAAACCTCGCACGCGTAGGCCTACGGCAAGCGCGGCTTAGTGTGGTGCGACCACTTCAAGCACTAGGCACCGCTGTTGGCTTAGCGTACGGCACCGAAGCTAGCACTCAAGTAAACACGCCTGCCGGTGTACAAAGGCCCCAGGGCAGGCTACAGTCCGGCTATTCCCAAAGGGGACGCGGACGAGAGAAACACGTGCTTACCCGGCGCCGACCAACAGAAAAGAGACTCCTTTCGGCGCGCACGTGACTCGGTCACCTGATTCTCGCCACGCCCGCGCGTGGCGTCGCCTATTGCCACGCGCCGTCACCAGAGCAACGAGAAGGAAAGGGAGTGGCCGTGCGGAAGAATGCCCGCAAAATGGTCAAGGGCGCGCCTCAGATCCCCACAAACGAAGCAGGTCACTTTGCCCGAAACTGTTCATAAGGTGCCAATACTTTCTTGCATAAGCGATCACCCGAGTAACCTAAATCCTTTGAAGTCTTACATAGAGAGATTGAATGATGCATGAATGACAAAGAGTGAAAGGTGCTCAGGGCCCTTACGGCCACCATGGACGTAGTTCAGCGGATTTAGGTAAAAAGTGAGGACTACTTATCCGAATGCGATGGATAAAACAGGCTGTCATCGAATGTTCAGTGCGTTTATCTATGGCAAAGGTACAGATTCGGGGACCTTTCAGAGCGATCAAGACAATGGCAGCAATCTCCTGGAGGCTTCCCGAGGGCTACCCGTACCTTTTCTCGAACAGCTTAAAGTCACTACTCAACGACAGGGAAGCACATTTGCTTATCTCAGGTAATGGCTTTCACAAGCTCGAAAGCACGCTTATTGGCTCAACAGCTGCGATACAGCGAAGGGGAAAGTGCCAAAGCGAAGCATGTAACGACTGAACCCGAAGAAGTTGAGCTGGAGGAGGACATGATTTCTTTTCATCCTATCGAAAATCTGAAAATGGGTCAGACTAACAAGCCGCCAGTTGAGAACAGAAAGAAACGTTCGAAGAGAAAAGATCAGAGTTTGCAGGGGTCCGTGCTAGTACCGATTTCACACAGCCACGAGTGCCTGATTGGGGTCGACGGGAAAGCGTTACGGCTGTCTCAGAAAAATGACTCTAGTAAAGCGGTTATGAACAATTGAAACAGTGAAGGTGCATAGTCAAGAAACATCTCTTTCTAAGTGAGAAACAATAGCCTGTATTGTAAATACCGAGATAGGTGAGGGCGATATTATGGTCAGTTGGTGGTGCCGTCACCATATCGCAAGGACTTACTCAGTCTTTGTCACGATCACTCATGAGCGGGACACCAGGGAATAAGTTAAACCAAGAAAAGATTGCTGCAGGAATTTTATTGGCTGGACTGTTTATGGGAAGTGAAGAATTTCGTGAAGACTCGTGACGCTTGCCAGAGAGCCAGTCAGCCTAACGATAAACGGAAGACACCGATTGCAAAAGTGCAAATTATTTTTGAGCCCTTCCGCAGAGTTGTAGATTTGGTGAGGCCGTTACCAAAAACAAGTGCTGGAAACAAATACACTCTCACACTATCGTGTCCTGCAACGAAGTTCCCCGTGGCAGTAGTCTACAGGAGGCAACTTCAATCGAGGGAGTCGATGCTTTACTTTCTATTTTTTTTTCGCTTCGGTTTCTCTGCCGAAATACAATCAGATCAGGGAACAGCGTTAACGAGCGCTCTCAAGACGGTGTTTCTGGAGAAGTGTGGCGCTAAAGTTCTGCATAGCTCGGTTTACCACCCACAATGCCACAGTGTGGAAAGATGACATGCTACCCTCAAAAAGGTATTGTGAGTGGTTTGCTATGAAATGAAGGGTGACTGGGATTGCTGCTGTTTTTTTTTTATTACTAAGGTGTTCCTATCACGCTTGAGGTCACAGCATTTGAAATTTTCTTTTCAAGAGCTGACCACAAAAAAAAGAGAGAAGGGGCTAGCATTGGGTAAAATCATGGTAGTTTTAGCGTCCAGTGGGCGTTTGCTCGGGCACGCTGATTAAAACGTGTGTGTTTGTGTTGTGTATCTTAGGGACAGGACCACTGGTGACGCGAGTGCCGAGACCCCTAGAGGCCGAGTCTCTTCACATATCGTCTCGACGCTTCGGGTGACCTGACAGTTAGCCACCCTCGAGTCGAGTCCTCCGGCGGCGGAGGAGTATGTTGTGTTACGCAGCCAGTGACCTGTTCTAGACGGGTGTGCTGGCGCCACAATTACGCTCCACGGAATGTGGCGGCTGTTACTGGAAGCGGAAAAGTCGATACTGTTACTGGAAGTGGATGAATCTACTTAACAGAACTGAGCAATCGTGGCCTTCAAGCCGAGGAGGAGTCGGGCTTCATATGGTTGATTCACACCCCTTGATCCTCCCTTTTACTGCAAGCCACCCTTGACTTTCGTAAAATAGACTGAGGTGCCGAGGGAGAGGTTCAGCTTTCAGAAAAGAAAAAGACGCAACTTCTGCAGCCCTAATTGGGAGCAAGGCTCAGAGGGAGAATGGCGAGAACGACGGGGGTAAAAAGGGTGAGGGAGACGAGAGGCGAGAGGAGCCTCAGAAAGCCAATATGGCAGGCGCCGGAAAAATGAGGACGAGTAAACGTTATCTCTAAATGTGAATAAATCACTTTTTCCATATCTACTCACTGGAAGGCATGGCTTCATCACCGGCCTGATGAGTCATTCCACCCAATCTACCCCATAATGCTACATCTATATACGCACCTACCGTCTAATGAATTACACAGGGTAATACAGCAGACTGTTGTCAATAAAAGTGTTCGATAGGACCGATGATTCGCGCATGCGGAACCACAGCTTAGACAGCTACGACACTGTTAATACAAAAAAATACTGTCCTAAAACACTGACTTCCATTCTTCAAGAACGTCCACATAACTGTTGAGAGTCGCTAGCGTGGCAATAAGTCACACATAGCATTTTTATTCGAGTGTATATGAATAAAACATGATGGATCATCTTCCCGAAGAGAACTCCGATAGGATGCGAAGCAACAGCGGTGCGCACAGCGTTGACCCGGTAGAAATGGGCGTCGACGCGGCTACTGGAAGAACGGTTTCAAGCGAAGCTCGGTGTAGCGTTTACTGGAGTAAACGTTTGTTTGAAACGCAAAGACACGGGAGGCGGGTTGTGTTTCATGTGAGATTCATCGCGGATAAACAAGCTGAAAGAGTGTTTCCACTCGACGTGCGGTCGAGTGTTGCGGGCGGTGGAGAGAGTGAAGCAGGTGAGAAGTGTCTTGCAAGCGAGTGGAGGAGCCGGCAGCTGCAGGCGCCACCTAAAACCCCTCTATTCAGGAAAGTAGCGAAACTCATTGATCTACACCGTATCATTCTCGCCGCGCCGCTGACCTCTTTTTAGGGGTGAAGCTTCTCACGCCGTGGGTCGTAGATCCCGTGTTTGTAGTAACCACCTCTCGTTTAGTCCTTAGAATGTCCGCTGGATGGCGGTATTTGTATATGTTGAATATATGATAAAAAGATGCGAGATGGTGGTATTTAGAGTGTTCTTCAGATGGACATATGGCGAGACGGACGCTCGGACGGACGGATGGACGGGAAGACAGACAGACAGACAAACAGACAGACAGACAGACAGACAGACAGGCAGGCAGACAAGCAGACAGACAGACGAAAGGATGCACGAACGCAGCGATGGACACACGGATAGATGGACGCACGGACGAACGAATGGATGAATGCATGGACGAACGCTTCACCCCAGTCATCCTCATTATCAATTCACTCCGTGCATATGCAGTAATTTTTCCAGCCTCTTTCTCATGGAGCTGGCGCATCCGCAGCTCTGAATGGATGGAACGCGCGCGATCATCTAGTCAGGTGACCCTGACGTCACGTAGAGCTTCGCGTACATCTAATTCACCGCACATGCCATGAATCCTCAAGGCTCGCTGCTCTGAACGTTCTTCAGAGCTTCGCCCTTCATGCCTACGCCTGGTTGCTGTGCGTTTCAGTGGAGCATCAGGTCTGAGAAAGAAGTAAACTTATTTGATAATTCCAGAGGCAAAAAAAGCCGGTCGTGAGAAGCAGTGCATTCAAAACATCGCAAAAAAAAAACTTCGTCCCTCCCAAGCAAGTCACACTTTGCGAGGTAATTGTTAGCAGTATTCCTATACATCGATATCTCGATGAAGTTGTATGGAGACTGTAATGCTGATTGCATAACCAGACTGTCCGTTAAGTGCTATAACGAGCACATATAAATGTTGATTTAGCTTTTTCTGAGTGAGCTACTATGCTTTTATGTTTTCTCTGTGCCTTGATAACGCCTTGTTGGGTTCGCGAGCTTGTTGCTCTTTTTTAAATATTCACTTTTTAAGCTCACGTGCGCATTTCCTAACTTCTAGTTGTGAGTGCATCTATTTGTGTGCGCGTGTGCGCGTGAGTGCATGTTTATGTGTGTGTACGTGTGAACCAGCGTGAGCGTGCGCTTGTGTGTGCACGTGTGCGACTGCGTTTGCTTGCGATTGAGTTAACAGTATTTGCGGCTTTGTTTGTGCGTGTGGCAGCCTATGTGTATCTTGATGCGAGTGCGTACCACGTTTGATATGCCTGTATTCACGCCTGCGGCGTGTGCGCTCGCTCGTATGTCTGCGTATGTGTATGCCTGGGCGCGCTTGTGCATGTATTAGCGCGCTAGCTTGCGCGCAAATGTGCGTGCGTATTTTTTTGGTTGTATTTATGAGCCAGCGCGCGCGTGCGTTTTTGTATGTCTAAACTGTAACTATAAAGAGCCGTAGTATTAAAATCTTTTGCTTGTGCAGTCAGCTTCTTGTAGGGTCGAAGTAAGGCTCCTTAGGCTGTAGGTCGTTCCCTCCTTTCTTTGTACGCATGAATGCATGCAGCCACCTCTAGTCTATGACTTGCTCAATAGATGTCTTTGATCATTTCGCGGGTTCGGACTGTCACGGTGGATGCACGTGTTTTTTGAGCGCTCCCGATCGACTGCGCAGATCAGTGTTTTTGCATGTTTTGAGCTTCTCTTTATAATTATAAGGCAGCAGTTGCAATCTTCGTGGCACTTATTTTACGGTACATCTTTTTCGGGGGCCAGTAACCAGGTATTCATTAGTGCGTGTGTGTGTGTGTTTGAATTTTTTGTTGTTGTTTTTTTTCTTCGCCACCCTATGGGGGAGGTGCGCATACATTGAACACGCAAATTTTTGTAGTAGAGCTTCGACTTTCTTTTTTTTTCGTACTGCAGGGCTCGAGTTTAGTAATTATTCAGTATAGAGACAATTGGTGTCAGAAAGACATGGTTAAAAAAAACTGCAAAGTGTGCAGGATGTGAAGTCGGTTTGAAAGTAGACCCAAGTGTAGAACCGGATGGAGAAGAGGCTGACGCGAAGTGTTAGCAATGGGAGGTCGAGGAAAAAAATGGAGAAAATGATGGTTGCCCAGACTGAACTGCTGATGAGAACCACTGAGCTCGAAACTACGTTGGCGACAGAGCAAGAGAAAACGAGAGGCAATGTGAGAAAGGCTGAAGCCCCCGAGGAAGCACTAGCGAAGCTCAACAAAAGAGCGGCCTACGGAGAGAATAGTAGGGAACCGTTAACCAGAACGACGGAGAAGAAAGAGCAAGCAAGTTTGGAAAGAACAGGTTCAGCCGGTTCAATTGTCGCAAGGCCCAGCTTCAGCGAGGTAGTGGTGGGGCTGGGAGGGGACAAAGCAGTTGACGTCACAGGTACAAGTATCCCCCAGGTGCAGGACGCTCCAGTTGAAAAGTCACAGCATGTGATAATCGCCGGTGCTCGAATTTAAATCGATGCACAGAAGCCATCAAAGAGAGGGTAAGAGGTGACAAGAGGGTTGCAGTAGGGGCTTTCCCAGGACGCAAGCTGGAAGCAGTCATGAGGCATGCGAGCACAAAACTCAAAACTACAGCTGATAGACGAAACCTCGTGATAATTTCAGGCGCTTTAACTGATGTCCTAAATGAAGATACAGCAGGACTAGCAACCACACTGGCGAAAGACGTCGATGACATGCGCGCCACTTCTCCTCAGGTACAGGTAGGGATATGCACGATACCGGAGGTACCGGTGCGTGATAGCAACCTGCAAAGAGCGGCTGTCAACGCAAACCAAAAGATATGGCGGAAGAGTCGAGAGAAAGGCTTTGAGGTGGTGGAAATAAACAACGAGGTGCATAGGTGGGGTGGTTTTCAACGAGACAAAACTCACTTCGATGGGCGGCTAGGTCATGAGGTGGGTTGGCGACTTGCAGGACGCGCAGTAGCTTTTTTGGGGGGCAAGCGAGCCCTTCGGGGTGCAGGATAGCTAGTAACGAGGAAAACAACCAGAGAGACTCTTCGACAGGTGGTATGGAAAGATACGATTCCAAAGTGGCACCAATATCTAAGATAGGTAGGGTCCGGAACATAAATAGACGTAGCCACGAGCGCCGAGCTCATTCAGACAAAGGGTATATTAACATGCAGGGTGGTAGGAACAGGCTGAAGTGGGAAGAGATAGAAGAACAGCTAAGGGAAGAGAGGCCGATGGTATACGGTTTTGTAGAAACACATCTCAGGGACATGGAACAACCTCCGAAAAATCCGGACTACGCGTGGGAATATTGTAATAGAACAGAAGGCATTAGAAAGGGGGGTGGTATTGAACATTCATTCATAAAAGTACAGACTGGCAAAGGGTCAAGCAGGAGTGCAAGGAACATTTATGGCTAAAAGGGAAAGTGGCAGGTGAAATGACACTCCTTGGTTTCATGTGAGCAAAGGCGAGTTAGGAAAACCAGGCAATGGTGGAGTGTATATCAAAGGACATTCAGGAGTTAGGACGAGAGTGCGAGATAAGTTTACAAGGAGATATGAATGCGCCCATAGGCAAAATGGTCATGGATATGTGTGAAAGGCTTGATTTGATCATTAGCAACAGTACCGAAAAGTGTGAAGGGCAAATAACATGGGAGGTAGGAAGGCTGCAGTTGCCGATAGAATATGCACTGATGTCACATAGAAAGTATGATAAGCTAAGGGTAATGCACATAGATGAAGGTGGCTCCAGAAATGTGGGTAGTGATCACAAACGTATCAAGCTAAATTTTGGAAGAGCAGTGAAAGTGGGAAGGAGACAAGACTAGCAACTACAGGAAAATTTTTATCCAGAAAGGCAAACTGAAATAGCCACCAAACAAATTGAGAAATAATCACGGAGGATAATAAAACAGTGTGGACATACACAAAACTAATTAGACTGTTTGAGCTAGAAGTTGCTAAGACGCGTGACAAGTCACCCCGGAAAAGAAGACACAAACCCAAAAGTTGGTGGGATGAAGAAGTTAGGAGAGCCTTAGCAAAACGTCGGAAAGCCTCTAGGGAACACAGACATGCTAACCAGCCGGGTGAACGGACAGATGATGCAAGAAAATAGGAAACCTTTTTAAGCTGTAGAAGGGATGCATTCCTTCTGATCAATGAAAAGATAAGAAGAAAGGGATCTCAGTGGCTGGCAGAAGTACATAAAAAGATAGAAAGGAAGCTGCGAAATTTTGGAACCATTTAAACTTCCTAAGAAATGAGACGAGCCTAGAGCAGAGGTTTATAACAACAGCCCAAGGTGCTAGGCTAGAAGAGGACGAAGCTATTGAGTATATAGGAACAAGGGTGACAGAAAAATTTCAACAAAGAAGTGCTTTATGCACCACAATAGACAAGGATGAATCAAGTGGTGCAATGGTTCCATTTTCACAACGAGAGTGGGAAAGGGCTGGGAAAAGTGTTCCTAGTAGTACATCAACTGACCCAGAGGGCATTCCAATTATGCTGATGAAGACATTAGGTCCGAAGTCTTAATAGGCTTTGAGAGAGGCAGTGAGCAATTTAATAATCGATGGTGAAGTTCCCGATGGATGGAAACTTAGAACGATGATCATGATCTATAAAGGAAAGGGGGACAAAGCTGACATGAACAACTACCGTCCTATAACAGTGACGTCAGTGGTCTACAGGCTGGTGATGCAGATTATAAAGGAAAGACTGCAGACATGGATAGAGGATGAAGGGGTGCTGGGGGAACTGCCGAATGGGTTTCGGAAACACAGGAGGTTGGAAAACAATCTGTTCTCACTGTAGCAGTGCATCGAAATAGCAGAAAAGGAACAGAGGCCCCCGTGGCTAGCATTTTTGGATATCAAGGGAGTCAACGATAACGTGGTTCAAGAGGAATTGTGGGGAATACTAGACACACTAGGCGTGGAACATGTAGTCACTAATCTTTTAAAGGAAATGTATAAAAGTAACAAGGTAGTTATAATGTGGGAGAAACATGTATCCAAGCCCGCAGAGGTGAAACGGGGACTTGGCAGGGGTGTCCACTGTCACCCTTAATATTCATGATGGACCTTCAAGGATTAGAGGCCAAATTAAAGGAAAGTGGACTGGGCTTCAACCTCTCTTTAGCCAAACAAGGAAAACTCATTGATCAGGCACTACCAGCATTAATCTATACAGATGATATAGTGCTAATGGCCGACAAGAAGGAAGATTTGCAGAGATTGATGGACATCTGCGGTAAGGAGGGATATAGGTAAGACTTTAGATTCAGTAAGGAAAAATCAGCAGTCATGATTTTCATTGTTAACGAAGGTAGTGAGCTTAGAACACAGGATTTCATGCTAGAGTTAACAGAAAAATACAAATATCTGGGCATATGGATAAGCAATGGGACCGAGCACCTAAGGAAACACGAAATATACGTGACGACTAAAGGTAACAGGAATGCAGCAGTCATGAAAAATAGGGCACTGTGGAATTACAATAGGTAAGATGTTGTGAGAGGAATATGGAAAGGAGTCATGGCTCCTGGGCTTACGTTCAGCAATGCGTTGTTGTGCATGAAATCAGAAGTTCAAGCAATATTAGAAATTAAGCAGCGTGAAATAGGTAGGCTTGCTTTAGGAGCTCACGGGAATACACCAAATCAGGGAGTACTAGGTACTTGGGATGGACATCATTTGAGGGCAGGGAAGCTAGCAGCAAGACAAAATTTGAGAAGCGATTGAGAGAAATGGGGGAGGAGCGTTAGGCTAGGAAGGTTTTCAGCTAGTTGTACATGAATAATGTCGATACAAAATGGAGGAAGCGATCCAGGAAATTGACTGGTGAATACTTAGAAAACAGCATGTGGCCAAACCAAAAGAACTATCGGTTAAGAAGAAAGTGAAGGAAACCGAGACTGACATGGGGAGAATTGGCATGATTAAGAAGACCGCAATAGAGATCTATCGAACATTTAAGCAGGAAATCGCCAAGGAAAGGATCTATGATAATACTCGGGGTAGTTCTCTACTGTTTGAGGTCAGGACGGGAGTATTGCGAACCAAGACATATCGGGCCAAATACGAAGGGGTAGACACAGTATGCAGTGCGTGTGGAGAGGAAGAAGAAACTGCCGAACACTTGATAATGTTCTGTAAAGGGCTTCACCCCATAGTTCAGGATGATGGCGCAGAGTTTTTCAAAGCACTGGGGTTTAGGGACAGAGAGGGCAAAATAGACTTTAAGCGGGTAGACTTAACTAGATGGAGGTTATCTGATTGGTGGCTAAAGTCATGGCACGAGTGAAAATTAAACCCTTCACTGTAAAGTACGAATCCTCAACCTCACTATTTAAAGGGAAAAAAGAGATATATAATGGTTAGTTCACTAAGTAGTACGGCTAGGTGGCGTTAGCCGCCGCCCGATCTAAAGGGTGCAGCCCCATCCATCCATCCATCCATCCATCCATCCATCCATCCATCCATCCATCCATCCATCCATCCATCCATCCATCCATCCATCCATCCATCCATCCATCCATCCATCCATCCATTTATTCATTTGAGAATAATATAGCTAAATGGTGTTAGTGGTTTCAACAGCATATTCACGGAGTGAATGATGATGAATAGAACGAATTGTCAGTCAGTTCGTTCATGCTTCCATCCGCGCGACCATCTGTGCTTCTGCCAAACCGTCCGTCCATGCGTTTTTCTCTCCGTCCTTTTGTCCATCCATCCGAACGCAAGAATGGAAAGACGGATGGACGCTTCACCGCAATCACTATAACTGACTCCGTGGATATATTGTGATGTTTTTTTTTCTTTTTGCGAGACTGAGGTAAGTCGCAGAGGTAGTAAAATACATTATCTTGTCGTTTCATCAGAACGCAATACAGGCACGCACACTCATTTCACTCAGGATTCACGTGAAAAATTCATGTCATCTTGAAAATACACGAAATGAATTTTTCGCGGCACTGTTAATTATTGTATCCTGGACGGAAATAACAAAGTGTGGCGAACGAGTCTGATGAATGGAAATCGTCTGTGGTGAAGCCATCTTTAAAGTCTGGTCCCCATGCACAACTCCTGAAGTCTTATCGGCCAATATCACTAACTTCTAATATTATGAAGCTGATGAAACGTATGGTGCTGTTTCGTCTGGACGCCAGATTACAGAAGCTCACTTGCTTACCTGATGTCATGAGCGGATTTCGTCTACTCCGTTTAGACCTCGATTGCATAGCAGATATTGTATCATCGCTTGAATCAGCTCGAGCCAACAGACATTCAGGGCGATTGATGTCGCCCTGAATGTCTGTACGTACCTAAGGGCGATTGATGTCACCCTTAAGTACGTACAAGAAGGGTTACCAGAATCGAAGGTTGTCATCATTTACGACTCTCGTGGTGCCCTTAGCATATTCACCATCAAAAAGGCCGACAGTCCTATTCTGAGCAGCATCATGGAATCCATTAGCAATATTCTGTCCCGTGGGGTATGCCTAGCTCCACAGTGGGTACCTCCCCACGTGGGCATTGCGGGCATTGAAGAAGTAGATCGCTTTGCTTCTTCATGTAACCATCCTGGCTGTGACAGTCCAATAATTCATGTATGATAGACAACGCTCTTCTGCTTATACGCCAACACCTCCTAAAGCAGCACCCAGACCAGCATCTGCCGAATGGATCGTTCCCTCGTCGTGTTCGTGGCCGTGGCTAGCCTCGTAGTTCCCGAGCGCTGTTGTACAAACTAAGAGTGGGCTCTGTGCTAGTGCGTGAACGATTACACCGTCAAGGGCGTGTGGATAGTCCGTTGTGCGCAGCTTGTGGCTCCTGCGAAACACTTAAGTGCGCGACTTAAGTGCGCGACTCTAGACGACTACCTTTTTTCCATTGGTAGTGCTTCCCGACGTGACCAGGCCCACCGAGCTCTCTTTACATTTATGAACCAAACGGACCTGGCCACCCTTTTATAGATAATATTTCTTTCTTTTCTAAAAATTTTTATTATTATTTTTCTACTCACACACGTCGAAGTCTTTGTCATTTTTTCCTTCTTCATCTTCTTTCCTCTTTCTCCTCTCCAATCTTTCTTTCCTCTGTTTCTTCCCTCCTCCCGAAAGACTGAGCAGGCGTTGTGCCCCTCCAGTTGGCAGTGCGAGCTTGCTCTCTCCCTCTTTCCTCTGTGCTCTTGTGTGTCTGTGTATGCAAATTAAATATAATAATAATAATAATAATAATAATAATAATAATAATAATAATAATAATAATAATAATATACAAAAGGGCGTTGGGTCCACCGTTGAATTTATTAGGTAAAGCGCCACACTCTCTTCGGGGCACTTTTTTTAGCTCTTCAGTAGAACAACATATGATAAATACAAATTGAGTGTAAACCTTGTGGCCTTGCATTACAGAATTAATCACTTCTCCACGTTACAAACAGCAGAAGCGTAGACGTGGTAAACCGCGTAGCCAGTAGTTGGTACACATTTTATTAAGTGATTTCGCTTGTATTATTCTAAGCAAATCAAAAATATATAAGCCGCTGTGTTCTACCACAATTCTACTTTCGTCCAGGTGTTTTTTTTCAAGTGGCACCACCTCATGTAATGCATTAAAAAGCTGAATAAACAAGCGCACCCATTGATTTTAATGCGACTACGGCGAGCATTAAAATTAACCTGCCACCCGGTCCTCGACTGATCCCCCTTTGTGGATGTGTGCCAGTATTACTAGGATAATCATCATCATCATCGTCACCACCATCGGACTCGGCTAGGGTGCGGCTTTATATTATTATTATAATAATAATAATATAAAGTTTATATTACTATATAATTATATTATTATTATTATTATTATTATTATTATTATTATTATTATTATTATTATTATTATTATTATTATTATTATTATTATTATTATTATTATTCCTCCTTGCATTCTTCTATCTCAGGGTATCTCTTTCTTCTGGTTTCCCATTTTCATTTTTTCCCCCTCCGTAATTAATTATGGCCTATTATTCAATCACTGTTTTCTCCTTTCTTTTTCTCTATGTTTTATGTGTTTTTTATCTGATTGTTTCTTTCTGTCTTTCATCGCTTTTTTCACTTGATTTCTCTCACTTGCTTTTTATGCTACCTAACTCTCTCCCCTCTCCCATTACTCTACTTTTGAGACAACCCCTCAACCTCACTTGCACTGCCATACAAGAGTGTGCTAAAACTCTGCTAGCACGCTCCGTAGCTAAGGGGTTAAGAACCTCGGCTTTGGTCATATGCAGAAGGGGCCTATTCCCACCTCATCAGGAAAATTTTGTATTCTTTTAATCTTTTATGTATCCATCTGCATACCCCTTCACTTGGTCATACGAGTTAGTGCATTCTCGCCGGACAAATTGACGAACATGCTTGTGGAGTGCGAAGATGAAGAAGAGGGCCGATGTTGGTGATGCTTCCTTCAGGCCACAAGACCTGAACGGAAAAGTAGCAGCTCCGTTCATAAAACTCGCGCTTCTCGTCCAGAACAGTGATTCACCTGCCATTAACTTGTTTAAATAGACTCGTTCGAGCTAGTTTCTCTACGACCAGAAATACCTTTTCTCGGCAGTCGTAGATACGACCCATATATAATGAACACTAAAGAGCCAAAATTTTTTTCATGTATCAGCAAAGTGCAATTTTTCGAACGTGCAAACACATCCTTATCGAGACACGACGCTTGGTAGTGAGAGAAAACCCCATAGGAAAATATAGATGAAGAAGCCACTTCCAGATTCCCACACAAAACAACGTGACATCATAAAGTTTGAAAGCAGTTACTGGGAAAGAACGAAAGAAGGAGGGAACGCAAATAACTTTATGTATTAACTACGTGAGACAGAGCCGAGTGCTTAACCAAGTCGCGTTTCGCAAGACCAAATAAAGGCATAACTGATATGCACTCCCTCGTGTCATCCGCATGTGGAACAGCCTTCCAGATAAAATCGTAGGTGAAAGCAATCGGGAAAAATTCCGGCACCTTCTACTCACCAATTTCCAGGATTAACTGACCGTTTTATTCATATCAAAATTGGCACCTACGCGTTTATTCACTACAAGTATCTCGAATTTTTTTCTCTTTTACTTTAAACTTATTATTTTATGGTTTGAATACTAACATGCCATTCAGTTCTGTTGTGTGTTATTCAGTGATGTTTTTTTAGATGCGGAAGCATCTTATACTCGCGCCTTGTAGTGCGCCGTCCGCGCCGTCCGCACCGCTTCTCGAACATTCGACAGCTGACGCGCGCGCATGCGCCGTCGCGCCGTCGCCCACCATCTGTGCCGCGCGCGCTTCTCCTTCGAGAACATTCGACAGCTGACAGCGCATGCGCCGTCGCGCTGTATATATACTCAAGGTTGGCGCTCGCTCGCTCAGTTGCCGCTCGTCGGTTGGTTTGTACGGCGCGTCGACGTCCAAGGTTGCGGTGAAATGAATTCCAACGAATCCACAAACACAATGATCGACGTCCCTTCGACCAGCGCCGCCCTTTCGCATACGTGTGTACGTGTTCACTCATTTAACACCCCCTCCTACAACCACGTTAACCAATTTAGCCATCGACCCAAGTAAGTCGCAATTTAACACCCCCTCCTACAACCACGTTAACCAATTTAGCCATCGACCCAAGTAAGTCGCACTTTAACACCCCGTTAACCAATTATATGCTCCGCATCCTCCTCAGTGTTCCCCCGAGAAAGGCTGCGGGCAATTTTTTTTAATAATCGAAAGGCTTCTCACAATTTGTGCTTATTTTACGTCATTATCTCACGCGTATACTCATCTGATTTTCATTGCCGTTCTATTCCTATTAAAATTATTATTAACATTTTCTCATTGTTATTCCTGTTAGTACTTGCATAATAATTGACAAGTTGTTCATGTTGTTGTTTGTATAGAAATTGTACCAATTCTTGTATGTATTCCTTTTGTGCTCCCGTTACACAGTGCCCTGTTCGGTCTGTAAGGTATTTTGAATGAATAAATATACGGGGTCTCAGGTAGCTTCTCATAGATAACTATAACGTACATTGCCACCTGTGCGTGCACTTAGCATACGAAGTTTCAGAAACTGTCATCGAGGCAATGTCACGAAAATACGTAAAATACATTTTCAAAATTCTGATCTCACGCGTGGAGATTTCGAGGAGAGATTGAAAATTAAACTTAAACCTTTAACTTCTCTGCTAATAAGGAACTTGTGACACGGAAATATCGCATTCTAGGACTCGAAGTGAATCTCATTGATCTAAACCAGTTTAATGTTTTTCTTTAGTGTCCCCTCCAAAATAAAATGTACGCGTTACCACCTGAACTCTCTGTGTAATTTTCAGGGATTTGAAACTGTCCTGCAAAACATACTTCGCCACGAAACCTTTCGAGCTCAGTGACATAATCCTGTGTCATCACCAACAACCTAACGACGTAAAACGCCTGAACTGTGCTTAATGTCAAGAATATATATAGGCAACACTGGTAAGCTAATGGTAGGCAAGACTTGGCCAATGTTACCTCTGGGCAAGTTTTGCCTACCAGTTTCGAAATATAACGTACGTTATGCTCATATATACTCAACTTGAGCCTTCAGAACCTTTTCAGCACACTACGCTTTACAATGCGCCTGAAAACAGAGCAGTCCAAAAATACTTCAGGGTAAACTGGTGTGCGCTAATAAGAAAGCCACACAGAAAGAAGGAACAGGGACAATGTAAAATGAATGAAGTATGACTGAACTTGCCCAGCTACAAGCTTATGGTGAGAATAAGAAAAAGTGCTGGCCATATTCACTTAACGCCATGCAGACGTATGCTGGCACTGATATTGGTAGCGACTTCATCGCATTAAGAATTATTATAGAAGAAAGAATAATAATTATGAAAGACAGAAGACGGGAAGAAAGATCGTTTGGGTACTTTCATTAGAGCAGCGTTCACTCGCAGTTCAAGAAACAAAAAAAGGCACTCATCAAGGTCATGTTTGGCATGTACCTAACGGCAAAAAAAAACAGTCATAATGCAGTTAAGAACCATTGTATAACAGCGATGGCGAGAAATCCGGATGTGAAGAACTACCAGAAGCGTAAAGACTGAATATTGAGGGCTACATTTGCGTACAATTGAAGGGTAAGTGCTTGTTTGCTTGTAGACTGCTCTATCTGCCTTGCGGAGCGTATACACTAGGAATGACCAAAGAAGAGAAATACTCATGAACGGGGAAACCGGAAATAACAAAGCATTTCTATATAAATGTGTTGTAGCGCAATGTTAGCAGAAGAAAAAAAAGAAAACCTAGGCAAATCTACGATAAGGCGCTATACTTGGCAGGGAACCTATAAGGTTTATTGTATACAGAGAATGTGTCTTCGGCTGGGCCAAATTAAGCTATGTACAATACCACTAATCCTAGCACTACTTGTGCGGCTACTACCACTACAAATAATGATAATAATAGTAACACAATAATAATAATAAAATATTATTATTACAAAATTTATTATTATTATATGTATCATTACGAAAAAGAAGAAAAACAATGTAGAGAAGGAGAAAATGAAAATTTTAAACCTGATGGACTGCTAGTCAGCACTTTGTTATAAAATGTACACGCTCCCATCCGTGAAGTAGCTGTATAACAAAAAAAATTTGCAGCATATTCACGGAGTGAATGGAGAGTGGGGCGAAGCATTAGTCCGTCTATTCGTTTTTGCTTCCGTCTGTCCGTGCGTTCGCCTGTGTGACCGTCCATGCGTCCATCCGCCCATCCGTGCGTCCGTCCTTGCGTTCGTCCATGCATCCGCCCCTGCGTCCGTTCATGCATCCATCCATGCATCTGTCTGTGTGTCCGTTCGTCCATCTATTCAACACTTCAAGTAGCACCAACTAGCATCTTTTCATCATATATTCCTTATATAGAAGCACCGCCATCTAGCGGACATTCCAAGGACTAAACGAGAGATGGCACACGCACACTTTCTAACGGCTTGTGCTTCGGGTCTACTTCCCACCTTTAACCACCTCGAATTCATGGTATATACTAGTTCACTGTATTCATGGCATGGCATCCGACGCTCGTTACACCTTTCTAAAACCAAGGAGGTTACGCCCAGCGAGTATAACGTAGGAACCTTTTTTTTCTGTCAGATAGTGCTCAATGTACATGCCAATGGCTGCTAATGAAAAATGAGAGACAGGAGAATTCGGCGTTCACTTTCTTACGGCTTGCGCTTCGTATCTACTTCCCACCTGTAACCACCTCGAGTTCACTCACGGTATATACTAGTTCATTTAATTCATGGCACTGCGGCTCAACGCTCGCTAAACCTTTCTAAAACCTAGGAGGTTACGCCCAGTGAGTATAACGTAGCAACACTTTCTGATTTGTTGAACAATAAAAAATTCGCAGCGTGCGCGTTAACTAAAAGCCGAATTTTTCTGTCTCTCATTCCCCCTTAGCAGCCATTGGCTTATACATTGAGCACTATTTTTTATTGTTCAACAACGCACAGAAGAAATCTCTCACCGGCCCCACTTTGTAGGTCAAAATATTATACTTGTTATAAACTACAACGGCTACGAGGGGCGAATAGGTGCCGCTATAAGAAGCTTCGCCCCCCCCCCCCCCCCGAAAAAAAACCCTGGTTTCTCGTAATACATTCACCTGAGATCATTGAAAGGCAAGAACTCTTTCATTTTCCTTTCTAACTATTGTATACTGACATACCCGGTCTTGAAATGTTTGTCGACTTAGTGCAGTATTGAACGACCCGTCGTATCGGTCGCATTGCAAGCTTTCCGGATCTCACGTGCCTCGGGTGTCGGCTCCCATGAGCACGGTACGACAACATAATTTGCATTAAATTACGATGTCACATTGACATCACAAGGGCTTAGGGATGTGTCTACAAAGTCTGGCGAGATCAGACGTCACGAGTGCCTAATGAAGCGACACTGTTTTACAATTACTTTTTTTGCGTCACTCGTATTCTTATTTTTCAGTGACGTGGCCTGTTCGATGACGCATTATCGGTTTTTCGCCTTGAAAGGGCTTGAGAATCGGTGTGCCAAGGCGCTAAAGGCCAAGGAAATATGCGAGTGGCCCGGGCGCATGCGAAAAATCCAAGACGGTAATGGGCTTTTGTGTTCGCGTTGTCCCAATACCCGAAATCGGAAACTACCGTGGGTCCCTAAAGCGACTTCAACCAGCAGCAAAACGAGGAAGATGCAACGTTGCTAACGACGAAGTGTTAGCCTCGGATGAATGGATGGATTGGCATGGCTGTACCCTTTAGATCGAGCAGTGGCTAACGCCACCGAACCGTAATACTTAGTGAAGCAAGAATTAGATTTAATTTTTTTCGCTTTATATAGGAAGGTTCAGGACTCATACTTTGCAGTGTAAGGTTTAATTTTCACTTGTGCCTTGACTTCAGACACCAATCAGATAACCTCCTTTTAGTTAATTCTATCAACTTAACGTCTATTTCGCCCTTCCTGTCCCTAAACTCTGCGCTATCATCCTGAACTATAGGGTGAACCCCTTTACAGAAAATTATCAAGTGTTCGACAGTTTCCTCCCCTTCTCCGCTCACACTGCATACCATGTCTACCCCTTCGTATTTTGCCCGATATGTCTTGGTTCACAATACTCCCGTCCGAGCGTCAAACAGTTGAGAACTACCCCGAGTATTATCATAGATCGTTTCCTTGGCAATTTCCTGCTTAAACGATTGATAGTTCTCCTGCGTGGACTTTTCAATCATGCCAATTCTCCACATATTGGTCTCAGCTTTCTTCACCTTCTTATTAACTGATAATTATTTTTGGTTTGGCCCCATTCTGTTTTCTAAGTATTTACCATTCAATTTTCTGGTTCGCTTTGTTCATTTTATATCGACATTCTTCATGCACAAGTAGCCGGATACCTTCATAGCCCAACGCTCCTCCCCCATTTCTCTCAATCGTTTTTCAAATTTTATCTTGCAGCTAGCTTCTCTGCCCTGTAATGATCTCCATCCCATATCACCTTGTACTCCCTGTTTTGGTGTATTCCTGTACGCTCCTAAGGCAAGCCTACCCATTCGAAGTTGCTTAATTTCTATCTTTGCTCGAACTTCTGATCTCATGCACAAGACCGCATTGCCGAACGTCAGACCAGGAACCATGACCCCCTTCCATATTCCTCTCACAACATCATACCTAATGTAATTCCACAGTGCCCTGTTTTTCATCACTGCTGCATTCCTGTTACCTTTAGTCGTCACGTATATTTCGTGTTCCCTTGGGTACTCGGTCCCATTGCTCATCCATACGCCCAGAAGTTTGTATTTATCTGTTAGCATGACCTCCTGTGTTCTAACCTCACTACCTCCATTATCATTACAAATCACGACTGCTGAATTTTTCTTACTGAATTTGAAATTTAACCTATCCCTCTCATTACTACAGATGTCCATAAATTTCTGCAAATCTTCCTTGTTGTCGACCATTAGCACTATATCAACTGCGTACATCAATGCTGGTAGTGCCTGTTCAATGAGTTTTCCTTGTTTGGCGAAGGAGAGGTTGAAGCCAAGTCCACTTCCCTTTACTTGTCCTCTAGTTCTTGTAGGTACATCATGAATGACAAGGGTGACAGAGCAAACCCCCGCCTAAGCCCTCGTTATTACATCTGCGGGCTTGGATAACCGTTTTTCCCATTTTATAACTGAGTTGTTACCTTTATAGATATAGTTTAAAAGATTAGTGATTCCATCTTTCACACCTAGTGTGTCCAGTATTCCCCACAATTCCTCCTTAACCACGCTAATGAAATGTTGAAGTAAGTGTCACCTGGGAGACCTGGAAGATGTCACGGTAAGAACTCTTGGATTCCCACCGTTGTGCGCCTCAAAACATTTGCTCACTCAGTACACTGTTCAGTTGTTTGCATTCAGTAATGGGTGTCCCAAGCTACAGCTGAATACAATAAAAAATAATTTACCTTTTTGCTTCTGCCTACGGTGACCTCACTCGGTCTTATGAAAATTTAAATCAGGTTGGCGCACCGATGCTAAGGATGGGTTTCATTGCGGCTGACGGGGATGGAAAGCAAAGACACCTCTATGCTTAGATACAGAAAACGTATTGCTGCTTATTCATGCCATGGTAAGCAACCACAGGTGATCGAGTTTTCTGGAGCCCTTCACTACGGCTTTTTTCATATACACTTGGTGTTTTTTAGACGTTAAACCTAGACATATATTATTATTATTATTCATGCCAAAGTTTCAACCCCAAGATGCCATATAGGCTTCATTAGGCTAAGCTGTTTCCAGGTCATTTTGAGAAATATGAGGGTTGCACCTGCACTGCGGTTATTTGTATCGGATCCATCTGCGTACCAGCAGACATTGTTTTTGTTGGTGGGACGGCACCAGGTATGCGAGCAGTATTGTGTCTTGAAAAATATCTCGGATGCCCTCAGCCTGGAATAACACCGCAGCTGTTGTGGCAGTTTCACTCACGTTCTTTTTCTTGCAGTGACCGTGTCCTATATTATTATCTTTTCTCGCAACAATTGTGGTACTTCTTTTTAATGAAAATATTGAGGTGAGGTGTAGTTCACGTCGGGTGTGAAGACTATTACAGCTGTGTGATCGTGCAGCATCGTAGCTGCTGTACACTCATAGGTACCTTTTCAGATAGTTGCCTCGTAAACTGGTAGCTGCCTGAGTTGATCACCCTTGAACATCAACCTGTAGGGACGTGTGAGACCTGTCGTCACCTCGGGGATCCGAAGGATGTTGAATTATAACGCAGTCGTTGCAGCAAGCTGAATGTTGCATCAAAAAAGTTCAATTTGATTTTTGCGTTTGCTGGCAAACGTTGATATTTGCGCTGCTTGCACCTCAATATTCTATTACTTTTTGCGATACGGCAGTAGATCAGACCATCATTTCACGCAAAGCTTACGACTTCATATTTTCCTGGTATTTTGCAGATTCGAACATAACTTTCAGGGCTAAAGAGAACGCATTTAATGAGTTGAAAGCGTCCTAATATCATTTTAATAGTTCAGCACACATCTGTTAACCCGGAAGCTTGTGCATATTTGTATTGATGTTTGATAAGATTGACTCATTAACTTAGCACAATTTTATAGCACCAATTTTTTGAAGTATGCAGTGACAGCGCCAAACGTCTGGCTGTTCTACATCATAATTTTCAAAGAGAGTATCCCGTTCAAACGGGAGTTTGCCTATCCTAGGTTGTATCACATATTTCTACAGCTTAAACAAGTTTCATTAGTTATGGAAGTTACCAAATATTGTAGTCAGAGATTTGCATCTTGAAATTGAGGATTATTCACCACCGAATCACTTAAGCGATGGTATACAACGGGTGCATCAAAAGGGAAAAATTGGCGGCGCAGCAGGTGAGTCCTTACCATGACGTCGCATCACTGCTGCAGTAGTGACGTCTGTGTTCGTTCTCGAGTCTAATGGTCCGTGCGTCGCATAATTTGCATTTCGCCATTTGTGGTACTCCGTGCGTTTAATCCAACACTCTCTGCGTTTGACCGAGTTCTCAAACTGCGATGCTGCTCCGTATGCAACAACAGCCTACCCAACACCATATAGTTTCCTATAAGTACACTACAGAAAAATCTGGCTCTAGTTTTTATAGGGGCTGCTACACAAAACGCTTCAGCAAGCATGAGAATGAGGAGTACCTAAATTCGCCCAATTTTCGAACTTAAGCTCGGTTGGCTTCGCGTGGCTTGAAGCTGCTTTATCATAAAACGACAAGCAGCAAATATTCCGCAGTTGTACTTCACTCCTTCAAACTTTTAGGCTCATCATTTCAAACCGGCTCACGAAGTTTATAACCGTTCGTTCTTTCATTTGAAACTAAACTAAAACGCAGCAATAAACGAATCCATACCTGTGACTGAAGCCCGCAAGCACAAAGACTAGGCAAATCTGTGTAATACCCATCGTTCCCATGGTTATCGAATGGTCGCAGCGCCAGAGTGCATTCTTGTTAGTTTTAGAAAAATCTATGCCCAACGCAGATTGGACACCCACTGCATTTGGCCCCCATTTCGAAACTCTCTAATAACAGTAATTGAGTGCCATCATAAAATTTAGGAGCTCCATTGCAACGAAAGAACGAGAGATAACAAAGAGATACGAAAAAATCTACACCTGAACAAGCAGCAATGGCAGCACAGGAATGTGTGATCCATCATTTTAAGTTCTGTTTTTTGCATGTGACTTAAAATAGGTGAGCGTAATTTTTTTTAAAAGGAAGCATCGATTATCAGATTTTATAGATTATGTAACGCTCGCGTATGACGCGTGGAATATCTATGCTTTTCGCTGATTGATGACGAAATATGGAAATTACCTTAAACCGTAAATAAATAATACTACTGCCTACTACCAATAAACTCTCCAATAAATTCTACAAGCAACTTCCAGAAAGGGCAATTGCCCGTGAAAACATAGCTATGTGGGTGAAGTTTACTTGAGCTTGGAAGCCACTATAGTTCACAAACAATGAATTAGCAATGTGCCTATCGAGTAAGTGATAGCATCAAATTGTTTGGACCTGCTTTTACGTGATTTTGCTAAAGCAACATTTTGCATGGTACTTATTTCTGTGATCTATCGTTATGTTTAAGGGCAAAAGTACAGGATTCACTGAAAGTTTATCAAATTACGTCACTAGACACACTGGTAAAAGAGCGCTCTTTCTGCAATCACACAAAGCAGTTTCAACTGCACAGTCTATTTCAAAGATAGGCGTTATTTCTTTGGCCCCAGAAATGATATAGACATCATGCAAGGTTGGTATAATACTATGGACTTCCAGAACTGTAACTTTTTCAATTCAAATAAACTATCAATCTTAAGCCCTAGTATTGCCCTAAAATATAGAGTCATACTGTATGAGAAATATATTAGCATAACATTATGAGGCACACTCATGATTAGAGTCACGGTATTAAGCTGAACGTTAATATAAACGAAGCAACATAATTGACGTAATCTGCACCGATGCTTCATTCAGTGCACTGCAGCAAAATCGAATGCCTCATAAGCACTGTTTATTTTATTATTGCAGGTTCTGACGATATTTTTCTTTTACAGAAAAATACTATGACGTTCGGGTGAAGCAATCTGCAATAACAAATCCTGATTTAGGTTGTGTTAAAAAATTCAAAGAGGTTGCGATGCGATCGGTAATTACAGCAATATATAACAGTTCTTGCCAGAGCACACGCTAGATTGCAGAAGAAAGAAATGCTGATTGATACAGTAACTCCTTGGCTCTGAAACGAAAGAGATGTAATGCGACAAGTCGATGATTCAGAAATGAAATGTATTGCCGGATTTCTGATGGAACTTGGAGGAGAAAGGACAACGTAAAATAAAATAAAATAAAAACCTTGAAGTTTTTGAACAAGTGATAAAAAGTTTATTCAAAGCTCAAGCTTCAGATGGACCAACTGGAGTTTTTCGCCCACCCCGTCAGAAAGCAAGATATAGTCTGACTCACTCTTAATAATATTCAGCAACATTCATCTCATCTCGTCGTCGATGTGTGTACTGGTGTTTTTTAAACTCTGACTAAATATAGCCCAAGAACCGGTATAATATTTGTCAAAGATTTATCCTTGCTTCACGCAAGCTTTGTTTATCCTAGAATTCTAGGAAGCGGGATTATTTTAAGTGTGAAGAAAAATTAGGTTAGATATACCTTCCCAGGTGAAAGAAGACCCCTTTATATAATGATTCATATTATTCTAAGCTTGGCAAGCCAGCAATGACATCGTCGTACTCGAGGCCATCCTTTGTTAGGTCTTATCTGCGCATAGTTTAGTTCAGTGCTAACAGTCAAGTGCATAAGCTCGTAGGGTCGGATTTTGTCCCACTCTTTTCAAGGCCAGTCGCAGCGTCGTTGAAGACCCTTAGCATCAAGGCAAAGAAGCAAGTGCTCGTGGAAAGCGACAGGCGGAGGCTTCAAACTCATCCTAATGTTTACATGATCTCGCACGGCCTGAGGAGAGGGGGAACGAAACTTGACAAGAATGCTCCCTTTTCTGCGCCATATAAATTGTTTCCTCTCTGCTCACAAAGAAACAACAACAAATCTTTCAAGACATTGTAGTGGAATCGCTCACAACTGTGTATCTGTCCTGCAAAACTGATGATGTCCACGATAGCCCATTTAGCTGTGGTTCAGTGTATGTCACCCACGCAAGACTGTGCATTATCTACAGGAGCGACGCTATGCTTTCCCTCAACACGGTGGAATGCACCTGCCTAGACGTGGCCACTTTTGCAAAACAACAGCGAGAAGAAAAATGAATGCGCAATTGAGCCAGCCCAATAATACCGGCCCTGCAAATTACAGAAAAACATGAATAATAATAGAATTCTTGCATATTATATGATATGAACCTGATCTATGTGTTAGTGAAGTTAGTGAAGCTCTTTACATCTGTAGAAGATGGAAGTTAAATTTCTGATTTGCTCAATTGCTATCCACATTGTACAGATGTGTTTGGTAGTACGCATGCGCTTCGCTGTTGTGATTAAGAGGCGTCAGCCAGATAATCAAGTTGATAGTCTGCGCTTGTCCTGTCCACTACTTTCGTCGTGTGTGCTATATCTATAGTCTATACTTATGAATAAGGCAAGCACAGAATATACTTGACTTCACCAAGCCACATCTCGTGAATTGGCCGCCAATGTCCATGTCGCGCTACACAGAAGTTACGCTTACCGGATAAAGGATCGGACGTCGACAAACTACACATTCACAGCTTTTATCTGAAGGTGGTCCACCTCTATGCGATAAGTGAGGTGAACCGCTCACCGTCCTTCATGTTTTCACAAAGTGCAAGGGATTGGACACACTTAAAACAACACTTTACGTTTTCTTTCCGCCATGAAATGACCTTACACCCATCGATGTAGTAAGTAGGGAGCAGCTTTTTAGTTATGAATCATTGTTCGTGCTTTCAACGGGTGTAAATAGTTTTGACGTCAAATTTTCAGGCATCCCAGTAGCATCCCCTCTTCCAGTAGAGGTTGCTGCTGCTTGGGAACATTTACATAGCACCTGCCTCGCGATTCTTGAACACAAGGGTTTTTGGTGCCACGTAACAGCCGCATAGTTCGCATCTACAACATGACACCGCAAACCACCCATCATCGCTATTGTATTGTAAATTTTTCTGGTGCTCTTCGGCCACGTATGGCCCTTGCGCCAATAAAAAACCACATGTCATCATTAAAAAATTGCGTATCAGATTCCTTTACACGCCATAGATTTTACGAAGGTAAGACAAGGTATTTGTGCTAGCAATAGGATAGTTGAGTGTGTCAAGAATGTACTAAAACGTACACAAGATGGTTGGTTAGCCATACACTGTAGTTCATACAGTCCGTAGCTTTTTTTTTTGAGAAGTGTAGTGTAGTCAGTAAAATGTGATTGTTGAAATGTATAAAATTACTATGTTGGGTCAAAGCTGTGTCAGCAGCCCAATAAACGCATGCTCGCTCGAGAAAATGAAGTATTTACCGAAGTGATTTTCGCAATTTATTTTGGTTAGGATGTTGGTGGCCTATCTGCGCTGTTTACAGTGACGCAGTACTATGAGAGTAGGTTTTGTGTGCATTTATAAGCAATATTTTTTTCGCAAATTATGTTGCTGAGCTTCTTCACCTTTAGATAAAACACACAGGTATAGTTTATATGTGCTTTAACTCGTTATCTATATTTCTCTGCCTGCAATAGTTTAGACACTCGCCTGTAGGACGCGCGGTTCTTGGTGCAAAACCGAGCGCTGGCCGTCCAAGTTCTTTGTTGCAGTTAAATTTGCGAGCGGTGATCTCATTATGTGCAGACTGTAGTGTCTATTTCGATCAGCTACCAAACGTTTGCTCACTGAAAATGTCTCAGTACTGTAGCTAGCTTCCAACAGTAGTCATGACTTCGAAAGCTGGAAATAACTGACTATTAAGCATCATCACAGATGGCCTTTAACAGCAGCTGGAGATGTGTCGTTAACAGTTACTTTCCCTCTGCTTTCGCGCAAATATATGGAGCACTCGGAAACATGCAAGACGGGTACCTATACGGCTATCTGCTGGTGATCCTGTTCTCAGCTGCCGCTTATGGCAACAAAAAAATAAGTACTCCGAAGCTGTTCTTATATCGAATATGACGACATCGATATCCATGTACGTGAAGAAAAATTCAATGACAAAGACTCCGCTACGCGCAAGAACGTTTGGGTTTCTTCGTCAAAATTGGAATGCAAGAGCCAGGTTGTCCTACTATTGGAGCTGAGGATTTTTGTGCACTCTCACTGACCTTCAACACCATTTGATATTCAAAATAAGCTGATACTAGTAAGCTGATTCTTTATTTCGCAGAAATTGCTGTCACTCTAAAAGCCTAAAATTTCTCATGCAGCCGTAGTGACGTAAGAAA
This sequence comes from Rhipicephalus microplus, assembly GCF_043290135.1. Classification (NCBI taxonomy): domain Eukaryota; kingdom Metazoa; phylum Arthropoda; class Arachnida; order Ixodida; family Ixodidae; genus Rhipicephalus; species Rhipicephalus microplus. Next base: position 136,941,165 of record NC_134705.1, read on the forward strand.
CTCGTCAGTGCGATGAGGCAGTGCTGAACAAGGTTTCACACTATGACCGAATTGCTCTGCACCAATATTGCGATTGTTGCCGAATGACTTCGAGCATTGACGTCAAGTGACGTAAGTGAAAGCCATGAATTGTGTTTGAGGCAAGCACTATTCATGAAGAGAAATGTTCGTCCGTTAACTTCTACCAACACTATTGTCATATTTACGGATTCCGCAAGTGGAATCCTGCAAAAAAGTATGAGTATATGGAATGCACCAACTAGTGTTGACCCTTCTTTCCTCTGCCGGTCCTTTGCGTGGACACTATCTATCTATCTATCTATCTATCTATCTATCTATCTATCTATCTATCTATCTATCTATCTATCTATCTATCTATCTATCTATCTATCTATCTATCTATCTATCTATCTATCTATCTATCTATCTATCTATCTATCTATCTATCTATGTATCTGTCTATCTATCTATCTATCTATCTATCTATCTATCTATCTATCTATCTATCTATCTATCTATCTATCTATCTATCTACCTCTTTATTCATCTATCTATTAATCTATCTATCTATATATCTATCTATTCATCTCTCTATCTGTCTATGTATCTATCTATCTATCTATCTATCTATCTAACTTTTTATCTATTTATCTATCTATCTATCTATCTCTCTATCTGTCTATCTATCCATCTATCTATTTTATTATCTATCTATCTATCTATCTATCTATCTATCTATCTATCTATCTATCTATCTATCTATCTATGGCCAGCATTGTTAAAGAACAGAATTTTCGCTTACTGAATACGCTGAACAGCACGAGGCGTGTGAATCATGTGTATTACACTGTAAAAAAATTACTACGAGGTGGGACAAAAATTTTTGCTCCAGACCTCCGGAGGAAAATATTTAGTACGGCTGGCAGGAACAATTGCATGGCACATCCGGAGGACTTATCACTGATATTTCACTCCAGCCAGCTGGAGCAATTGTGTGGCGCCGCCAGAGGATTTTTTAACGGCCTTTTGCTACGGCTTGCCGGAGTGATTACCCGGTGCCTCCGGAGCATTTTTCGCCGGTTTCTCGCTCTGTCTATCTGGAGCTTCTGCGTGGCACCTCCGGAGTGTTCTACAAATGTTCTTACTTCATCCATACGAAATTTCAGTGAGATGCATTAGCATTTTTTTAGTTTTTTTGCTCCTCTGTTTATTTATTGTATACTGATCATGTGACGCGTCGGATGAGGGAATTCTCAGATCTGATGCGATGACTGCATACTTTCTGTGTACTTTTTCCACGGAGCTCTAGCAGAAGAAGTTCGCAAAAACACTTGAGTTCATAATGTTTTATTTATTCAGAAAATGCCGCCATTTTTGTTTGATGACCCAGCATTGGGGAAAAAACCCAAAAGAAACAAACATACAAAAATCCACCAGAAACAAAACGGAAGAAGTCAGTTCACACGAAGTTCACAGCGCTCAAGTTCTAACTGCAGCGCTTTGAAATCAAGGCCAGATTGTTGCAAAAGATGCATGACAAACGAAAAAAGCGTGGCCACCAGGAACTGCTGTTCAACATTACCGAAGGATCATTCATCAGCTTCTTTGATGATACAAGGGTTCCGCAGATTGCACCCTACACAATTTAGCAAAAAATACATATATATACTCGAGAACTACAAATCACGTGAGAGGCTCAAAAACTGAGGACACGGACACTGAAGCCTCGGGTACCCAATAAATCCTATATACAGTCAGCGAGTGATTCATATAAAGGCATCAAATAAATGCGTCATAAAGTGATAGAAAAAAGGCGTCACGGCGTGTCATGCAGGATTTGAGAAATTCTCTTTTTCCCTGTCATTTTCACTGGCCAGCGTTGTTGCTTCAGGTATTCGCGTCCTGTTCATAAGACAGAGATAGAGAAGAGATTTTCAGGGCCTGGCCTGTCGCAGAGGTTACCGTAGGAATCCTGGAATAGGGACCCTCCCCGTTTCCTTTAAAGTTTCATATTATAATATTTTCATCATTACTACGGCGCTGTAACTAGCTTGTGCTTGGCCACCACAGAGTGTTCTTGTGTCCACAATGCATAGCCTCGGCAAACTTGAACTCTCACACACATTAGTTGTCGGCGCTCTTCTTGAAAATTTGTCTGTCGTTCGCAGTTTGTACGATCTGTGCACTCCCTAAGTGGTGGTTGCAAGTTCAAAGTGCTTCGCCCGAGCTAAGTGACACGGCGGCGAAGAGATGAACGATGTCACTGATGGCGCAGCAAATAGCACGCCTCCTTGAGTACGATGCAGTGAGTGGTGTTGCTAACAGCTCAACCAATGACTTGCACGCATGAATGCGACCTAGGCAACGATGTAATTGACGACGCAAATCATCGAATACTTTATCAAAACACCATCGCGCGGATCGTTTTTTAGGGGCGAAGATCCTTATGGCGATGCTTGGGCGTCCCTCGTATGTAACCACCAGTGGCACATACCCGAAATGGATATAACACTTGACCTCCAAGTTGGTGCCAGTCAGAGATTTCTTCTGTGCGTTGTTCAACAATAAAAAATAGTGCTCAATGTACATGCCAATGGCTGCTAATGGGGAATGAGAGACATGAGCATTCGGCTTTTAGTCAACGCGCACGCTGCGATCCCCATTAGCAGCCATTGGCATGTACATTGGGCACTATCGGACAAGAAAGGGATGCTACATTATACTCGCTGGGTGTAACCTCCTTAGCTTTAGAAAGGTTTAGCGAGCGTTGAGCCGCAGTGCCATGAATACAATGAACTTGTATATACCATGAATGAACTCAAGGTGGTTAAAAATGAGAAGTAGATACGAAGCGCAAGCCGTAAGAAAGTAAAAGCCGAATTCTCCTGTCTCTCATTTCTCATTAGCAGCCATTGGCATGTAAATTGAGCCCTATCTGACAGGGAAAGGTTGCTACGTTATACTCGCTGGGCGTAACCTCCTTGGTTTTCGAAAGGTTTAGCGAGCGTTTGGTCGCAGTGCCATGAATACAGTGAACTAGAATATACCATGAACTCGAGGTGGTTAAAGGTGGGAAGTGGACCCAAAGCGCAGGCCGTAAGAAAGTGTGCGTGTGCCACCTCTCGTTTAGTCCTTGGAATGTCCGCTGGATGGCGGTGCTTCTATATGGGGAATATATGATAAAAAGATGCGAGATGGTGGGACTTAGAGTGTTGAATAGATGAACGAACGGACACACAAACAGATGCATGGATGAACGCATGAACGGACGCAGGGGCGGATGCATGAAAGAACGCAGGGACGGGCGCACAAACAGACGCATGGACGGTCACACAGACGGACGCATGGACGGACGAATGCTTCGCCCCACTCTCCATCATTCACTCCGTGGATATGCTGCCATTTTTTTTTGTTTCAGCTTGTCATATCTGATTTCGCTGTTAAACAATTTTCCTACTGTGCGAGAAGGTGGTTACAGCACTTCAGAGCACGCGGTTTACGGTATCCTCCCCTTGAAGAAGTATATATACTTTTCACGCGAGTGGCTGTAATAATGGCGCTATAGCGCCATTATTATGGTTAGTCTATGTACCCACTCTTTGTACCCACGCGAGTAGCCATATAAATGGGGCTATAGCGCCCTTATTATGGATACTCACGTGGGTACAAAGCTTTATTTCAGCGGCTGTATAAAAATCAGCCAAGAAAATGGGGCAAATCCCACGTAGAGTGCTAATGAATGATACGCGAAGCACGAATGAGAAATGTTGATATGTCACTTTTAAATCAGCACAACGTTACGGGGTGAAACTAAATGATGCGCTGCATGACTTCCGTGCCATGACTATAATGTTTCGACGTGTCGTCTACCTTCGTCATCTATTCACGTCACGTGATACCAAATTTAGTCTATGTGGAGCTAGCAAAACGGCCGCGAGCACGCTATGAGCGTGGTAAGTTGTCATGTTCCTACATGACGATCGTGTCACAATTATCATGTTTGCACCAGTCATATATTTCGTCATCCACTGATGTCACGTAACACCAAATTTGGTACATATGGAGCTAGCAAAACAGCCACGAGCGCATCATAAAGGGAAAGATATACTCCATTCTAGCGTTGACGCGCGCGCACGCGGGGCGCAGCGACGCTACGTTATCAAAACGTGAGCACTTATAGTCTGACGCAAGGCGCGACCAACGTCCATCGGCGCGACCCGACGGCAACAGGCGCGCAATACGACGTACTGCATTTCGCACCAATGCGTTACACAGACAACACGGCGTCTCCCTCATTTCGTGTCGGAGGGACGCTGGACGCGATGAAACGCGCATGCGTCAAAGCAACGCAGTTTGGCGCGCGCCTGCGAGTATATGGCAGGACCGGCGAGTGGCGTGGCAACGCCGTCGTGACGCGACGAAATGAACGCTGGCGAACACGCACACCGCGTCACCGCGAAGTGTATTGGCGTCTTGGTTGTGGCATGTATTCATGGTCTCACACGACACGAATCGCATTCTTATCATATTCGCACTAGTCACATATCTTCGTCATTCATTGGCGTCGCGTACTGCCGAGTTTGGTACATGTGGAGCTAGCGAAACGGCCACGAGCGCATCATCAGTGTGGAAAGTAGGCATGTTGTTACATCACACGCATGTCATGATTTTCATGTTAGGGCCTGTTGCTTGTGTTCACCACGCGGTCATGTCATACCATACAAGTTTAGCAACACGCCTTGTAAATGAAACCACCGCGAGAGCTGCAGGACCACTAAATGTAAATTATGACATTCGTGACATGAATGTAATTTCTATATTATGCCTAGTCAAATATGTTCTTCGTATAGTCATGTGTGTCACACCAAGTTTGGTATGGATTCCATTATCAAAACGGCCAGGAGAGCTACATGTCGGTGGCGGTTAGATAGATAGATAGATAGATAGATAGATAGATAGATAGATAGATAGATAGATAGATAGATAGATAGATAGGTAGATACGCTTATAGTCGCTGAAGTTTGCAAAAAAAGGCTTCACGTTTAAAAAATTGGCTGATGCCACATACAGTGGGAATGTATGATATGCGATGCACGAATGAGAAAAGTTTACATGTCGCTTTAAATCAGCACAACGTTCCAAGGTTGAGGTAAATGATGCTGTACATGGCTTCCGTGCCATGAGTATAATGTTTCGACATGTCGTTTACTTGCGTCATCTATTCATGTCACGTGCTACCAAATTTAGTATAAGTGCAGCTAGCGAAACGGCCGCGAGCATGCGATGGGCGTGGTATGATGTCATGTTTTTACATGACACGCGTTTTAGGATTGTTATGTTTGCACCAGTCATATATCTCATCATCCATTCACGCAACGTAACAGCGAATTCGGTATATATGGAGCTAGAAAAACAGCCGCGACCGCGTCATGAAGGGCCCATTATACCCTAAGGTAGCGTTGACGCGCGCGCATGCTGGGAGCAGCGACGCTACGTTAACCAAACGCGAGCACTCTATAATCTGACGCCAGGCGCCAACAGCGTCCGTCGGCGCGGCCCGACGGCAACCGGAGCGAAATGCGACATGCTGCATTTCGCGCCGATGCGTTACCCAAACAACACTGCGTCTTCCTCTTTTTGTGACGGAGGGACGCCGGATGCGCTGAAACGCGCATGCGTCAAAGCAACGCAGCGTGGCGCGCACCTGCAAGTATATGGCAGGGCCGGTGCCTGGCGGGGCAATTACGGCGTGACACGACGAAATGAATGCCGGTGAGCACGCGCACCACGTCACGTCGAAGTGTATTGGCACCTTGACTGTGTCTTGTAGTCAAGTTCTTATATGGCACGCATCTCGTGATTATCATGTTTGCACCAGTCACATACCTTCTTCATTCATTGGCGTCACGTGATACCGAATTTGGCATATGTGAAGCTAGCGAAGCGACTGCGAGCGCATCATTAGTGTGGCTTGTAGTCATGTTGTTACGTGACACATGTTGTGATTATCAAGCTTGGATATGTCATTTACCTATGTCGTCCGTTCGGGTCACGTAATACCGAGTTTTGTACATGTGAAGCTAGCGAAACGGCCGCGAGTGCATCATGAGCGTAGCATGTAGTAATGTAGTTACTTGACACGCATCTCAGTTTGATGATTGATTTGTGGGGTTTAACATCCCAAACCCACCATATGATTATGAGAGGCACCGTAGTGGAGGGCTCCGGGACTTTCGACCACCTGGGGTTCTTTAACGTGCACTCAAATCTGAGTACACGGGCCTACATCATCTCCGCCTCCATCGGAAATGCAGCTGCCACTGCCGGGATTTGATCCCGCGACCTGTGGGTCTGCAGCCGAGTATCTTAGCCACTAGACCACCATGGTGGGGCCATCTCACGTTTATCATGTTTACACCAGCATCACACCTTCGTCATTCATTCACGTCCCGTAATACCAAATTTGGTGTAAGTTAAGCTATCGAAACAGCCGCCAGCGCATCATAAGCGTGGCATGTAGTCACGTTGTTACATGGCACGCACGTCATGAATTTCATGTTAGGGTCTGTCGCTTGTGTTCGCCATGCAATCATGCTATGCCATACAAGTTTTGCAATATGCCATGTGACCGAAACCACCGCAAGAGCTACAGGACCATGAAATGTAAATCATTACATTCATGACATGCATGTCATGATTTCGATGTTCTGACTAGTCCAGCCCCGCCGCGGTGGTCCAGTGGCTAAGGTACTCGGCTGCTGACCCGTAGGTCGCGGGTTCGAATCCCGGCTGCGGCAGCTGCATTTCCGATGGAGATGGAATTGTTGTGGGCCCGTGTGCACAGATTTGGGTGCACGTTAAAGAACCCCACGTGGTCGACATTTCCGGAGCCTTCCACTACGGCGTCTCTCATAATCTTATGGTGGTTTTGGGATGGTAAACCCCACATATCAATCAATGACTAGTCAAACATGTTCTTCATACCGTCATGTTATGCCATGCCAAGTTTGGTATCGATACCATTATCCAAACGGCCAGGAGAGCTAAATGTCGTAGGCAGCTAGATAGATAGATAGATAGATAGATAGATAGATAGATAGATAGATAGATAGATAGATAGATAGATAGATAGATACGCTCAAAGTCACGAAAGTTCGCTAAAAAATGCTACCCATATAAAACGCTTAACCATCTTCCCAAAGGTAACCCTGAAGCAATTCGAAGCAGCGGCATTGCGCACGGCGTTGATGGGCTTGAAACTGGCTTCAACGCGGATGCTGGAAGAACGATTTGAAGTGGAACTCA